>NW_026607512.1:1200000-2400000 GCF_021117445.2 Syzygium oleosum
ATGTGGTAAGATATGATGCTGACTTGGATGATTACATCATTGAGGCCATTCACACGTGTCACGGGCCGGCAGTTACTTGGTCGCGGAATAGCCCGTGCGGTACCTGGTGGGTTGTTCACACCAGACTAGCCCTTGTTCTATTGTAGCAAACGCAGAAAAGCAAAAACAGAACACAGGGATTTACGTGGTTCGATCATGAGGTGATCTACGTCCACGGGCGAGGCAAGACAAGATTCCACTATAATCAAAGAAAGTACAGTTTTCAGAAGTCGAAAACAACGACAAAAGCTCACGGCTTACAAAACTCTCTGAAAATAAAATTCTCTCTCTCTCTTCGTCAATGAGAAAACCTAGCCGCAGTATAAATAGTGCTCCCGAAATTTTTTCTCGGGGGCTACGCCCCTGAACCCCCCGAGACATTGGTTCGCTTGCTTCAGCTCGAGCGGACCACCATAGAGATTTGTTCACTTGTTACGAGTTGGGCCTATCGGCCCAACTCTCCGCGTCACAAACTAAATTTCAATTTTCGGGTCACACAAAAATATATGTCGGGTTAGGTGTTGAACCGGACCGAGAACATAAAATTCAAGACATATTTTACATGTTCAATAGCCATTCCAAAGAATAATACGGCAAATAACTTCCTCCTATCAGATCGTACCACATTTAACTAAGTTCGGACGTTTAGTCTATCGAGCGATATACATAGAATACTTTAGGCACCATAACTAATTTCGGCTTGCCATGGCCTCATAAGGAGAGCGGCATCAGCTCTTGACTAGTTTGTGCACAAGATGCCAACCCTGCCTTCAGAGCTTCTAAGAGTATATTCGTTTCATTGTAGAAATTCTAGCACCAACAGTCCTGACACCACTTCGACAACCCAGTTGTATTCATCATCCCTTCTGCATCACTCACTCTTCACCCGATAACTCCAAGCTCCACTTATAATGGTACATGAGTACGAGAGAATCACGGTCCGTGACATTCTCCCCCACTTAATTGCGGGCTATTCTGTCACTTCTCTGCGTTGCTTCTTGACTATCAATGCCACTTTTTCTGGACTTACATGAGTAGTAGACTCTCACCCAACAAAACAACTGCGCCTTCGGTCACTTGTGCTTTCCCTGACAAGTGTGGCATTTTTCGCCTATTGCACCATTTTGGCAGCACATTCTTCGCCTACTTCGATTTTTCATAATCTTAGTAAACCAATGGAGGTTTTTCTTCTTGTTGATAACATGGTAGTAGACCCATCTTGAGATTCACCAAATTTATCCAAGAAAGTTTTCCCTATTTAGTGAGGAATCGATTTTTTGCTGTACCCCCATTGTCATCCTAGAAACTGGTCGAGAGATGCTCTTTGTCTGAATACATTTGGCCCCGACGATTCACTCTCCACCCTTGAGGGACCAGGTAGACCACAACTTTTATTTGACTCAATTCACCTACTAGAGGGATCCTGCTCTGATACTATTATCACAGGCCAGCAGTTCCTTGGCCGCGAAATAGCTCGTATGGCGCCTGGTGCGTCATTCACACCAGGCCAGCCCTTGTTCAATAGTCGTTCTAAAGAATAATACGGCGAATAGCTTTCTTGTATCGGATTTGACCACGCCCAGCTAAGCTTGGACATCAAGTCCATCGAGCGATATACGCAGAATACTTTATGCACCACAACTGGTTTCGGCCTGCCATGGCCCTCATCAGAAGAGCGGCATTAGCTCATGACCGGTTTGTACACGGGAGGCCAACCCCGCCTTCAGAGCTCCGAAAGGTACATCCATTCCATCATCGAACTCCTAGCACCAATCGTCATGACACTACTTTTACGGCCCAGTTATATTCATCCCTTCTGCATCATTCACTCTTTCACGATAACCTCAAGCACCATTCACAAGGGTACAGGAGTACAATAGAATCACGGTCTATGACATATGCATGTGGGCCTTTTTTCTGTTATGATAAAGAAAAACAAGCAATCTAATTTCCCTTCTAGTTATTATGTTAGAAATTATTGCAATATCTGGAAATAAGTTTCCACACTAAAATTAAAGTAAAACATCATTGGCATTTCAAATATTAATCTTACGTGATATATATATCTATTACAATAGATAAGGCATCCTTGGCACTTTATGATTATGACATTAGATCCAACGCACATTGAATTACTTAAATTTCATGAGTATTTCATTGTAATTACAAAAGTGCCAATAGATAAATGGAATATGACGATAGTGCCATGGGCGGCAAGATTACTATATACTAAAAATGCCCAAAATGCCTACAGGACAAATTTTTTTAACTAAATCTATTTATGAGAATAATGTTTATCCACATGATCATTGATATTTACTTTCAATCACTTTCTTGGTCTCTTTGAGACACAACTTACTAGCTAATCTCATTACCCAAAAAAAAAACTTACTAGCTAATCTTAGAACTATTTTATCACAAGTATTGTCAACAAAATTAGCCACTTATTACTCATTTTTTGTGTCACATCTACTTTATTTTCAACCATATATTTGAACTATGCAATTACATTATGCGTGACATTATTTTTCAACTCTAGCCCATTAATACTTATATGATTGCAACTTAAATTAAACTCCTCATTTTGTGCAGTTGCCTTGGCCGAATCATGCTCTCTCTCTCTCTTCCTTTCTCATGAGCACTTATCAGTTATCACTCATTCATGTTGCCACATTTCCTCAATATTCAAACATATGTTTTAATCATAAGATTACATCATTCATGACATCATGAATGGTATATTATTTTAACACTAGTTACTTTATGTCTATTATTTGTAACTTTAGCTATTTTATATCTATTTTTTGAACTCTAGTTAGTTTAACATGACATCGACGATTCCCAGGGCTGCTTGCTACGTAATCATTGTTGCGGTCCGGTCCCGGCGATCCTCTTCCTCCTAGGCTTACTTTGCTTCCTCTGCGGCAGAGCGAAGTCCTATGCAAGAGGACGCCGCCCCGTCGTCAGGGGTTTCGCCATGGCAAACGCACTGCATTTCACCCTTGTTTCAGGCCTCGACAGGATGGTCAATGAATCCTAACCCTATCGTCCTAGGAGAGAGCAAGCGCCTTCCGAAGCTTGACGATAGTACTTTTAAGATTTGCCTGTGGGAGTATTAACCAAAGTGACCCTCAAGACCATACCGCAATGCAACCATTGCTTCCACACGGATCGAATCGATGAGTGGCTTCGCAGGAGTGCTACTTGCCCAGTTTGCCGGAACACGATGCTCCGGTCATAGCGACGTGTTTCATGTTGTCTTCCTGTTTCCGTGGTGCTTAAATTTTTGTATGAAACTAGAAGCCATTTGACAGTTAAGAGGAGTGTTTGTTTTGATTTTTAAGCTGAAAGAGCTCAAGAGTGCCAGAAAAGCCAGAAAAATTAGTTTTACTTGGCTTGAACCGAAAGGCAATGATGAAGAGTTCAATCAAATGTACAAGGATGAGTTAAAGGTCTTCTAGTGTTTACTTAAAGGACACGACCAGATACTTCCAAACCATAAAAGTTGTTCAGCTAAAATACATAATCGAAACCAAATTTCATCAGCTGAGTTGCCACTCCTTGGGAAAAACTCCCTCTGTAAATGAAGCCCTTGTGCCACCCTAATTCACTGATGCAATCTCTTTCAAGAAGCTTCAAACGACGTCATCTCGAGTCTTGATTGAATCGACCTCGAAAAAAAACATATCCCTTTTAGCGCTTCTGCAAATCCGTTGTCTTGGACTTGTCATCTAATTTTAACTTATCACCTCATGAGAAGGGCCATTTTTCCTAATCGTAGTACTCTCGTTCCTTCTTAAATTGCTGAAGCTAAGATATAATCAACTCCCCGAGCAGACAAAAAGCACAAGTCTTGTCCCAAAAACTAACTGTTGCTATATTTCCCTGAATTCAGGACATGAAATGCACACCAGAACGAACTGCATTTGCGATGGGGAATCAAATCCCAGGACTTAACTATCTCACAAACTTCCAATAAGTAGATAGATTGTAGTATTGCGTAATATAACTAACCTAGTTACAGATATAAGACGAAAGGAATTCCTCTATATATTGGATCTGACACAACACGTAAGTAGTGGGAGCGTATTCAGGCTATTTTTCGGTAGAGAGAGTTCCTAGATTTACAATCTGGCTTCTTAATCACAGCTCTACTTATTTTCCAACTGTTTCACATCCATCTCGGTCAAGGAGAGATGACATCCCGCGAAAGGACAATCGGACTTACTCCTCGATAATTTCTAGATTCGTGTTCCAGAGTCTTCCCTGCATGCTCGCAGCTTCTCCTGAACTGGAGGAAACGAAAGGATTTTTCGGCATGACGGGGCACTCTTCTCCCTCCAGCATCTGAACCACCGTTTTCATGGGAGGCTGATCGGCCAGGTACCAGTGAATGCACCAGAGCCCTAGGATTGCCAGTTTCCTGGCAATCTTATGGTCGCCGTCCTCTCGGATACGTATTTCAAGCTCTTTGCCCTTATTCAGATGGTTATAGACCCACTGAGGGAAGTACATCTGGGTCATGTTCTTTGCGTTCACGTCGACGTTTTTCCTGCCCCCGACCATTTCGAACAGCAGCATTCCGAAGCTGTACACGTCTGACTTAGACGACACGCTTCCAAAGTTCCTGGAGAAGACTTCCGGAGCAATGTAGCCCATGGTACCTCTGGCCGCGGTCATGGACACCGCGCTTTGTTCCTTGGAACATAACTCTTTGCCAGGCCGAAATCCGCAATCTTAGGATTGAAGTTGTTATCCAGCAAGATATTGTGCGGCTTGATGTCGAAATGGAGGATCCTATGATCGCACCCCTGGTGAAGATACTCTATGCCTTTGGCCACTCCGAGAGCGATGTCATGGAGCCTGTCCCAACTAAGGGAAGGGTCGAGAGCGTCTTCGCCTGGAAATATGAACTTCTCCAGAGACTCGTTTGGCAGGAACTCGTACACCAAGGCTCTTCGGAACCCGTCCGCGCAGAAACCAACCATCCGAACCACGTTGACGTGGTGAATCCGTCCCATAGTGCTCACTTCGTTGATGAACTCCTCTCCATTTCCGAACGCATTGTCCAGCATCTTTACAGCGACGAAAATCTCGTTCGAAAGCTTCCCTTTGTAGACCGTTCCATAAGCCCCCTGGCCTAGTTTCTCCTCGAAGTCATTAGTTATCCTCATGATGTCGTTGTAGGAATAACGGGTCGGCTTGAGGGCCTCATCGTCATGCAAGAAGCTCTCGATCTTGAGTCGGAATGCTTTATCTCTTCTTCTTTCGTTGAGGATGTAACCGAGTCCAATCAATCCAACAAGAAAGAAAAACAAGCCCACGACTCCTCCCCCGATTTCTCTTTCTGCAGAATCAGAGAAGTCAGTGCTGGAGCTTCCGCCGAAGTTCGTATGAACGATGAAATAACTAGAAGAAAAGCCCTCAAAAATAGTTATATCAGCTTCTTCGTTACAAGGCATCGGATCATTATATATAACAGGCAATCAGGATTCAGAACTCCATCCAATTTAGAGTATAAACAGTATCATGTGAAATAAGACCAATTTATGGAAATACATCTGTTGACACCTAAAATTTTAACTAGTCATTTATGAACAATTGCATAGAAAATTTGGGATTAATTTTTTAACCCCTAAACAAAAAATATAATTAGATGGCATTGCATATAGATATTAGGAGTATTCCATTAATAGTTAATTAGGCCCATATAGTTTGCATATTTATCGGATCGACGGCGAATGGACCCGAGCGAATGGTTCCGAGCTTAAATCAAGCTAATTGAACTAAGCCCGCGAGAACTAGAAAGGTTGGCAAAAAGCCCATGCTATGACCAAAAGTTTGATGGACTCAGAAAATTCTTCCCCACGGTATGGTCAGATAAATGAAAGGAAATAATAGCATGCAGGGCATGTATCGTCTTCACACATATCTTTGATTTATGGGCACAAGTGGATGAATGATGCAAAGAATAAAAGAAAATATTTGGCTGAGCTGGAGTTGTGCAGACCAAGGGAATAAAAGGAAGAGCAACTGGGAAAGAAATATTCACGTGCGGATATATATTATTTGAGCAATATATCTTTCTCAAAACAAGAAAGTGTATACTGTCAAGGAGCTTCACGTGTCCATATGTGGAGGAAGAATGGGAAAGAACAAAATATAATATATTTTTAAGAGGAAAGAAGATTGACTCCCTTTATCCCGAAGGCCTAAGTCGTCCCTGCATATAAAAAGAAGACTTATCAGAGACAAGGGGGGTTCGGAGAGAATTTTGGGAAGAAAAGAAATAACGAGAGCGAGAGAGAGGATCACGGGTGTACTTGTCCCACTGCGCCTTCACCGACGCCGCACCCGCTCACGGCCAGACCTGTGGCCGTGCGTCACTGCCACCCCGGAGACACGAGTGAAAAGGTGAGAGCCAGAGCGAAAACAAGAGAGAATTGGTTGCGCGCGCCTGCCCCAACGCCGCGCTGCCTCGCGCCCACGCCACCTTGCTCCCGTGCCGTCCAGCATCCGCACCGACGCCGTCATCCGTACCGTGCGGACTGCTGCCGCTACTGTTCTGTGACGCTGCCGTCCCTCTGCTGATTGCCGAGCCGCCGCCCGTCGCTGCTTCTCTCAAGGCCAGACCTGTGGCCGTGAGTCACGACCCCCCCCTCGCTCCGATCTCTGCTTATCCTGCTGATCACCACGTTGCTGGATGGGCCCCTCCTACGAAGCTGCTGCATCTGATCCGAGAAGTCTCTGCCGAGCAGCCTACCGCATAAAAGACCAGCCACGAAGCCCCCGTGAAGTCCTCACTGTTTCGCTGCGGATTAATCCGTGACGGTTCATACGAGTCCAACGCTCACCGCGAGATCTGATACTAGTGAGCCACCCCCAGCAATCGTTGGTTGGCGAGATCAAGATTTCTGGGTGATTTTCATCCGAATCCAGCAATACCTGACAAGTCCCAGGCTTGTCCGGTTCAACGTGGGTCAAAGCTTCATTACTTGACTCTTTGACCATATTTTTTTAATCCAGGAATATTGAAGACCATCTTGCTACGCCCAATTTTGACCCTGGTTTATTGAACTTCGTCGTGGGTACTCCTCAAAGAGCCATCTTGCTACCCCCGAGCCGCCGTCAGTCCACTCGCCATCATCCCGATCCGCAATCTCGGTCCGCGAGTTCAAATTTGGGAATATCCCGAAATTAGGTAAGAATGCTATCCGGTATATTTTCAAAATATTTAGATTCCTAGTTCAGATATTTTGAATATTCCGTGAATATTGCGTGGATTGCTAGATATCTTAGGATAATGTGTGTTATATCCGCAATATTCGAAAACACTCAAAATTAGGAAAACTTCCTAATTTAGCAACGTATCTGGACGACTATCCGACCTTATCCCTAAGGTTCGATACGCGGCGATACGGAAAATTATTATCCTATCCATAACCACTTGGGTACGATAATGATTTTTATCCGCTTTCCAAATTTGAATAATCGGCTTTCCGTCGATATCTATAACCCTATAGATATGACCGATAGTTTGATTTTTGTGCCTAATCCGAGTTTGAAACAAATATGGCGGATCGCGTGGACGTTTTGAATGTGGTTGCTATCCTTGTTTATTTAATTGCTTTCCTTTTTCAAATAAACAGAAAATTCAAAAAAAATATTAATTAGATTTGAATTAGAGTTTTTGCATGTCTAGGAAGCCTAAATGTATCTAGAAGATAGAGTAGTTATTTAATTTAAATTAGGACTTGAGATGATCTATTTCCTAGTTTAAATTAAGTAATATTCTAATCTTAATAGATTATTCAGGTTATTTTATTATTTCGAATTTTAACAAAAATCCTAAAAAGAAATCATGCTAGGGTAGATTAAGTCATCATAGTTTGCATGTTAATTTAGGCATTTTTTATTCCGAATTTAAATTGAGAAAATACCAAAAATAATCATTCGTCCTGTCATTAGAAATAGGTCACGTCGTCGCACGACATATAGTTTGCATGCTAGGTTGCATTAATCGCATGTCATTTTCGCATGTCATTGCATATAGGCTAGATTTCATTTAAATAAGTGAAAATCCAAAAAAAGAAATTGAGTGAATTGCTTGTTAATTAGAAATCATATTAGGGTGTCAATGTGATTTTTTTAGATAACAATGCAGATGCTTACGTTGCTTCCAGGTAAGTAATTCTTCCAAACTTGCAATTTATTTAATGCTTTCTGGGTGTTAAATTGGTGGTTTGCGCACTCGCATGAACACCTCACATGTTAGTGACTAAGTTAAAATGGATCCAAACTGCCTGCCAAAACATTTTTGAAAAGAAAAGGTACCGAAAGGGCGTTAGACCAGATCTAGCGTAATCAAGTCCCCGGGCTTAGAATCTCTGGTTCGTAGGAATAAAACATATCTCCCTATGTTTTATTTAGGTTTCTAATCAACCTACCATAAATTGATTAGTGGCGACTCCGAGCATAAAACTTTTGCATGTTAAAAACTTAAACCCTAAGTTGCGAATTGGTAGGGCTTGGGAGGGCCCGAGTTAGGCTTAGTCTTAACAATCCATTAGCCTGAGAGAAATTTTAGGTCGCGACAGCTTGGCGACTCCGCTGGGGACTTGAGTTAAAACTCTTAGTGGACTTAGGCCAGTTTTTCTTTTCAAAAAATATTTTTGTTTGGCAGCGAGGATCCCAGGTACGTCCCTAACATTTTAGGTGTTAAATGTTTTTGCAGAATGGGAGGTATAAGGGGAGGCGTGATTGTTAACCCTTGTTTTGCAGGGAGGTGTTTGGATGTATGGTTTATTTTATGCACGAAGCGCTGTTTGATATAACATGTTGTGCATGCCTTGCATTTACACTACACCGCACACACTACCCGCTGCCGGACCTGGGCGGCACAGGTTTAGGATGGTACTGAGACAGCGGACACCTCGACCACACCCGCGTGGTACGGGTCGCCCTCCTTGGTCCCGAAAGTTCTTTCACGGTGTCATTGAGTTCCCACCACGGTTGCACCCTTTGCAACCCGGGTCGGCTCCTTGACTAAGCCGGAGTAAGGGGAACCCCGGCCTAACCACAACCATGACTGGTTTAGCCCGGTAATCCTCGCGTCTCCATTTTGCAAGCCAGAGTCTAGATAGAAATCGAACCTCACATTTCATGCGCATGTCTATGTGATTGCCATGGTCCTATCGGGTAAAGTAAGTTTTTTGAACCTTTATTTCGCAATTTATTTATGTTCCGTATTTTCTTTGGTCGGTCCATGACATTAGGTCGGTCGTGAGTCTTGGTCTATACACTATGGGAGGGGCAGACATCCGGATTCTTGATGCTCCTAAGGACGAGCTCCGTGCCTGGTGGAATCTGCTCAGTCCGACCAACCGCAAGCTAGTTGAGGGCCACATCGGGAGGTTGCTCCCCCTACTGGAGGTCAAAGTCCGTACCGGCCTCGTTCGAGCATTAGCGCACTTCTGGTGTCCCGAGACCTCTACCTTTATATTCGGTAAGCACGAGCTCACCCCGACATTGGAAGAATATAGCGTGCTCATTGGAAAACCTTTAGGGTCGGAATTAGCTACACCACCTCTAGGGATCGATTCCACCTTAATGTTGTCTGAATTTTTGGGTGTCGAAAAAGATGAATTGGGAAAAGTCTTAAAAGAAAATCGTGGGACATGTTCCTTTTCGTACCTTAGTCAATGTTTTGATAAAGCCACATCTTTTCAAAAAGGCAGAATATTTTTGTTAGCATTTTTCGGGTTTGTGATTTTTCCCCACTGTAAGAATGCATGTAGTTCGTCAATTGCATGGTTGGTCCAACAAATCTGTCTTGAAAAGAATTTTGTCAACACCATTTTAGCCGAGACTTTCATTTCCCTCACTAAATTTAAGCAACATGTTGACAAAACGTTTCATGCCCCCCTCGAACTTTTGCAAATTTGGTTTTTGTCTCACATAAAAGGGTGTGGCGATTTACTCACAATATCCGAGCTTAGTGATTCTAGCCATCCCATTTTAAGCTATAAAGAAAAACAAGGAAATGCACCTGATTATCATTATTCCGAATGGGTCATTTTCATGAAAAACGCTAGACCCCAAGGTTTCCATTGGCATGCTAATTGGTTCAAGGTCGAGGAAGCTCGGCTTACGTGTAATGGTGTTGGACCGGTGCCACTTTTGGGCTTCACTGGCGCAATCGAGTACTACCCTGCCAGAGTGTCCCGACGTACCAAATTCTCCGGGGATTCCCTCCGGCGTTACAACGAGAACTCCTCCGGTTCGACTTCGTCGATGATGATAAAGACCACGAAGGGACCGTAGCTCAGCTCAATAAGATGTGGAAGAAGTGCCGTATGTTAAAGATAGCTCGGCCCGAAGGAGAACTAAAGGGAGAGCAGAAGTCCTATTTCGCGACGACCCAGTACATTCGACGGCACAGAATCCCGCAGGATTTGCTCCCGAGGATACCCAAGGTGCCTCTCAAGTCCGCCAATCGCTCAGAGAACAATCGCCTCAAAAGGAAAGCCGAAGAAGCTGAAGAGAAGGCAGCCAAGATAGCTCGAGCTTATGAGCAATTGAAGAAGGAAGTCGCCTCCCATATGTCTATGGATCAAGTCAAATAGAAAAGCTTGAATCAATGTTCTCATTTCAGTTTTAGTCTTTAGACTTGTTTAGGAATTGAGTCATTTGTTTTTGCATTTTTGTTTAAGTGATTTCAAGTTATAGTCGTTGTAAAAAATTTCGTCATTTTAATAAAGAGGTCATTTCTAATCAAAGCGGTTAGACCAATGTCATGGATCGGCGTCTGATTCTTCTTGACACTTATGTATGCTTGTTTTATCCGTCAAATTAGGTAATTACGGACCGATCACGATCACCTATTCGTACGCGGTCGAGAACTAGGATGGCTGATCAAACCGACTTACGAGATCGTGTCGTTGGCATTGAGGACCAGATGAAGCAAGTCCTCGTCGCAATGCAACAGATGTCCGCTGAGATCAAAGTCCTTCGGCTAACTCCCGTTCCTGCATCCCCTGAGGCATCAGCCCCGAAGCATAAAGGTGGAAAGAATGCCGACAGTGAGGAAGATGACGATCTGCCCGATTTAGTAGATGACCCCGTTCAGGTTATCGTCAACAAGGATAAACCTGATGAACGGGTCAACAAACTTGAAGAAAGAGTGAAGCAGCTGGAAGGTTCGCAAGATTCACCTTCGATCGATCTATCCTTGTACTCACAGATCAAAATCCCAAAGAAGTTCAAAATGCCAGATTTTGACAAGTACAATGGCACCACATGTCCAAAAGCCCACCTGCAGCTCTATCACGTACAGATGACTTCGTATGTTGACAACGAACTCCTGATGATCCATGCCTTTCAAGCAAGTTTGACGGGTCCTGCTTTGAACTGGTATCTCATGAAGAAGATAAATGGCCTCAAAACTTGGAAAGAAGCTAGTGAAGCATTTCTAAAACAGTACAGGTTCATAACGGACATCATTCCCACCCGCGATGACCTCGAGCGTGCTCAGATGAAAAAGACTGAGTCGTTCAAAGATTATGCTATCAGATGGAGAAATATAGCCGCTCAGGTTGTCCCGGAACCTATAGACAGTGAATTGAAGAGGATGTTCATTAAAACTCTCCCGTTCGAGTATCGTAATCGGATGGTAGCCACTCCGGCTGACAACTTCAATCAACTCATCCCCATAGGTGAACAGATTGAGATAGGGCTGAAAGATGGGTGGTTTGTGGAGCCGTCTTCCTCGACCAAAAGATTTGGTGCAAGGAAGGAGAAGGAACCGGCACTTGAAGTGAATGCGACTTATACCCAAACGGGCCGACGGAATGCTAACCTTGTCCCAGCAATCCAAGTAGCAGAAGCTCAGCAACAGAACATTGGCCGTCAACCCTCTCAGAGGAGGAACAACAAGAGGCAATTCACCCCTCTCCCCGGGTCGTTGTCCCAAGTACTGACAGTACTCCAAAAGAAAGGTTTGCTTACCACCGAGCCAAAGCGACCTAACTCTGAAAAGTACTATAACTATGACCCATCTAAGAAATGTGATTATCATATGGGTGAAGTGGGGCATTCAACTGACGACTGCTTTACCCTCAAGCATCGAATCCAGGATCTCCTGGACACAAAGGCTTTCTCATTCCAACCTGCCAGGCCGAATGTTCAGAACAACCCGCTCCCTGATCACACGGGCAATGTGAATGGCATATTTAGTTTCGATGCTGGTCGAATCAAGAATGTCAAGGTGTATACCACCAACGTCTACGGTGAGTTAGTAAAAGCCGGTTATTACCCAAGTAACGAGCTCCTTCCCCTGGCTATCATGAGAGAAAGAATCTCAAGAATGGTAGAAGCTGGGATGATCGTTTATGCTGACCACACTGGCATCGTTTCTACTATTTCCGAAGTGGTTATTAATTGGGAGGAGGAGTTTGCTACATTGAACACTGGGAAGGACAAGCTCGACCCTTTACTTGAAGACATGCCTCCGCTCGAAGACGCGTCTGATAATGAAGAGATCGTAGTAAGCACGCCTACGGTGATGAAGGAATAGTGATCGAGATACCTCAACCGTATGAGTACGGTGATGATAAGGCGATCCCCTTGGTCTTACGGTCTCGATGTCGACTTGGTTACCAGATCTGGGCGTACCTATGGCCAAGCTAATGCCCAACTTGCAAAACCTGTTACTGATGAAGAAGCCAAGGAGTTTCTAGCTGTGATTAAGGCTAGCGAATACAATATAGTTGAACAATTGCGCAAGATGCCCGCGCAAATCTCTCTGCTTGAACTCCTCCAAACGTCTGTCAAACATCAAAAGGCCCTGATGAAGGTGTTAAGTGAAGTCCACGTGCCCGAGACGATCGATCATGACAAATTGGAGGAATTTGTGGGTTCTATACTCCTCAAGGACCTCATAGCCTTTTCAGATGAAGAGTTCCCTCTGGAAGGGAGGGGGCATACCAAGGCACTTTACATTTCTGTCAAATATAAGGCCTCGCATGTAGCCCGGGTACTCATTGACAACGGATCAGCCTTGAACATCTGCCCTTTGGCGACTTTACACCGCCTCGAGATAGATCCTTCTAGGATAAATTCTGCGAAGACCTCCGTGCGAGCCTTTGACGGAACGAAGAAAGAAGTAATGGGAGAAATCCATCTTGACATACAGATAGGACCAACAATGTTCAACATCCTATTTCAAGTCATGGATATTCCCACTGCATTCAATTTTCTGTTGGGTCGTCCATGGATTCATACTGCCGGAGCTGTGCCATCCAGTCTACATCAGAAGGTGAAGTTCGTTGTGGAGAGAAAGTTAGTCACAGTCCACGGTGAAGAAGAGCACCCAATTTACCACGCGACTGCTATCCCCTATGTTGAGCCGGATTGCAAAATAGAATCGAGCTATCAGTCGCTCGAGCTCGTATCTACCATACATGCGTCTAGAGGATCATCACCGTCCATTCCTGAGATGTCAAATGCTGCAGTCATGGTTGGAAGAGTAATGATGTCCCATGGCTTTACTCCGGGTGAAGGCCTTGGTAGGACTGGTCAAGGTATCCGCCAGCCGGTGGAAGTCTCTCGGAGGCCCCACACTACTGGGTTAGGGTACCGGGGGTCAAGCGAGACAAATAATGGGGGACGTGGACGTAGACGTGGACGTGGTCGAAGTCGAGGAGATGGGCAGAATAGACAGCGATCTGAAGAAGAGCCGAATGTTGAAGAACGTGGGCGTGGTAGGTTGCTTCCACACATCCGCGCCACATTCCCAGGCCCTGCAAAAATGATGCATGAAGAGAAAGAGGTGATCGACACTTTGGGGCAACCGAGTGGCAAGTTCGATTATTATGTGAAATACTCGGCGCCCCCGAGCTTCTATGTTGACCCCTGTGACATTATCCCGGATGGATGGGGAGGTATGGATGATCCAACACCTCTAGTGACAGAAGATTCTGACAATGCAATGGATGGAATCACTGCCCTGTTTGATGATTTCTTCGTTGGAGCTATCGAGGAAGGACCGTTAGAGGGAATGGGCACGAGCCCACAAGAGTAAAACTTTTACTTTTTCGCACACCCCTGCGTGGGAATTTTTACTTGCTTTTTAGGACTTACCCGTTTCGGGCGCTGCTTTCCATTTTCATTTCTAGGATTTGATTGTTGCAATTTCCATTCAATAAATGTAATTCATTTTGAAATAATCAATGAAATTACGAGTTTTTTTCGTGTTGAGGACATGTTGAGGTACATCAAACCAGCCCGGTGATGATATCCAACCGATAAAAGAAAAATATAGTCCAAGGAGAATTCTGAGGCCTGGGCTTCTTCATGCTTCCTCGTGTTAAAACTTTTTTGAAAAAAAATTTCGAAAAAAAAAAAGTCACAAAAAAAAAAAAAAAATCAAAAGAAATAAATACACTGTTTAGCCCTGTTTGTCCTTCTGAACCCCCTACTTTATGTTTCAGGGGCAATCTTGTGACACGTGAGGGTATGGGAACGGTCCCATCTGATGAATTATGTGCCGCTGAGCCTGATCTTGATGACACCAACGAACTCGAAGATTCCTCGGATCTTCAGCGCGATCTAGAGCATCATGAAAGACCTAAAGTCCTGACGGTAGACCATACTATCACCATCAACCTGAGTGATTCCGGAGAACCCAAAGAGGTGAAGATAGGGGCAACCCTTCCCGAAGGTGAAGCAAAACGCCTGGTCCAAAGCTGAAGGATTACCAGGATATCTTTGCATGGTCGTATACCGATATGCCGGGTTTAGACCCTTCTATTGTGGAGCATAGTCTACCTACTAATCCGGACATGCCGCCCAAGAAACAGAAGCTGCGAAGAACCAAACCTGAACTTTCAAAGAAGATAGAGGAGGAGGTCATGAAACTTTTGAAAGTAGGGTTTATTGAAGTCACCCGATACCCCAGTTGGGTGGCCAATATCGTGCCAGTCATGAAGAAAGATGGCCGAGTTCGGGTTTGTATCGACTATCGCGATCTAAACAAGGCCAGCCCTAAAGACGATTTCCCATTGCCACATATAGACGTTTTGGTGGACAGTACTGCTGGGTTCGAGCTGTTTTCCTTCATGGATGGTTTCTCGGGTTATAATCAGATAAAAATGAAGGACGATGATAAGGAGAAAACGGCGTTCATCACTCCATGGGGGACATTCCACTATAAGGTGATGCCCTTCGGCCTTAAAAATGCCGGGGCAACATATCAACGGGCAATGGTGACGCTTTTCCATGATATGATGCATAAGGAAATCGAGGTCTATGTCGATGACATGATCGCCAAGTCTCAATCTGGGAAGAGTCACGTCGATACCTTGAAGAAGTTATTCGAGAGACTTCGTGAGTTTAAGCTTCGTCTCAACCCAACGAAGTGCATGTTTGGAGCAACCTCGGGCAAATTACTCGGGTTCATAGTAAGCAGTAAGGGTATTGAAGTTGACCCCTCCAAAGTGAAGGCTATATGTGAGTTACAACCTCCATCGACCGTGAAAGAAGTACGAAGCCTCCTGGGTAGATTGAACTACATAGCCCGTTTTATTTCTCAGCTCTCCGAAACTGCTAAGCCGTTCTTCAAACTTCTAAGGAAGAATGCTCAAATGGAATGGGACGATGTTTGTCGGGAAGCGTTTAACGAACTAAAGCAGTACCTGATGAAACCACCAGTGCTAGTCCCACCAGTGTTGGGTCAGCCTTTGATCCTTTACCTCACGATTCATAGCAAGTCTCTAGGTGCGATGCTAGCCCAGAAAAATCCTGAAGATGGAAAAGAGCGAGCTATTTATTACCTAAGTAAGAAGTTCACCGTTTCGGAGTTGAATTATCCTGAAGCCGAGAAGACTTGCGTTGCACTAGTATGGGTCCTCCATAGGCTGCGACAATATACACTGCATCATCAGACTTTGCTTGTGACTGAGAACGATCCCATCAAGTATTTACTTGATCAACCGGCTTTGGTAGGGAAGTTAGCTAAATGGCAGATCTTAATTTCAGAGTTTGACGTCCAAACGATGCCACAGAAGTCAGTTAAAGGCCGAGTAATTGCTGATGTGTTAGCCGAAAATCCTGGAATCTCTGATGATGATAGATATTCTCCAGAAGATCGCATTCTGGTAATAAAAGAAGACGCATGGACCATGTTTTTCGATGGAGCTGTAAACTTGGCTGGTTCCGGCACTGGGGCAGTTTTAATATCCCCAGATGGGCAACATTATCCAGTAGCAGCAAAGTTGGTATTCCCCTGTACCAACAACATAGCCGAGTACGAAGCTTGCATCCTCGGACTCCAAGCCGCAGTGGAAATGGGGATAACCAAGTTGAAAGTGTTTGGTGATTCCGCTCTGATTATTCTTCAAACTGTAGGAGAATGGAAGACGAGAGACACCAAACTAGTGCCGTACCATGAATACCTTGAAGAAATTATAGAGGAATTCGAGGATATCTCTTTTGAGTACTTGTCGAGATCCCATAATCAGTTCGCTGACGCACTAGCCACGCTGCAAGTGATGGGTGGATTAGAGGTAGAACCCTTGAAGATCGAAGTCCTGACAAAACCGGCCTACTGTATGGTTGTGACTGAAGAACCTGACGAAAAGCCATGGTATCACGATGTCATGAGTTACATCCAGAGACAAGAATTTCCTGAGGGAAGCACCCCGGCCGATAGGAAGTACATAATGAAAATGGCTTCAAAATTTTTTGTCAGTGGTGAAAAGCTGTACAAAAGATCCTATAATTCGATCCTGTTGAGATGTGTGGATGCGGTTGAAGCTACTAGAATCATGCAAGAACTACATGAGGGAATATGTGGTCCACACATGAGTGGCCACATGTTAGCTAAGAAGATCATGAGGTTGGGTTATTATTGGCTCAGTCTTGAAAGTGACTGCATCCAACATGTTCGAAGATGTCATCGTTGTCAGGTTCACGGGGACAAAATAAATGTTCCCCCGACAGAATTACATCAGTTGTCTGAGCCGTGGCCCTTTTCAATGTGGGGAATCGATGTGATTGGCCCAATTAATCCCAAGGCATCAAATGGACACCGATTTATCTTGGTCGCGATTGATTATTTCTCCAAGTGGATTGAGGCGGCATCTTATGCAAACGTCACTGCAAGGAACGTTGTAAGATTCATCAGGCGAGACATAGTCGCTCGTTATGGTGTCCCTGAGGCTATTGTCACCGACAATGGGACAAATTTGAACAACAAGTTCATAGATCAGTTGTTCAACGAGTTCAAAATCCGGCACCTAAATTCATCTCCCTATCGTCCACAGATGAATGGAGCAGTTGAAGCCGCTAACAAGAACATCAAGAAGATCCTGGCCAAAACAGCTGAAAACTATCGTGACTGGCATGAAAGGTTGCCATTTGCACTAATGGCATATCGGACTTCGATCCGAACCTCTGTCGGGGCAACCCCTTTTTCTTTGGTGTATGGCATGGAAGCAGTCCTGCCCGTCGAAGTAGAGATCCCTTCCCTGCGAGTCTTGTCTCAAGTGGAGTTGTCCGAGGCGGAATGGATGCGACAAAGGCATGAGCAGTTGAACTTAATTGATGAGAAGCGATTGAAAGCCATTTGCCACGGTCAAACCTATCAGCAGAGGATAGCTAGATCCTTCAACCAAAAGGTGCGTCCAAGACATTTCGAGGTAAATGATCTAGTCCTAAGGAAGGTATTGCCAGTCTTTCCTATTCCTGGGGGTAAATTTGCCCCAAATTACATTGGTCCATATGTGGTTAAAAAGGTTCTTCCCGGAGGTGCCTTGATTCTCGCAGAAATGGATGGTCGTGAGTTCTCCACTCCTGTTAATTCTGATGCTGTGAAGATGTATTACCCCTGATAAAATCTAACATTTTACAGCAAAAGTTTTCAAGTGTTTGGTTTTATATTCTGAATTGCAAACATTTCACTGATGAATAAATGGTTTCAGTTAAGATGTGTGCATTAGTTTTAAATTTTGCATGGTTATTTTGTCGGTCTGCATCATCGACTTCAAAAGGGGAATTTATTTGGACAATCTGATAACTCATGTGGAATGAATTGAATGTGTCGAATGAGGTACATTGGAATGATGGAAGGCAAGCCATATCCTATACACAGTCCCATGCGCTAATCTCCAGTGAGTTGAGTGGAAAAATTCCATGTCTGCAAGGTAAAGAGTTATCTCGCAAAGGGTACGGCAACCGAAATGACGAGAGGCGGTTCATTTCTCTATCCCAAACACCACAGGTTATCCATTGTTTTGCCACTTTGAGCCTAAACACTTGGTGAATTTCTTTCAAATTACCCCTGACAAGAACCACCCCACATCGGGGCAAACTGGAGGTAAGTCAGCATTATAAGGTGAAAAATGAATAGAGATTGTCTTGCTCTCACTTGCATCAATCTTCGAGTGTTGCTTTTTCAGATGAATTCACACGAAGTTCAAGTGCCTTAGGATGACGAAGAGCATTTCTTTCTCTATCCTATACACACTTATATCCATTGTATAGCCCACTTGAGCCCGCAATTTCATTTCATAAAAACCCAGTTGGTGATCATCCCCCACACTGGGGCAAGGTAAAAGCCATCACTGTCCACGCAGCATATCCGGAGCGCCGATAGAAGACAAAGACCCTGAAAGTCCAAATGTTAATCATTCGGTTAAAACAAGTCAAAGGGTGGCTGGCCAATATATGCATTGTAGACAGTGTGTGTGTCAAAAGTCAAAAATGAAAAAAAAAAAAAAAAAAACAAAAACAAAAAACAAAAAACAAAAAACTAGGGGGCAAGAAAAAAGCAGTGTGCCTGGTAAAAGCAAGGCCAATGTCCGTGAAAAAAAAAAAAAAAAGAAAAAAAAAGAAAAGAAGAGAATGAAAGAAAAAATGAAGAAAAAGGAGAGAACTTCTAAGTAGAAAATGTCAAGATGTGTCAAAGTCATCCACAGTCTTAAGGAGTCAAGTGATAAGTTCTTGAGGCCAATGGAGCATCTACCAAGAAGACAATCCCTGGCGGAAAAGAGGACCGGTGATAATGCCGAGATGATCACCAACTCTCACCCCAATTATACGCATTTTGAGCCTAATGATCCTTTCATTTCTCAACCCATGAGCCTAGCCTACGTTATATCCCTTGTAAAGTCTCTTCAGATTATGGCACTTGAACTAACGTAGGATTTGGGTGTTTATAAGCTTAACTCGAAGAAGTGCGAGCAAGTCCATTTCTATCTCATTTTGCAGGGTTCTTGACTTGTAAACCCGGATATGATCACGGAGTATTTTCTTTCAATAGCCTCGACTCGAAGAGTCCCTTTTTGCTAAGCCATTGACCAAGCCCACGTTACGGTCCTGACAAAGACCTCTCAGATTGATAAGGTCGTACCGCTTGCGAGAATACTCGGACCCTTGTCCACATAATGAAGGTGAGATGGAGTGATTCTCATAAATTAGGCAATTTTCGATGAAAGTGAATGAAGGCCCTTTCAGACCGGAAGTCCCTCATTTGACATTTTCAAGACACCCACTTGTGAGTTCGGATTGTCTTATCATGATTTTCCCCAGTGAAATTTTGTAATGCCGATTCGACAAAACCGTCATGCATGAAAACCAATTGAATTTATAGTGCATGAGTATATGTGTTCTTGATTGTCCATGAATGCATATTATATGTTGCCTAAAACCGTGTCCAGCAGGAGACACGCCCTCAAGAGTCGGAGATATCACCAGGTAAGTATACCTATCCCTTGGATGCCTATGCTTATCCAGGTATTCCTTCACCTGTTCGAGCAATCGACAGGCTCTATATCTAATCAGTTTTGTTGCAGTCACTCGGCGTCTTGGACAACGTCCAGACGTCTACATATTTCTCATTCGAGTGCCTGAGGAGAAATCCAGGTGTCTCATCCGAGTATCCGAGGAGAAATCCGGATATCTCACCCGAGTGCCTGAGGAGAAATCCAGGTGTCTCATTTGAGTATCCGAGGAGAAATCCGGATATCTCACCAGAGTGCCTGAAGAGAAAACCAGGTGTCTCATCCGAGTATCCGAGGAGAAATCCGGATATCTCATCATATATCTTATCCGAGTGCCTGAGGAGAAATCCAGGTATCTTATCCGAGTATCCGAGGAGAAATCCGGATCTCACCATATCTCTCATCCGAGTGCCTGAGGAGAAATCCAGGTGTCTCACCCGAGTGCCTGAGGAGAAATCCAGGTATCTCACAATGTCCCTTTTCAGAACTCCTGAAAGCGAAATCCACGTAACTGGAGTCCTATCAGAAGTCTTCGATCCTATCAAGTTTGTGAGGTAAAATCCAAATACTTGACGGCTTCATTAGGATTATCACGTATATTTCAATCTACTTAACCACTCTTACAAGGTAAGTAACTTCAGGTACGTTTTTATTATTCGCATGCATCATTTCTTATTGCATTTCAAAATGGGACTCATATTCCCACAAAAAATAACATTCATGGCATGGTCAAAATTTAGGTATCATTTAGTCTTTGAATGTAACCTCTTTGAGCTCACTTTCAAAGAGGGGCAGCTGTTGACACCTAAAATTTTAACTAGTCATTTATGAACAATTGCATAGAAAATTTGGGATTAATTTTTTAACCCCTAAACAAAAAATATAATTAGATGGCATTGCATATAGATATTAGGAGTATTCCATTAATAGTTAATTAGGCCCATATAGTTTGCATATTTATCGGATCGACGGCGAATGGACCCGAGCGAATGGTTCCGAGCTTAAATCAAGCTAATTGAACTAAGCCCGCAAGAACTAGAAAGGTTGGCAAAAAGCCCATGCTATGACCAAAAGTTTGATGGACTCAGAAAATTCTTCCCCACGGTATGGTCAGATAAATGAAAGGAAATAATAGCATGCAGGGCATGTATCGTCTTCACACATATCTTTGATTTATGGGCACAAGTGGATGAATGATGCAAAGAATAAAAGAAAATATTTGGCTGAGCTGGAGTTGTGCAGACCAAGGGAATAAAAGGAAGAGCAACTGGGAAAGAAATATTCACGTGCGGATATATATTATTTGAGCAATATATCTTTCTCAAAACAAGAAAGTGTATACTGTCAAGGAGCTTCACGTGTCCATATGTGGAGGAAGAATGGGAAAGAACAAAATATAATATATTTTTAAGAGGAAAGAAGATTGACTCCCTTTATCCCGAAGGCCTAAGTCGTCCCTGCATATAAAAGAAGACTTATCGGAGACAAGGGGGTTCGGAGAGAATTTTGGGAAGAAAAGAAATAACGAGAGCGAGAGAGAGGATCACGGGTGTACTTGTCCCACCTGCGCCTTCACCGACGCCGCACCCGGCTCACGGCCGGACACGTGGCCGTGCGTCACCGCCACCCGGAGACACGAGTGAAAAGGTGAGAGCCGGAGCGAAAACAAGAGAGAATTGGTTGCGCGCGCCGCCCTAACGCCGCGCGCCTCGCGCCCACGCCACCTTGCTCCCGTGCCGTCCAAGCATCCGCACCGACGCCGTCATCCGTACCGTGCGGACTGCTGTGCCTCCGTTCTGACGCGCTGCCGTCCCTCTGGCGATTGCCGAGCCGCCGCCCGTCGTTGCTTCTCTCAAGGCCGGACTGTGGCCGTGAGTCACGACCCCCTCGCTCCGATCTCTCGCTTATCCTGCCGATCACCACGTTGCTGGATGGGCCCCTCCTACGAAGCTGCTGCATCTGATCCGAGAAGTCTCTGCCGAGCAGCTACCGCATAAAAGACCAGCCACGAAGCCCCCCGTGAAGTCCTCACTGTTTCTGCTTTGCAGATTAATCCGTGACGGTTCATACGAGTCCAACGCTCACCGCGAGATCTGATACTAGTGAGCCACCCCCAAAGAATCGTTGGTTGGCGAGATCAAGATTTCTCGGGTGATTTTCATCCGAATCCAGCAATACCCGACAAGTCCCAGGCTTGTCCGGTTCAACGTGGGTCAAAGCTTCATTACTTGACTCTTTGACCATATTTTTTAATCCAGGAATATTGAAGACCATCTTGCTACGCCCAATTTTGACCCTGGTTTATTGAACTTCGTCGTGGGTACTCCTCAAAGAGCCATCTTGCTACCCCCGAGCCGCCGTCAGTCCACTCGCCATCATCCCGATCCGCAATCTCGGTCCGCGAGTTCAAATTTGGGAATATCCCGAAATTAGGTAAGAATGCTATCCGGTATATTTTCAAAATATTTAGATTCCTAGTTCAGATATTTTGAATATTCCGTGAATATTGCGTGGATTGCTAGATATCTTAGGATAATGTGTGTTATATCCGCAATATTCGAAAACACTCAAAATTAGGAAAACTTCCTAATTTAGCAACGTATCTGGACGACTATCCGACCTTATCCCTAAGGTTCGATACGCGGCGATACGGAAAATTATTATCCTATCCATAACCACTTGGGTACGATAATGATTTTTATCCGCTTTCCAAATTTGAATAATCGGCTTTCCGTCGATATCTATAACCCTATAGATATGACCGATAGTTTGATTTTTGTGCCTAATCCGAGTTTGAAACAAATATGGCGGATCGCGTGGACGTTTTGAATGTGGTTGCTATCCTTGTTTATTTAATTGCTTTCCTTTTTCAAATAAACAGAAAATTCAAAAAAATATTAATTAGATTTGAATTAGAGTTTTTGCATGTCTAGGAAGCCTAAATGTATCTAGAAGATAGAGTAGTTATTTAATTTAAATTAGGACTTGAGATGATCTATTTCCTAGTTTAAATTAAGTAATATTCTAATCTTAATAGATTATTCAGGTTATTTTATTATTTCGAATTTTAACAAAAATCCTAAAAAGAAATCATGCTAGGGTAGATTAAGTCATCATAGTTTGCATGTTAATTTAGGCATTTTTTATTCCGAATTTAAATTGAGAAAATACCAAAAATAATCATTCGTCCTGTCATTAGAAATAGGTCACGTCGTCGCACGACATATAGTTTGCATGCTAGGTTGCATTAATCGCATGTCATTTTCGCATGTCATTGCATATAGGCTAGATTTCATTTAAATAAGTGAAAATCCAAAAAAAGAAATTGAGTGAATTGCTTGTTAATTAGAAATCATATTAGGGTGTCAATGTGATTTTTTTAGATAACAATGCAGATGCTTACGTTGCTTCCAGGTAAGTAATTCTTCCAAACTTGCAATTTATTTAATGCTTTCTGGGTGTTAAATTGGTGGTTTGCGCACTCGCATGAACACCTCACATGTTAGTGACTAAGTTAAAATGGATCCAAACTGCCTGCCAAAACATTTTTGAAAAGAAAAGGTACCGAAAGGGCGTTAGACCAGATCTAGCGTAATCAAGTCCCCGGGCTTAGAATCTCTGGTTCGTAGGAATAAAACATATCTCCCTATGTTTTATTTAGGTTTCTAATCAACCTACCATAAATTGATTAGTGGCGACTCCGAGCATAAAACTTTTGCATGTTAAAAACTTAAACCCTAAGTTGCGAATTGGTAGGGCTTGGGAGGGCCCGAGTTAGGCTTAGTCTTAACAATCCATTAGCCTGAGAGAAATTTTAGGTCGCGACAACATCCATCCGACAGCATTGCACAAATAAAAGTAATCTCAGTTTGGCAGAAACCCTTTTTCTTGTGTAGAAACTATGATTCTACTTCCTCTGCGCTCCATTGATCTTATCTTTACAAAAGAGAAACTTGATGAATCTCAACAACCATAAGTGAGAAAGCAACCTTTCTATATCCATCACCAGAGTTTAAAAGCTTTGGAATGAATGGCCTAAATAAAGGAACTCGAGGATTAACAATCACTTACACTAGGAAAGTGAAAAAAACAGAGAGAGTCAAGCAAAGTCTCATGAAACATAAAAAGTTTCGGAAACGATAAACGCATGCGCCCTCGACTAGGACTGTAGCAATACCTTTGTGTCCACCATGAGGCTTGGTGCAGCTGATGTCGCTCCCGTTCCATCGACACCACGACCCGGATATCGTGCACTTCTTACAGTCCGGCTCTTTCCAGTCGAAACGAGCCTCGGCGATCATGTTGTCGATCGGGTTTGGCAGCGAGTCGAGGCTCCCGATCCTCTCGCAGGACACCAGCGGCCAGTTTCCTATGTAGGAGGAGGATGCAACAGTGTAGTCTTTGTACGACCCGGGCTCCCTTCGGCAAGCCGCCTCGGTCATGTAGGGCCTCTAAGGTGGCGGGCACTTGAACAGGGTGTAGTTGTTGTTGGTAGTTTGTTTGTAAAACAAATAACGAGGTGCCTTGTCCCACATCGAAAGGATGTGAATGTGCATGTGGACGAGATTTGGCACTAATCAACGATCATTTTTATTTATTTATTAAATTGCGAATTTATTATTATAAAATAACTGTTTTGTCATATTGAAACAGTGTGACTGTTCGCAATAGAGTGGTGGTTATTTTTTAATAATTTAATTTCGAATTTATTAATTTTTGCCTAACGGTTATTAGGCGCTTTTACAACCTTTGGAAGGTTGTGTCTATTCGGACATAACTTCTTAACCTTTGGAAAGTCGTGTATGTTCGTACATAACTTCTCCACATTCAAAAGGCTGTGTTTGTTCAACGTATAAATATTTCAATGTTTTTGTTCATTAAGAACAACAATTTCTCATTTCTTCTAAGAAATGTACCGCCATCTTTTCTAATTGTTTCCCTTGAGAGACTTTGGAGAAATACCGGAATTGCTATATGGTATTCTCATTGAGACTTTGTTGTATCCTGGAGGATTTTTGGCGGTAACAATTAGCAACGTTGTGGGGCAAATAATTTCTTAAAGAAAGTGATATCACGCCTCAAAGTCTTACTTCATTGTTCTTCCCGATTCACTTTGATATTTTCCCAATAATTTTAAGGAATTATTTTGCAATAATAGAGTTAGAGTTAATCAAAGTCATGAATCAAGACATGATGAAACTGGATGTTTTCATGATAACAATTTTGCTCGTTGGACCAACAACTGCAACCATGGCTACGCTATCAACATTGTGCAAAGAGCGCAAGAGCAAATTGCAGTTCCAAATCACTCGCTAATCCAAGCAAGAAATCGCTCCCTCCATCCGAGCCCATGGTTGTCGTTAATTACAAGGGTGAGGAGAAGCAGTTTGCTATGGAGGAAATCTCATCCATGATCCTCACGGAGATGCGAGAAATCGCTGAGGTATACCTTGGTACGACTATCAAGAATGCCGTGGTCACATTCCTTGCCTCGCCTACTATAATAACTCCCAGAGGTAGGCCACTAAGGATGCCGGTGTCATTGCTGGCCTCAATGTCATGCGTATTTTCAATGAACCGACTGCAGTAGCCATTGCCTATGGTCTTGACAAGAAGGCGACAAGCACCGGAGAGATAGGATCTCTCTCATTTCAACCCCAAGAAAGAGGACTGCCCGTTTTTGCATTTAGTTGGTCGAGCAACAACAACACGTTCCGAGCCGGTGATGTAGCGATCATCAAATGAAGTTATGGACAATGTTGTGATCAGAAAAAGACAACAAGCAAGGACCTCGACGGATGGTGCTTAGTGACCAATACATTATCAATCTGAAGATTTGATTTTGAATGCATAGATACGGCTGCTATTGTCGCAATCTCACCTGGGAGTACAATCTATCTCCGCCTACTGTGTCGCTCAGTGTTGTACCTACAATTGCGAATCCCGGTCTTCGCATCAAATATAGTGGGGGCTGTCCACGTCTTGTTGGAGTTTCGATGAATTCCTGTTTCCCCTACAGCGCTCAGCGTCCATGGCCGGGGTCGCTCTGCGGTTGTTTTTGCAGGGATGTTGTCTTGTTGGGGCGACCAAAAGACGGTTGTGGTGTCAAGGACGATGGTTTCGATAGCGATGCCAATAAGGTTTTGATATGGGGAGAAGATAGCCTTCCGATTCTTCACGTGGGCGGGGCACCAGGAAGATTATGAACACGAGCCTCAGCCTTATAACGCGATGATCGACATACTATTCAATACAAACTACAAGGCAAGCAGTTTTGAATTGTTTGTGACATGTTGGATCAGGAAGTGTTCGTACAGAACACTATGATAAGGTTTGATTCTCTCTATGGTGTCTGACTATGCGTGACATGGCCGGGAAGAGAAGCCTTTGTGCTGTTAAATAAGATGAAGGAAGGAGGGTTACAACCAGATGCGATCACCTTTGTTGGAGTCTTGAATGCATGTAATCATGCTTGGATTGTGAAAGAATGTTAGCTTGTTTTTGAGTCTCTCAGAAATTTAATATCATAAAGAAAAGAGGTTAGCCATAAATTCGTTTCACTATGCTTCATGAAAAGATAGAAAATCCATTTGGCTTATTTATTCATATTAGCCGTTTGGTCATTTGGAGGGCCATGATGATGATATCTAGCTGATCTTGTGCCTAAGACTGCCCAGCTTGTGCTGCAGGTGGTCATATGGCTATATTTGATGTTAGCCTTAGTCATCTGAGACTCTTCATCCTGTAAGAGGTACTTATGGTGGCTTACTGTCTCTGGATGTCTCCTGGTGCAGCAAACTATAGTTGTGCCGAGCTTCCAAGACATGTGTGCATGACTTTCATCAACTTTTCATCAACTAGACATCTAATTCTATTCTGCTAACCATTTTCAAAATGTTTTTAGCACTATTGATTCAAAGAACACTAAGGCCTTGGAATAGAAGGAATGCATTTGCGAATTACTTTTCTTCTTTTCATGATATTTTAGTATGCTTATACGTTAACGATATGCTTATATTTGGAACAAATATGACTGGAATCATTGAGATTAACAAGTATCTGACTTTCATTTTTAAAGTGAAAGATTTGGGTGAAGTGGATACTATCTTGGGTATTAAAGTTAAAAACATAGTGGGGGTTATTCTTTGAGCCAATGTGATTACATTAAAAAAAAACGTTGAATAAATTTGAACATCTTGGCTTCAAAGAAATGAGTACTCCATTTGATTCCTGATAGAGAGTCTTTAATGTGAGTGCAATAGGGTCTTTAATGTATGCGATGCATTGTATTAGACCTGATATTACTTATTCCGTGTGTAATTTGAGTACATATATTTGTAATCCAAGTATAGAACATTGGAAAGCTATTACCCGAATTTTTTGTTGTTATAGAGGACTAAAATTTGGGACTGTTCTATAATAATTATTCGGTTGTATTAGGAGAATACACCGATACTAATTGGATTACAAGCGTGGGTGATAAACAATCCACTATTAGATGGATTTTCACATTTGATGGCTGTGTTGTTTCTTGGACAAGCAAGAAACAAATGTGTATAACTCACTCAGCTATGGAATTTGAATCATTACTTTAGCAGCAACTGAGAAAGAGGCTGAATGGATTAGGAATTTGTTGTTGAATATCAAATTATGACCTAGTCCTATGCCTCATATTTCTCTCCATTGTGATAGGCTAGGCTATAATAGCACTTCTAATGATAAGTCTAGACAAATTAGTCTAAGACACGAGTACGTGAGACAATTGATTAAAGATGGTACCGTAACAATTGTCTACGTGAGGTCAAGCAATAATCTAGCTGATTCCTTGACAAAGGCTTTACCAAGAGATATGGTAAATATGACCTCACAAGAAACGGGGCTGAAACCCTTTAATTAAAATCACCAGTAATGGTAACTCGACCTTTTTTCTAGAACATCACTAGTTATAAGGTTTAATGGGTAAAAACAAGTTACTGAAGTGATTGTTTGATACTGACATGAGCCCAGACATGATAAGTCAGTATCGTCTGTCACGTTTGTAGATTGAATGAAATTCTTAATGAAGTATGGTTCAAATGTGTTATTAGTAACAGAAACACATGAAAGATACTTCACCTATATGAGCTTAGAAGTGTGCCGCTTTTTACGAAAGTTGAGGTTTCTTTCTAGAGAGCTCATGAAACAGGTACAAGCACATGGCCATAATAGTGCTGAGTAATATAGAATTTCTCGCTGAAACAAGAGGTTATTATATGTGTGGTATGTCCGATTCTATTATTTAAAAAGTACAAGTTTAAAGTTGAGCCACTTGTCACTTTGATGGAGTTTCGAGATACTTGCACTAAGTAAAGGTTTAACTCGAAAGAGACCTTTATGTATGTATATTAATCTCATGGAAATTTTGGCTGTATATTTTTAACGTTGTATTTCGATTTTGTTTTACAAACAAAGTGGGGGATTGTTGGTAGTTTGTTTGTAAAACAAATAACGAGGTGCCTTGTCTCACATCGAAAGGATGTGAATGTGCACGTGGACGAGATTTGGCACTAATCAACGATCATTTTTATTTATTTATTAAATTGCGAATTTATTATTATAAAATAATTATTTTGTCATATTGAAACAGTGTGATTGTTCGTAATAGAGTGACGGTTATTTTTTAATAATTTAATTTTGAATTTATTAATTTTTGCCTAACGGTTATTAGGCGCTTTTACAACCTTTGGAAGGTTGTGTCTATTTGGACATAACTTTTTAACCTTTGGAAAGTCGTGTTTGTTCGTACATAACTTCTCCACATTCAAAAGGTTGTGTTTGTTCAACGTATAGATATTTCAACGTTTTTGTTCATTAAGAACAACAATATCTCATTTCTTCTAAGAAATGTACAGCCAGCTTTTCTAATTGTTTCCCTTGAGAGATCTTGGAGAAATACCGAAATTGCTATCTGGTATTCTCATTAAGACATTGTTGTATCCTGGAAGATTTTTGCCGATAACCATTAGCAACGTTGTGGGGTAAATAATTCCTTAAAGAAAATGATATCACACCTCAAAGTCTGACTTCATTATTCTTCCCGATTCACATTGATATTTTCTCAGCAGTTGTAGGGTTCCTGGTATGAAGACGGTTCTTTGTAAGCGGAGAAGCCAAGCAGGTTGAGCTTCGGGATCCACAAGGGGAGGCACTTGTTGGGGTCCTGCAGGATGACGAACTGGGAGTGGTAGTCAATCTTCTTGACGACTAGCTGTTGTAGGGTGTTTGGGACCGAGAGCACAGTCTGCCCATCCCCGTTGCAGGACAGGTTGAGGTCCGGATAGCCGCACTTGGGACGTTGGTGGTCTTTGAGCCAGAACGGGAAACGGACCGGCGGCCCGCTGGGGCAATTTCTGGTGGGGCAATGGCTGGGGTTGTGGTCGTGGTCGGTGGTGCCATGGGCGAAGCAGAGGAAGAAGAGTAAGAGAGAGGGAATAGGAGAGTGCATGGAGGACGTGTTGGTGTTGATCAAACTGAGTTATGATGTGAGGGTTGTGTGGCTTATTGATAATGGACCGAACTGGTTCCTTACACTTTCCTCTCTCGGAATGGTCGCTGATCTGACCCTTATTCTCATCTCTCGGGCACAGTTTTGTCATAGAACGAGAAAGTATTCGGTGGTCACGTGTATGTATTTTTTGCTGAAATCCAATCACAATGACGCGCGGCGATAACGCGGGTAAACATTAAAAAGATAAAAATCTGACTGTGGCTTTTGATTTGATGTTATACAGGCAGTCAATCGTTAGGAATGACTCATCAATGCGGTCATACATAAGTTTCCTCGTGCACCGAGTTGCTACGATCGCCATACGATACAAGCGGATTCTCACTGTTGCAACGTAGTAACACTGCAGATTATTCCCGCAGAGCAGGCTTGAATGGCTTCATCGTCTTCAGTAACGCTGTTGATATCACCAGGTTGTCGTCAGCACACCTTTCTCCCCGGCAGTTTTCATTAGGGTTGCGTCTGGATGTTCGATCGAGGCCCGTTTGGTTTGACTTTGAAGGAATGCATTTGGGAAATGTAAATACCTTTGGGTTAAAGGGATTTTTCGAAATGCAAATAGTGTTTGATAAGTGTTTTATAAAATTAACATGGGCTAAAGGACTTTGCTAATATTTAAAAAAAAAAAAAAAAGGCTCCGGTAGAGCTTAACCACCGGCCATCGCCGCCGGCCAGATCTGGTTGCCGGCCAACCGCCGACGGTCAGATCTGGTCTCTACCACCGCCGCTTGGGGTCGCGTAACCCCGGCGACCGCCGTGGTTGCCGAGGTCGGGCTAGCCCTCTGGCGGCGGTCACCGGCCGCTGGACCTGCCTCTGGGGAAAATGAACAGTGCAAGTTGTATTCCGAAAATGCAACTTCTCAAGGCACTTCTACTCTTGCATTGGCCAAAATTCTTTTGGAGAGCATTCCAAATGCAATTGTATCTTTCTAAAGTGAGTAAAAAAAGTTGCCAAATACTATTTACATTTGGCCAAGGGACTTTAGAGCCAAAATAAGCATTGCAAATATTGAATCAAATGAGGCCCAAAGCGCCAAGCGACGGCTTGTCCCACATATGAAACCCAAAAAGAAACGCCGATGCTTCTCGATAAGTCATATGAATTGTTAAATTATGATTCGAGTTTGAGCCGTTTACGAAACGTAACTCGCTTGGATAAATTCCCATATTTGACTCTGAAGATATCTTTACTGTTGGACATAATATTCAAGATTGCTCGCAAGAAATCCTCTTCTGGTACGTACTGTGGACGTCTTCAGCAAAAAAGGCATATTGGCACTACAGGACAAAAGATGGACACACATATTCTATAATTTATATATTTCATTTATGGGTAGTTTGTGGGCCCAAGCGTAAAAGAAAAGAAGACCAGAGCATTCACGTTGTTCGGTTGAAGAGTTTTGTTCTTTTGTCTTATCCAAGGGCATAAAGGTCATTGTGAGAGAAAACAGCAAAAACCAAGGGTTTGTTTTTCTCTTGTCTAACCTACAGTGGCCGCGTGGATATATAAGGGAAAAGAACTGTCGGTTTTTTCTTTTGAGCCATGAAGAGCCACACAAGAAGAAGTTGCGATCCCTGAACAGAAATCGTACGAAGGAATTCTCAAAACACGGTGATTTATGGGGTGAGTTTATTTCGTCCAATTAAGTTGTTTATTCGTAAACATTTTGAGTTTGGACTTAAATTTAGGTATGGAAAATATTCGAGCGTATGAGCAAATTGTAACTCTGTAGTAGATTATTTATTACTGATTCTTCCCGTGAATAGAGATACCGATATTCGGATCGAATCACGTAAATCTTTAATGTCATTTATCGTTCCTCATTTATTTTTTTGATTTTTTTATATTAATTTAATTCGTAAGATTTTACCGTTTTCGCGTTATATTTATATCCCGACACGGAGGAATCTCCTTCCCCCGCTTGTCTAAATCAAAAGAAAAAAGTGGACCTGAACTGTCATTTTTCCACGTTCGTATGTTGTCGGTTTGCGTGTACCGCACTAACGCACCATTATTGCTGAAGTGAGTGCGCACGCCACTTTGCCGGGTCAAGCTCCAAGTCGCGAAGCAAGTCAAGTCCTCCCCCCCTTCCTTTTCCTCGTCCGGCCCACCATCCACTCCACAGGCTCTGCCGATCGAGCTCAACCAGTGTTTTCTTCTTCCTGTTTGATTGGAGATGAGTTCTATTTTTCACAGGAGCAAAAGGGGTTTGGTCGATTCAATCGAACCCTTTTCGAGTTCAAATGAGAATTCTCCGAGAGGGCTGAGCAGGCCTTAGTAAATCACCAATCACCATGCGTGTGTAACCGAGTATTAGTGATGTAATCGAGCTACTCACATGAGATTTAGAAGGGGATGAAAAAACAAATTCATTTCGAGTCCCCAATAGACATGTGTGAGGGGATTAAATGTACGGGTTAAGTTCGATGTCTTGCATCATCGAGTGTGAAAAAGAGTTTAATAAAGCTCAGAGAACCCTCTCGAATAGAGGAAAATTTTAAATAAAGACTTGAAATGAGGTCATTTTCTTAAAACATGAGTCTAGAATGAACTTTGTTTCAAATTAGGGCATGAAGTGGCCGAGTTAATCTAAAATAGGTGCCTAGCTTACCATCTTCATCGGGGTCGGCATCCACGAAAATGTTGAGAAACTTCTGTGACTATGGCCTTGATATTGCCAACCTAGTGTCCCATCGGCTCGTCAAGACCGCTTTGGATTCTCAGCATACCTCCTTAAAACTTACAGCCAACATCTTCAGCTCGGCGTTCCTTAGCTCCTCCCAAGTAGACTGTTAGAATAATTAAATATTAAATCACGCCTTTATCTAACTGCTTAAGTTTTTAGAACAGTTAGCAGTGGTCCCACAAATCTCACACAGACAAAAAACACGATTCTTGTCCCAAAAACGAACTCCTGCTATATTTTCCGGATTTCAGGACATTAAATGCACACCAGAACGAACTGCATTTGCAATGGACGATCAAATCCCAGGACTAAAGTATCTCACAAACTTCCAATAAGTAGATAGATTCTAGTATTGCATCTAGTTACAAATATAAGACGAAAGGAATTCCTCTATACAATGGATCTGATACAACAGGCAAGTAGTGAGAGCGTATTCAGGCTATTTTTCGGTAGAGAGAGTTCCTAGATTTACAATATGGCTTCTTCATCACAGCTCTACTTATTTTCCAACTGTTTCACATCCATTTCGGTTAAGGAGAGATGACATAGTGCGAAAGGGCAATCGGACTTATTCCTCGATAATTTCTAGATTCGTGTTCCAGAGTCTCCCCTGCATGCTCGCAGCTTCCCCTGAACTGGAGGAAACGAAAGGATTTTTCGGCATGACGGGGCACTCTTCTCCCTCCAGCATCTGAACCACGACTTTCATGGGAGGCCGATCGGCCGGGTACCAGTGAATGCACCAGAGCCCTATGATTGCCAGTTTCGTGGCAATCTTATGGTCGCCGTCCTCTCGGATTCGTATTTCAAGCTCTTCACCCTTATTCAGATGGTTATAGACCCACTGCGGGAAGTACATCTGGCTCATGTTCTTCGCGTTCACGTCGACGTTTTTCCTGCCCCCGACCATTTCGAGCAGCAGCATTCCGAAGCTGTACACGTCCGACTTAGACGACACGCTTCCAAAGTTCCTGGAGAAGACTTCCGGGGCGATGTAGCCCATGGTACCTCTGGCCGCGGTCATGGACACCGCGCTTTTTTCCTTGGAACATAACTTTGCCAGGCCGAAATCTGCAATCTTAGGATTGAAGTTGCTATCCAGCAGGATATTGTGCGGCTTGATGTCGAAATGGAGGATCCTATGATCGCACCCCTGGTGAAGATACTCTATGCCTTTGGCCACTCCGAGAGCGATGTCGTGGAGCCTCTCCCAACTAAGGGAAGGGTTGAGAGCGTCTTCGCCCGGAAATATGAACTTCTCCAGAGACTCGTTCGGCAGGAACTCGTACACCAAGGCTCTTCGGAACCCGTCCGCGCAGAAACCAACCATCCGAACCACGTTGACGTGGTGAATCCTTCCCATAGTGCTCACTTCGTTGATGAACTCCTCTCCATTCCCGAACGCATCGTCCAGCATCTTTACAGCGACGAAAATCTCGTTCGAAAGCTTCCCTTTGTAGACCGTTCCGTAAGCCCCCTGGCCTAGTTTCTCCTCGAAGTCATTGGTTATCCTCTTGATGTCGTTGTAGGAGTAACGGGTCGGCTTGAGGGCCTCGTAGTCATGCAAGAAGCTCTCGATCTTGAGTCGGAATGCTTTATCTCTTCTTTTTTCGTTGAGGACATAGCCGAGTCCAATCAATCCAGCAAGAAGGAAAAACGTGCCCAGGACACCTCCGATCTCTAACCTTGTTTCTGCAGGATCAGAGAAGTCAGTACTGGAGCTTCCGCCGAAGTTCGTATGAATGACAAAAAAACTAGAAGGAAAGCCCTCAAAACTAGTTATATCAGCTTTTACTTAACACCGTGAGTGACCTTCACTTCAGGGCATCAGATAATTTCTATAGTAACTGGCAATCAGGATTCAGAACTCCATTCAATTTAAAGAACAGAAAGTATCATCTGAAACAAGACAAACTCGTGGAAATGCATCCACCCGACAGAACTGCACATATAAAAGTAATCTTAGTTTCGCAGAAACCCTTTTTCTTGTGTAGAAACTATGATTCTCCTTCCTCTGCGCTCCATGGATCTTATCTTTACTAAAGAGAAACTTGATGAATGTCAACAACCATAAGTCAGAAAGCAACCTTTCTATATCCATCACCAGAGTTTAAAAGGCTTTGGAACGAATGGCCTAAATAAAAGAACTTGAGGATTAACAATCACTTAAACTAAGAAAGTGAAATAACACAGAGTCAAGCAAAGTATCATGATGCAAAAAGAAGTTTCGGAACCGATAAACGCATGCGACTAGGATTGAAGCAATACCTTTGTGTCGATCATGACGCTTGGTGCAGCTGGTGCTGTTCCCGTTCCGTCGACACCACAACTCGGATCTCGTGCAGTTCCGGTAGTCCGGCTTGTCCCAGACCAATTGAGCCTCGCTCATCATGTACTCGATCGGCATAGGAAGCGAGTCTATGCTCCCGTTCCTTTCGCAGGACACCAGCGGCAAGTCTCCGACGTAGGAGTCGGATTCGACGGCGTAGACGTCGTACAACCCGGCTTGGCTCAGGCAATCCACCGAGGCCATGCCGTTCCTCGTGGCCGACGGCGGGCACTGGAACAGGGTATGGTTGTAGGGCGGGTTCGTAAACTGGTAGCGTTGTCTCTTGTCGTACGAGAAGCGAGTGTGGTTGAGGTTCGCCAGCAGGAAGGGGAGGCACCGGTTGGGGTCCTGCACGATGATGGACCGGTTGTCGTAATGGATGGACTTGACGAAGAGCGGTCGCGAGGTGTCTCGGAGCAAGAGCCGAGTGTGCCCATCCTGGTCGCAGAACAGGTTGAAGTCCGGATTGCAGCCGCAGTCGTCAAGTTGTTGTCTTCGTCTGAGCAGGAACGGGAACTGGACCAGCGGCCCGTGGCGGCAGCACCTTTCGGAGGCGCAACAGTCCTTGGCCGGCGCGGCGAGGACGGCGGTGCCATGGGCGAAGCAGAGGAGGAGGAGGATGAGGAAGAGGGAGGGATTGGAAGAGCGCATAGAGGATGTGCTGGTGTTTGACAAGCGCTCTCTCTCTCTCTCTCTCTCGTCGTTTATTCTCATCCAGGCCTGTCCGAGCGAGAGAGAAAAGCGAAGAAACCAATGTTCATCGACAAGCGCTACGGACGCATCGCATGACCTCCTTCCTCGGCTTGTCTAAATCGAGAGTTGACTTGGACTCTTGGAATTTACGCGGTCCATCCATTGTCGTCGGTGGCGAAGCGTATGCATGGAACTTTACTTAGTCAAGTTCGAGCTCACGCGGCAAGTTCCTCTTTTTTGGCCCCCATTTGACCGTCATCCTAGTCGGACTCTTGCTGATTGAGAGTTTCTCTAAGAGCCAAGCCGGCCTTGACAAATCAATCGCTAAGAGGTCGTGCACTGCACTGGCGTGATGCAGAATGCAGTGGTTGGTGGTGATGTGATCGAGCTATCAACACGGGAGTTAGGGGGAAAAAATTGCTGTTAAGAGTCCTTAGCAGACGTGTGTGAGGGGATTCGATGCCCGACCAAGGTTCGATTTCGCGCATCATCGGGTGTAACATGCGATGTTCCGGTGATCGCGATGTAAGAAACGTCCGATAAGGTTTGGAGAAGCCCTCTCGAATCAAATTTAGGGGCCTTTGGTTCATATCGATGTTCCCTCTCTGTGCATTTTTTTGCTCTCGGGCCACATTCAACCCAAGACGGAAAGGGTTACTCGCACCCGGCCCTCCTTTTTCTAGGCAGTGTCCGAGATTGAAAGATGGGTATAGTCGCGATGAACAGTGCAAGTTGCATTCCGAAAATATAACTTTTCAAGACACCTCTACCCTTGCATTGGCCAAAAGTCCCTTGGAGAGCATTCTAAATGCAATTGCATCTCCTCAAGGTGAGTAAAAAAAGTTGCCAAACACCATTTGCATTTGACCAGGAGACTTTAGAGCCCAAATGAGCATTCTAAATGTTGAACCAAATGGGGCCCAAAGTGCCAAACGACGGCTTGTCCCACAGATGAAACCCAAAAAGAAACGCCGATGCTTCTCGATAAGTCATATGAATTGTTAAATTATGATTCGAGTTTGAGCCGTTTATGAAACGTAACTCGCTTGGATAAATTCCCATATTTGACTGTGAAGATATCTTTACTGTTGGACATAATATTCAAGATTGCTCGCAAGAAATCCTCTTCTGGTACGTACTGTGGACGTCTTCAGCAAAAAGGGCATATTGGCACTACAGGACAAAAGATGGACACACATATTCTACAATTTATATATTTCTTTTATGGGTAGTTTGTGGGCCCAAGAAGAAGAACCGTGGGTTTTTTCTTTTGAGCCGTGAAGAGCCGCACAAGAAGAAGTTGCGATCCCCGAAGAGAAATTGTACGAAGGAATTCTCCAAACACGGTGATTTACGGGGTGAGTTTATTTCGTCCAATTAAATTGCTTATTCATAAATACTTTGAGTTTGGACATAAATTTAGGTATGAGAAATATTCGAGCGTATGAGCGAATTGTAACTCTATAGTAGATTATTTATTACTGACTCTTCCCGTGAATATAGGTACCGATATTCGAATCGAATTACGTAAATCTTTAATATCATTTATCATTCCTCATTTATTTTTTTGATTTTTTTATATTAATTTAATTTGTAAGATTTTATCGATTTCGCGTTATATTTATTTCCCGACATGGAGGAATCTCCTTCCCCGGCTTGTCTAAATCAAAAGAAAAAAAGTGGACCTGAACTGTCATTTTTCCACGTTCGTATGTTGTCGGTTTGCGTGTACCGCACTAACGCACTATTATTGCTGAAGTGAGTGCGCACGCCACTTTGCCGGGTCAAGCTCCAAGTCGCGAAGCAAGTCAAGTCCTCCCCCCGTTTCCTTTTCTTCATCCGACCCACCATCCACGGGCTCTGCTGATCGAGCTCAACCAGTGTTTTCTTCTTCCTTTTTGATTGGAGATGAGTTCTATTTTTCACGGGAGCAAAAGGGGTTTGGTCGATTCAAACGAACCCTTTTCGAGTTCAAATGAGAATTCTCCGAGAGAGCTGAGCAGGCCTTAGTAAATCATCAATCACCATGTGTGTGTAATCGAGTATTAGTGATGTAATCGAGCTACTTACATGAGATTTAGAAGGGGATGAAAAAACAATTCCGTTTCGAGTCCCCAGTAGACATGTGTGAGGGGATTAAATGTACGGGGCAAGTTTGATGTCTTGCATCATCGAGTGTGAAAAAAGAGTTTAATAAAGCTCACAGAACACTCTCGAATAGAGGAAAATTTCAAATAAAAACCTGAAATGAAGTCATTTTCTTAAAACATGGGTCTAGAAAGAACTTTGTTTCAAATTAAGGCATGAAGTGACTGAGTTAGTCTGAAATAGGTGCCTGGCTTACCAACTGGCCACAATGGCATGGGAATTTTGTCAAAGACATTTATTCTTTTTTTTCTTTTTTCCTTTTCATTTTCTTCCTTCTATTCTCTCTTTTTTTTCTCTTCCTCTTGCACATTGGTTGGCGAAGACTAGGGGTGAGCAACTTGGACCGCCCAAACCGGGACCGGACCGGACCGACTGGTTTGATCCAGTTCTTGGGACTATCGGTCCGGTCCCCAATTCTTAAAAGCGGAACCGGTTTCCGGGCAGTCCGGTTCCCGGTTCCAAGGGGGAACCGGACCGGACCGGACCAGACCGACCAGACTGGACAGACTATTTAATTTATATTTTTGTTATTTTTTTCTTTAAAAAAATTAATAAAATATGAACTAAACTTTAAGTGAACTTCATTATCATAAATTCATTGACAAAAATTAGTAAAATGTGAATTAAACCCTAAGTGAACTTCATTTACAGAAATTAGTAAAATGTGAACCAAGCCTTAAGTGTTTAACCAAAAAAAAAAAACTAAACTTTAAGTGACCGGTTCCATTGGACCGGACCGGCGGTCCAGTCCGGTTCCCAGTCCTAGAACCAACCGTTCCGGTCCGCGGTTCCCAAAATTGGGAACCAGTTCTCTCGGTCCGGTTCCCGGTTCCACCTTGGAACCAAACCGGACCGGGAATCGATCACCCCTAACGAAGATCGAGTCCCTAGCCGACTTTCTCTGCGACCCTCACCACATCTTCATTGGGGTTGGCATCCACGAAAATGTTGAGAAGCTTACGTGACTACGGCCTTGATATTGCCAACCTTGTGTCCCATCAGCTCGTCAAGACCGCTTCGGATTCTCAGCCTACCTCCTTAAAACTTCCGGCCAACGTCTTCAGCTAGGCGTTCCTTAGTTCCTCCCAAGCACACTGTTAGAATAATTAAATATTAAATTACGCATTTATCCAACAGCTTAAGTTTTTACACTACAAAAAAACTGGATTTTTGCCACGAATTTTTGCGACGAAAATTTTTCGTCGCAAATTTGCAACAAATTTTCCAACGAAAAGTAAAATTCGTCGGAAATTAGCGACGAAAAAATTTTCGTCGCAAAATTGGTTGGAAATTTCCAACGAAAAATTTTTCGTCGGAAAATTCGTTGGAAAATTATTTCGTGGGAAAATTCGTTGGAAATTTCCAACGAAAAATTTTTCGTTGGAAATTTCCAACGAATTTTGCGACGAAAATTGTACACACTAAAATAATTGCCTTGAAAATTGAAATTCGTGGGAAAATTCGTTGGAAATTTCCAACGAATTTTCCCACGAATTTCAAAAATGCCGAACAATACCGGGTTTTTTTTGAAATTTCCAACGAATTTTCCAACGAAAATTGTACACACTAAAATAATTGCCTTGAAAATTGAAATTTGTTGGAAAATTCGTTAGAAATTTCCAACGAATTTTCCCACAAATTTCAAAAATGCCGAACAATACCGGGTTGTTTTGAATTCGTTGGAAAATTCGTTGGAAATTTCCAACGAAAAATTTTTCGATGGAAATTTCCAACGAATTTTCCAACGAAAATTGTACACACTAAAATAATTGCCTTGAAAATTGAAATTCGTTGGAAATTTCCAACGAGTTTTCCAACGAAAATTGTACACACTAAAATAATTGCCTTGAAAATTGAAATTCGTCGGAAAATTCCAACGAATTTTCCCACGAATTTCAAAAATGCCGAACAATACCGGGTTTTTTTGAATTCGTTGGAAATTTCCAACGAATTTTCCAATGAAAATTGTACACACTAAAATAATTGCCTTGAAAATTGAAATTTGTCGGAAAATTCGTTGGAAATTTCCAACGAATTTTCCCACGAATTTCAAAAATGCCGAACAATACCGGTTTTTTTTGAATTCGTTGGAAATTTCCAACGAATTTTCCAACGAAAATTGTACACACTAAAATAATTACCTTGAAAATTGAAATTCGTCGGAAAATTCGTTGAAAATTTCCAACGAATTTTCCCACGAATTTCAAAAATGCCGAACAATACCGGGTTTTTTTGAATCGTCGGAAAATTCGTTGGAAATTTCCAACGAGTTTTCCAACGGAAATTGTACACAATAAAATAATTGCCTTGAAAATTGAAATTCGTCGGAAAATTCGATTGAAATTTCCAACGAATTTTCCCACGAATTTCAAAAATGCCGAACAATACCGGATTTTTTTTAATTCGTTGGAAAATTCGTTGGAAATTTCCAACGAATTTTCCAACGAATTAAAAAAAATCCGGTATTGTTCGGCATTTTTGAAATTTCCAACGAATTTTTCAACGAATTCAAAAAAACCGGTATTGTTCGGCATTTTTGAAATTTCAAAAATACAGAACAATACCGGGTTTTTTTGAATTCGTTGGAAAATTCGTTGGAAATTTCCAACGAAAAATTTTTCGTTGGAAATTTCCAACAAATTTTCCCCACGAAAATTTTTTCATTTTCCCCACGAAAAATCTGTCTCGTCTCCTTCTTCTCGTCTTCTTCTTCTTCCCTTTTATCAACATCTCTCCCTCTCTCTTTCTCTCTCCAAAACGCAGTCGGCAAAGAACCGTCGCTAGAGAGAGAAAGTCTCGCCGCCGCCGCCGTCCTCGGAATCGCAGCCATGGCCAAGATGATCGTGGCCTCCTCCTCCTCCTGCAAGACCCACATCCCACCTACCCTCTTCGCCTCAAAGCCCAAGCAGCAACCCCAAGTCACCCTCTCCGTCCCCAAGTTCAGGCTCCCGAAGCCCCTCGCCTCCCTCTCCGTGAAATCCCTGCCCCTCTTCGCCGCCGCCGCGTCCTCCGCCCTCCTGGCTCGCCGCTGTCGGCGCTGGCGGCGGAGATCGAGAAGGCGGCGCTGTTCGACTTCAACCTGACGCTGCCCGTCATCATGGGCGAGTTCCTGCTGCTGATGTTCGTGCTGGACAAGATCTACTTCTCCCCGCTCGGGCGCTTCATGGACGAGCGGGACGCGGCGATCAGGGAGAAGCTGAGCAGCGTGAAGGACACGTCGGCGGAGGTGAAGCAGCTGGAGGAGCAGGCGGCGGCGGCGATGCGGGCGGCGCGGGCGGAGATATCGGCGACGCTGAGCAAGATGAAGAAGGAGACGCAGGCGGAGTTGGAGCAGAAGCTGCTGGAGGGGCGGCGCAAGGTGGACGCGAAGCTGCAGTAGGCGCTGGCCACCCTGGAGAACCAGAAGGAGCAGACCATCAAGGCCCTCGACTCCCAGATTGCCGTCCTCAGCCAAGACATCGTCAACAAGGTCCTCCCCATCAAATGATTTTCACCATCTTCCGCTTTGCCCCACTCTGTAGTTGAAATCGATCATCAATGCCGGAGATTCTTCGCTCTGCATCTTTGAAAGAAGAAAAGGGAAAAGACTCTTGAATTGGGATGGATTTGGACGCAAGAATGTCTAGAATTCTTGAATTTTCTTATGTATCCGTGTAAAGAGATACTTTGCAAGTGAGTAATGTGAACCAGTTAGTGTATGCACAAACTTGTCCATTTCATGAATCAGCCCGGCACCCGATCCCCAGTCATGACGGCTCGAACATTTGACCAGGTCGTCGGGGCAGTCGGCCGGCTCGAAGGGCGACGAGGCTGGCCCTCGCCGGCCATGGCGAGGGCCGAGCTCGCCATGGTCGGCGAGCTCGAGGTCACCCAGAACTCGCCCAGATCTGGACGAGCTCGAGCTCGCCGGCCATGGCGAGCTCGGCCGTCGCCGGCGACGAGGCTGGCCATCACTGGCGGCGAGGCTGGCCCTCGCCCGCACGATTTTTGTCATGACGAATTTTGCAACAAATAATTACCAACTAATTTTGCCACAATTTTTCGACCCAAAAAAAAAAAATTTGTAGTTTTTCTAACAGATTTAGCAACGAATTTTCCAACGAAAATTGAAATTTTTCGTTGGAAAAATTTGCGACGACGAATTACCAACGAATTTTTTCAAATTTTTCGTTGGAAATTTCATCGGAAAAAAGATGTTTTTTTGTAGTGTTAGAACAGTTGGCATGGTCCCACAAATCTTATATAGACAAAAAGCACAATTCTTGTCCCAAAAACGAACTCCTGCTATATTTTCCGGATTTAAGGACATTAAATGCACACCAGAACGAACTGCATTTGCGATGGACGATCAAATCCCAGGACTAAAGTATCTCACAAACTTCCAATAAGTAGATAGATTCTAGTATTGCATCTAGTTACAAATATAAGACGAAAGGAATTCCTCTATATATTGGATCTGATACAACAGGCAAGTAGTGGGGAGCGTATTCAGGCTATTTTTCGGTAGAGAGAGTTCCTAGATTTACAATATGGCTTCTTAATCACAGCTCTACTTATTTTCCAACTGTTTCACATCCATTTCGGTCAAGGAGAGATGACATAGTGCGAAAGGGCAATCGGACTTATTCCTCGATAATTTCTAGATTCGTGTTCCAGAGTCTCCCCTGCATGCTCGCAGCTTCCCCTGAACTGGAGGAAACGAAAGGATTTTTCGGCATGACGGGGCACTCTTCTCCCTCCAGCATCTGAACCACGACTTTCATGGGAGGCCGATCGGCCGAGTACCAGTGAATGCACCAGAGCCCTATGATTGCCAGGAAAACCTGGCAATCTTATGGTCGCCGTCCTCTCGGATTCGTATTTCAAGCTCTTCGCCCTTATTCAGATGGTTATAGACCCACTGCGGGAAGTACATCTGGCTCATGTTCTTCGCGTTCACGTCGACGTTTTTCCTGCCCCCGACCATTTCGAGCAGCAGCATTCCGAAGCTCACTACAAAAAAACAAGGTTTTAGCGACGAATTTTGCGACGAAAAATTTGGCAAAATTCGTCGCTAAACGAATTTGCGACGAAATTTGCGACGGAAAAAAATCCGTCGCTAATTCGACGTCACAAAATTTAGCAACGGAAAATATCAATTTTCGTCGCTAATTTGCGACGAAAAAAAAATTCATCGCAAATTAGCCACGAACTGTATTCGTCGCAAAATTCGTCGCTAATTATTTGCTGCAAAATTCGTCGCAAATTAGCCACGAACTGTATTCGTCACAAAATTCGTCGCTAAAGTGCCACGGAATTTTTTTTTTTGTCTCTAAATTGCGACGAAATGTATTCGTGGCAAAATTTATCGCTAATTTTTGATGAATTTTTTTTTTTGGTCATTAATTTGCGACCAACTGATTCGTGGTGAAATTCGTCACTAATTTACCATTCCAAATTTTGACTTTTGCCACAGACGTTGGTCCGGAACGGATTTAGTGATGATTTTTTATTAATTCTTTAGCGACGAAGTGTGCGACGAATATTGTTTACGGACGATTTAGTTTTTAAATCTAATTAAAAGCAAAATTAATTTCTAGAATTTATATTTAACATTGATTAAATAATGGAGTAACTGCAGCTCCAACGGGCTCGGTGCGGTGGTCGGCACAACGGTCGGCCAATGAGCGATGCCTCGGCACGGTCGTCGGCACGGCCCTCGGCCACAGGCTAGGTGCTCGGCCACGGCAGGGCAAGTGGCCGGGCGAGCGGGGAGCGGCGACGGGCGACGGCTTGGGCGGCTAGACGACGAGCGGGCAAGCAGCACGGCCGGGAAGCGGCCAGGTGAGGGGTGAGTGGCCGAGGTAGTGGTTGGGACGGCGGTAGGCTCGGCCAGGCGAGTGGCCGGGCGAGCGGCTGGGCTGGCCGGGCGAGCGCGACGACGGCGAAGGCGTCGGCGATGAGAAGGCGAGTGATGGCGACGACGGCTGGCGAGCTGGTGACGACGGGGACGACGGGTTGGTGGTCTGGCGACGACGGGCTGGCCGGGACGGAGGGCGCGGCCAGAACAGGGGGGTCAGCGTTGATGGCAACAGCGTGCGGTGACTGGACGGCGGTTGGGGGCGGCACGGCGGCGTTGCCGGTGGCCGGACAACGCTGGGCGAGCGACTGGACGCGACGCGAGCGAAGGGCCGTGTGCGCGCGAAGGGGAGAGGAAGATAGCCGGCTAGGGAGCGAAAAACACGGCGGCGGACGGAGACAGCGTCGGCGACGGACGGCCGGACGAGCGCCGGCGCAAGGCGGACGGCGTGCGGCCACGGGGCGACGAGCGGCGGTTGCTGGTCTAGGCGGAAGGTCGCACTTGCGGTTGGCTCGGGGTGAGGCGCGGTCGAGGGGCGAAGGCCGTGGCACGTCGGCCGGGTGGAGCCTGACGGCCAGATGGCGACGCGGTGACCAGACGAGCGGCGGCGGCGGTGGGGGTCCCGTCGATGAGTTGTAGGCGGAGCAGCAGACGTGCGCGCAAGGAAGAAGAAGAAGAAGAAGAAGAAGAAGAAGAAGAAGAGGAGGAAGAAGACAAGAAAAAGAAAAAGGAAGAGAGAGAAGGGGGGAAAAGGACGGTCTGCATGGGCGGGAATTTTTTTTTTTTGGTCAAATGGGCGGCAATTAAAGAAGTGGCTTTTTGAGACGGGAATTAGCGACGGATATTCCGTCGCTAATTAGTGACGGAATTAGCAACGGATTCGAAAAATGGGCGCCATGTGCCGCGAAGATCACTTCGTCACTAATTCCGTCGCTAATTTGCGACGGAATTAGCGACGGATTCGAAAAATGAATCTGTCGCAAATTAACGACGGAAAAATAAATCCGTCGCAAATTAGCGACGAAATTTGCGACGGATTTATTTTCCGTCGCTAATTTGCGACGGAAATGATCTTCGCGGCACATGGTGCCCATTTTTTCGAGTCCGTCGCAAATTAGCGACGGAATTTGTGACGGATTTATTTTCCGTCGCTAATTTGCGACGGATTTATTTTCCGTCGCAAATTAGCGACGGATTTATTTTCCGTCGCAAATTAGCGACGGAAGTGATCTTCACGGCACATGGTGCCCATTTTTTCGAATCCGTCGATAATTAGCGACGGAAATGTTTATACCGACCAGTTTTTCGAATCCGTCGCTAATTCCGTCATTAATTAGCAACTGATTCGAAAAATGGGCGCCATGTGCCGCGAAGATCACTTCCGTCGCTAATTCCGTCGCTAATAATAACAACAATAATAATGATAATAACAATAACAATAACAACAAGAACAATAATAATTATTATGACAATCAAAATAACACATGCCGCAATAATAATTACACATAATTAGTGAAAAGTCACAAAAATTTTAATCTTCATCTTCATCTTCGTCTTGATCTTCATCTTCGTCCTCGTCTTGATTTTGATCTTCATCTTCTTCATGAGCATCATCTTCATCATCTGTCTCAAAATCAGATTTCTGTACCACATTCTACATTTGATTCGCGAATTTCAGTTGGATCCACATCTATCATTGCTCCACATGGATCTCGTAAAGTTGGAATGTTATATTACTCAGTTTCAACCGTGGTACAAACTTCCTCTTATTAATAGGCTCTATCTTTCCAGTGTTCCTCGATTTTTCTTCGTGCTTTGATTTTACATACAGCCCACCAATCAGCTTTGTCACGTTTCAAACTAGGATATGATGCATAACATACTTGAATTGCTTGTTGTGCCAAGACAAATGGTTCATATTTCATATACCTTTTCTTGTGATTTCTTTAGACCAAATTAAACTTCGTATGCACCTTCATTCCTTTGACGGGGTCGAACCACTTGCACTTAAATAACACAACCCGCATTAATGGTCTATGGTACTCTATCTCTATGATTTCATCCAACAAGCCATAAAAATCATCTTTTTAACTGCCACCATTAGATGACTGAATACACACCACTATTTATTGTAGCTTTTCCCATTCCATATTCTTGAGTGTGAAAATTATATCCGTTTATGAAATATGCTGGCCAACTTCGTACTCTTGACTTTGGACCCCATGACAGATGGTATAGCAATCCTTACTCTCCAACTTCATCATAATTACTGTGAACCTAAGGTCACACACGCAAAGTCAATAATATATATTTTAATAAATGATGTATAAAATATTAATAACTTGGTTTTGGTCCATAGGCAACTTACATATGTTTTGAACCATGCTGCAAATTGTTCATCGCACAAATGGTCAAACTCATTTGGTGGTAGTCCATACATTGAAGTTTGAAAAATCCTATTAGCGACGAATTTTTTTTCCGTCGCAAAATAGCGACCGAAAAAAAATTCGTCGCTAATTCCGTTGCAAAAATAGCGATGGAAAAAAATCCGTCGCAAATTAGCGATGGAATTTGCGACGGATTTATTTTCCGTCGCTAATTTGTGACGGATTTATTTTCCGTCGCTAATTTGTGACGAATTTTTATTTCGTGGCAAATTCCGTCGCAAATTAGCGACGAAATTCTGTCGCAAATTAGCGACGAAAAATTTTCCGTCGCTAAATTCCGTGGCAAAATCCTTGTTTTTTTGTAGTGGCTGTACACGTCCGACTTAGAGGACACGCTTCCAAAGTTCCCGGAGAAGACTTCCGGGGCGATGTAGCCCATGGTACCTCTGGCCGCGGTCATGGACACCGCGCTTTGTTCCTTGGAACATAACTTTGCCAGGCCGAAATCCGCATTCTTAGGATTGAAGTTGTTATCCAGCAAGATATTGTGCGGCTTAATGTCGAAATGGAGGATCCTATGATCGCACCCCTGGTGAAGATACTCTATGCCTTTGGCCACTCCGAGAGCGATGTCGTGGAGCCTCTCCCAACTAAGGGAAGGGTCGAGAGCATCTTCGCCCGGAAATATGAACTTCTCCAGAGACTCGTTCGGCAGGAACTCGTACACCAAGGCTCTTCGGAACCCGTCCGTGCAGAAACCAACCATCCGAACCACGTTGACGTGGTGAATCCTTCCCATAGTGCTCACTTCGTTGATGAACTCCTCTCCTTTTCCGAACGAATTGTCCAGCATCTTCACGGCGACGAAAATCTCGTTCGAAAGCTTCCTTTTGTAGACCGTTCCATAAGCCCCCTGGCCTAGTTTCTCCTCGAAGTCATTAGTTATCCTCTTGATGTCGTTGTAGGAATAACGGGTCGGCTTGAGGGCCTCCTAGTCATGCAAGAAGCTCTCGATCTTGAGTCGGAATGCTTTATCTCTTCTTCTTTCGTTGAGGACATAGCCTAGTCCAATCAATCCAACAAGAAAGAAAAACAAGCCCCCGACTCCTCCCCCGATTTCTCTTTCTGCAGAATCAGAGAAGTCAGTATTGGAGCTTCCGCCGAAGTTCGTATGAACGATGAAATAACTAGAAGAAAAGCCCTCAAAACTAGTTATATCAGCTTCTTCATTACAGGGCATCGGATCATTCTATATAACAGGCAATCAGGATTCAGAACTCCATTCAATTTAGAGTACAAACAGTATCATGTGAAATAAGACCAATTTATGGAAATACATCCATCCGACAGAACTGCACATATAAAAGTAATTTTAGTTTGGCAGAAGCCCTATTTCTTGTGCAGAAACTATGATTCTCCTTCCTCTGCGCTCCATGGATCTTATCTTTACAAAAGATAAACTTGACGAATTACGACAACCATAAGTCAGAAAGCAACTTTGCTATATCCATCACCCGAGTTTTAAAACTTTGGAATGAATGGCGTAAATAAAGTATGAAAGCATTAATAATCACTTGAACTAAAGAAAGTGAGATATCACAGAGTCAAGCAAAGTCTCATGAAAAATATCAAGTTTCGGAACCGTCCGCACGGGCCTTCGACTCATATTAAAACAATACCGGGGTGTCCATGAGGACGCGGAATGCATTCGATGTTGCTCCCGTTCCGTCGACACAACCTGTCCTTTGTGCACTCGCTACAGTCCGGCTCTTTCCAGTCGAAACGAGCCTTGGCGATCATGCTGGAGATCGGGTTTGGCAGCCAGTCGAGGCTCCCGTTCCTCTCGCAGTACACCAGCGGCCATTCTCCGACGTAGGTGGAGGAATCAACGGCGTAGACTTTGTATGACCCGGGCTCGCTTCGGCAAGCCAACTCTGTCATTTCGGTCCTCTCGGGCGACGGGCACTTGAACAGGGTGTAGTTGTAGGGGTCCTGGTACGAAGACGGTTCTTTGTAAGCGGAGAAGCCAAGGAGGCTGAGGTTCGGGATCCAGAAGGGGAGGCACTTGGTGGGGTCCTGCAGGATAACGAACTGGGAGTGGTAGTCGATGTTCTCGACGACTAGCCCTTGTGGGGTGTTTGGGACCGAGAGCTTAGTCTGCCCGTCCCTGTCGCAGGACAGGTTGAAGTCCCGATAGCCGCACTCGGGAGATTGTCGGTTTTTGAGCCAGAACGGGAAACGGACCTCTGGCCCGTGGCGGCACCTTTTGGCGCAGCAACCGTCGTGGTGGTGGCTGTCTGTGGTGCCATGGGCGAAGCAGAGGAAGAAGAGGAAGAGAGAGGGAAGAGGCGAGCGCATGGAGGATGTGCTGGTGTTGATGAAACTGAGATCTTACGTGAGGGTTTGTTTGGGTTATTGATAATGGATGGAGCGACTGGTTTTCCTTACACTTTCTTCTCTCGGAAGGAATGGTAGCTGATCTGGTGGCCCTTTTATTCTCATCTCTATAGGCAGTGGTCACGTACGGGTACCTTTTTTTTTTTTCTTTACTGAAATCCAATCACAAACTGACACGTGGCAACGACACGGGCAAGCGTAACGAAACCTCCCCTCGGCGTCGCTACCGGCGGAGTCTCGCTAGCACCACGTCCTAGCTGAGCCGCCTCCCGAGCCAGGGATGATGGAGGAGGAGGAAGACGGGAAACATTAGACGACAGAAGCTTTGCGGCCATGTCTTCTGAGGCCTCTCAGTACCTTTTGGCTGGTCCTAGGCCGAAAGATCCACTTTGTGTTTTGACCCATGTTGCTCCCTCCCCCAACTCTCAAATCTGAGATTCTTGCTCAAGGCCAAAAAAACCAGGGGCCATCTAAGCCGTGGATGATGGAGAGTAAAGCAGCCTCTTCATGTACGTCGCTAGAGGCCAAGGTCCCAGATCTAGATGACGCCGAGGACGGATCCTCGGCTGGGTGCTCCCCAGACTTCCAGATCCGGCCGAGGGTCTAGATGACCCCGCCGGCGGTGCCATGGCCGCGAGGGCCCAGATTGCCAGATCTGGACGGCCATGGACGAGTCAGGCTCGTGAGGATGATGGCCGGCGACGCTGCTGTTCATGGCCGCTAGCTTTTTGTCGTCCATGGCCTCAAAAAGCCAAAAGAAAAACAAGCAGCTCATTGGAGGTCCACGACCGCCGGTGGCTTCCAATGATTGCTTGTTTTAATTTGGAATAAGCGTAATGGAAGTCCTAAAACTTGTCATGAAGATATAATTGAGTCATAAAACTTTCAAAAAGTTCAATCAATTCTTAAAATTTGTCATGAAAGCGTAATTGAGTCCTATAACTTTTAAGAACTGTAATCGCATCCTAAAACTTTAAAAAATGCAGTCAATGAAAATTTGATTCGATTAATTTCATAAATTTTAAGATTTGATTTTATCTTTCTTTTTAAAAAATTTAAGGATTTAATTATATTTTTCGTGATAAATTTTGAGACTTTCCAAACAAAAAGTTGACTTGAACTGTCTTGTTTTTCACGTTCCTTTGCTGTCGGTTTGCGTTTACCGGACTAACGCACCATCATTGTTGGACTGAGTGCGCACGCAACTTTGCCGGGTCAAGCTCGAAGTCGTAATTTGATAAATTTTAAGATTTGATTTTACTTTTTTTTTTTAAAGTTTGACGATTTAATTATATTTTCGTGATAAGTTTTGAGACTTTCCAAACAAAAAGTTGACCTGAACTGTCTTGTTTTTCACGTTCCTCTGCTGTTGGTTTGCGTTTACCGGACTAACGCACCATCATTGCTGGACTGAGTGCGCACGCAACTTTGCCGGGTCAAGCTCGAAGTCGCAGAGCAAGTCCTCCCCCACGCCCCCTCTCTCTTTCTTCATCCGACCCACCATCCTTGGGGCTCTGCTGATCGAGCTCAACCAGCGTTTTTCTTTTTTTACCTTTTTGATTGGAGATGAGTTCTATTTTCCCAGGAGAAGAAGGGGGTTTGGTCGATAACCCTTTTTGAGTTCAAATGAGAATTCTCTGAGAGAGCTACGCAGGCCTTTATGAATCATCCAATCATCATTTGTGTAATCGAGTATTAGTGATGTAATCGAGCTATTTACACGAGATTTAGAAGGGGGACGGATAAACAATTCCGTTTCCAGTCCCTAATAGACATGCGCGAGGGGATTAAAGGTATGGGGTGGGTTCGATATTTCGCATCACCGAGTGTGACGTGCGATATCTTGGCAACCGCAGAATAAAAAAGTCCACTAAAGTTCAAGCAATCCTCTCGAATCATGCATTCCTAAAGTTCGAGCTGAGCCCCTTCCATACCTGAGCGGCTTAAACTTGAGCCTCTCAAATTAAATGTACAAGCCTTTAGTTTGTATGGATGTTCCGCTCTAATCTATTTAGAATTAGAAGTTCCATGTTTTAGTGCCAATCTTGCTCTCGGGCCACATGCAGCCCAAGACTGGAAATGTTTCTCAAACCTGGTCTTCTTCGTAAGCAATGTTCGAGATTGAAACACAGGTACTTTTTTTTTATGACATAATCGATGTTTGTTTGCCAATAGACATGCGGTCATGTTGGTAAATGGACTCGGGGGAGTGGGGATGCTAGTATTATAGGTGTGGGATTCGACTCCTACGCTATGCAAGAAGTAGAGCGGTTTCGAATTCTCTCATTTATGCTTACATTGAGCAAAATGTTTTCCTTTCTAGCAAAAGACTAGTTTTATTCTTCAGATTTTGTGTGGCCCGTCTGATTTGTTGTTCGGATGTTTGAAAGATCTCTAGATACTAGTTTTAGCAACAAAAAAAAAAAGATTTCTAAATATGAGATGAAAATTGCTTTGGCCGTGAAAGAAAAAATACTATACAAATGGACAATTACTGATAGGGTCTAGTTAAGAGAGCACTTGGCGTGAACATGTCGGGGGAAAATCGATATGTGGACGTATCCAAAAGAGGTGTCTATGAAAATCAACATTCACTAAAGTGATCAGGACATCGGACGATTGGAAAGTGATCGAGATCGCTTTGCGGTTATGTACTCGAGGACAAAACACGCTGAATGGGGCACCGTGCAATGAAAGGTTAATTACATTGAACTTTGCAATTATAAGGAAATGAAGTGCATATATTGGAAATTGCACGAAAGTGAATGCAGGGAATTGAAAGATACAATGAAAAGACAGAACTCCGGTGGCGTTAAAGTGGTAACACTTTAGTAGGGGAAATCAGTAATCACTACTTGCGCACTTGTCCCATGAACTTCCATCATGCTTTGACTTCTTTGACCAAATAACTTCCATCTAATGTTTGGTCAACAAGTCAAACTTGCAACCATTCAACTCCTTTTCCTTCCCCGCGATCTAGCATCGTTTCTCCAAAGTGCAACATCAGAGTACGGCCTGAACCCAATTGCCTGTCTCAGCGGCTCCAACTCCACGGTCTTCGCAACCTCCTCAACCTGGTGTCCTGAGCAGCCTCTCCTCCTCTTGCGCGCTCACGAAGACCGTCCCCGTCACGGTCGAATGGCCGTTCTACGAGCAGGTCATCTTGTCGGACCTCAGTGACGATCTCCGGTGCCGGCGGGGGTTGCTGCGGTGCGGGCTCAAGGGATTGCTCAGTTCCTAAACATCTCTGTCAGCAGTGGATAAAGTACTCCTATATTAGGTTAAATCTCGTTCTTTTACACTATTAACCACAGTAGATTGTTTCAGGTCTTGGAGAAAAAAACAGAGGTCCGACTCATTGGAGAGGGTTGTGGGACAGTGTACATTTGAAGTATACGCAAAGCGTGAAGTTTTGGGAGTTATGAAACGTCGAAGCAGATGACGGGTACATCTTGTCATTTACTTGATAATCCTGCAATTTTACATTTCGAGGACTCGAATTGATCGCCGCAGTATAAGACTCGTGATGGATAAACTCGAGACTTTAAGCTCTTGGTCCAGGTCGGAGGAGAGTAAATGATCTTGTATACTAGTGCAAAAGATTGTTCAACAGTCTGCCAAGTGGCCAATTATGCAGTGCATACGTCCAAATGAGACAGCCACCAACTGAAATTGGTCAAACAGGTTGAAGAAGTCTTCTCAAGAATTACTTTAGAATAAAATGCTCAGATGCGTCAAAAGGAGCATTTTCCATCTATGTGAGTTGGCTTTGAAGCCATTTTTTGGGTGGTGATTTTCCTGTTTCTGTGGTGCTTGAACTTTTGTGCATAGCGACTTCACAGTCAAAAAGTCTCCTTTTGTTGTATTTTTTAGCTGAAAGAGCTCAAGAGTGGTAGAAAAACCAGACGATTAGTTTTGCTTGGCTTGAATTGGAAGGCAATGATGGAGAGTTCAATCAAATGTACATGGATAAGATGAACGTCTTATTGTGTTCACTCAAAAGGACACGCAACTAGTTATTCGAAAGGACTGAAACGATAACGTTGTCCAGGTACGGCGCATATCAGTAACCAAATTCGTCAGCCGAGTCGCCATTCATTGGTAAGAACTCCCTCTGTCAATGAAGCCCTCGTGCTAGCCTTATTCACTGACGCAATCTCTTTCAAGCAGCTTCAAACCGAAGTCATTTCAAATCTTGATTGAATCGACCTCGAAAACATATTTCTTTTAGTGCTTCTGCAAATTTGTCGTCTGCGACTTATCATATTTTAAAATTTGTCATCCTCACGAGAAGGATCAATTTTTCTTGTAGTAGTACTTTCGTTCCTTCTTAAATTTGCTGAAGCTAGATATTTTCAACTCCTCAAGCAGACAAAAGCACAATTCTTGTCCCAAAAACCAACTGCTGCTGTATACCCCGGAGCATACAGGATGAACTGCATTTGCGATGGGTGATTAAATCCAGAATACTTAATATATTACAAACTTCCAATAAGTAGATAGATTCTAGTATTACGTAATAACTAACCTAGTTCGAAATATAAGAGGAAAGGAATTCCTCTATACATATTGCATCTGATACGAAAGGTAAGTAGTGGGTGCGCATCAATGGCTGTCAGGCTATTTCGCGGTAGAGAGAGTTCCTAAATTTAGCTGATGGCTTCTCGATCACAGATCTACTTACTTTTCTCACTTTTTGACATCCATTCCAGTCAAAGGGAGATGACATACTGCGAAAGAGCACTCAAACTTATTCTGCGATAACTTTTAGATCCGTGTTCCATAGTCTTCCCTGCATGGTCGCAGCATCCCCTGAACCGGAGGAAACGAAAGGATTTTTCGGCATGATGGGGCACTCTTCTCCCTCCAGCATCTGAACCACCACTTTCATGGGAGGCCGATCGGCCGGGTACCAGTGAATGCACCAGAGCCCTACGATTGCCAATTTCCTGGCAATCTTATGGTCACCGTCCTCTCGGATTCGTATTTCAAGCTCTTCACCCTTATTCAGATGGTTATAGACCCACTGCGGGAAGTACATCTGGCTCATGTTCTTCGCGTTCACATCGACGTTTTTCCTCCCCCCAACCATTTCGAGTAGCAGCATTCCGAAGCTGTACACGTCCGACTTAGAAGACACGCTTCCAAAGTTCCTGGAGAAGACTTCCGGGGCGATGTAGCCCATGGTACCTCTGGCCGCAGTCATGGACACCGCGCTTTTTTCCTTGGAACATAACTTTGCCAGACCGAAATCCGCAATCTTAGGATTGAAGTTGTCATCCAACAAGATGTTGTGGGGCTTGATGTCGAAATGGAGGATCCTATGATCGCACCCCTGGTGAAGATACTCTATGCCTTTGGCCACTCCGAGAGCGATGTCGTGGAGCCTCTCCCAACTAAGGGCAGCGTCGAGAGCGTCTTCGCCCGGAAATATGAACTTCTCCAGAGACTCGTTCGGCAGGAACTCGTACACCAAGGCTCTTCGGAAACCATCAGCGCAGAAACCGACCATCCGAACCACGTTGACGTGGTGAATCCTTCCCATCGTGCCTACTTCGTTGATGAACTCCTCACCTTTTCCGAACGAATTGTCCAGCATCTTCACGGCGACGAAAATCTCGTTCGAAAGCTTTCCTTTGTAGACAGTTCCGTAAGCCCCCTGGCCTAGTTTCTCCTCGAAGTCATTGGTTATCCTCTTGATGTCGTTGTAGGAGTAACGGGTCGGCTTGAGGGCCTCGTAGTCATGCAAGAAGCTCTCGATCTTGAGTTGGAATGCTTTATCTCTTCTTCTTTCGTTGAGGACATAGCCGACTCCAATCACAACAGCAAGAAGGAAAAACGAGCCCACGACTCCTCCGGCGATCTCTGCCCTTAATTTTTCTGCAGAATCAGAGAAGTCAGCACTTGAGCTTCCGCCTAAGTTCACGCGAATGATAAAATTACTAGAAGAAAAACCCTCAGAGCTAGTCATGTCAGCTTCACTTAACACCATGAGCGACCTTCATTACAGGACATCAGATCATTTATAGAGTAAGAGGCAATCAGGATTGAGGAACTCCTCCAAATTAAAGTACAAACGTATCGTGTGAAATAAAATCAACTTGTGGAAATGCATCCATCCAACGGAATTGCACATATAAATGTTTTCTTATATTCGCAGAAGCCCAAGCATCAATAATCACTTATACTAAGAAAGTGAAATAAGGCAAGAGTCGAGCAAAGTCTCACGAAACACAAAAAGTTTGGAACCGACAAAAGCACGCGCCTTCGACTAGGATTAAAGCAATACCGTAGTGTTTTCTAGGAGGCTCAGTGCATCTGATGTCGCTCCCGTTCGGTCGACACCACCAATTTACCTCCGTGCACTTCTGGCAGTCGGGCTTGTCCCAGGCCAAACGAACCTCGACCATCATGTTCTCGATCTCTGTCGGAAGTGCGTCAATGTTCCCGTTCCTCTCGCAGGACACCAGCGGCAAGTCTCCGACGTAGGAGCTGGACCTGACGGCGTAGACTTCGTACGACCCGGGAATGCTCAGGCAAACCACCCGGGTCATGCTGGTCCTCTCGGGAGGCGGGCACTTGAACAGGGTATAGTTTTGGTACCCGTATTGGTATCCATATGGGTCGTTGTTGTAAAGCCTTTGGTAGGAGAAGCGAGAGAGGTTGAGGTTGGCGAGCAGCAAGGGGAGGCACCGCTTGGGGTCCTGCACGACGACGGACCGGTTGGCGTAGTCGATGGACTGGACGAAGAGCGGCTCTGGGGTGTTTGGGAGCCAGAGCTGAGTGTTTCCATGCTCGTCACAGGAAAGGTCGAACCCCGGATGAAAGCTGCAGTTGGCAGGTTGGAAGGGTGCGAGCCTGAACGGGAACTGAACCTGCGGCCCCCGGCCGGGGCAGCTTGTGGGGTCGCAAGGGTCCTGGGTCGGGGCGGCATGGTGGGCGGTGCCATCCGCGAAGCAGAGGAAGAAGAAGAAGAAGAAGAGAGAGGGAATAGAAGAGAGCATGGCGGATGTCTTGGTGTTGATGAATACGAGGGGATATGCGTGACGTTTTGCGGTTTATGGGATGATGATGGATCAACTGCTTCCTCACACTCTCTTTCTCTAATTTATGCTCATTAGGATTGTCCGAGAGACGGAACCAGAACGGCAAATGTTCATCGACAAGCGATGTGAAGGCATGAATCTCCTTCCTCGGCTCGTCCAGATCAAGAGATGACTTTGACTTGGACTTTTAAGGGTCTACTCTGTTGTCAGTCGCCTCTGCGGAACTAGTATTGGTGAAGGGAGTTGCATGGAACTCACGAAGCAAGTTCCCCCCCTTTTCCTCAGTTGACCCTTCGCAGGGAAAAAAATGGTTTCGTCGATTAGACAAACCGTGTTCGAATGAGAATTCTAAATCACCAAGGGTCGGGCATGGTGCGATGTAGAATTCAGTGATTAGTGATGTGATCGAGCTATTAACACAAGACTTGAAAAAAAAAGAAGAAATTCCTTGTCGAGTCTCAAATAGACACTTGTGTGTTGAGATTAAATGCACGGTGTAGGTTCGATTTCTCACATCAACAAGTATACCGTGCTATATTTGCTCAACCACTGTATAATATAGTGCAAGAGAAGCCTCTCAAGTCACATGTATGGGACTTGCACTTCTTCCTAGTTGTTTGGCCTACAGTAGGCATCTGATTCATTGCTTTCGATGTTCAAATCTAATCTATATGGAATTAGAAATTCCATGATTTAGTGCCCTTTTAAGGTTTTCACTCTCGAGTAATCTATACTTGGTCTAACTTTGTTCAAAGTTTCATCAAATTGATTCATTCGACCAAATTTAAGGCATGGTTAAGCGGTTACCAACGGCTTATTTGCTTATGCTAAAAGTGTAAAATAGGAGTTTGAAAACTCAAAATGAGGGAAAGAAAAGAAAAAACCGTTGAAAAGTCAATAAAAAGAGAAAAAAAGGCACATTCGGCAATATAAGGCTTAGACGCACGCGAGAAAGGGGGAAAAAAAGAGAAAAGAAGGAGGAGGAGGAAAGGGAAAGACAGGAAAGGGAAAAAAAGGAAATGGATTTTTGCACATACACGCCAAGAACACATCACCGAGCTGGAAATGGTTACCAAGAAAGCGATGCAAGCAACTGTAATGAACGAAGAAGCAGTGACCTGTTAGGAAAGTTTATAAATCAAATTACTTTGGGATCTTGTACTACTTGTAGGAGACATCTTGGCAGCCCTTGTTACCGCAAGACGAGCATGCTTCCTTTGTGGCAAAATGGGACATATTGCACCTGATTGTCCTATGCAGAGGGATGTGCCTATGGATAGTAGAGTATGTTTTGTGTGTGGACAACCGGGACACTTAACACGCAATTGCTCCATGTGGAATAATGCTCTTGCAGTTGGTAGGCCTCAAGAAAATTTTCAAGGGCCATTGGAAAAGTTTTTGCGATAATGCGGGACAAGGAGGTAAGACGCAAATTCCCTCACTCGTTTACCAAATAATGTTTGGTGATTGAGGTATATTTAAATTTCGTAAAATATGGGTTTGAAAAGTCAAAAAAGGGGGAAAGAAAAAAAAAATTAACGTTGAACAGTCAACAAAAAGAGGAAAGAAGGCACAATATAAGGCCGAGACGCACGCGAGAAAGGGGAAAAGAAAGAGAAAAGAAGAAAAAAGAAAGGGAAAGAGAGGAACGGAAAGAAAGGAAAGGGGTTTTATGTGTACATGGCACAGACACATCGCCTAGCTGGATTATTACGTATCGCAAAGACCAGTAAGTCTTTGCGTCTTCTATTCATCCAATGGATGAAGTTTTCGAAATTAGGACTCAAACTCGAGCCTCGAAATTTAATTTTTGAGTTATTGAATTATGAGATTTCATGGAAATGGTGGAATATGGCATTATAGAGCTGTGGGTTTTAACGGGAGTCAATTTGGAGCAATGGATTCGTCGGAGCGAAATTTTTGGGTTTCGCATGTGAGTTTCGCGTTGCATTTAGGTTTGAGTAATCGTTTTGAGTTAGCGATTTGTTGTCGCGTAGAAGTCGTTTTGTTAGTGTTTAAGCCTAATTTAGCCGTTTCATAGATGTCGTAGTGTTTTACTTGGTTTTAACGTTGATTCTCGTTTAATTATTAGGATTACAAGATCGTCAGCTCATACAACTGCGCGCTGTTTGGTCTTTGGGCCTTCCCGAGTGAGTAGTACTTCTTTTCTTTGGTTTTATAAAACTCATATCTTGAAATGATAGAAATATACATATAATGAGTTAAAGAGGCATTACATGTTTGATATTATTTTGAAAAGGAAAAGTGATGTTTAAAGCATTAATGTTGCATAACTTCGAATCGAGCATTTACTATTCTAATTGTTATCTGAAATGGTTTAAGAAGTGTTTATTAAATGAGTTGCAAAAAGAATTTTGATGGATGAGTTCAGATGGGTTGTGGAAGGATTATGTGTTTTTGTTTGCGAAACCGATTTATAATATACATTTTTGGTTTGGCTTTGTGAATTGTGGATGATGCTGTTGTGAGTTTATGTTGGTGCTCAATATCGCCGCAAGCCTAATAAGGCGTTTGTGGGTATGCATACTAGTTTTGGATATCCTTATGAGCCAGCCACCGATAATATAGGTGGAGACCTTGCCAATGGAGAGCCTGGTCACCTTGTGTCAGTGCATTATGCATGATCATGGTTGATATTTGAGCTCGAGATTGGTCATTAGAATAGATCATTGACATATGTTTTGAGATTGATTAGTGGATTGGACCATTGATATTTGTTTCGATATTATTGATTTAAATGAGCAATTCTACTATGAATATGTTATGTTGAAGTAATACATACATATATATATATATATCTAATTTTGATATTGAAGTTTGTTGTATTTTGGATTCGGGCTAAATTAGTTAAGGTTTGGTTTTATAAATGTGGGCCTAATTCCTTAAAAAATCCTAAACTTTAGGTTTAGTCTCAATTTTACCCTAAACTTTTTTTCGTCTAAAAAAAACCCCAAACTCTCGCTTTAGTTCCAAATCTACCCTCGTTAATCTTCCATCCAAAATATCCGTGACTCGTCCAACGTGGCATTTCCACGTCAGCTGTAAATCCACACCATTTGCTTACGTGGGTTTTCTTCACTGTTCATCATCCTCATTTACTTCTTCTTCTTCTTTATTACCTCCATTAACGGAGGTGCTCAAGCACGGAGGCCAAATGCGGGTCGGCGATTTTATCGAAGCTTCCTCGCAATCTACCACGCAGCTTCCTCCTGCCTTACCGGAGCTGAAACTTGTTAGTTTCAACTCAGCAGTTTCTTGGTCAATCATTTCCAACTTAAAACCTGTTAAAGCTACGAATTTCTCAATCTCAGCTTCAAGAACTTGAATACAGTGGACTCGAACAACTGAAACTGAGAGCATTGATACTGACTAAAAGAGAACTCCTTGAGAGGTTAATCATCCCAGGAAGCTCAAAAAAGCTTAATGAATTGTGGGAATTGGAATGTCCAAAGTTAGTTGAGATTAAAGCCTCGTCACTGTTCATCGTCCTCTTCGCACGGATGCACTCGGCCACAGCTTCCCGGCGCTCATCCATCGTCACCCAGACCTCCGACGCCTTGCCACGACCTTTGACAACCCCTCCGTGACGGCTGGCAGTCGTCGGAATCATCTTCGGCCATTTCGACTAAGACCCTGTTTTCGATTCCTTCTATTTAAGCTTCAAGAAGCCATTTTTATAGGCCACCACCTCGCTCAGCCATCCCCGAAGCTTTGTAGACCCATTCCGTGCCCAGACAACAGCAAAACAACCCCAAGCTTTCCCTACAGCCACCGTCGCTGCGAAGGCACAAATAGTTTCCCCCACTATGTGCCCTTTGGTCGAACTCCATTAATGGAGGTTGACACCCGCGATTGATGCGTACGACCTCACATTCGAGGTCATGCGAACTTAGATCTAAGGTCGCACGACTCAAATCGGAGGTCGTGTAACCCAGAAGTGAGCTCCATGCCCGACCTCCATTAATGGAGGATGCAAGGAGCCAAGAAGAAGGAAAAGAACATAACGATGATGAACAGTGAAGAAAAATACACGAAAGCAAATGGTGTGGATTTACAGCTGACGTGGAAATACCACATTGGATGAGTAGCGGAGATCTTGGACGGAAAATTAAGGGGGGTAGATTTGGGACTAAAGTGAAAGTTTGGCGTCATTTTTTAGATAAAAAAAGTTCAGGTTAAAATTGGGACTAAATATAAAGTTTAGAGTTTTTTAGGGAATTAGGCCTATAAATGTGTATAGTGGTTGCTCGATCTATTTATAATAAATGTATTATTCGCTGAGCTGTGGTTGTTGCTCCATTCATCTTTCATGTTTTTCAGGTTCCTTAGCTAGCAGCCGATAATACAACAGCACTATCACGAGGACTTTTGGAAGTTGGATTTCGGGATGGCTTAAGGGAGTCGTAGAAATGGTTGTTGATAATTTGTTGGGCGCGCTGGGTTCTAAGTTGTACATAATCTTTTTGGTGGATTATAGAAACTTAGGGTGTGTTTGTTTCCCAGAAAACTTAATGATAAAGGAAAATATTTTTCGAAAAATCATTTTCCAGGAAAACGCTTCGTTTTCCTTTGTTTGGTGATACAAGATGGAAATCGTTTTCTAATGTTTGGATATCATTGGAAAATGATTTTAATCTCATGACTTTATTTCAGGCAAAAAAAAATCGAACTTTTTAATATTTCTTTTATTTTTAAAAAAATTGATATTTTTATTTTTATTTCTCATTTTTATTTTTTCTTTTCTTTTTTCAAAATATTGAAATTTTTTATTATTTTTAAATTTTCTTTTTTCTTTTCTTTCCTTTTCTTTTTCCTCTGCCAGGACCGGCCGGCGATGGCCACCGACGAGCTCGAGGCTTGCCCGGCGATGGCCACAAGCGAGCTTGAGCTTGCCGGCCTTGCCTGGATCTGGCGAGCCGCAAGCTCTCCGGCCTCGGCCAAGCCCAGGCTCGCCTGGATTTGGCATGTCACGAGCTCGCCAGCCTCGGCTGAAATCAATCGGCGGAGCTTGGGCTCGCCAGGATTCGTCGAGCCGTGAGCTCACCAACCTCGGCGAAGCTTGGGCTCGCTTGGATCGGCCGAGCCTCGAGCTTGCCGCTAGAGGCCGCCGCGGGCTCGCCGGCCATTGCTGTGGCCGGCAACCGGCTTGAGGTAGAAGAAAAAGGATGAAAAGAAAAGGAAAGAAAAAAAAAAAAAATAATTCGATTTTTTTTAAATAATAAAAAAATGTTTTTTAAAAAAAATGTGAAAAAAATAAAAAATCAATTTTTTAATTAAATATTTTTATAAGAACAAACGTTTCATTATTTATGGACCGAGCCGGAACACCAAGGACATGCGCACGACCTTTGTGGGATTGGGGTCAAAGGGTGGGTCGGGACTAAAGCTCGAGCATCGAGGACCTAAGCACTGCCTTTATGGACTCGAGTTTGGGTGCCGGAGCATCGGGTACGGGCACCAGGGGTTCGGGCTTAGCCTGGCATGAGCGCTGGGGGTGTAGGCCCTGGACACTGAGGTCTTGAGCTCGGCCGCTGAGACCTGGTCCAGAATGTCGGCACCTGAGAACTAACGTTGGAGTTTTTGTGTTCAAACGTAGATAGAAGTCATACTTCTGAAAAGGTTTTCCGGTTCTTTCAAAGGGGAAATTATGATCCAAAAAAAAAAGGGAAATCATTTTTCTGAATTTAAGCTTTAGGCTCTATTCGTTTCGCGGAAAATGTGACGATTCTGGAAAATATTTCCAAAGAAGCCATTTTCCAAGAAAATGACAATAATTTCCGCTATTCGGTTGAAACTTGAAAATGAACTGGAAAATATTTTCAATCGTTTGGTATGGACAAAATATTTTCTTCCTTGCACTCCTTTTAATAAAATTTTTAAAAAATTCGAATTTTTAATTTTTTAAATAATTTTTCATATTTCTTTTCTTTTCTATTCTTTTTCTCTTTATTTTTTTTCTCTTCTTCCTTCCTTTGCTGACCACGGCGACCGACCACAGGCCAGCCTTACCGGCCTTGAGCCAGGTCGAGCCAGATCCGGCGAGGCGAGGCTACTTTGGACCTTGCCTGAGGCCGGCGAGGCGAGGCTCGAGCTCGACCTCGCCTCGCCTCGCCAAATCTGGCTAGGCGAGGCTACTCTTGGCCTCGCCCAAGGCCGGCGAGTTGAGGCTCGAGCTCGTCGGCCTCACCTAAAGTCAGCGAGTGAGGTTGAGCCTCGCTTGCGACTGGTCGCCAGCCACAACCACTAGAGGAAGGAAGAAGAGGAAAAAAAAAAAAAGAAGAAGAGAAAGAAGAAGAAAAGAAGAAAAGAAATAGAAAAATATTAAAAATAATTAAAAATTAGATTTTTTAAAAAAAAAAGAAAAGAAAAGAAAAAATAAAAATAAAAATAAAAATAAATGTGTTTTGTGAAAGGAAGTGAGGTGAAATAAGATATGGAAACAAAGCCAAAAACATTTTCCTCACTATGGAAGGTGCTTTCTCTCTTGAGGGAAAATGTTTTCAATGACTAATTTATTTTCCGTGAAACGAACGTCGGAAAATCCGGAAAACGATTTATTGAAAGTTGTTTTCCGTGAAACGAACGGTGCCTTAGTAGGAAAACATTTTTCATTGACTCAATTTTTTAACAAAACCAAACGCTGGAAAATGAGGAAAGTGTTTTCTCGGAAAATGCTTTCCGCGAAACAAACGGACACTTTGTTTCTAGCATCGTTTCTCCAAAGTGCAACGTCAGAGTACGGCCTGAACCCAATTGCCTGTCTCAGCGGCTCCAACTCCACGGTCTTCGCAACCTCCTCAACCTGGTGTCCTGAGCAGCCTCTCCTCCTCTTGCGCGCTCACGAAGACCGTCCCCGTCACGGTCGAATGGCCGTTCTACGAGCAGGTCATCTTGTCGGACCTCAGTGACGATCTCCGGTGCTGGCGGGGGTTGCTGCGGTGCGGGCTCAAGGGATTGCTCAGTTCCTAAACATCTCTGTCAGCAGTGGATAAAGTACTCCTATATTAGGTTAAATCTCGTTCTTTTACACTATTAACAGTAGATTGTTTCAGGTCTTGGAGAAAAAAACAGAGGTCCGACTCATTGGAGAGGGTTGTGGGACAGTGTACATTTGAAGTATACGCAAAGCGTGACGTTTTGGGAGTTATGAAACGTCGAAGCAGATGACGGGTACATCTTGTCATTTACTTGATAATCCTGCAATTTTACATTTCGAGGACTCGAATTGATCGCCGCAGTATAAGACTCGTGATGGATAAACTCGAGACTTTAAGCTCTTTGTCCAGGTCGGAGGAGAGTAAATGATCTTGTATACTAGTGCAAAAGATTGTTCAACAGTCTGCCAAGTGGCCAATTATGCAGTGTATACGTCCAAATCAGACAGCCACCAACTGAAATTGGTCAAACAGGTTGAAGAAGTCTTCTCAAGAATTACTTTAGAATAAAATGCTCAGAAGCGTCAAAAGGTGCATTTTCCATCTATGTGAGTTGGCTTTGAAGCCATTTTTTGGGTGGTGCTTTTCCTGTTTCTGTGGTGCTTGAACTTTTGTGCATAGCGACTTGACAGTCAAAAAGTCTCCTTTTGTTGTATTTTTTAGCTGAAAGAGCTCAAGAGTTGTAGAAAAACCAGACGATTAGTTTTGCTTGGCTTGAATTGGAAGGCAATGATGGAGAGTTCAATCAAATGTACATGGATGAGATGAACGTCTTATTGTGTTCACTCAAAAGGACACGCAACTAGATATTCGAAAGGATTGAAACGATAACGTTGTCCAGTTACGGCGCATATCAGTAACCAAATTCGTCAGCCGAGTCGCCATTCATTGGTAAGAACTCCCTCTGTCAATGAAGCCCTCATGCTAGCCTTATTCACTGACGCAATCTCTTTCAAGCAGCTTCAAACCGATGTCATTTCAAATCTTGATTGAATCGACCTCGAAAACATATTTCTTTTAGTGCTTCTGCAAATTCGTCGTCTGCGACTTGTCATATTTTAAAATTTGTCATCCTCATGAGAAGGGTCAATTTTTCTTGCAGTAGTACTTTCGTTCCTTCTTAAATTTGCTGAAGCTAGATATTTTCAACTCCTCAAGCAGACCAAAGGCACAATTCTTGTCCCAAAAACCAACTGCTGCTGTATACCCCGGAGCACACAGGATGAGCTGCATTTGCGATGGGTGATTAAATCCAGAATACTTAATATATTACAAACTTCCAATAAGTAGATAGATTCTAGTATTACATAATAACTAACCTAGTTCGAAATATAAGAGGAAAGGAATTCCTCTATACATATTGCATCTGATACGAAAGGTAAGTAGTAGGTGCGCATCAAATGCTGACAGACTATTTCGCGGTAGAGAGAGTTCCTAAATTTAGCTGATGGCTTCTCGATCACAGATCTACTTACTTTTCTCACTTTTTGACATCCATTTCAGTCAAAGGGAGATGACATACTGCGAAAGAGCACTCAAACTTATTCTGCGATAACTTCTAGATCCGTGTTCCATAGTCTTCCCTGCATGGTCGCAGCATCCCCTGAACCGGAGGAAACGAAAGGATTTTTCGGCATGACGGGGCACTCTTCTCCCTCCAGCATCTGAACCACCACTTTCATGGGAGGCCGATCGGCCGGGTACCAGTGAATGCACCAGAGCCCTACGATTGCCAGTTTCCTGGCAATCTTATGGTCACCGTCCTCTCGGATTCGTATTTCAAGCTCTTCACCCTTATTCAGATGGTTATAGACCCACTGCGGGAAGTACATCTGGCTCATGTTCTTCGCGTTCACATCGACGTTTTTCCTCCCCCCAACCATTTCGAGTAGCAGCATTCCGAAGCTGTACACGTCCGACTTAGAAGACACGCTTCCAAAGTTCCTGGAGAAGACTTCCGGGGCGATGTAGCCCATGGTACCTCTGGCCGCAGTCATGGACACCGCGCTTTTTTCCTTGGAACATAACTTTGCCAGACCGAAATCCGCAATCTTAGGATTGAAGTTGTCATCCAACAAGATGTTGTGCGGCTTGATGTCGAAATGGAGGATCCTATGATCGCACCCCTGGTGAAGATACTCTATGCCTTTGGCCACTCCGAGAGCGATGTCATGGAGCCTCTCCCAACTAAGGGAAGCGTCGAGAGCGTCTTCGCCTGGAAATATGAACTTCTCCAGAGACTCGTTCGGCAGGAACTCGTACACCAAGGCTCTTCGGAAACCGTCAGCACAGAAACCGACCATCCGAACCACGTTGACGTGGTGAATCCTTCCCATCGTGCCTACTTCGTTGATGAACTCCTCACCTTTTCCGAACGAATTGTCCAGCATCTTCACGGCGACGAAAATCTCGTTGGAAAGCTTTCCTTTGTAGACAGTTCCGTAAGCCCCCTGGCCAAGTTTCTCCTCGAAGTCATTGGTTATCCTCTTGATGTCGTTGTAGGAGTAACGGGTCGGCTTGAGGGCCTCATAGTCATGCAAGAAGCTCTCGATCTTGAGTTGGAATGCTTTATCTCTTCTTCTTTCGTTGAGGACATAGCCGACTCCAATCACAACAGCAAGAAGGAAAAACGAGCCCACGACTCCTCCGGTGATCTCTGCCCTTAATTTTTCTGCAGAATCAGAGAAGTCAGTACTTGAGCTTCTGCCTAAGTTCACGCGAATGATAAAATTACTAGAAGAAAAACCCTCAGAGCTAGTCATGTCAGCTTCACTTAACACCATGAGCGACCTTCATTACAGGACATCAGATCATTTATAGAGAGTAAGAGGCAATCAGGATTGAGGAACTCCTCCAAATTAAAGTACAAACGTATCGTGTGAAATAAAATAAACTTGTGGAAATGCATCCATCCAACGGAATTGCACATATAAAAGTATTCTTATATTCGCAGAAGCCCAAGCATCAATAATCACTTATACTAAGAAAGTGAAATAAGGCAAGAGTCGAGCAAAGTCTCACGAAACACAAAAAGTTTGGAACCGACAAAAGCACGCGCCTTCGACTAGGATTAAAGCAATACCGTAGTGTTTTCTAGGAGGCTCAGTGCATCTGATGTCGCTCCCGTTCGGTCGACACCACCAATTTACCTCCGTGCACTTCTGGCAGTCGGGCTTGTCCCAGGCCAAACGAACCTCGACCATCATGATCGCGATCGCTGTCGGAAGTGCGTCAATGCTCCCGCTCCTCTCGCAAGACACCAGCGGCGAGTCTCCGACGTAGGAGCTGGACCTGACGGCGTAGACTTCGTACGACCCGGGAATGCTCAGGCAAACCACCCGGGTCATGCTGGTCCTCTCGGGAGGCGGGCACTTGAACAGGGTATAGTTATTGTACCCGTATTGGTATCCATATGGGTCGTTGTTGTAAAGCCTTTGGTAGGAGAAGCGAGAGAGGTTGAGGTTCGCGAGCAGCAAGGGGAGGCACCCCTTGGGGTCCTGCACGAGGACGGACCGGTTGGCGTAGTCGATGGACTGGACGAAGAGCGGCTCTGGGGTGTTTGGGAGCCAGAGCTGAGTGTTTCCATGCTCGTCACAGGAAAGGTCGAACCCCGGATGAAAGCTGCAGTTGGCAGGTTGGAAGGGTGCGAGCCTGAACGGGAACTGAACCTGCGGCCCCCGGCCGGGGCAGCTTGTGGGGTCGCAAGGGTCCTGGGTCGGGGCGGCATGGTGGGCGGTGCCATCCGCGAAGCAGAGGAAGAAGAAGAAGAAGAGAGAGGGAATAGAAGAGAGCATGGCGGATGTCTTGGTGTTGATGAATACGAGGGGATATGCGTGACGTTTTGCGGTTTATGGGATGATGATGGATCAACTGCTTCCTCACACTCTCTTTCTCTAATTTATGCTCATTAGGATTGTCCGAGAGACGGAACCAGAACGGCAAATGTTCATCGACAAGCGATGTGAAGGCATGGATCTCCTTCCTCGGCTCGTCCAGATCAAGAGATGACTTTGACTTGGACTTTTAAGGGTCTTACTCTGTTGTCAGTCGCCTCTGCGGAACTAGTATTGGTGAAGGGAGTTGCATGGAACTCACGAAGCAAGTTCCCCCCCTTTTCCTCAGTTGACCCTTCGCAGGGAAAAAAATGGTTTCGTCGATTAGACAAACCGTGTTCGAATGAGAATTCTAAATCACCAAGGGTCGGGCATGGTGCGATGTAGAATTCAGTGATTAGTGATGTGATCGGGCTATTAACACAAGACTTGAAAAAAAAAAGGAAAAAGAAACTCCTTGTCGAGTCTCAAATAAACACGTGTGTTGAGATTAAATGCACGGTGTAGGTTCGATTTCTCACATCAACAAGTATACCGTGCTATATTTGCTCAACCACTGTATAGTATAGTGCAAGAGAAGCCTCTCAAGTCACATGTATGGGACTTGCACTTCTTCCTAGTTGTTTGGCCTACAGTAGGTATCTGATTCACTGCTTTCGATGTTCAAATCTAATCTATATGGAATTAGAAATCCCACGATTTAGCGCCATTTTAAGGTTTTCACTCTCGAGTAATCTATACTTGGTCTAACTTTGTTCAAAGTTTCATCAAATTGATTCATTCGACCAAATTTAAGGCATGGTTAAGCGGTTACCAATGGCTTATTTGCTTATGCTAAAAGTGTAAAATAGGAGTTTGAAAACTCAAAATGAGGGAAAGAAAAAAAAAACCGTTGAAAAGTCAATAAAAAGAGAAAAAAAGGCACATTCGGCAATATAAGGCTTAGACGCACGCGAGAAAGGGGGAAAAAAAGAGAAAAGAAGAAGGAGGAGGAAAGGGAAAAAAAGGAAATGGATTTTTGCACATACACGCCAAGAACACATCACCGAGCTGGAAATGGTTACCAAGAAAGCGATGCAAGCAACTGTAATGAACGAAGAAGCAGTGACCTGTTAGGAAAGTTTATAAATCAAATTACTTTGGGATCTTGTACTACTTGTAGGAGACATCTTGGCAGCCCTTGTTACCGCAAGACGAGCATGCTTCCTTTGTGGCAAAATGGGACATATTGCACCTGATTGTCCTATGCAGAGGGATGTGCCTATGGATAGTAGAGTATGTTTTGTGTGTGGACAACCGGGACACTTAACACGCAATTGCTCCATGTGGAATAATGCTCTTGCAGTTGGTAGGCCTCAAGAAAATTTTCAAGGGCCACCGGAAAAGTTTTTGCGATAATGCGGGACAAGGAGGTAAGACGCAAATTCCCTCACTTGTTTACCAAATAATGTTTGGTGATTGAGGTATATTTAAATTTCGTAAAATATGGGTTTGAAAAGTCAAAAAAGGGTGAAAGAAAAAAAAAATTAACGTTGAACAGTCAACAAAAAGAGGAAAGAAGGCACAATATAAGGCCGAGACGCACGCGAGAAAGGGGAAAAGAAAGAGAAAAGAAGAAAAAAGAAAGGGAAAGAGAGGAACGGAAAGAAAGGAAAGGGGTTTTATGTGTACATGGCACGGACACATCGCCTAGCTAGATTATTACGTACCGCAAAGACCAGTAAGTCTTTGCGTCTTCTATTCATCCAATGGATGAAGTTTTCGAAATTAGGACTCAAACTCGAGCCGTGAAATTTAATTTTTGAGTTATTGAGTTATGAGATTTCATGGAAATGGTGGAATATGGCATTATAGAGCTGTGGGTTTTAACGGGAGTCAATTTGGAGCAATGGATTCGTCGGAGCGAAATTTTTGGGTTTCGCATGTGAGTTTCGCGTTGCATTTAGGTTTGAATAATCGTTTTGAGTGAGCGATTAGTTGTCGCGTAGAAGTCGTTTTGTTAGTGTTTAAGCGTAATTTAGCCGTTTCATAGTTGTCGTAGTGTTTTACTTGGTTTTAACGTTGATTCTCGTTTAATTATTAGGATTACAAGATCGTCAGCTCATACAACTGCGCGCTGTTTGGTCTTTGGGCATTCCCGAGTGAGTAGTACTTATTTTCTTTGGTTTTATAAAACTCATATCTTGAAATGATAGAAATATACATATAATGAGTTAAAGAGGCGTTACACGTTTGATATTATTTTGAAAAGGGAAAGTGATGTTTAAAGCATTAATGTTGCAAAACTTCGAATCGAGCATTTACTACTCTAATTGTTATCTGAAATGGTTTAAGAAGTGTTTATTAAATGAGTTGCAAAAAGAATTTTGATGGATGAGTTGAGATGGGTTGTGGAAGGATTATGTGTTTTGGTTTGCGAAACCGATTTATAATATACATTTTTGGTTTGGCTTTGTGAATTGTGGATAATGCTGTTGTGAGTTTATGTTGGTGCTCAATATCACCGCAAGCCCAAAAAGGGGTTTGTGAGTATGCATACTAGTTTTGGATATCCTTATGAGCCAGCCACCGACAATATAAGTGGAAACCTTGCCGATAGAGAGCTTGGTCACCTTGTGTCGGTGCATTATGCATGATCATGGTTGATATCTGAGCTCGAGATTGGTCATTAGAATAGATCATTACATATGTTTTGAGATTGATTAGTGGATTGGACCATTGATATTTGTTTCGATATTATTGATTTAAATGAGCAATTCTACTATGAATATGTTATGTTGAAGTAATACATACATACATACATACATACATACATACATACATATATATATATATATATATCTAATTTTGATATTGAAGTTTGTTGTATTTTGGATTCGGGCTAAATTAGTTAAGGTTTGGTTTTATAAATGTGGGCCTAATTCCTTAAAAAACCCTAAACTTTAGGTTTAGTCTCAATTTTACCCTAAACTTTTTTTCGTCTAAAAAAAACCCCAAACTCTCACTTTAGTTTCAAATCTACTCTCGTTAATCTTCCATCCAAAATCTCCGTGACTCGTCCAACGTGGCATTTCCACGTCAGCTGTAAATCCGCACCATTTGCTTACGTGGGTTTTCTTCACTGTTCATCATCCTCATTTACTTCTTCTTCTTCTTTATTACCTCCATTAACGGAGGTGCTCAAGCACGGAGGCCAAATGCGGGTCGGCGATTTTATCGAAGCTTCCTCGCAATCTACCACGCAGCTTCCTCCTGCCTTACCGGAGCTGAAACTTGTTAGTTTCAACTCAGCAGTTTCTTGGTCAATCATTTCCAACTTAAAACCTGTTAAAGCTACGAATTTCTCAATCTCAGCTTCAAGAACTTGAATACAGTGGACTCGAACAACTGAAACTGAGAGCACTGATACTGACTAAAAGAGAACTCCTTGAGAGGTTAATCATCCCAGGAAGCTCAAAGAAGCTTAATGAATTGTGGGAATTGGAATGTCCAAAGTTAGTTGAGATTAAAGCCTCGTCACTGTTCATCGTCCTCTTCGCACGGATGCACTCGGCCACAGCTTCCCGGCGCTCATCCATCGTCACCCAGAACTCCGACGCCTTGCCACGACCTTTGACAACCCCTCCGTGACGGCTGGCAGTCGTCGGAATCATCTTCGGCCATTTCGACTAAGACCCTGTTTTCGATTCCTTCTATTTAAGCTTCAAGAAGCCATTTTTATAGGCCACCACCTCGCTCAGCCATCCCCGAAGCTTTGTAGACCCATTCCGTGCCCAGACAACAGCAAAACAACCCCAAGCTTTCCCTACAGCCACCGTCGCTGCGAAGGCACAAATAGTTTCCCCCACTATGTGCCCTATGGTCGAACTCCATTAATGGAGGTTGACACCCGCGATTGATGCGTACGACCTCACATTCGAGGTCATGCGAACTTAGATCTAAGGTCGCACGACTCAAATCGGAGGTCGTGTAACCCAGAAGTGAGCTCCATGCCCGACCTTCATTAATGGAGGATGCAAGGAGCCAAGAAGAAGGAAAAGAACATAACGATGATGAACAGTGAAGAAAAATACACGAAAGCAAATGGTGTGGATTTACAGCTGACGTGGAAATACCACATTGGATGAGTAACGGAGATCTTGGACGGAAAATTAAGGGGGTAGATTTGGGACTAAAGTGAAAGTTTGGCGTCTTTTTTTAGATAAAAAAAGTTCAGGTTAAAATTGGGACTAAATATAAAGTTTAGAGTTTTTTAGGGAATTAGGCCTATAAATGTGTATAGTGGTTGCTCGATCTATTTATAATAAATGTATTATTCGCTGAGCTGTGGTTGTTGCTCCATTCATCTTTCATGTTTTTCAGGTTCCTTAGCTAGCAGCCGATAATACAACAGCACTATCACGAGGACTTTTGGAAGTTGGATTTCGGGATGGCTTAAGGGAGTCGTAGAAATGGTTGTTGATAATTTGCTGGGCGTGCTGGGTTCTAAGTTGTACATAATCTTTTTGGTGGATTATAGAAACTTAGGGTGTGTTTGTTTCCCGGAAAACTTAATGATAAAGGAAAATATTTTTCGAAAAATCATTTTCCAGGAAAACGCTTCGTTTTCCTTTGTTTGGTGATACAAGATGGAAATCGTTTTCTAATGTTTGGATATCATTGGAAAATGATTTTAATCTCATGACTTTATTTCAGGCAAAAAAAAATCGAACTTTTTAATATTTCTTTTATTTTTAAAAAAATCGATATTTTTATTTTTATTTCTCATTTTTATTTTTTCTTTTCTTTTTTCAAAATATTGAAATTTTTTATTATTTTTAAATTTTCTTTTTTCTTTTCTTTCCTTTTCTTTTTCCTCTGCCAGGACCGGCCGGCGATGGCCACCGACGAGCTCGAGGCTTGCCCAGCGATGGCCACAGGCGAGCTTGAGCTTGCCGGCCTTGCCTGGATCTGGCGAGCCGCAAGCTCTCCGGCCTCGGCCAAGCCCAGGCTCGCCTGGATCTGGCATGTCACGAGCTCGCCAGCCTTGGCCGAACTCGATCGGCGGAGCTTGGGCTCGCCTGGATTCGGCGAGCCGTGAGCTCACCGACCTCGGCGAAGCTTGGGCTCGCTTGGATCGGCCGAGCCTCGAGCTTGCCGCTAGAGGCCGCCGCGAGCTCGCCGGCCATTGCTGTGGCCGGCAACCAGCTTGAGGTAGAAGAAAAAAGGAAGAAAAGAAAAAGAAAGAAAAAAAAAGAATAAATAATAAATAATTCGATTTTTTTTAAATAATAAAAAAATGTTTTTTTAAAAAAAATTTGAAAAAAATAAATTTTTTTTTTAATTAAATATTTTTATAAGAACAAACGTTTCATTATTTATGGACCGAGCCGGAGCACCAAGGACATGCGCACGACCTTTGTGGGATTGGGGTCAAAGGGTCGGGACTAAAGCTCGAGCATCGAGGACCTAAGCACTGCCTTTATGGACTCGAGTTTGGGTGCCGAAGCATCGGGTACGGGCACCAGGGGTTCGGGCTTAGCCTGACATGAGCGTTGGGGGCGTAGGCCCTGGACACTGAGGTCTTGAGCCCGGCCGCTGAGACCTGGTCCAGAATGTCGGCACCTGAGAACTAACGTTGGAGTTTTTGTGTTCAAACGTAGATAGAAGTCATACTTCTGAAAAGGTTTTCCGGTTATTTCAAAGGGGAAATTATGATCCAAAAAAAAAAAGGGAAATCATTTTTCTGAATCTAAGCTTTAGGCTCTATTCGTTTCGCGGAAAATGTGACGATTCTGGAAAATTTTTCCAAAGAAGCCATTTTCCAAGAAAATGACAATAATTTCCGCTATTCGGTTGAAATTTGAAAATGAACTGGAAAATATTTTCAATCGTTTGGTATGGACAAAATATTTTCTTCCTTGCACTCCTTTTAATAAAATTTTTAAAAAATTCGAATTTTTAATTTTTTAAATAATTTTTCATATTTCTTTTCTTTTCTATTCTTTTTCTCTTCTTTTTTTTTTTTCTCTTCTTCCTTCCTTTGCTGACCACGGCGATCGACCACAGGCCAGCCTTACCGGCCTTGAGCCAGGTCGAGCCAGATCTGGCGAGGCAAGGCTACTTTGGACCTTGCCTGAGGCCGGCGAGGTGAGGCTCGAGCTCGACCTCGCCTCGCCAAATCTGGCTAGACGAGGCTACTCTTGGCCTCGCCCAAGGCCGGCGAGTTGAGGCTCAAGCTCGTCGGCCTCGAACTCGGCCTCACCTAAGGTCAGCGAGTGAGGTTGAGCCTCTCTTGCGACTGGTCGCCAGCCACGACCACTAGAGGAAGGAAGAAGAGAAAAAAAAAAATGAGAGAAAAAAGAAGAAAAGAAGAAAAGAAATAGAAAAATATTAAAAATAATTAAAAATTCGATTTTTTTAAAAAAAGAAAAGAAAAAATAAAAATAAAAATAAAAATAAATGTGTTTTGTGAAAGGAAGTGAGGTGAAATAAGATATGGAAACAAAGCCAAAAACATTTTCCTCACTATGGAAGGTGCTTTCTCTCTTGAGGGAAAATGTTTTCAATGACTAGTTTATTTTCCGTGAAACGAACGTCGGAAAATCCGGAAAACGATTTATTGAAAGTTGTTTTCCGTGAAACGAACGGTGTCTTAGTAGGAAAACATTTTCCATTGGCTCGATTTCTTAACAAAACCAAACGCTGGGAAATGAGGAAAGTGTTTTCTCGGAAAATGCTTTCCGCGAAACAATCGGACACTTTGTTTCTAGCATCGTTTCTCCAAAGCGCAACGTCAGAGTACGGCCTGAACCCAATTGCCTGTCTCAGCGGCTCCAACTCCACGGTCTTCGCAACCTCCTCAACCTGGTGTCCTGAGCAGCCTCTCCTCCTCTTGCGCGCTCACGAAGACCGTCCCCGTCACGGTCGAATGGCCATTCTACGAGCAGGTCATCTTGTCGGACCTCAGTGACGATCTCCGGTGCTGGCGGGGGTTGCTGCGGTGCGGGCTCAAGGGATTGCTCAGTTCCTAAACATCTCTGTCAGCAGTGGATAAAGTACTCCTATATTAGGTTAAATCTCGTTCTTTTACACTATTAACCACAGTAGATTGTTTCAGGTCTTGGAGAAAAAAACAGAGGTCCGACTCATTGGAGAGGGTTGTGGGACAGTGTACATTTGAAGTATACGCAAAGCGTGAAGTTTTGGGAGTTATGAAACGTCGAAGGAGATGACGGGTACATCTTGTCATTTACTTGATAATCCTGCAATTTTACATTTCGAGGACTCGAATTGATCGCCGCAGTATAAGACTCGTGATGGATAAACTCGAGACTTTAAGCTCTTTGTCCAGGTCGGAGGAGAGTAAATGATCTTGTATACTAGTGCAAAAGATTGTTCAACCGTCTGCCAAGTGGCCAATTATGCAGTGCATACGTCCAAATGAGACAGCCACCAACTGAAATTGGTCAAACAGGTTGAAGAAGTCTTCTCACGAATTACTTTAGAATAAAATGCTCAGATGCGTCAAAAGGAGCATTTTCCATCTATGTGAGTTGGCTTTGAAGCCATTTTTTGGGTGGTGATTTTCCTGTTTCTGTGGTGCTTGAACTTTTGTGCATAGCGACTTCACAGTCAAAAAGTCTCCTTTTGTTGTATTTTTTAGCTGAAAGAGCTCAAGAGTGGTAGAAAAACCAGACGATTAGTTTTGCTTGGCTTGAATTGGAAGGCAATGATGGAGAGTTCAATCAAATGTACATGGATGAGATGAACGTCTTATTGTGTTCACTCAAAAGGACACGCAACTAGATATTCGAAAGGATTGAAACAATAACGTTGTCCAGTTACGGCGCATATCAGTAACCAAATTCGTCAGCCGAGTCGCCATTCATTGGTAAGAACTCCCTCTGTCAATGAAGCCCTCGTGCTAGCCTGACTCACTGACGCAATCTCTTTCAAGCAGCTTCAAACCGAAGTCATTTCAAATCTTGATTGAATCGACCTCGAAAACATATTTCTTTTAGTGCTTCTGCAAATTCGTCGTCTGCGACTTATCATATTTTAAAATTTGTCATCCTCATGAGAAGGGTCAATTTTTCTTGTAGTAGTACTTTCGTTCCTTCTTAAATTTGCTGAAGCTAGATATTTTCAACTCCTCAAGCAGACCAAAGGCACAATTCTTGTCCCAAAAACCAACTGCTGCTGTATACCCCGGAGCATACAGGATGAACTGCATTTGCGATGGGTGATTAAATCCAGAATACTTAATATATTACAAACTTCCAATAAGTAGATAGATTCTAGTATTACATAATAACTAACCTAGTTCGAAATATAAGAGGAAAGGAATTCCTCTATACATATTGCATCTGATACGAAAGGTAAGTAGTGGGTGCGCATCAATGGCTGTCAGGCTATTTCGCGGTAGAGAGAGTTCCTAAATTTAGCTGATGGCTTCTCGATCACAGATCTACTTACTTTTCTCACTTTTTGACATCCATTCCAGTCAAAGGGAGATGACATACTGCGAAAGAGCACTCAAACTTATTCTGCGATAACTTTTAGATCCGTGTTCCATAGTCTTCCCTGCATGGTCGCAGCATCCCCTGAACCGGAGGAAACGAAAGGATTTTTCGGCATGATGGGGCACTCTTCTCCCTCCAGCATCTGAACCACCACTTTCATGGGAGGCCGATCGGCCGGGTACCAGTGAATGCACCAGAGCCCTACGATTGCCAATTTCCTGGCAATCTTATGGTCACCGTCCTCTCGGATTCGTATTTCAAGCTCTTCACCCTTATTCAGATGGTTATAGACCCACTGCGGGAAGTACATCTGGCTCATGTTCTTCGCGTTCACATCGACGTTTTTCCTCCCCCCAACCATTTCGAGTAGCAGCATTCCGAAGCTGTACACGTCCGACTTAGAAGACACGCTTCCAAAGTTCCTGGAGAAGACTTCCGGGGCGATGTAGCCCATGGTACCTCTGGCCGCAGTCATGGACACCGCGCTTTTTTCCTTGGAACATAACTTTGCCAGACCGAAATCCGCAATCTTAGGATTGAAGTTGTCATCCAACAAGATGTTGTGGGGCTTGATGTCGAAATGGAGGATCCTATGATCGCACCCCTGGTGAAGATACTCTATGCCTTTGGCCACTCCGAGAGCGATGTCGTGGAGCCTCTCCCAACTAAGGGCAGCGTCGAGAGCGTCTTCGCCCGGAAATATGAACTTCTCCAGAGACTCGTTCGGCAGGAACTCGTACACCAAGGCTCTTCGGAAACCATCAGCGCAGAAACCGACCATCCGAACCACGTTGACGTGGTGAATCCTTCCCATCGTGCCTACTTCGTTGATGAACTCCTCACCTTTTCCGAACGAATTGTCCAGCATCTTCACGGCGACGAAAATCTCGTTCGAAAGCTTTCCTTTGTAGACAGTTCCGTAAGCCCCCTGGCCTAGTTTCTCTTCGAAGTCATTGGTTATCCTCTTGATGTCGTTGTAGGAGTAACGGGTCGGCTTGAGGGCCTCGTAGTCATGCAAGAAGCTCTCGATCTTGAGTTGGAATGCTTTATCTCTTCTTCTTTCGTTGAGGACATAGCCGACTCCAATCACAACAGCAAGAAGGAAAAACGAGCCCACGACTCCTCCGGCGATCTCTGCCCTTAATTTTTCTGCAGAATCAGAGAAGTCAGTACTTGAGCTTCCGCCTAAGTTCACGCGAATGATAAAATTACTAGAAGAAAAACCCTCAGAGCTAGTCATGTCAGCTTCACTTAACACCATGAGCGACCTTCATTACAGGACATCAGATCATTTATAGAGTAAGAGGCGATCAGGATTGAGGAACTCCTCCAATTTAAAGTACAAACGTATCTTGTGAAATAAAATTAACTTGTGGAAATGCGTCCATCCAACGGAATTGCACATATAAATGTATTCTTATATTCGCAGAAGCCCAAGCATCAATAATCACTTATACTAAGAAAGTGAAATAAGGCAAGAGTCGAGCAAAGTCTCACGAAACACAAAAAGTTTGGAACCGACAAAAGCACGCGCCTTCGACTAGGATTAAAGCAATACCGTAGTGTTTTCTACGAGGCTCAGTGCATCTGATGTCGCTCCCGTTCGGTCGACACCACCAATTTACGTCCGTGCACTTCTGGCAGTCGGGCTTGTCCCAGGCCAAACGAACCTCGATCATCATGGTCTCGATCTCTGTCGGAAGTGCGTCAATGTTCCCGTTCCTCTCGCAGGACACCAGCGGCAAGTCTCCGACGTAAAAGCTGGACCTGACGGCGTAGACTTCGTACGACCCGGGAATGCTCAGGCAAACCACCGGGGTCATGCTGGTCCTCTCGGGAGGCGGGCACTTGAACAGGGTATAGTTATAGTACCCGTATTGGTATCCATATGGGTCGTTTTTGTAAAGCCTTTGGTAGGAGAAGCGAGAGAGGTTGAGGTTGGCGAGCAGCAAGGGGAGGCACCGCTTGGGGTCCTGCACGACGACGGACCGGTTGGCGTAGTCGATGGACTTGACGAAGAGCCGTCGTGTGGTGTTTGGGAGCAAGAGCAGAGTGTTCCCATGCCTATCGCAGGAAAGGTCGAACTCCGGATGAAAGCTGCAGTTGGCAGGTTGGAAGGGTGCGAGCCTGAACGGGAACTGAACCTGCGGCCCCCGGCCGGAGCAGCTTGTGGGGTCGCAAGGGTCCTGGGTCGGGGCGGTGTGGTGGGCGGTGCCATCCGCGAAGCAGAGGAAGAAGAAGAAGAAGAGAGAGGGAATAGAAGAGAGCATGGCGGATGTCTTGGTGTTGATGAATACGAGGGGATATGCGTGACGTTTTGCGGTTTATGGGATGATGATGGATCAACTGCTTCCTCACACTCTCTTTCTCTAATTTATGCTCATTAGGATTGTCCGAGAGACGGAACCAGAACGGCAAATGTTCATCGACAAGCGATGTGAAGGCATGGATCTCCTTCCTCGGCTCGTCCAGATCAAGAGATGACTTTGACTTGGACTTTTAATGGTCTTACTCTGTTGTCAGTCGCCTCTGCGGAACTAGTATTGGTGAAGGGAGTTGCATGGAACTCACGAAGCAAGTTCCCCCCCTTTTCCTCAGTTGACCCTTCGCAGGCAAAAAAATGGTTTCGTCGATTAGACAAACCGTGTTCGAATGAGAATTCTAAATCACCAAGGGTCGGGCATGGTGCGATGTAGAATTCAGTGATTAGTGATGTGATCGGGCTATTAACACAAGACTTGAAAAAAAAAAAGGAAAAAGAAACTCCTTGTCGAGTCTCAAATAAACACGTGTGTTGAGATTAAATGCACGGTGTAGGTTCGATTTTTCACATCAACAAGTATAACGGGCTATATTTGTTCAACCACTATATACTATAGTGCAAGAGAAGCCTCTCATGTCGCATGTATGGGACTTGCACTTCTTCCTAGTTGTTTGGCCTACAGTAGGTATCTGATTCACTGCTTTCGATGTTCAAATCTAATCTATATGGAATTAGAAATCCCACGATTTAGCGCCATTTTAAGGTTTTCACTCTCGAGTAATCTATACTTGGTCTAACTTTGTTCAAAGCTTCATCAAATTGATTCATTCGACCAAATTTAAGACATGGTTAAGTGGTTACCAATGACTTATTTGCTTATGCTAAAAGTGTAAAATAGGGGTTTGAAAATTCAAAATGAGGAAAAGAAAAGAAAAACGTTGAAAAGTCAATAAAAAGAGAAAAAAAAGGCACATTTGGCAATATAAGGCTTAGGCGCACGCGAGAAAGGGGGAAAAAAAGAGAAAAGAAGAAGGAGGAGGAAAGGGAAAGACAGGAAAGGGAAAAAAAGGAAATGGATTTTTGCACGTACACGCCAAGAACACATCACCGAGCTGGAAATGGTTACCAAGAAAGCGATGCAAGCAACTGTAATGAACGAAGAAGCATTGACCTGTTAGGAAAGTTTATGAATCAAATTACTTTGGGATCTTGTACTACTTGTGGGAGACATCTTGGCAGCCCTTGTTACCGCAAGACGAGCATGCTTCCTTTGTGGCAAAATGGGACATATTGCACCTGATTGTCCTATGCAGAGGGATGTGCCTATGGATAGTAGAGTATGTTTTGTGTGTGGACAACCGGAACACTTAACACGCAATTGCTCCATGTGGAATAATGCTCTTGCAGTTGGTAGGCCTCAAGAAAATTTTCAAGGGCCACTGGAAAAGTTTTTGCGATAATGCGGGACAAGGAGGTAAGATGCAAATTCCCTCACTCGTTTACCAAATAATGTTTGGTGATCGAGGTATATCTAAATTTCGTAAAATATGGGTTTGAAAAGTCAAAAAAGGAGAAAAGAAAAAAAAATTAACGTTGAACAGTCAACAAAAAGAGGAAAGAAGGCACAATATAGAGAAAATATTGGCTGCCCCTTGTGATTCCACCGTGGAGAAATAACAACCCTGAGGTGGCGACACGTGTGCCAGGGGACCCACCGTTGTCAGGAGGCCTCCACGGTGGAATCACTCTCACGGCAACGAGCTAAGAGCAGCTGAGCTGAAAATTTTTGAAAAACATCAAGCGCCCTCTCTCTCTCTTTCGCGCTCCCCATCCACATCTGCTCTGCACTCCGTCTCGCTCACGCCGCGCCGACGCCGACGCCGACGCCACCTCCGACGAGCGAGGCCCTAGCCTCCGCCTCCGCCCTAGCCTCCGATGCCGATGACGCCTCTGACGAGCAAGGTCCACCGCTGCCCACGAGCGACGTTCGTCGCCTCCCACGAGCAAGGTCCGCTGCCTCCGACGAGCGAGGTCCGTCTCCTCACGCTGACGCCGACGCCGCCTCCGACGAGCGACGCCCTTGCCTCTGATGCCGCCTCCGCCCTAGCCTCCGACGCCGACGCCGACGCTGACGCCTCCGACGGGCTGGGATTTTTCCACGGTGGAATCACAAGAGGCACCCCATATTTTCTCGACATCTCACAGTTCCGTTTTCTTGAGGGAGCCGACTAGAGTCCCACAAACTGAAATCCAAAGTCCGTCTCGCTCGCGCTGCGCCTCCGCCTCCGATGAGCGAGGCCCTAGCCTCCGACGAGCGAGGTCCGCCGCTGCCCACGAGCGACGTCCGTGGCCTCCCACGAGCAAGGTCCGCTGCCTCGGACGAGCGAGGTCCGTCTCCTCACGCCGAGCTTCCAATTTTGGCAATTGCTGCGTGAGTTCCAGTAATTTGTTGTTTAATCTCCAGCCTCATCCTGGCTTCACTGTTTATGTTGATATTTGTTTGCCTTGTTTGTCTTTGCAGGGGCCAAGATGTTCTACTTCTTAACACAGGACTGGGTAATGAAGAAGATCAGAAAAATATTAAGGAACTTCTCCAGGTTGAAATATCTGGGACAGCAGGTGACTCTGGTAAGGTTTAGTTACCATGTTTATGCAATTGCGAAGATCAGACAAGTTTCCTGACATTTTTGAGTCGGTGAAGATAGAGCTTAGCATGGTTTCACAATTCAATGAGGAGCTCTCATTGGATTGGGATTCTTCTCCTCATTGAGCAAGTAGTTTTATCCCCTTGGTGTCCTATAGTAAATTTCTCTCTTCTTTTATGAAGAATTAGTAGTCTTATTTATTTATTAGTAGGGTTTTTTTTTTTTGGTAAGGATTATTTATTTATTAGTAGGGTTAATACTACTAAAAACCCTAAACTGGTACACCTGTAATAATTTTTTCCCAAACTTTTTTTTTTACCACAAAAAACTCCAAACTAGTAAACCCCGTGACAAATTTATCCTAAACTATTTTTTTGACCACGAAAAACCTTAAACTGGTACACCTGTGACAATTTTATCCCGAACTAATAATTTTTAAATATTATTTTTTCGAATTTTTTTTATTTTTTCTTTTCTTTTTTTTTTCTTCATCTTCAACCTTTGGCCGGTCGCGGGAGGCGGAAGCCGGGAGGTCGGCCCCAGCCGGGCGGGCGGCCCTCGCCCCGACTCGAAGCGAGGGCGCCTCGCCGGATTTGCGAGGCCGCCGCCAGCGGCGTCGGCGAGGGCCGCCTTCGCGGCGTCCCAGCGAGGGCCGCCTTCGTCGGCGTTGGGTGAGGGGCCGCCCTCGCCCGAGGGCCACCCTCGCCCGAGGGCGGACCTCGCCCGACGCCGGCGAGGGCCGACCTCGCCAGATCTGGCGAGGGCTGTCCTCATCCGCCTAGGTGATGGCGACCCTCGCCTGAGTCGGGCGAGGGCTGTCCTTGCCCGACTCAGGCGAGGGTTGCCCTCGCCCACCCAGGCGAGGGCTGGCCTAGCCTGACGCCGGCGAGGGCAGCCCTCGCCCGACGCCGGCGAGGGCAGCCCTCGCCGATAGCTGACGGGGCCGACCTCGCCAACAGCCGGTAGGGTTGACCTCGCCGGCTTCCGCCTCTGGCTGGTCGCGACGACTGGCCAAAGGTTGAAGATGAAGAAAAAAAAATTAATAAAAATTTGAAAAAATAAAAAAATAATATTAAAATTTTAATTCAGGGTAAAATTATTACATGTGTACCAGTTTGAGGTTTTTTGTGGTATGTTCAGAGTAAAATTGTCACAAGTGTATCAGTTTGGGGTTTTTTAGGATATGTTCGAAGTAAAATTGTCACATTTGTACCAGTTTTGGGTTTTTGGTGATAAAAAAAAAATTCAGGATAAAATTGTCACACGTGTACCAGTTTAGGGTTTTTGGTGGTATTAACCCAATAAAGAACAATGACGAAAGAATCGAAGACCAACAAAAGGGAAGGGAGAGAGACTCCAGTAGAACAACCGGGATATAGGAGATTCAGTTCCAAAGCAGGAAAAGCAGAGGAAAAACTCTACAACCAACCTTTAATTCTATTATATACCCTACTACAACTATTATGTTGGCCTGTAAAAGTAAACTAAATCAAGATAAGCACTGTTGGAATTCCAGAAATATTTCTTATTTAACTAAAACATGAAAGTTATCACATAAAATTGTTAAAGAATCCCATCGAATATTGTTATGGTTTTAGTATTTCCTGTTAACTCATCAAGGTAAAATATATACGTGTATTCTGTTAAACCCCATGAATTCTACCAATGCTGTTGATCAATTCCACAATGACTGTTGCAGTAAGAATAAATGTGAGAATATTTACTTCCATAATATTGCTATTTTTTATTATTATTTAATAACTCGAGAAAATTCCCAAATAGATCGACCTTTTGAACTTGTGTACAACCTGGAATACAATCATAAAGTTGAATGCAGAGGCTCAACCACTGCTGCAGCTCAAGGTGGGAAAAGCTACACCAATGACGAATTATCTCTGCTTCAAAATTAGAGGACTTTTCAAAACTGTACACAATTTACTGCACTGATGAGACCTTAAATGCTTTATACCTTTCATTACCCAATGACATTACAGAAGTTGGACAGCTGCAATGGCTGGAATTTTCTCTCGTAGTTTCTGCGTGACAGCAACTCGAACAGTCATGACCCCAGCCGCAGGACCAGTTATTCTAACTTTAACTATTGGTTCTTCAATGGCCACTAGCTCAAGTGATCCGACAGCTGCACCAACAAGGTATGGCCTTAGCTCTTCAAGAACCTGAAATAATCAAGCAATAACATGTTAGCCAGCAGATTTCCAGGTCACGCGCATAAGGATATCTTAATGGGGTTGCCTAAGCGACCCGGGGCTTGTTCAAGCAAATGCAATTTGAGACAGACATATGGATAGACAAGGTCAGGAATGCTATGGCAAACAAGTGTGTGAGTTCAGTCCCAGGATAAAGAGAATATCTGAAAAAATGCATATCTCAACTTGCTAACTCCTTTTCTGACCAAAAAAAAAAATTGTTAACTCCTTTCAATGACCGTCTCTATTCTTTTGGTAAGTTCTAAATTTTAGTGCATGAGTTGCACACATGAATTTCCTACACTACATTTGTGTAGACCGAGATTCAATACTTTTGAGTTATTTGCAGTACAGCTCTTTGTGGACTCGAGGACCTGAACCTGATGCTAAGGGGTAAATAGAAAGACAGATCAAACTTAGCAGGAAAGGCAAAGGACAAACACACCATTACTTGAGTTGAGAGCCCAAGGATCCAAACCTATCATTAGTTAAAATATCCAAACTAATTCCAGGAGACCTAGTTGGCAATGTAGTCAGGCTCAACTGAAAAAGAGGTCAGCAATTAATCCTCAACTGGTGAAGGTTTCGTAAAGTTGAGGAGTACCACATGTTGAGCATTCATCATTAGCAAGGGATAGATAAGGACAGAAATCAAGCTTAGCAGGAAAGAAAAAATACAAACCAATCATTACTCGAGAGCATAGGGATCCAATACCACCATTACTAAAAATATCCAAAACCATTTGTTAAAAAAAGAAGCAAGTAGAGATACCTAATTAGAGACCCCGAAGCAGTTAACAAAAAGAAATTCTTTAAGGAGAAATATCCTAGAAAATCAGTCCTAACAGTTGGGGAAAAGGACAAAAGCGTTAATGATACCAAACAACATATATTTGCTGCAATATCTTACTTACCTTCTCTATGTTTTCCTCATTCATCTCAAGGCCAGTTTCTTCATCGGCTATTGGTTCCACTGCAACAATTTCGGGAATTTTCTCCATCAGACGACGCTCAATGCCCATCTTCATTGTCATTACAGAACTTGGACAAGAACCACATGCTCCTTGTAACTTCAACCTTACAACATTGCCATCAATCTCATGCAATGCAACATTACCCCCATTAGAAATTAGATAGGGTCGGATTTCATCAAGCACACTCTCAGCATTCTCTGCTGTCAGTGGAAGTTCCACCATTGACTCGGGTGTAGCGACAGCCTTCACAACTACAAGTCAAGAAAGGAGGAACACTTAGCAAAATTCACAGAAATCACAATCTTTATTCCCCGAAAAAAGAGTGCCCCAGATGAAGAAACAAGAACAGGATGCTGCTTGGGTTAAATCGGGAGCCAATTAGGGGAAAGTATGTTTCAACATTGAGTAGGATGGATGGCTCCTACTGTAGCTATCAATTCCAGAAGATACCTCTCAAAGATTGCCAGAGGAAGATAAGAAGAGATGTGCACAGATGCTTGGGTTGGTAGAACCATAGTAGAAGACTCACTGGTATGTCCAAGTAACCGATAGACCTTAACAAGGTCTTTCTTCACTTACCCAAGAGGAAACAAACCTTAAAGTTCTCTCTCCTCTCACTCTTATGCAGTGAAAGAGATGGCTAACCCAACCCAACCCAATGTCACCACGAAACGATGTAAACTGAATATTCTGACATTCAATATATAACCAGGTGCATGAGAATTCATCTGCAAATTCAGAGACCAGCATGTTAATCAAGGAACCAACAAGATGATCATCTTTTTTGCAGTTTCTTACAGTCAACACGCAAAACCAAAAGGTTAAATAAAATTGAAGTCTTCAGAGGTGTTTGAGAGGACTTTTCAACCCTCGCTTCTAGCTTTTAAGAGGTGCTATATTTCCAAAAACTATAGCAGTTAAAACAGATATAAGCTGATTTTTAATATCTGTCTATATGCACTTAACAGCTTCTAATCCTTCATTCTGAAAAGAAAATTTGATTACTTGGCATTGTGCAGAACAACTTGCGCAATGCCAAATCCTTGCACATAGCATTTTCTAAAAGTACAACACAGTAAAAGATCACTCAATCACTTCTGTGGCCATCACTACAACCATGCACAGGACAACAGAGCTCTAAAGCTACAACACCATAAAAAAATTGACAGCCACTCCACACCCACATTGCTTCCTTCCTCTCTTTTGAAAGAGAGATCAAATAGAGCATCCTCTGGGGCAATTGAAGCACAGCCGAACTGTGCCCTCCTTAAAATAGTGATCGAGAAAAGCCAAGAACCAAAAGAAAAACACAAGGAAGAAGAAATCCCTCCTCCAGATAACAAAATTAGAGTCAAGTTTAGATTTTTTTTTTTACCATTCCCTCGAAATACCATTCCAATCAGCACCACAAGCATGCACTCGGTCAACGTTCACACAGAACAAAACCCACTCCTCGAATTTATCAACAAAAAGCGAACTTTATCAACTGCAGACCTCGTCCCAGTCACGAATCATAAGCAGCAAATAACATCCCACCGCAATCGATTTCAAGAATCTAACAATTCATCACCCAATTTCAGGGACCAAAACAGGAAGTCAAAAGAGACCCAAGCAAAGAAAGAGCAAGAGAGATCGAGAGAAAGGGGGGAAAAACAACAAAAGCGAAGAATGTCATGCCTTATGGATCAGCTCTCAGATCAGGCGATGGCTTATCAAGCGATGCGAAGGGAAGCAAAAGAACACTCGGACTTCGGATTTCAGTTTGTGGGACTCTGGTCGGCTCCCTCAAGAAAACGGAACTGTGAGATGTCGAGAAAATATGGGTTGCCTCTTGTGATTCCACCGTGGAAAAATCCCAGCCCGTCGGAGGCGTCGGCGTCGGCGTCGGAGGCTAGGGCGGAGGCGGCGTCAGAGGCAAGGGCGTCGCTCGTCGGAGGCGGCGTCAGCGTCGGCGTGAGGAGACGGACCTCGCTCGTCGGAGGCAGCGGACCTTGCTCGTGGGAGGCGACGGCTCGTGGGAGGTGACGAACGTCGCTCGTGGGCAGCGGCGGACCTTGCTCGTCGGAGGCGTCATCGGCGTCGGAGGCTAGGGCGGAGGCGGAGGCTAGGGCCTCGCTCGTCGGAGGTGGCGTCGGCGTCGGCGCGGCGTGAGCGAGACGGAGTGCAGAGCAGATGTGGATGGGGAGCGCGAAAGAGAGAGAGAGGGCGCCTGATTTTTTTCAAAAATTTTCAGCTCAGCTGCTCTTAGCTCGTTGCCGTGAGAGTGATTCCACCGTGGAGGCCTCCTGACAACGGTGGGTCCCCTGGCACACGTGTCGCCACCTCAGGGTTGTTATTTCTCCACGGTGGAATCACAAGGGGCAGCCAATATTATCTCCACAATATAAGGCCGAGACGCACGCGAGAACGGGGAAAAGAAAGAGAAAAGAAGAAAAAAGAAAGGGAAAGAGAGGAACGGAAAGAAAGGAAAGGGGTTTTATGTGTACATGGCACAGACACATCGCCTAGCTGGATTATTACGTATCGCAAAGACCAGTAAGTCTTTTCGTCTTCTATTCATCCAATGGATGAAGTTTTCGAAATTAGGACTCAAACTCGAGCCTCGAAATTTAATTTTTGAGTTATTGAGTTATGAGATTTCATGGAAATGGTGGAATATGGCATTATAGAGCTGTGGGTTTTAACGGGAGTCAATTTGGAGCAATGGATTCGTCGGAGCGAAATTTTTGAGTTTCGCATGTGAGTTTCGCGTTGCATTTAGGTTTGAGTAATCGTTTTGAGTGAGCGATTTGTTGTCGCGTAGAAGTCGTTTTGTTAGTGTTGAAGCGTAATTTAGCCGTTTCATAGTTGTCGTAGTGTTTTACTTGGTTTTAACGTTAATTCTCGTTTAATTATTAGGATTACAAGATCGTCAGCTCATACAACTTCGCGCTGTTTGGTCTTTGGGCATTCCCGAGTGAGTAGTACTTCTTTTCTTTGGTTTTATAAAACTCATATCTGGAAATGATAGAAATATACATATAATGAGTTAAAGAGGCATTACATGTTTGATATTATTTTGAAAAGGAAAAGTGATGTTTAAAGCATTAATGTTGCATAACTTCGAATCAAGCATTTACTATTCTAATTGTTATCTGAAATGGTTTAAGAAGTGTTTATTAAATGAGTTGTAAAAAGAATTTTGATGGATGAGATGAGATGGGTTGTGGAAGGATTATGTGTTTTTGTTTGCGAAACCGATTTATAATATACATTTTTGGTTTGGCTTTGTGAATTGTAGATGATGCTGTTGTGAATTTATGTTGGTGCTCAATATCGCCGCAAGCCTAATAAGGGGTTTGTAGGTATGCATACTAGTTTTAGATATCCTTATGAGACAGCCACCGACAATATAAGTGGAGACCTTGCCAATGGAGAGCTTGGTCACCTTGTGTCGGTGCATTATGCATGATCATGGTTGATATCTGAGCTCGAGATTGGTCATTAGAATAGATCATTACATATGTTTTGAGATTGATTAGTGGATTGGACCATTGATATTTGTTTCGATATTATTGATTTAAATGAGCAATTCTACTATGAATATGTTATGTTGAAGTAATACATACATACATACATATATACATACATACATATATATATATATATATATATCTAATTTTGATATTGAAGTTTGTTGTATTTTGGATTTGGGCTAAATTAGTTAAGGTTTGGTTTTATAAATGTGGGCCTAATTCCTTAAAAAACCCTAAACTTTAAGTTTAGTCTCAATTTTACCCTAAACTTTTTTTCGTCTAAAAAAAACCCCAAACTCTCACTTTAGTTCCAAATCTACCCTCGTTAATCTTCTATCCAAAATCTCCATGACCCGTCCAACGTGGCATTTCCACGTCAGCTGTAAATCCGCACCATTTGCTTACGTGGGTTTTCTTCACTGTTCATCATCCTCCTTTACTTCTTCATCTTCTTTATTACCTCCATTAACGGAGGTGCTCAAGCATGGAGGCCAAATGCGGGTCGGCGATTTTATCGAAGCTTCCTCGCAATCTACCACGCAGCTTCCTCCTGCCTTACCAGAGCTGAAACTTGTTAGTTTCAACTCAGCAGTTTCTTGGTCAATCATTTCCAACTTAAAACCTGTTAAAGCTACGAATTTCTCAATCTCAGCTTCAAGAACTTGAATACAGTGGACTCGAACAACTGAAACTGAGAGCATTGATACTGACTAAAAGAGAACTCCTTGAGAGGTTAATCATCCCAGGAAGCTCAAAAAAGCTTAATGAATTGTGGGAATTGGAATGTCCAAAGTTAGTTGAGATTAAAGCCTCGTCACTGTTCATCGTCCTCTTCGCACGGATGCACTCGGCCACAGCTTCCCGGCGCTCATCCATCGTCACCCAGAACTCCGACGCCTTGCCACGACCTTTGACAACCCCTCCGTGACGGCTGGCAGTCGTCGGAATCATCTTCGGCCATTTCGACTAAGACCCTGTTTTCGATTCCTTCTATTTAAGCTTCAAGAAGCCATTTTTATAGGCCACCACCTCGCTCAGCCATCCCCGAAGCTTTGTAGACCCATTCCGTGCCCAGACAACAGCAAAACAACCCCAAGCTTTCCCTACAGCCACCGTCGCTGCGAAGGCACAAATAGTTTCCCCCACTATGTGCCCTTTGGTCGAACTCCATTAATGGAGGTTGACACCCGCGATTGATGCGTACGACCTCACATTCGAGGTCATGCGAACTTAGATCTAAGGTCGCACGACCCAAATCGGAGGTCATGCGAACTTAGATCTAAGGTCGCACGACTCAAATCCGAGGTCGTGTAACCCAGAAGTGAGCTCCATGCCCGACCTCCATTAATGGAGGATGCAAGGAGCCAAGAAGAAGGAAAAGAACATAACGATGATGAACAGTGAAGAAAAATACACGAAAGCAAATGGTGTGGATTTACAGCTTACGTGGAAATACCACATTGGATGAGTAACGGAGATCTTGGACGGAAAATTAACGGGGGTAGATTTGGGACTAAAGTGAAAGTTTGGCGTCTTTTTTTAGATGAAAAAAAGTTCAGGGTAAAATTGGGACTAAATCTAAAGTTTAAAGTTTTTTAGGGAATTAGGCCTATAAATGTGTAAAGTGGTTGCTCGATCTATTTATAATAAATGTATTATTCGCTGAGCTGTGGTTGTTGCTCCATTCATCTTTCATGTTTTTCAGGTTCCTTAGCTAGCAGCCGATAATACAACAGCACTATCACGAGGACTTTTGGAAGTTGGATTTCGGGATGGCTTAAGGGAGTCGTAGAAATGGTTGTTGATAATTTGCTAGGCGCGCTGGGTTCTAAGTTGTACATAATCTTTTTGGTGGATTATAGAAACTTAGGGTGTTTGTTTCCCGGAAAACTTAATGATAAAGGAAAATATTTTTCGAAAAATCATTTTCCAGGAAAACGCTTCGTTTTCCTTTGTTTGGTGATACAAGATGGAAATCGTTTTCTAATGTTTGGATATCATTGGAAAATGATTTTAATCTCATGACTTTATTTCAGGCAAAAAAAAATCAAACTTTTTAATATTTCTTTTATTTTTAAAAAAATCAATATTTTTTATTTTTATTTCTCATTTTTATTTTTTCTTTTCTTTTTTCAAAATATTGAAAATTTTTATTATTTTTTAATTTTCTTTTTTCTTTTCTTTCCTTTTCTTTTTCCTCTGCCAGGACCGGCCGGCGATGGCCACCGACGAGCTCGAGGCTTGCCCGGCGATGGCCACAGGCAAGCTTGATCTTGCCGGCCTTGCCTGGATCTGGCGAGCCGCAAGCTCTCCGGCCTCGGCCAAGCCCAGGCTCGCCTGGATCTGGCATGTCACGAGCTCGCCAGCCTTGGCCGAACTCGATCGACGGAGCTTGGGCTCGCCTGGATTCGGCGAGCCATGAGCTCACCGACCTCGGCGAAGCTTGGGCTTGCTTGGATCGGCCGAGCCTCGAGCTTGCCGCTAGAGGCCGCTGCGAGCTCGCCGGCCATTGCTGTGGCCGGCAACCGGCTTGAGGTAGAAGAAAAAGGAAGAAAAGAAAAAGAAAGAAAAAAAAAGAATAAATAATAAATAATTCGATTTTTTTAAATAATAAAAAAATGTTTTTTAAAAAAAAAATTGAAAAAAATAAAAAATCAATTTTTTTAATTAAATATTTTTATAAGAACAAACGTTTCATTATTTATGGACCGAGCCGGAGCACCAAGGACATGCGCACGACCTTTGTGGGATTGGGGTCAAAGGGTCGGGACTAAGCTCGAGCATCGAGGACCTAAGCACTGCCTTTATGGACTCGAGTTTGGGTGCCGGAGCATCGGGTACGGGCACCAGGGGTTCGGGCTTAGCCTGGCATGAGCGCTGGGGCCGTAGGCCTTGGACACTGAGGTCTTGAGCCCGGCCGCTGAGACCTGGTCCAGAATGTCGGCACCTGAGAACTAACGTTGGAGTTTTTGTGTTCAAACGTAGATAGAAGTCATACTTCTGAAAAGGTTTTCCGGTTCTTTCAAAGGGGAAATTATGATCCAAAAAAAAAAAAAGGGAAATCATTTTTCTGAATTTAAGCTTTAGGCTTTATTCGTTTCGCGGAAAATGTGACGATTCTGGAAAATATTTCCAAAGAAGCCATTTTCCAAGAAAATGACAATAATTTCCGCTATTCGGTTGAAACTTGAAAATGAACTGGAAAATATTTTCAATCGTTTGGTATGGACAAAATATTTTCTTCCTTGCACTCCTTTTAATAAAATTTTTAAAAAATTCGAATTTTTAATTTTTTAAATAATTTTTCATATTTCTTTTCTTTTCTATTCTTTTTCTCTTCTTTTTTTTTTTTTTCTCTTCTTCCTTCCTTTGCTGACCACGGCGACCGACCACAGGCCAGCCTTACCGGCCTTGAGCCAGGTCGAGCTAGATCCGGCGAGACGAGGCTACTTTGGACCTTGCCTGAGGCCGGCGAGGTGAGGCTCGAGCTCGACCTCGCCTCGCCAAATTTGGCTAGGCGAGGCTACTCTTGGCCTCGCCCAAGGCCGACGAGTTGAGGCTCGAGCTCGTCGGCCTCGAACTCGGCCTCACCTAAGGTCAGCGAGTGAGGTTGAGCCTCGCTTGTGACTGGTCGCCAGCCACGACCACTAGAGGAAGGAAGAAGAGAAAAAAAAAAAAAGAAGAAGAGAAAGAAGAAGAAAAGAAATAGAAAAATATTTAAAATAATTAAAAATTCGATTTTTTAAAAAAAAGAAAAGAAAAGAAAAAATAAAAATAAAAATAAAAATAAATGTGTTTTGTGAAAGGAAGTGAGGTGAAATAAGATATGGAAACAAAGCCAAAAACATTTTCCTCACTATGGAAGGTGCTTTCTATCTCGAAGGAAAATGTTTTCAATGACTAGTTTATTTTCCGTGAAACGAACGTCGGAAAATCCAGAAAACGATTTATTGAAAGTTGTTTTCCGTGAAACGAACGGTGCCTTAGTAGGAAAACATTTTCCATTGACTCAATTTCTTAACAAAACCAAATGCTGGAAAATGAGGAAAGTGTTTTCTCGGAAAATGCTTTCCGCGAAACAAACGGACACTTTGTTTCTAGCATCGTTTCTCCAAAGTGCAACGTCAGAGTACGGCCTGAACCCAATTGCCTGTCTCAGCGGCTCCAACTCCACGGTCTTCGCAACCTCCTCAACCTGGTGTCCTGAGCAGCCTCTCCTCCTCTTGCGCGCTCACGAAGACCGTCCCCGTCACGGTCGAATGGCCGTTCTACGAGCAGGTCATCTTGTCGGACCTCAGTGACGATCTCCGATGCCGGCGGGGGTTGCTGCGGTGCGGGCTCAAGGGATTGCTCAGTTCCTAAACATCTCTGTCAGCAGTGGATAAAGTACTCCTATATTAGGTTAAATCTCGTTCTTTTACACTATTAACCACAGTAGATTGTTTCAGGTCTTGGAGAAAAAAACAGAGGTCCGACTCATTGGAGAGGGTTGTGGGACAGTGTACATTTGAAGCATACGCAAAGCGTGAAGTTTTGGGAGTTATGAAACGTCGAAGCAGATGACGGGTACATCTTGTCATTTACTTGATAATCCCGCAATTTTACATAATGAGTTAAAGAGGCATTACATGTTTGATATTATTTTGAAAAGGAAAAGTGATGTTTAAAGCATTAATGTTGCATAACTTCGAATCGAGCATTTACCATTTTAATTGTTATCTGAAATGGTTTAAGAAGTGTTTATTAAATGAGTTGCAAAAAGAATTTTGATGGATGAGTTGAGATGGGTTGTGGAAGGATTATGTGTTTTTGTTTGCGAAACCGATTTATAATATACATTTTTGGTTTGGCTTTGTGAATTGTGGATGATGTTGTTGTGAGTTTATGTTGATGCTCAATATCGCCGCAAGCCTAATAAGGGGTTTGTGGGTATGCATACTAGTTTTGAATATCCTTATGAGCCAGCCACCGATAATATAGGTGGAGACCTTGCCAATGGAGAGCTTGGTCGCCTGGTGTCGGTGCATTATGCATGATCATGGTTGATATCTGAGCTCGAGATTGGTCATTAGAATAGATCATTGACATATGTTTTGAGATTGATTAGTGGATTGGACCATTGATATTTGTTTCGATATTATTGATTTAAATGAGCAATTCTACTATGAATATGTTATGTTGAAGTAATACATACATACATACATATATATATATATATATATATATATATATATATATCTAATTTTGATATTGAAGTTTGTTGTATTTTGGATTCAGGCTAAATTAGTTAAGGTTTGGTTCTATAAATGTGGGCCTAATTTCTTAAAAAACCCTAAACTTTAGGTATAGTCTCAATTTTACCCTAAACTTTTTTTCGTCTAAAAAAAACCCCAAACTCTCACTTTAGTTCCAAATCTACCCTCGTTAATCTTCCATCCAAAATCTCCGTGACTCGTCCAACGTGGCATTTCCACGTCAGCTGTAAATCCACACCATTTGCTTACGTGGGTTTTCTTCACTGTTCATCATCCTCATTTACTTCTTCATCTTCTTTATTACCTCCATTAACGGAGGTGCTCAAGCACGGAGGCCAAATGCGGGTCGGCGATTTTATCGAAGCTTCCTCGCAATCTACCACGCAGCTTCCTCCTGCCTTACCGGAGCTGAAACTTGTTAGTTTCAACTCAGCAGTTTCTTGATCAATCATTTCCAACTTAAAACCTGTTAAAGCTACGAATTTCTCAATCTCAGCTTCAAGAACTTGAATACAGTGGACTCGAACAACTGAAACTGAGAGCATTGATACTGACTAACTCCTTGAGAGGTTAATCATCCCAGGAAGCTCAAAGAAGCTTAATGAATTGTGGGAATTGGAATGTCCAAAGTTAGTTGAGATTAAAGCCTCGTCACTGTTCATCGTCCTCTTCGCACGGATGCACTCGGCCACAGCTTCCCGGCGCTCATCCATCGTCACCCAGACCTCCGACGCCTTGCCACGACCTTCGACAACCCCTCCGTGACGGTTGGCAGTCGTCGGAATCATCTTCGGCCATTTCGACTAAGACCCTGTTTTCGATTCCTTCTATTTAAGCTTCAAGAAGCCATTTTTATAGGCCACCACCTCGCTCAGCCATCCCCGAAGCTTTGTAGACCCATTCCGTGCCCAGACAACAGCAAAACAACCCCAAGCTTTCCCTACAACCACCGTCGCTGCGAAGGCACAAATAGTTTCCCCCACTATGTGCCCTTTGGTCGAACTCCATTAATGGAGGTTGACACCCGCGATTGATGCGTACGACCTCACATTCGAGGTCATGCGAACTTAGATCTAAGGTCGCACGACCCAAATCGGAGGTCATGCGAACTTAGATCTAAGGTCGCACGACTCAAATCCGAGGTCGTGTAACCCAGAAGTGAGCTCCATGCCCGACCTCCATTAATGGAGGTTGCAAGGAGCCAGGAAGAAGGAAAAGAACATAACGATGATGAACAGTGAAGAAAAATACACGAAAGCAAATGGTGTGGATTTACAGCTGACGTGGAAATACCACATTGGATGAGTAACGGAGATCTTGGACGAAAAATTAACGGGGTAGATTTGGGATTAAAGTGAAAGTTTGAGGTTTTTTTTTAAATGAAAAAAAGTTCAAGGTAAAATTGGGACTAAATCTAAAGTTTAGAGTTTTTAGGGAATTAGACCTATAAATGTATATAGTGGTTGCTCGATCTATTTATAATAAATGCAGTATTCACTGGGCTATGGTTGTTGCTCCATTCATCCTTCATGTTTTTCAGGTTCTTTAGCTAGCAGCCGATAATACAACAGCACTATCACGAGGACTTTTGGAAGTTGGATTTCGGGATGGCTTAAGGGAGTCGTAGAAATGGTTGTTGATAATTTGCTGGGCGCGCTGGGTTCTAAGTTGTACATAATCTTTTTAGTGGATTATAGAAACTTAGGCTCCGTTCGTTTGGCGGAAAATATTCTTCCGAAAAATATTTTTCGGGTTTTCCGGTGTTCGGGGGGCGGAAAACGTTTTCCGTGGAAAAATATTTTCCTTCCCTCCTCACAAAATAGTCTAAGTCTATGGAAAATGACTTCCGCTTCTTCAAAAGCGGAAATCATTTTCCGGAGCTTCTTCTTCTTCATTAAGGTCGCCGGCCGCCGCCGGTCAGCTTGTCGCCGCCCAGCCGCCTTGGCTGCCCAGCCCGCCCGCCCGACGCCGGCCGGCCGCCGCCGGCCGCCGCCGGTCGCTTGTCGCCGCCCGCCGCCGCCGACGCCGCCTCGCCGGCCGGCCGCCGCCGGTCGCCGGCCCGCCGCCCGCCGCCGCCCCGCCGCCGCCGGTTGATGCCGGACGTTGGCCGTCGGTCGCCCGCCGCCCGCCGCCGCCGCCGCCGGCGAAAAATATTTTTCGAAACTTTTTCATATTGGTCGCCGAACACCGGAAAATTATGTTCCGGGAAAACATTTTCCAGGAAAATGACTTCCGGGAAAATATTTTCCAAAAGGATAATATTTTCCGCCAAACGAACGGAGCCTTATGTGTTTGTTTTTCGGAAAACTTAACGATAAAGGAAAATATTTTTCGAAAAATCATTTTTCAGGAAAACGCTTAGTTTTCCTTTGTTTGGCGATACAAGATAGAAATCGTTTTCTAATGTTTGGATATCATTGGAAAATGATTTTAATCTCATGACTTTATTTGAGGCAAAAAAAATCGAACTTTTTAATATTTCTTTTATTTTAAAAAAAATCGATATTTTTATTTTTATTTTTTCTTTTCTTTTTTCAAAATATTGAAATTTTTATTATTTTTTAATTTTCTTTTTTCTTTTCTTTCCTTTTCTTTTTCCTCTGCCAGGACCGGCCGGCGACGGCCACCGACGAGCTCGAGGCTCGCCCGGCGATGGCCACAGGCGAGCTTGAGTTTGCCGGCCTTGCTTGGATCTGGCGAGCCACAAGCTCTCCGGCCTCGGCCAAGCCTAGGCTCACCTGGATCTGGCATGTCACGAGCTCGCCAGCCTCGGCCGAACTCGATCGGCGGAGCTTGGGCTCGCCTGGATTCGGTGAGCCGTGAGCTCACCGACCTCGGCGAAGCTTGGGCTCGCTTGGATCGGCCGAGCCTCGAGCTTGCCGCTAGAGGCCGCCACGAGCTCGCCGGCCATTGCTGTGACCGGCAACCGGCTTGAGGTAGAAGAAAAAGGAAGAAAAGAAAAAAAAAGAAAAAGAAAGAAAAAAAAGAATAAAGAATAAATAATTAAATTTTTTTAAAATAATAAAAAAATGTTTTTTAAAAAAAATTTGAAAAAAATAAAAAATCAATTTTTTTAATTAAATATTTTTATAAGAACAAACGTTTCATTATTTAAGGACCGAGCCGGAGCACCAAGGACATGCGCACCACCTTTGTGGGATTAGGGTCAAAGGGTCGAGACTAAAGCTCGAGCATCGAGGACCTGAGCACTGCCTTTATGGACTCGAGTTTGGGTGCCGGAGCATCGGGTACGAGCACCAGGGGTTCGGGCTCAGCCTGGCATGAGCGCTGGGGGCGTAGGCCCTAGACACTGAGGTCTGGAGCCCTGCCGCTGAGACCTGGTCCAAAATGTCGGCACCCGAGAACTAACGTTGGAGTTTTCGTGTTCAAGCGTAGATAAAAGTCATACTTTTGAAAAGGTTTTCCGGTTCTTTCAAAGGGGAAATTATGATCCCAAAAAAAAAAGGGGAAATTATTTTCCTGAATTTAAGCTTTAGGTTCTATTCGTTTCGCGGAAAATGTGACAATTCTAGAAAATATTTCCAAAGAAGCCACTTTCCAAGAAAATGACAATAATTTCCGCTATTCGGCTGAAACTTGAAAATGAACTGGAAGAAAATATTTTCAATCGTTCGGTATGGACAAAATATTTTCTTCCTTGCACTCCTTTTAATAAAATTTTTTAAAAATTCGAATTTTTAATTTTTTAAATAATTTTTCATATTTCTTTTCTTTTCTATTCTTTTTCTCTTCTTTTTTTTTTCTCTTCTCCTTCCTTTGCTGACCACGGCGACCAGCCATAGGCCAGCCTCACCGGCCTCGAGCCAGGTCGAGCCAGATCCGGCGAGGCGAGGCTACTTTGGACCTCGCCTGAGGTCGGCGAGGTGAGGCTCGAGTTCGACCTCGCCTCGCCAAATCTGGCTAGGCGAGGCTACTCTCGGCCTCGCCCAAGGCCGGCGAGTTGAGGCTCGAGCTCGGCCTCACCTAAGGTCAGCGAGTGAGGTTGAGCCTCGCTTGCGACTGGTCGCCGGCCACGACCAGTAGAGGAAGGAAGAAGAGAAAAAAAAAAAAGAAGAAGAGAAAGATGAAGAAAAGAAATAGAAAAATATTAAAAATAATTAAAAATTCGATTTTTTTAAAAAAAAGAAAAGAAAAGAAAAGAAAAAATAAAAATAAAAAAATAAAAATAAAAATAAATGTGTTTTGTGAAAGGAAGTGAGGGGAAATAAGATATGGAAACAAAGCCGAAAACATTTTCCTCACTATGGAAGGTGTTTTCTCTCTTGAGGGAAAATGTTTTCAATGACTAGTTTATTTTCCGTGAAATGAACATCGAAAAACGATTTTTTGGAAGTTGTTTTCCGTGAAACGAACGGTGCCTTAGTAGGAAAACATTTTCCATTGACTCAATTTCTTAACAAAACCAAACGCTGGAAAATGAGGAAAGTATTTTCTCGAAAAATGCTTTCCGCGAAACAAACGGACACTTTAATGTTGTAACCAACCTACATTTTGTCATATATATAGATGGAAATATATGTTGATAACATATTTTTTGTTTAAGACTGTGTCATTCAGGTGGAAAAACGGTCGTGTCATCCTCAATTCTTATTAGTTTTGGGTGTGACAAAAATTATATGATAAAAATGGTGTACTTATAGAAACTAAAGATAGAAAGAACTATTCTAAATGGACATTGACGAATATTGAATATTGAAAATCTATTCTCTTTTTAGTACGTCGTCGTAAATAAGGCATGTCTCAAAGTATAATCTTATAAAATGTCCTAGGGACAATCTTTAACAAAATCCTTATTTGTTAATTTTCTCGGGAGAACAAATCTCAATGCCTCCAGAACCGGAGCATTCACCTGGCGATTTATAGAACCAGATGTTGTCAATAATCAAACTACTAATGGCAGAATAAAAATTACCTATCACTTTTATGAATATTTTTTGAAGATTTTAAATGCTTTGTGTTAAGTAAAAGTTAATAGAGTGTGATCGCTGCAAAAATTCATAATAACCGTCATAAGTAAAATCCGAACCTTACATACACTACAAAAAAACAAGGATTTTGCCACGGAATTTAGCGACGGAAAATTTTTCGTCGCTAATTTGCGACGCAAAATAAATCCGTCGCAAATTAGCGACGGAAATTTTTCGTCGCTAATTTGCGACGGAATTTGCTACGAAATAAAAATTCGTCGCAAATTAGCAACGGAAAATAAATCCGTCGCAAAAATAGCGACCCAATTTGCGACGGAAAATAAATCCATCGCAAATTAGCAACGTAAAATAAATCCGTCGGAAATTTCGTCGCAAATTTGCGACGGAAAAATAAATTCGTCGCAAATTTGCGACGGAAAAATAAATTCGTCGCAAATTTGTGATGTATTTATTTTCCGTCGCAAATTCGTTTAGCGACGAATTTTGTCAAAAATTTCGTCGCAAAATTCGTCGCTAAAACCTTGTTTTTTTGTAGTGTTCTAAAACTAAACCTAAGTTCTTCTAAGTCTAATCACGATGATTACCATGTCTCAATCTCTCGTGATAAGGACGAGGACTACATAAGGAATATACTCCATCACAAGACAAACTAAATATTGCCTAATGAAATCAATCTAATGCAAACTAACAATTATTAATTGAAATTCAAACTAAATTGGATGATTGTAACAAGTTCAAATTCAAAAGAGATTGGACGATTTGCTACACGTCCAATTCTAAGAGAGATTAGATATTACAAATTCAAATTAGATAAGAAGATCTATTATAAACTCAAGATATTAGATAATTTCTTAAAATGTTCTCGTCCTAAATAAGCTTTTTTAGATTCGATAGGTGCAAATCTTATCTTATTTTTTTTTCAAGACTTAGATATAGATAACATAGATATCTATTTAGTTGAATATGGCGGTTTCCTCCGCACGTAGCTCTTATGTATGCGTAAATATATGGGTAAATAAATTATAGCAATTTTCAAATAGATCGGAATCGGGTGGATGTATCAAATGTAAAGTCAATGTATCTATATGGAGATATCTATAGGAGATCATATAAAAGAGATATTCTTATTTAGATCTAACCAATTTGATCTAACCAATTAGATGAATTACTCCTAAAGGGTTACATCCGAATGATGAGTGAATAGAAGGCATTAATTCCATTAGAGAAATATTTAGAAGATTCCCTATATTTCCTTTAATTGATTGTAATTGATATTTTCCCTTTTACATAGTCATCCTATAAAACCGATAAATAGGTTTGTGTACTCTTCATTTGACAATGATATATATATATATATATATTGCTCTTATTTTTTTTTATCACATTCTTGACTTGGTATCAGAGCCCTATTGTTATTTGAGAAAGCGTTAATCGAGTCTGTTTGTAACAACGACATCCACATCAGTCATGTTTCTCCACAGTGTTCATAATGCTAGTCACATTGGCCCATTTCGTAACAACGTCCCGTAGTTGTTTGACATTCCTCCGCTACTCTAATGAAAAAAAAAAACATTACCAGACTTGCCGCCCTTAGACGAATTAGATCATGACATTTACTAATTCGTCAAATATAAGTAATGTATCATTGTATGTAAAAGTGTAGAAGCATATCTACTCAAGGTTCCGACGGAATTAGCGACGGATTCGAAAAATTGGTTGGTATAAACATTTTCGTCGCTAATTCCGTTGCAAATTAGCGACAGATTTGAAAAAATGGGTACCATGTGCCGCGAAGATCACTTCCGTCGCAAATTTGCGAAGGAAAATAAACCCGTCGCAAATTTGCAACAGATTGGAAAATGCCCTTTATTTTTGGAATCCGTCGCAAATTTGCGACGGATTTATTAATCGCGACGAAAAATAAATCCGTTGCAAATTTACGACGGAAAATAAATTCGTCGCAAATTTGCGACGAATTTTGCGACGGATTTGACCAAAAAAAAAGAAAAATTCCCGCCCATTTGACCAAAAAAAAAAGAAAAATTGCCGCCTCCTTTTCCCCCCCTTCTCTCTCTTCCTTTTTCTTTTTCTTGTCTTCTTCCTCTTCTTCTTCTTCTTCTTCTTCTTCTTCTTCTCTTCTTCCTCCTCGCGCGCACGTCCGCTGTTCCGCCTACGACTCACCGATGGGACCCCCACCGCCGCGCGCCGCCGCTGCTCGTCTGGTTGCCGTGTCGCCATCCGGCTGTCAGGCTCCACCCGACCGCCGCGCCACCGCCGTCGCCCCTCGACCGCGCCTCGCCCCGAGCCAACCATGAGTGCGACCTTCCGCCCAGACCAGCAGCCGCCGCTCGTTGCCCTGTCGCCGCGCGCCGTCCGCCTTGCGCCGGGTCTCGTCCAGCCGCCCGTCGCCATCCTGGCCATGGAGATTCTTTTATGGGTTTTGGCGAAATTGACCCTTTTCGCGTAATGTCTGTTCAGGTTAGATGAGTAGTCTTGTTTAGATAGTTTTGTGTACTAGACGTAAAAAAACGAGGAAACAAGGTCCCCTGATGATCCAAATGGCTTTGAATTTTTCATATTAGTGTTCGCTCGTTTTATGACGAGGAATATCCTTCATCGAAACTTTGATTTTCGGTTTTTATTAAGGTAGGTTCTGTGGCTTGACTTCTAGGAGAATTGTGGCAAAAAAACAGAGTGTAACACAGGATTATATGGAATGGATAGAAATTGAATGGACTGGAAATGGATCTGAGATCAACAAAGTTCCAAGCTGCGTTACAATACTCCTATGAAAACTGTAAAGGACTTGAAAGTTAACTAAAGCTACAGGAAGGTGTAAATACAGGAAGTAAAGGTGCATAGGAAACTAAAGTGCAGATAAGCTTGAGTATTTTTGCATTGTTGTTGGTCGTGTCTTCCTCTTTGCTTCCTCTAAGTATTTGTATCTCTTCCTATCCTGTAACTGCTTGTCGGTTACTTCCATGTTTTCGAACTTTGAATTTTGGCGCTTCCAATAACTGCCTTTTCTAATCACGTTTTTCCAGTTTTATTGTTCACCAAAACTTGATCTCAACCGCTGAAATGACTTCAAATCTGGACAAGTAACTTCCCACGATATGCTCGTGCTCACTATCCCCGTTTTTGCTCACAACTTCTTGCTATCGTGATTTACGTGGCTGGGCTGTGATTCTTCAGTATATTCCCGAAGTGTAAACCTCCCGAGTTTCGGGAAAGGGTCGCCGTCTTGAGGCATAAATATTCCAACTTCCCGAACTATAACTTTCCATGTTTCGGTAAATATACATATTTTCATCAATTACCGAATTCAGGACATGATGCCATTCACGCTTGCTTCTCAGCATGTTTCCCAATTTGGTCCAGACGTGTTTCGGAAGATGGCTGATTTCCATTATACACCAAATTCGGCACTAAAGCCGACTCAGCGTTTATGCCGAATCTTATTTTGGTGTCAACATATGCCCCATTTTAAAAGGATTAAAAGAACTTTTAATTCTTTTAAATGCCAAAAGAAAAGACACTTACGTTGTATTCTTGCTGTCGCTTCGTCACCTTGCTTCGTGCGCTTTGCCCTTTCGTCTTCAAAACACTTCTTCTAAAAATCGTTCCTTTCTTCATTCCTTTGTATTCTCACCTTCTCGACTCTCTGCACTCTCTCTCGATATTCGTCTGAACCCAATGGCTTCCAAAGCTTCCAAGGATCAAACTTTTCCCTTTTCCGCATCAGACGCTCTTGATCGCTACCATATATTCCGAGATTCCGAAGATTTCAACGAAGAATTTCATCTGTTGTCCGTGGAGAATGACTTCGAGGATTCTTACATCCTTGGTCCAGCAGTTCACAATCATTTCTCTATTCCAATGTGCCTATCAAGCCACTTCCCACGTCACCAATTTGAGGTGCTTCCAGTCCACGAGTCATCTATCTTGGCATATCAGTGGCACTCTCGTCCCCCTCGCCTTAGGGCTTTTTCTGACTTTGAGCCAGATTTCTACCAATGGTATCTTCGACTCCTTCCTTCTAAGGGTCCTCTTTGGGATACCCTTTCGATTCATAATGATTTGCGTCTTAGCTGCTTTGATTACCATTTGAATCGCGAACTGATCGGAGCATTATCTTGCTTTTGGTTGACTTCCACTAACTGCTTCTTTTTCCCTTTCTCTCCTATGTCGGTAACTTTGCTTGATGTATACTGCCTTACTGGGCTCTCTCCTTTAGGTACAGACCCATCTACCCTGTCTCCAGATTCCCGCTCAATGCTTGGTAAATTATCTGATTCTGAAATGGCCTATGGGGCATTCATAAAAAAGTACTTCAAGAAGGAGAGTATAGTTACTGACGAGGAGTATACTGCTTTTCTTTTGTACTGGCTTTGTAAATTCTTTTTCTGCCACCCCATAGTTAGGATTTCGAATGATTTTGTTGTTGTTGCCTCCGCTCTAGCATCAGGGACCTCACTGGCACTAGGCAAAATCATGTTAGCTTTGCTATATCGGGGTTTAGCCCATGCTTCCTCCTCCATTGCTTCAGAAGAAGTTAGTGGAGTTTTTGGTGGTCCTCTTTGGCTTCTTCAAGCATGGGCGGCTTTCTATTTCTCTGCCTGGTTTTCTAAGGATCAAGTTATCCAACCCCTTTCAATTTCCATTCCTGACCAACCAGTCTGCCAGGCCTTGAGTAAGAATCCCTGTTCCCGAAGAGCTATCTTCTTATCTTCGGTATTTTATTTCTCAAATCTATTCTGTGGAAGAGAACCCATATTCCTTCTCTCCTTTCTTTGTTTCCCGATTCAAGTCCTACCTTTCTGCTTTCCAGAAAAATAGGAGTGACTTCTGGCAGACTGTTCTGACTTCTGTTGATCTTCCTGTAAGATTTTCAACAAATGGTAGATTCGTTGCTGGTTTTGAAATCTACTCTCCCCAATACTGTGCCAAACAGCTTGGGCTGATTCAAGGGGTCCCTGTTCCGGCCCTTTATACTTTCTCTTATGCTTCCTTTGATAAAATATCCTGCAAGCTAAAAGATAATCAACCTTTTGTTGAGCTGACCACACTGGTTCGGGGTATTCATCGATTGTCTCGTGTTGTCGAATTCACTGGATATCCCAACCATTCTTCAGCCGATTTTGACCTCTGGTGGGATGGTTATCGAAAGACCGTGTTTTCAGATTCTCTAGATCAAATTCTCCTGAAGATAAGGGATGATATTCCCCTTATAGTGTCAAAAACAATCGAAGCTGCAAATGTACCTTCAACCAAACCAACAAAGTCTTCTAAAGGTAACTTGATTCTGCTTTTCCATATTCATGTATTTTGTTTGATACTCAACCTCCATATGATAAAGCCACGCACTTCAAAAGGTAACTCTCATGCTTTACTTTTGGAGGTTATTACAGCACTAACTTGTTTATCTTCTGATTAATCCAGGAACTCTTAAGACCTATCAGCCCAGTACTGCTTCTCCTGTTTCTCTTTCTAGCAAGGCTCCTACCCCACCAGCTTCCAATCCTTTACCAATGTTGGCCTACCACCAAAGGATACTCTTGCCCCTGTTATAGGATCTGAAAAAGATCTTTCTTCATCTTTCATCGGTAAATATTACTATCTTTTGTTTGATTCAAGATTTTATGCTGTTATCTAATATACATAGGCCAACATTTGCAGTTACTGATGAGCCCACTCCGGTGCTTCAAGAAACTCCAATTTCTGAAGGAGCATCAAGTGTACCACTACTTGCAATTACCGATAAGCCCATCCCTGTACTTCAAGAGACTCCAATTTCTGAAAGAGCATCAAGTATACCACCACTTGCAGTTACTGATGAGCTCACTCCTATGCCTCAAGAGACTTCAATTTCCGAAAGAGCATCAAGTGTACCATTGCTACCTGCTACTTATACAGTTACTGTTTTGCCTCCCTCCACATCTCGTGCTGTGCCTAGTCCACCTGCCGAGATAGAAATTTTTTCTCAAGCTGAACAGGCAGAAATGGAAAGGATATTAGCAGGTACTCATCCTAGCTCTTCCACAGCTCCTGATTCTCCAGAGTCCTCAACTTTATCAATGTCTGCCGAAATTTCCAAAAAAATAGCCAAAGCTAAATGGGAAAAGCTCTTTAACTTATTGGAACCTGGCTATGAAAAATTGAACAATGACTCTGATAAGGAACGCCAGGCAAGGATTCTCTTCCAGGAAGTATGCTCTGGTAATCCATCCTTTGTTTTATCTTAGCCTTTCCAGGACAAGATTGATCTCTTTGCTGTTGGCTTTGTGGATGCTGTAGGCACAATAAGAGTCAACCTTGATCAACTCCCTTGCCTTCTCTTTGGGGAAAATCGAGGACTGGCAATCCAAGATGAGCTAGCTCGTAAGCGTGAAGATGCTCGTCTTTTCTACAACAATTTCAACGTTGAAGAGAGCAAACTTCAACGCATGGAGGCCAGGAAAGAAGAGCTTGAGGCAGAGCTGAGGATGGTGAATGCTCAATTAGAAGAACAGAAGCTCACAGTTTCGACTTTTTGTCCTACACTCAGACGCAAAATGAAGCAGTGTTGGGAGTTGGAGAAAGAATTTGATGCTTCTATTGGAATGGTCACAGTCCATGAAAAGAAGAGAGCTGAGATTATGGATGAAAACCATAGGCTTGAGACTGAATTGAGAGATTTTGTAATCGAGGCCAAAGCTCTATTGGCCAAATGGAAATAAATTGAAAGACCCACTTGCTGGATTTTGATCTCCTTTACATTCACTTAATATCTCGATGATACAAATTCCTGACGATGTGCTTTGTTCACATCAATAATTTAACCCTCTTAACCAAAGGTTAAACGTAATCTCCATTTGGCTCCTTTGACATTTAAACCAACTCAAAGAAAATTGTTCCATTGCAACTCTCATAACTTAAAGGTCAAATAATAACCTTCCTTTCTGCTTATCCTCTCTGAAATTACTAACTTCAAAGATAACTGTTTGTCCATATGCATAAACCACGTTCTGCCTCTATCTTAGTTCCCCAAAAAGAACTCTGGCGTATTACTACCCACGATCTGCTCCATATCCTTTACCTTTATAACTACCCAAGCTACCAAATCTTTCCTGGAAACTTACAGTCCTGTTCATGATGTCTTCACATGGCTCTTCATCTCAATTGCTTCTTTGGTCCCGATCATAAAGACGTCGCATTTCCTATGAAGGTAAATTTTCCACTGAACATTACCAGATTTGGGCTTTGACAACTATTTAACATGGGCACCTTGTTTATTCCACTATCTAGGTGATCGGTCCTTATGGAGGCGACTGCACAAATTACTGTCTCAAGGACATCATGCTTTATTATTGAATTACAAGCATAAGGTAGAAGTTACCGATTTGACAAACTTCTTTAGATCCAAAGTGTTTCTGTCTACAGATTCTGCCTTCTTGGATCTGGTTTGGGAGCTATGCTCTTTATTCCCTGCTAGCTTTGATGAATTCGAACATAATGTGAGGGAAATTTGGAATTTGGAGCCTATTATTGTGGAAGCTGACGCCCTTCATCTTCAAATTGAGGAAGAATCTTCTCGATTACGAAATTCCAAAGAGAAATATGCTCAAGCTCAAGACTCCTGTACTCAAGCTAGAGATGACATTGAGATGACACGTCAACTTCTCAATTTCTTTTCCAATCATCATCGTGTGGAGCGGAGGATACTCAGAGATGAAATTTCCCGTGTTAAGTCTATGGTTGAAGTTTCTTCAAACAAGTACAGGCAATTGCTTCAAGAAGCTTGGGAGAAGTTTGAAATCGTCCGCTTTCATTCTCGTCACCTGGAGTATCTCGAGGGACAACAATCTAAACTCCATCAGGATCTTGCCTTGCATTATCATTATGTAGCCCAAAACCTCAAACTTGTTAAGTCTATGGTTGAAGTTTCTTCAAACAAGTACAGGCAATTGCTTCAAGAAGCTTGGGAGAAGTTTGAAATCGTCCGCTTTCATTCTCGTCACCTGGAGTATCTCGAGGGACAACAATCTAAACTCCATCAGGATCTTGCCTTGCATTCTCATTATGTAGCCCAAAACCTCAAACTTGTTAATGATTTGCAGATTTTTGTTACCAAGATTAGAATGTACTTTCATTTCGAGTGAATAAATTAATTTTCTTGTGTTTCCCAGATTGATGGATGATATTTCTTCAAAAATTTCCCATTTATAGAACGTGATAGTTCTTTTCCATTGACATCCATCAATCGATATGCATTCCCACTGAGCACTTCAGTAACTAAATATGGGCCTTCCCAATTTGATGACCATTTACCGAATTTCCTGTTTTGGAGATTAAATGGAAAAATTGCTTTCCACACCAAATCCCCCATAATAAACTGTTTGACTTTAACCCTTTTATTAAAAGTTCTGGCTACTCTTTTCTTTTGTGCAATCAACTGATCCAAAGAAGCCGCACGAACTTCGTCTAGCTCATCCAAATTTATGTGCATCCAATCCCTATAATCTTCGGACAACATTTCGCTCTGCAATTGGACTCTTAAAGATTGTACTGTTATCTCCATCGGTAAAACTGCTTCTTGTCCGTATGTAAGCATATAAGGGCTGATACCTGTACTTGATCTTCGTGATGTTCGGTATGCCCACAACACCGTCGACAGTAGAACATCCCATTTTCTTGGATTTTCTTCTAGATGTTTCTTGATCAGTCTAATAACATCCTTATTAGTTGCTTCAGCTTGTCCATTCGCCTGGGGATAATATGGTGTGGAATAGACCATTTTGATTCCTCTTGATCGTGCAAATTCTATTACTTTTCTTCCAGTGAATACTATTCCTTGGTCCGCAGCAATTGACTCAGGCAGGCCAAACCGATGAATTATGTTTTCTTCAATAAACTTGATCACAGTCTTCTGTGTAATACTCTTATATGGAATGGCTTCCACCCACTTTGTAAAGTAATCCGTAGCCAATAAAATGTAACTATGCTTATGAGAAGAAGGTGGATACATCTTACCTATTATGTCCATTGCCCATCCCCTAAATGGCCATGGCTTTATGATAGAATGGAGCTCCATAGTAGGTACATGCTGCAACGGTCCATGCTTTTGACACGAAAGACATGCTTTGGCATAGTTAATACAATCCTGCATCATTGCTGGCAAAAAATATCCATACCTTTTTAACAGCCATCTCATCTTGATTCCTGTTTGATGTGCTCCACATATAACTTCATGTGCTTCTGCCATAACCAATTTCGCATTATCTTCATCAAGATAGCGTAAGAGCAATCTATCTGAGGATTTTCGGTATAATTCTTCTCCCAACATAACATATTTCTGGGCTTGCATCCTCAGCCTTCGATATCTTGAATCTAGGTTCTTCAAATATTCGATGATGGTTTGTCTCCAATCCTTTTCTCGAACTACTTTGCTAACTACTATCGGTATCTTTCTTTGTTCAATAGAAGGTACCGACAGCGTTATAGTAGTTGTGATGTCTGCCAACTCTTTTGATATTCGGTATCCAGAAGCTACTTGAGCCAACTCGTTAGCCTCGAAATTTGTGTCTCTTATAACATGGATTATGTCATACTCTCTGAATTGCTCTAATTGCTTCTTAGCCAAATAGTAATAACCAATTAAATTTTTATTTGAACATTGGTATTCTCCCTTTAACTGTTTCACCATCAATTGTGAACCACCAAATACTTTGATAAACTGTACTTTCAGCTCAATCAATATTCCCAAGCCAATAATTAGTGCTTCATATTCAGCCTGATTATTTGAACATTCAAAATCCAACTTACAAATGCACCTTGTAAATTCCCCATCGGGAGAAATTATTACCAATCCAGCTCCAGCCATACTCTTAGCACGCGAACCATCAAAATACATAGTCCATGGTAGCACTTGACTGAGGCTTTGCTCATTTTCTTCCATTTGTAAACATGGGTATTCGGTAAGAAAATCAACAATGGCTTGGCCTTTTACTGCTTTGATCGGCATATATATCAAATCAAACTCAGATAAAATAAATGCCTACTTGGCTATACGTCCTTTTATAACAGGTCGGGATAGCATATATTTTATTATATCGGTCTTACCGATCACATGTACTGTAGTTGGCAACAAATAATGCCTTAACTTCATACAAGCAAAGTACAAAGACAGACATAATTTTTCAATTGCGGTATATCTTTTTTCAACATCAGTTAATATCCTGCTCAAATAATATACCGCTTGTTCTTTTCCACTCTCATTCTCTTGTGCCAACATACTCCCGATAGTTATATCGGTAGCCGATAAATACAATCTCAGGGGTTTGCCTGCTTTCGGCGGCATTAATACAGGAGGATTCATTAGATAGGCTTTGATCAAATCAAACGCTTTTTATTGTTTCTCTCCCCATATGAATTCGTCCTGATTTTTAAGACGCAGAAGCTGTGTCATCGGCTCCATTTTACTAGACAAATTGGCAATGAATCTTCTATGAAAGTTTATTTTTCCAATCACCATCCGCAATTGTTTCTTTGACGTAGGATGGGAAAGCTCCATGATAGACCTTGTTTTGTTCTTGTCAATTTCAATTCTCCTCTGATTGACCAAAAATCCCAGGAAATTTCCTGCTTGCACTCCAAAGGCGCACTTGGTTGGATTCATCTTCAATTTGTACTTCCTCATCCTAATAAATGCCCGTTCGAGATAATCCAGATGATCTTCTTGGGCTGACTTAACCACCACGTCGTCAATATAAACTTCTAAGAATTTACCGATCATATCATGAAAAATAAAGTTCATTGCCCGCTGGTATGTAGCTCCTGCATTCTTCAATCAGAAAGGCATAACTACCCACTGAAAAGTCCCGATCGCACCAGGACATCTAAATGCTGTCTTCGGGACGTCTTTTTTAGCAATAAAAAATCTGGTTATAATCCGAATGACCATCCATCAATGATAACATCTCATTTCCCGACGCTGAGTCTACTAACATATCTGCCATAGGCATTTGGTATTCATCCTTTGGAGTGGCATTATTTAGATCCCGAAAATCAATACAAACTCTCAGCTTTCTATTCTTCTTTTTCACAAGGACAATATTTGAAAGCCACTCAACATACCTGGCTGTTTCAATAAATTTTGCCTTCAGCAACCTTTCTATTTCCTCTTTGACTTTATCAACCACATCTGGAGCAAATCTTCTTGCTAACTGTTTATGCGGACGAAACCCTTTCTTGATTGGAATGCGATGTTCTACAATATCTCTTGACAAACCAGGCATTTCATGATAGTCCCATGCAAAGCAATCTTTGTACCCTTTGATCAGGTTAACCAATTTTTCTTTCATGCCCCCTTGCAAAAACATACTTACATACACTGGACGGAAACAACCAGGTTCTTCTCTATCAACCTCTAATAATGGATCTTGAGCCTCCATTGTTCTGTTTTCTTTGACTAACAACTCTTCCCATTCATCAATACAATCTGAGGCTTCGACATTTTGCTGTGCCATTTCTGCCAAATGTGTGAAGTACCTTTCACAAACTTCTTGCAATACGAAATCGTTTTCCATAAAGAATGTCTAATTCTTCTAATGCCAAGCTTGACTTGGGGATCTATTCAGCTTTCATATCCCCGAAGCGGCAATAAGCAAAGGACTGTAGATCTGTCGTTGGTGATTCGACAGCATAACCCTTATGTGAACAATCTCGAATATCAATCCATCCGATTGAAGCATATCCCAAATCTGCCTCAACATATTCCACTTTCTCGCCATTCCAAAATGCCAATATTTGATGCAAAGTTGAAGGTACACACTGATTAGAGTGTATATAATCTCTTCCGAGCAACAGATTATATGAACCATCAGATTTTACTACAAAGAAAGTCGTTTTGGACGACTTGGACCCTATAGTTAAATCAAGTACTATTGCCCCCTTGACTTCGGTAACTTCCCCAAGAAAATTAGATAACTGAACATTGGATGAGATAATGTCGTCGTCATCTTTCCCTAATTTCTTGAAGTATTTATAAGATATAAGGTTTAAAGTAGCTCCAGCATCTACAAAGATTTTACCGACAGACCTACCATTGACCCTGCCTGAAACAATCAAGGATCTTAATGCTTTGCTTTTTCAGAAGGTACCTTATCAAACTTGATGGCTTCTTTGTCGGGGAACTGAAATTCTGCCATGGCTATCTCCTTTTCTGAAATGTGTTCGATATCTTCTTCCACTATCAAATTAGTTTCATACTTCGCTGGAAGTTTAGCATACACCATGTTTATCCGTAATGGAGAACCATATTTCTTTGATATCTTGGAGTAGCCAGTTCGGTAACTTCCGCCATCTTCTTGTGACAATTTAGGATCCAAGTTCTTTCGCTCCACTTTTCTTTGTTGTTTTGGGTTGAGAGCTACTGTGATCTGCCCAAAATTAATTGTCTGTGGAACCTGAGAGACTCCCTTTTTTACTTCAATGTGAGAGCTACTTCCCGAATCACCTGGTTCTGGTTTAATCCGATCTTTTTCATCAGGGTTTCTTTTTCAGACCCAATTACCTTTTCTACTGACAGATGTGAAAGGTAAATTTTGCCTTACTGTACCTTTAGCTCGACCACTCTGAAAATTCCTTTATCTGTTTCTCATTAGTTGGAAACGCCTTTTGATGGTTATGTAAGATGTCTGTCCCGGCGCTCTAACTGTTGACTATTTTCCTTCGGGAGGGTCATACGGCACCTTAACTGTTTTTCTTTTGTGGACTTCCTGAGAAATTGATGGTGGTGGATCATCAAATTCATCTCCCCAGCCAGTCGGCTCGATTGGTAATGATGGAGGTGGATAATCATCCGTATCTCCATAATTGACCACATAGTCAAATTTCCCACTAGGCTCTCCAAGTAATCTGACTTTGGGATCACCTTCCTTGTATAGCTGCCATAAACTTTTTTTCTTTGCAGGCTTTGGTAATGTTTCGTTTTCCTCATGAACTTGCGTAACCAATTCCCGACTTGGAGGGGCTAGTTGAGATGAATCAGGGTGGTATTCCTTCCTTTCACCGATATCTTTTCTTTCAAATGCTTGTGCTGTCTATCTTGGGTGAATTTCCTCCTCTCTTACTTGTACCGAAGAGTTTTCGGTTGCTACAATCTCAGATTTCACCAGTGGTCTACCTATCCTGCGGACAAACGATCCCGATCTGTATCTCCCTCTCGTTCCTCTCATGTATTGGAACCTAGGAAACTCCCGATCTTGCCGAGTCAGCTCTTGGTGACAACGAGTGCAAAGTTGTTTGTTGTCACTGTCTGTCGTCTCTCGTATATTAACCATGCTGATCATGTTCGGGAAATGGTCTGTGTCTACTTCCATTAGGGCTTTGCCTTTGTCTTCGGCAAATTTAATCTTGCCTTGGCGAATTGCCTCTTGGATAGTCTTCCTAAACACAATGCAATTCACCGTATCATGAGTTGTAGAGTGATGCCATTTGCAATATCTCTTGTTTGTTATTTCCTCCTTTGACGGGATTACTTGTCTTTCAGATAATTTGATCATTCCATCTTTCAACAGCAGGTCAAATATTTCATCTAACTTGTAGATATCAAAGGAGTAGTTATTTGTCTCCTTAGCCTTGAACTTGGACACATCTCTCACTCTAGCCAGTTTAAGTGCTGGACACACATACGGTTTTTCAAGCACCATGGTTGCTACGGCTATCTCATTCTCCTCTTCGGCTGTAGCACCATGTTCGGTACTTTCAGAAAGTGCCACTGTCTGCCGATTGTCCTTACTCGGCTTCTTATCTTTCTCCTTCAACAAGTGTTCGTACTTAGAAACATGAGCATTTAACTGAAAGACATCATCAAAGGCTTGTCTTTCAAATCTTTCCTTAAGGTTAAACCTCAAACCATTAAAAGCCAAATCTGTGAACTCCTTCTCAGTGAGTGATGTTAAACATCGATTTCTGGATTTCTTGAAACGTGCAATAAACTGATCTACTGTCTCGGTACTATATTGATACATCCTGGCCAAATCGGCTACCGTTACCTCTGGTACCGTTCGGTAAAATTGAGAATGAAACTGCCTTTCCATCTCGACCCATGTTTGAATAGAATTCGTGGGCAAATTTGTATACCAAGTGAATGCTGTTTTGGACAAAGACAATGGGAACAACCTTAGCCTTAAATACTCATTAGTTCCGGCTTCTCCACATTGTGCCAAGAATCGACCCACATGCTCCACAGTTGACTGATCCTCCTCTCCGGTAAATACAACAAAATCTGGCATCTTGAAACCCTTTGGATATGGTATCTTATCAACCCAATCGGGATGTGGCTTCCTATATACTGGCCTTGGCAATCCTCTCTCTGCTCCCAATTGTTGCATTACCAATTCTGCGACTCTATCTGGGTTCCATGGCCTTAAATTTTGCTGGCCTAACCAAGGATCTTGACCTCTAGGATCGAACTGTTGAGGTCGATTCACCCCTTGCTGCTCCATGTTGAAATTAACGGGTAGTGGTGGCCTTATTTATAGCATTGATCACGATGGGCTTCATCACATCAGTCACATGTCGCACTATATGATTGGTAAGGTCGTTCTGCTGTTCCTCAAACATTCTTTTCATCGTGGCTACCAAGGTATTATCTGGTGCCAACGCGCGGGCTTGTTCTTCAGTTAATTGCCGAGGAATGTCGGCATTCTCCTCAACTTGATTAGCCGCATAATGCTCAGAATGTGCTCCATCAACTGGATTGTTGATGTTACCCACCGGTATTCCTTCAGATTGCCTGGTTCTCACCATTTCTCCAAATCTTACCACGCAAGTCCCACCGGGCGTGCCAAAAAGATGTTCACTCGTTTTACGACGAGGAATATCCTTCACCGAAACTTCGATTTTCGGTTTTTATTAAGGTAGGTTCTGTGGCTTGACTTCTAGGAGAATTGTGGCAAAAAAATAGAGTGTAACACAGGATTATATGGAATTGATAGAAATTGAATGGACTGGAAATGGATCTGAGATCAACAAAGTTCCAAGCTACGTTACAATACTCCTATGAAAGCTGTAAAGGACTTGAAAGTTAACTAAAGCTACAAGAAGCTGTAAATACAGAAAGTAAAGGTGCATAGGAAACTAAAGTGCAGATAAGCTTGAGTATTTTTGCATTGTTATTGGTCGTATCTTCCTCTTTGCTTCCTCTGAGTATTTGTATCTCCTCTTATCCTGTAACTGCTTGTCGGTTACTTCCATGTTTTCGAACTTTGAATTTTGGCGCTTCCAATAACTACCTTTTCTAACCACGTTTTTCCAGTTTTATTGTCCGCCAAAACTTGATCTCAACCGCTGAAATGACTTCAAATCTGGACAAGTAACTTCCCACGATATGCTCGTGCTCACCATTCCCGCTTTTGCTCACAACTTCTTGCTATCGTGATTTACGTGACTGGGCTGTGATTCTTCAGTATATTCCCGAAGTGTAAACCTCTCGAGTTTCGGGAAAAGGTCGCCGTCCTGAGGCATAAATATTCCAACTTCCCAAACTATAACTTTCCATGTTTCGGTAAATATACATATTTTCATCAATTACCGAATTTGGGACATGATGCCATTCACGCTTGCTTCTCAACATGTTTCCGAATTTGGTCCAGACGTGTTTCGGAAGATGGCTGATTTCCATTATACACCAAATTCGGCACTAAAGCCGACTCAGCATTTATGCCGAATCTTATTTTGGTGTCAACAATTAGTCTTGGCTTTCTTTACTGGGGTCTGGTTCATTGTGCTTTTTGAGTTACATTTTGTCACTAAACGCTATGGGTGACCAGGCTAATGCAAGTTCTGGTCATCTGTTGGTTTAATGCGAGGACAACCGTTCCAAAGAGATCGATTCCGTGTAAGGGACCTCTGATTGTAACCTTGTTTCTGGATTTCATGACCACACCGGAGAATGATATCATCCATATGGGAAGGTTTAGAATAGTGGATTCCGTTATTCAATCATATTGTCGGTGCCGACCACTTTCTTTACATTGCTCGGGACGTATTTCTGATGCTCCGATTCCATGAATGTCGCTAGTGATCTGCACAGATGTCTGACAAGTCTCTTTGCATTTATGGGTTGCTGATGAATGTTTGGTCTAGCCAATCATGGACAATTTAGCTGAATTTTGGGATATGAATGGTTTATTAACCTCATTCTTTTGTTTGGTGGAAGGTTCTTATTGAGGAGTGCATTTGGCAGTGGAGATTGTCCCTGTTTGCCAGAGAGGATTTTGGCTATTCAGCAAATGACAGGAAACAGAAAGGGACTAGATATTGATGATTTTGAGAAGCTTCTCTGTGAAATACCCAATGGTACTTCTGGATTTCGACAGCCTGAGGATACTGGACTTGAAAGGGTGTCTTTGGGCGATTCGATGTCTCCTATCTTGGTTGAGTCTAGTAAAGGGCCTCACAGTGAGAATTTTCCAAACAATGGCGGTTTGCCCGGGAGAAAAGCATCAGCTGATTAAGTTGACAAGAACCCTCAAGTGAATGAAATAAGACTGCCTGATGAACAATCTGTTGCTTTTGCATTTGCAGATTTGAATTTAGAGAATGGTTTGGCTGGGGAAGCTGTGTGTATTCCTTCAGCTAATGGTATGCCTATGCACAGTAATGCCTTTTTATTGGAAAGCCAATATTGCAACAACTTAAAGATTCATAATCTAGCTGCACATTCACAATGGAACACTGTCTATCCTTTTCAGACAAGAATTAGTGCTCCCTCTGGTTTTGATGACTTCTCTGGGACCCAAATTGGCCAAGGGTGTCTGGATTTGAGTAAATTTGATGCTCAAGGTCTAAAAAAGTGGCAAGTTAGTGGTTTTCAGTCGGTTGGTAACTCCAATGCTTCATCAACGGCAGCAACTAATGGGGTCCATTTGCAGCAACTAAATCCGTTCCGGACCAACGTCTGTGGCACAAGTTAAAATTTGGAATGGCAAATTAGTGACGAATTTCACCACGGATCAGTTGGTCGCAAATTAATGACCAAAAAAAAAATTCATCAAAAATTTACGACGAATTTTGCCACGAATACATTTCGTCACAATTTTTAGACAAAAAAAAAACATTTCGTCACAATTTAGAAACCAAAAAAAAATTTCGTGGCACATTAGCGACGAATTTTGCGACGATTACAGTTCGTGGCTAATTTGCGACGAATTTTGCCACGAATAATTAGCGACGAATACAATTCGTGGCTAATTTGCGACGAATTTTGCGATGGACAATTAGCGACGAATACAGTTCGTGGCTAATTTGCGACGAATTTTTTTTCGTCGCAAATTAGCGACGAAAATTGATATTTTCCGTCGCTAAATTTTGCGACGCCGAATTAGCGACGGATTTTTTTCCGTCGCAAAATTCGTCGCTAAAACCTTGTTTTTTTGTAGTGATATCTTTCATCAAGTTGATTATGTGGTAACATATGCTGTTCACTTGGATGATTACAGAAATGAGGCCACTCCTATGCATGCGAGCCTTCCTTCCGTAAAAAAAAAGGAAAAATTAGAACATCTTGCGTTAGTGTGAAGAAAACTCTTAAGTAAGCGGTCAAATGCATCCACTATGCCCATTTTGCCGTCAAGCCCCAGAAACAGTAGAACACCTCTTCCTGCTATGCCGATGGACAAAGGAAATTTGGTCAGACCCGCGCATCAATATTTCCATCTCCAGACTTACAATGACAAGAATTGAACTATGGATACAGGAAGTTACGGAGTGTAACGACAACACACCTTCCTGGGAGATAATGGCTAGTGTTTTGTGGGAGATCTGGAAATCAGGGAACGCATTCATGTTCCAAAACCTGAAGCCGGACCTAAGCACAATAGTGGAGGCAGCGTTCGCTACAAACAAAAGCTACACGCGTTGGAACCTCACGAAGGACTCGAAGCTGATAGAGAGAGATAGCAAACCTGCGAGGTGGAAACCGCCTAAAAATGGCGCCTTTAAGCTGAATGTTGACGGATCTTTCGTCGAGGGTGAACCGGACGGAGCGATTGCTGGCATACTTCGAGATTCGAGAGGGATTGTTGTCGCCGGGTTTGCGAAATTGATCCCCTTTGCAACGGCTGAAGAAGCGGAAGCCCTAATTGATATGAAGGTAAAGATCGAAAGTGATAGCTTATCAGTATGTGGGCTCATAGTAGGCACTTATCCAAGCCCATGGCGCATCCGGGCTGTTATAGAGGATTGTAAAAGGAGTTTGGCCCAGTTTAAAAGTGCTTCGTTGGCTTAGGCTGCTCATGACAACTTGCCAAATAGTATTTGATTCTGTTCTTTTGTTCCCAGAATCAGTTTGGGAACAGAAATGCGTTTGTTTAAATTTTTGATTCTGGGCACAATTTTGTCAAAAATTGTTCCCAGAATCAGTTTTAGAGCAGAATCAAGAATAAAAAAAAGTAGCTTCTTGATTCTAGGAACAATTTTGAGAATCAATTTTTTTTTCTTCTTCCTTTTCTTGGTTTTTAATTTAGCTTCTAATGTCCGGCCCGAGGACCGCCCTCGCCGGATCTGACGAGAATAAAATATTTTAATAAAAAATATTTTACCGGCCATGGCCAGCGACCAGGCCATGACCATAAAAAAGAAAAAATATATATTTTTAATAAAAATATTTTAATAAAAAATATTATTACTAAAAAAAATATTTTACCTGCCATGGCCGGTGACCAGGACATGGCAGAAAAAGAAAAAATATATATTTTTAATAAAAATATTTTAATAAAAAATATTATTAATAAAAAAAATATTTTACAGGCCATGGCCGGTAATCAGGCCATGGCAAAAAAAAAGAAAAAAATATATTTTTAATAAAAATATTTTAATAAAAAATATATTTTACCATCCATGGCCGGCGACCAGGCCATGGGCAAAAAAATAAAAATATATATTTTTAATAAAAATATTATTAATAAAAAAAATATTTTACCGGCCGTGGCCGGCAACCAGGCCATGGCCCAAAAAAATAAAAATGTATATTTTTAATAAAAAATATTATTAATAAAAAAATTATTTTACCGGCCATGGCCCAAAAAAATAAAAATGTATATTTTAAATAAAAATATTTTAATAAAAAATATTATTAATAAAAAAAATATTTTACCGGCCATGGCCGGCAACCAGGCCATGGCAAAAAAAAATAATAATATATATTTTTAATAAAAATATTTTAATAAAAAATATTTTACCGGTCATGGCCGACGACCAGGCCATGGCAAAAAAAAAGAAAAAATACTTTTAATAAAAATATTATTAATAAAAAAATATTTTACCTGTCATGGCCGGCGAGCAGGCTATGGCCAAGAAGGAGGAAAAGAAAAAAAGAAAAAAAAAAAGAAAGAAATATTAAAATATTTAAAAATATTATTAATAAAAAGAAATTTTGTGGCGTTACCAAACGCATTTGCATTCTTTTTCTATTCCAGGGATGGAATTTTGGACCGTTAACAAACGCCTTAAAATGCTCAGAATCAATTCCGGGCACAGAATCAAAAAGAATCATTTCTGAGCAGAATCTGTTCCCGGGCACAGAATCGTTGTCATGCGCAGCCTTATTGTCCGCGAGAAGCAAATCATGTGGTGGATTGGATCGCTAAAGCTCTATGTAGAAATGTCCTCCCCTCTAATTAGATTACTAAACCCTCCCAACCCCCTTGGGATATTTTATGTTTCGATATTAAACATCTTTATTTTGATCATGGCACTTAATGACTTTTTCGACCAAAAAAAAAAAAAGTAGTCAAATGCATCCTTAATTTGCTTCTCCATCATATTCTTTTTCTCGTGCATTATCGATGGCAATGTGCAACTGTGGACTGATGCAGGCACGATTTAAAGCGCTCATTCAGGTGCATAAGCACGACTCCAGTTAGTAAAGAGGAGAAAGGACGAGATGGGTTCGATAGAAAGACCGAACTCCGTGGCATTCTCTCTTTGCGTTTCCTTCTTGCGATGCTTTGCCCAACTGCTCAGCCATTTCTGGACTCTCGTGATTTATTTCTCCTCTGACCTCCACCATACGAGAGAGAGAGAGAGAAATAGAAGACAAAAACATAGTCCCAATGCGAATTCTCCAGTTCATGCGTCACATGCGCGGAGCCATCGAGATCTGCTGTCATCCTGCGACCCGTGCGATCGGTGCATGCAACGAAAACAACACCATCTTTTGACCACAATCCCTCTTACGTATCATACTCTCACGGCGCATCGTATTGCACAAGGTTGTCAAAATTTGAACTCACGAGAACCAATCAAGATAGGCCAGCTGGATTCCCGGCGATGCTCCGGACCAATCGGCCCTCGACGCGCGAACGAAAACAGGGCCTACGCATGCACGAAAGGAGGGAGGAAATATCTTGGTCATAGCCTGACACATGGTACGTAGGTACATGCTCTTTCGAAACGGCGACCGCCGTGTGTTCCGACACGTGTCCCCGGGAAGCCCCGACGGGTCAACATTCCTTGTCAGAGGCAAAAACACTCGAAAGCCGTGAAATGTCTCCCCCTCCCGGGCCTCCCTAACCCCTTCGCTTTGCTTCACGAATAATATAATAAAAAAGGTGGAAACCCACATAACGCAAGCATCGCAGATCCTCCACGTTTTACCCCTCCGTGGGCCCCGGCCGTACGAGTACCCAGGATTACTAGCCTCGAGATCCGGCCTCCGCGTGTCCGGCCAGCCCGATCCGAGCCGTCCACGTCTCCGTTTTGCCGATATCCAAGTAAAGAGGCGCGTAGCCTGCCCATGTGGCGACCACCGGCGGACGGACCCCCTTCGAGCTGGACGGCCACGATTCGATTGCCTTTTTCGTGCTGTCGCATCAAATAAATGCCCCACACATCGGTGTCGTCGCTGCTCCGATCGCGCGCTGTGCACACTGCATCATCACCACCCTTTTCTTTTCCTCTTTGCTTTTTTCTGCATGCAATGAACAAGGACCGAAAGCTGTACCCGCCGGCGAAGAGAGCGATTCCCGGAGGATGACGACGGCCGCCGACGGAATGATGTTTCCGGGGGCGGCGGCCCCGGAGAAGGCCGGGAACGGCTCCCGGAGGAGGTTCAAGATCCGGAGAGCTCACCGAAGCGGCCGTCGGCGCGCGCGGAAGAGAGAACCGGTCGCGAAGCGTCCGGATGGGGAGGAGAAGCCGATCGAGATATCCCTTTCGTTCTCTTCCTCGTCGTCCGAGAACGACGGGGTTGTGGTGGGCGAAGAGGAAGACGGAGCCCGCGAGAAGAGAAGCGAGCGCTCGATCAATCACGGGTCGCTCTCGGTGATAGGGAGGAGGAGAGAGATGGAGGACGCGGTGAGGGTGGAGCTAGGGTTCGCGAAGAGGCTGAAGGCGGGCGAGGTGTACGATTTCTTCGGGGTCTACGACGGGCACGGCGGGGCGCGGGTGGCGGAGGCGTGCAGGGAGAGGCTGCACCGGCTGGTGGCGGAGGAGTTGGAGGGCCTTGACCAGGAGGCCGGGTGGGAAATGGACTGGAAGGGGACGATGGTGGGGTGTTTCGAGAAGATGGACGGAGAGGTGACGGGCGGCGGCGCGGCGGAGGAGATGAACACGGTGGGGTCGACGGCGGTGGTGGCGGTGGTGGGGAGGGAGGTGGTGGTGGCGGCGAATTGCGGGGACTCGAGGGCGGTGTTGTGTAGAGGAGGTGTTGCTATGGCCTTGACGGATGACCATAAGGTATATATATGTATAAATACACACAACATATATGGTAGGTTCTAGGTTTCATATTTGACCGTTACAGTAGTTGCTTTAGCTAGAAGCGCGATTTCTTTTGTCAAACATTTTTGTGATGTCTTTCTTGATCTTTGTATTGTTCACGAGGGTTTAGGCAATCTTGATCTTTGGCGAAACTGAGATTTTCCAAGAGGATTTTCCCTTGGGAATCATACATCGTGGAGATCATGGACTAGATTGGAGCAACTTCAATTTGTCATTTTGAGCTTAGTCCTTTAATTTGTGGAATAAGAAGCATTCCAATTCTGGAAATCCACGATACTTGTTGGATCAAAAGATGTACCAAATTGAAATTTGCGATTGCCACCGGATCCAAAAGAGGGTAGCATACACCGTGGCATGAAGTGCTTTCTCGTGATTTTACCGCAACAATAGAAATACGCTCCGCTTGCGTAAAATGAAAGGTGAACTATATAGTAAAGGCCCCATGGGATTATAAAGTGGGGCATCCGATGGACCTTTCGGCGATTTTAAGGATGCTGCATTTCTCATTTTCCCCCCTCAATTCATTTGGCTAATGCTATTCTTTTAATAGATTTAGATCTCGTTTGGTACCCATATAACTTAGTCATGATAGGCACTTCACAACGGTTCCGGTTAACCCCGATGTAGACGTCAAAATTAATCTAATTCTTATCAAACTCTCAGATGTATTTGTCTTGCTGTTTATTCATCTGTTCGGTCCCATCTGATAACCCCTTTTGCTAGAGTTTTCTGGTCGAAACTTTTTTATCTGTTTAAACAGTGTTAGTTCTTTAGGCCAAGAATGAAATTAGAAATCAGTATGCTAACAATGCTGGGTATCATTTCCATGTACAAACCGTTTTAGGTTTTGCATACGTTGATATTTTTAATGACTCTTGCTCATGCTTTGTGCAGCCTAATCGGCCCGATGAATTGAAGAGAGTTGAAGCTGCTGGGGGACGGGTCATAAACTGGAACGGGCACCGCATTCTCGGTGTCCTCTCTACCTCGAGATCTATAGGTCCGTAGGCGCATTGTGTTCGGGTTCTTCATGAACATTATATAACTTGCGATTGAAAGTCGTCCCCAAAGTGCCCAGCTTTGTTTTCTCGCAATAGAGTAGAGATGGTGTATTAGTATTTGCGAGTCTTTTGGCATCAACTGGTTGCATAATGGTCTCTCGTTCTGTCTTAATAGGTTTCTTAAGATATCATAAGAAGAATTAAACGCGTCAATAGGGGAGAGAGATGTTTGAAGATGCAAATTAGAAGTTGGTTAATATAATGTGAGATTATTGTCGATGGTAGTAAAAACTATGAAAGTTTAAGCTGTGAAATGAAGGCTGATTTGATATTTAAATATTTTAACGGCACGATACTCATGAGATCAATTCACATTTATCTTTATTATTTAAATTATGCTATTTGTCCATTTTATTACTATACTTGTACAGTTTGCTTTTATACAGAAGAGGATATCTAAATAAATTTATTTTTGAATTACTTTAAGTCGAGAAATGCATATCCCTTATAGCACTAGCGTGGGGGAGTTTCTATATTTATTGCAATTCAAAAGATTATAATTTCGGGACGACTCTTCCGTGCGTGTTTCTTACATGTAGGAGATCAATATATGAAACCATTTGTGATCCCGGAACCGGAGATCAACGTGAGCAGACGAACCGACGCGGACGAATTTCTGATCCTTGCCAGCGACGGCCTGTGGGACGTCGTCTCGAACGAGTTTGCCTGCCAGGTCGTGCGCCAATGCCTGGCGGGCCGGATGAGGAGGAGAACTCGGGAGGGCGACGCGATCAAGAACCGCGCCGCCGAAGCGGCGGCCATGTTGGCTGAGCTCGCAATGGCGCGGGGAAGCAAAGACAACATCAGCGTCATCGTGGTGGAGCTCGCCGGACCGAGCTAGCGGTTCCCTTTTTAATTATCGAACTGGATTTGTTGTGTTTCTTGATGCTACTCTGGACATACTTGTCGATCTTGCTTAAAGGTTGCCTTCTCTGGGTTCACGCTTGAATATCCTGTACGATTCACCGAGTCAATCCAGGAACTCTGGAGGGATCTGTGCAGTTGCAGTGTCCCTGATCCTGATTTTCTCTCTTTTCGGATCCGTGGCTCGTGGTCATGTGCTCCGATTCTCTGAGCTACGGGCAGCCTCATGGTTCGTCGAAAGGAGCGGAAAAGTTTTCGCGAAGAATAATCCCTAATGGTTTCATTGTAAAACGAAGGTGAACGATGGGTAGGTTCTTAACTTGAAATTTTGAAGAAATCATGTAGAACTAGGAATTTATCAGTAGTAATGGCGATGAAAAGGCAAATGAAAGCGGTCATCAAAAAAAAAAAAAAACGGCAAATGAAAGTTGATAAAAGATTATAAAGAGATGTAATATGCATACTTTTAAAAGAAGAAGATAATTTCATAAGAGTTTGGGTATGGTATCTACTATTTATTGGGGAATGGGGCAATACGTAATTTCTTTCACGGTTAATACCACGAAAAACCCTAAATTGGTACATATGTGATAAAATTTATTTCAAATTAATTATTTAACTACCAAAAATCTCAAAATAATACACTTGTGACGAATTTACCGCAAATTAATTCTTTGACCTTAAAAAACTACAAACTTTTACATCTATGACAAACAAAGGGAAAAACCTCAAACCGGTACATTCATAATTTATTACATGTCATCCAACTTAGAAATTTGATGATAAAATTTAACAGAAACTAATGAAAGGTAAATTTATCATGGATGTACCAGTTTGGGGTTTTTGGTAGTTAAAAAATTTATTTGTAGTATATTTGTCACAAATGTACCAGTTTAGGTTTTTCGGGGTATTAACCCTTTCGTTTACAATATTTTTTTTGACACTTCTCAAATTTTTTAGACATGTGTCATTACGAAAAAGTGTCGATTTTTGTGGACCGGGAGAGTTGAATTGTTCGATTAATGTTTTTATTTTTTATTTTTGAGTAAGGTTAAATCAATTTATCGTAGCATTTCATGGGAAAATTGTCTAAAAAAACCTAAACATGTCGTGCGAATGCCAATTTAGTCTTAAGCTTTACAATTTAGCCAATGCAGTCTTAAACATTTTGATGGAATGTTGCCTTCGGACAATTCTTTGCAAAGTGACCTTTTTTGTTGCAGTCAGTCTTTATTGTCGCTTGATAGAGTTTTCTTTGTTGTCTCATATTTTACCGCCAAGATTTCCTTGAAGGTTGAGTGATAATGCATTTCACTTAGCGTAAATTTTCCACTTTTGTGTCCACAGATCTTACGCTTGCCATCAATTTCTTCAAATAAAGCAGCAGTCCAATATTTTCTGGCCATTTAGTATATGGAATATCATCAAGAGTGAAATAGTATTTGGAGGTCGAAGACTCAGAACAAGAGTTTTCTTTGGTGGGATTGATATCTTCATTTTTCTTGAAAGGTAAATGGATATGAATTTTTCCTAATCCATTTTTTGGATGGGTTTATAGAAGAGTATTCACATCTTAGAACTGCTTTATAGTAGCAGAATTCTGATGCACAGGTTCCATACTGTGGCAAGTGCAGAGCATGCTACCAGGACTAATCAGCGCAAGTATATTTGTTTAGAGAATCATATCAGGCAGAAAGGTAGAAGTGAAGATTCAGGGTTTCATAATACACACAAGTTTTATTTCTTGAGGAGCGGATTCTGTCCGCTAATATTACAAGTGTGGCATTTTATAGGCACGAATACAGACCTAGAGGAGTTTAATTTTCCTATGTAACTTTTCCATTTCAGTAGTTTTGTCTTCCAAATAATAATGGGAAATATATTTACCTGATTCCATCTGCTGCAATTTTTTCTAGAACGTCTCAAGCAATTTGTTTGTGATCAAACGGCCCTCGGACTTTCCGCCTTTGGAAAGGACCTCTCTTGAGAGAAAAGAAGTTTAAGCATTTGGGTGACATGTTTAAATGACAAGCGACACATAAAGACTTTTACAACTAATAGACGACTGAAACACTTTTAGACGATGGGACCTTCTTTTGGGGCTTCTGCAATGATTGAGGCAACTGAACTGCACATGCTGCAAGAAGGGTTTGGATGATAGGATCTAAATTTGGAAACAGTGTAACAAACACTGTTTTGGCATTTAGAGTGCTTTGGATTGTACCAATGCAGGCATGTCGGTAATCCAAGAAATAGGAATAAATTTTCCTTCCTGGATGAGTTTAATTTGCTTACGTAACTTTTCCATTTCAGTAGTCTGGTCTGCCAAATAATGATGGAGAATACATTTACCCGATTCCATTTGCTGCAATTTTTGTCTGTCAAAAACACTTTTAGACTACAGTTTTTCTTCGTTTCTGCATGTTTTTCTTCTTGCTGCAGTGTTGCTACAATGCCGAACAGTGTATTAACAGTACATGAATAGTGCCAAACAGTGCATGAACAGTGATTTCCCGAAAATTGGGCTGGTTTTTCAAACACAATGAGCTGATTTTTTCAACACGCTTGGCAAGGCTTCAAAGATCATATTTATGGATAGGTTCCTCAGTGTTGTCATCATCAGAGCTGTTCGAACTACCTCTGTCCTTTTGTCTCATGTAATTCCTCAGGGAATTCATCTTCAAAATTGAGGGAGATAGGATGAATGAAAGGATATTCTGGATACAGCCCGTTGAGTTTGAGACTTAATCCTCCGAACTTGCTGAAAATTAACGGTTGATATTTTCACATTAATGATGGCAGATTTTCATAGCTATGTGCAAAATCTTCTGGCCTATTTTGGCCAACGCTTAAATTTACATTGATGATATCCTTCTCTACAACGCAGATGAGGATTCTCATTGCAAATTATTAAGCCAATTTGCTGAATTGGTCCAAAAATATGGCATCATGCTGGAATTTCTCTTTCAAACAGGTACAATAATTTCTTGGGATAGTAAATTTTTTCGGAAATTTCGTTCCCAGCTTTGAGGTCAAATTTGGAATAGACCTTAGCTTGAGTAAGGCTGGAGAATTTAGGCTACAAAGTTAGCGACTGCCGTCCTATGTCGCCCAACCGGTGACTAATGTGATGGCCCAGAATGTCACGTGCAACACGTGCATATTTTATTTATTTTTTTATTTTTTATGCAAGCGGAAAACATAATGAAATATTCACATCATTCCATACAAGAAATCCAACAAGTTTAAAATTAATATACATATGTACCTTTATATTAACATTTGTAACTATTATTTGATACGGACATCCAAACAAAACATAATACATTACATAAATTCTAGGAAGATGGTTTGGCTAACTACCACTACTATACTCATACTAACCCAAAAGCGAGCATGTACATATCCAAACCACCATCCAACGCGGGGTTGATGGCCTCTGGCACCATCACGTCCCCTCCATCGTCATGCTCAAGGGGACCATCAAATCCTCTCAAAGGTCCAACCGTCTCGCCATTTACATCTACATCTACATCTACATATCATGCAACGGTTGTGTAGGCATACTTTATGCATCTTGACACATGTTGTAAATGTCACAAGCATTCATTCACAATAAATTATGAAGAGGTGGACAAAAACTGCAAAACAAGGGACTATGTTGGACAAAGCTCTCCTGATGAGGTAAAGCCAAAACGTTGCGCTTGAAGAGGTTGATTCGATTGGCTTTCAGTGTTATGAATGTTAGTGCAAATCATGATATTACGGAGGAGCTTGCAACTACAACCTTGCTGCGTCTTCGCTCCCGTATCACAAACAAAATGCAATCTTTGACTAGTAATGATTATATTAATTTCTTGGAGAAAAGTGATGAATCTGAAGATGCAGAAAATTGTGAAAATTCAAATACTTGATCCCCTTCGGAGAAGGCCAACAGGTGTACCAATTACTCGGTTGAAGGGCACTAGTGATAGCGAAAGAGAAAAGCCTCTTCATGCACAAGAGGCACCTCACACAAGTTATGATGCTTGTAATGTTAAATTGGTGGATTGTGCGCCCGCATGGTCACCCCATATGTTAGTAACTAGGTAATAAAATGGATCCAAACTGCCTGCTTAAATATTGTTTTTTGAAAAGAAAAGGTACCGAAAGGGCTTTAGATTAAATATAGCGTAACCAAGTCCCCGAACTCAAAATCTCTAGTTCGTAGAAATAAAACATATTTCCCTATGTTTTATTTGGGTTTCTAATTGACCCACCGCAAATAGATTAGTGGCGACTCTAGCATGAAAATATTTGCATGTTAAGAACTTAAACCCTAAGTTGCGAATTGATAGGGCTTGGGAGGGCCTGAATTAGGTTTTGACTTAATAATCCATTAGCCGAACCCCTAAGTGGTGCACCGCGGGAGGTGAGGTCATGACAAATACATAATTGGAAGTTTCAGCAAGCCTTCTGCAACATAATTGGAAGTTTGCAGCACTTGAACAAAGTTGTAGAGGTACAGATCAACATAATTTGAAACTGTTGTGAAGTGAGGGCAAGCACTTTTGCATTTCGATACACTTCATCGCCAAATAATTACCCTTAATTGAGGATGATACCCAAATTTAGATAACCCGCAAGGAGCTCGAATGCATCGTGGACAACACAGCTCGTCCTGAAATCCCAATCAATCCCCAAAATGGGGACTACACGTAAGAAAAATTGTGGCACGCGTGATATTATTAACGGTTTAATATTTATTTAAATGCTAAAAACATATAAGCTATGGAAGTTGCAATTTTTACAAAGATATCATATGACAAATTGCAACTTTTATGAAGATAGAATATAAGAATTTGCCACTTTTATGAAAATAGAATATTTTATGTGTTTTGATGGGAGGCATTTATTGAAGGCATCTATTGATAACTTATAAAAGAAGTATGGTCCTCTCTTCACCTACATTGTATTCCATCATCCATCTAATAAGAAATCGGATTTCATCGTTTCTCCTATTTCTGCAACAATCAAAAGCTCGGGGTTATTGCTTTATCAAAAATATTACTTTCTCAAGTTTATTGCTATGGACTAAGGTATTGCCTTAATCCCTATTATCGTGAATAAATCATGAAGATCTAAGATTATTTTATAATGAATTTCTGCATTATCGATTGCATTATTGCTAACACTACATAGTAGATACGCTGTGTGTTGGTATGAAATCAATGTGTTGTTTGTATCTTAGACAGTCTGTCATTTATAATATTGTCACATATTATACCCAAATTCAATTGTCTAATTGTGGACTCAAAAGAAATCAATTTATTTTTGGGAAAATTAAGGGTTTGAAGTGCCCTTATTTTCTCAAATAAGATCTGAAGTGGCCAAATTGTCTCAAATATGGACTTTTGGCCGGCCGGTGACTATTTTTTTACTTTCTTTTTCTTTTCCTTTTCCTTTTCTTTTTCTTTTCATTTCATTTCTTTTTTTCTTTTTCCCTCTTTCCTCCCCTAACCATCGCCGGCGACCTTCGCCGGCCTCAAGTGAGGCAGCAAGGGCGACCCTCGGCCTCGCCTGGGCGGGCAAGAGCAGCCCTCGCCTAGGCTAGTGAGGGTGACCCTCAGCCTCGCCTGGCCTACGAGTGCGAGGGTTGTCGGCCGCTCTTGCGCAAAGAAGATAAACAGTAACAATAATGGGCAAAACTGGAATATTGGAGAATAAGCTAGGCTAGTTTGGGAAGAAAAAAAAATTAGTTTCAGCATTTACCAAATACTGAAAGTTCAAAGCTGGTTCGGACCAGCTTTGAGCTTTGAGCATTCCCAATGCTGGCTTTTGGCCAAAAGCTCATTGGGAATGCTTGCCAAACGCCCTAGCATTTCCCCAAGGGGCTTTCGAGGCCGAAAGCCCCTTGGGAATACTGAACCAAACGGGGCCAATCTTCGAATTCCAACCATAAAAGCACCGAAAAGATGATGGGATTGATTACTCTCCTTCGGGTCTAGCCTTTTTTAGGGACTCTTCTATCGACTTTTTTACAATATGTCGTGACTCATAAAGCTGATAACCCCAAAACGAGTATGGCAGCCAATTCAATTATAAACCTTTTAATTGTGTCAATTTGATCCTAAATCTTTTGACAAATTATTAATGTAGTTTTTTCGGCTAATTTTGGCTAGAAATCGCTGACATGGCGGTCCAACCAGTACTAGCCGTCCTACGTTAGCCCACGACTGGCGTGGCCAGCGCTGACGTGAACAATCTTTTTAATTTTTTTAGTTTCCCTTATTCTTTATTTTTTGTTTTCTTGTTCCTCTTTTATCCAAAGGGCAGGCGACCTATGCCGGCCACTAAGCGCAGACCGGCGGGGATCAGGCCCTTGCCGGCCACAACGACCATCTACAACCGTCAACGCGACTGCGGATGTCCACATCTTGGAGAAAAGAGGAGGACCAATCATTGTGACTGTTGAAGATAAAGCTCTCATGTACGAGGCCACTTTGGATTCTTCTCTATCTCTCTCGTATCACGTGTTTTGCATGGACTCACCGCGTGGGGACTCTCGCACGGGATCCCACAGAACACTGGCGCATTAAGACCACAAAAGGATCGTGCATACAGTATCAGCCACTATTCTATGAAATATTCAGGTGTAATCAAGAATCACGTGTAAGAGATATCATGTCCGCACTTCGTGGAGATCGCTTCTGATCGCTTCTTTTTGCCCTTGATATTCAATTGCGTTAGCCTCTCGATCGCCGGGTGGCTTTTTACTTGTTCTGCTGTAAACTTCCCTTTCATAAGCCGCATTTGACATCGCTAGGATTTATATACTCTTTATATGCACGCGCTCTCTCTTCGATCTTTATTCTCGAGTTTAAATTTTTGGGTTAGATTTTTCATTATCTTGGATATGTTCTTCGGCACCTTTCCAACCAAATAGGTCAGATTAGGTAGAAAAATGAACGATGGATTTCAATCCTTGTGATTATTATGCTAACTCGATGATTTTCTCATCATGATAGTGCGATTCGAATTTTTTTCCTTTAAATATTTGTGTGGACGGTAGAGAAAAGCAGGGGAAAGTGGGTGGAGCCGTGGAGGGGCAACCCATCATCCATCGTGAATATGTCGCGGACGTTATTTTGCCTTGGACCGACCACATGGTGCAATTTCCAGTCTTCACAATTTCTGTCGCCTTTTTCCCATGGTTTAAAGATGATTAGTGACATAAAATTATTGATAAGGGTAAGTAGGGACCTTTTTGCCTTTTCTACGATGTGTTTGTAATTATTTGTTGCTTGTCTAATCATTACCTGAAATGGGGCATTCCCCTGAGGATCGAATGCGATTCTAGAGCAATTGCTATTGAAAAAATTATAGGGTTAATATCACAAAATTTTTTAAATTGGTATACATATGACAATTTTACCCCAAATTATTTTTTTAATCAACAAAAACCCTAAACTTGTACATTTGTGATAAATTTATCATCAGTTAATTTCCGTTAAATTTTACCGTCAAATTGCTTTGTTAAATGACACGTGATAGTTGGCGGATGTATTATTTTGGGTTTTACCCTCCGTTTGTCACAGGTGTACCTGTTTCTTATTTTTTGTGATATTAATCCAATTTAACGGAAACTAACGGAGAATAAATTATCACAAATATACTAGTTTGAAGTTTTTGATGGTCAAAAAATTAATTTAGGGTAAATTTGTCACAGGTGTACCAATTTGGGTCTTTTCATGGTATTAACCCAATATTATATAATTATTTTATCATTTTTATTTTTTTCAACAATTTAAAATTGTAATTATGTATCTTTTAAAATCAAAGAATGAAGAGTTATCGTATGCAGGCTCTAAATCCAAGCCTACCAAAACATGACCTAGTAAGTACTTAAGAAGTAAAGGATGGGTTGTAAAGGCATCAAGATGTAAGACCCTCCTCCTAAACTGAGTTTTTAACCTCTCATTCCCCTTTTTGGGAAATCCTATATTCGATGCCCTTTACTCTTGTAATTGAGCTCGGGTTTAATGAAATGATATCTTTGTTTCGACAAAAAAAAAAGGACTTAAGAGATGGTTTTTTTTTCTTTTTATGTCTACTTTGCTTTAGGATAAGATCATGTTTTTTTTCTTTATAAGGAGATTGTACTTTATATGTCATGTGAAAAAGAAGCACCACCTGATCCTTCTGATGAACCCTAATGTGATTTCCTCTAGCCACCACCGCGTGAGAAAACGGAAGAGAGCAAAAAGTGATGGCAGAATTGATATAAAAAAGCAAATTAAGATAGCATTTCCTTGCTGCCATATAAAGATGTTAAAGTATATCACATTGCTTGTTTACGGATTTATGTGCTCTTTATATACATGTATCTCCCTTCATATATTAATTTAAATTCTTAGGTTGGACATTCTAACATACTATAAGAGTCGGGTTTTGCGTCAGTTTGTTTTGCTTGTGTGGGTTCCAATTTGTCAGATTCTATGTATCATTCTATATCCAGTTTGCCTGTGAATGGAGTGTTAAAGTATTTCACGCCATTTGTTAAGCAGGGTTTGTATGCTTTTAACATATATATCTTCTCTCTCTAACTATTAGCTTAAACTTTAAAATTGGACATTCTAACATAAGCTTCGCAAAAATCAATTTCTACCAAGTTGGGGCACGTGAAAATCTAGAGTTACCTTGGATGTATGAAAAAGTAAAAACAACCATATAACAGAAGTGTTGAAATTGATTTCATGCTACTCATGGATCTTATTATCATTTCACCTTCGAGCATATAGTAGATTTGTTAAAATAGGTCATAGACCTATTTCTTAACCCATATTTAATGGGCTGAATCATTATATAGGTTAACTAAATGTAGTAAATGGGTTGTGAATGGGTTTAGAATGACAAAACCCCAAAAAAAATATAGGTATTAAATGGATTCTCAGTTTACCCAAATCCAACTCACCTCTACAATTATCTCTTTACCCTCTATGAAAAAATAATGGACTCCTCGTACTGTTCCAAATTTAGAGAAGTCTTAGTAAGCCCGCAAGATGGGCTGACTTCACCTTTATTAAAAAATATCAAGATGGTTTCTTTCTTTCCCTATTATTTTTTATTTTTATTAATATTGTAAGTTTCGTTTGTATTCGACAAATATTAGTTCTTGTCATTGCAATCCAAGATTAGCATAAATCATCTTTTTCAATATCATACATTCCATTAATTAAAATTTCAATTCCTCCACATTATTTGTTGCTGTAATTTTATAAATTCACTACCAAGTACTAAATTTCTCTTTTTTTTTTTATTTCCACAAAAATTGAAAATTGTATGCAATGTTAAAGCCATAGCATCTTGTAGTCGAAATAGCGATTTTATCTAAATAACATATACAGTGGGTTAACTAGGTGAATACGGATTTTCATAGGTTGGATTAAATATGAAAATATTTTAATAAATGGGTCGGGTCGAGTATGGGTCACTAAATTTGTATTGCATTAAAAAGGGAAAATTTGAATCGGACCATATTCGACCCGATCTAAACCCAACCCAACCCACCCATCTGACGTAGGGGTGAACGGTTCCAAGTTTCTTATAGGTTCTACTTGGAACCTGGAATTTACCATCGGTACAGGTTCCTCATTTTTTGGAACTTGGAACTTACCCGTTGGAACTTGGAACCTAGAACCTAACCTGTCACAAGTTTCAGGGTAGGTTCCAAGGTCTAACAGGTTCTTTTTTTTATTTATTTCATTTGTAGTTAAACAAGAAGAAAATGAACACAACAATAATGAACAAGCTTGTCATTCACCAAAGAGAATACAAAAAACTAGTTTTTCCGGCATTACGGTTCAAATAAATACAATTAAAATGAGAATTCATTATGTGAATCAATACTAGGAGTGAGCGATTCCATGTTCCGTACAGGTTTCACCTGGAACCTACTCATGAGAATAGATCCCTCATTTTTTGGAACTTGAAACCTACTCTATCAAGTTCCAAGTCGATTATAGGGTCTACCTAAGTTTTGCATGTATTATTAATTGAACAATTGCAGTGAATCATCACCTTTAATGATCACCACTTGCTGTTATGATCCACTGGCCATAACTTATATTTTGACACACGAAGAGTATGAAATATTAACTAGTCATAAAATGAAAGCTCAGACTAGTGATTCTAGATTATTCACTCATCATCTAACGCCATAAAACACCGCAAGATCACCCGAAGACATAAACCAAGAAAAAACATAAAAAACTATTTAGGTTTTAGGTTCCAAGTTCCCCCTATCTATAACCTGGAACCTACCCGTCGAAACAGGTTCCTCAATTTTTGGAACCTGGAACCTACCATGTATACCTTGAAACCTGAAACTTACAGGTTCCCACCGGTCAGGTTCTCAGGTTCCAGGTTCTACCCTAGAACTATGTTCACCCCTAATCTAAAGGCCCTAAGCATAGTATCCCGACAGAGGGGTTTTGTTAACTTGTGCCTTGTTATGAAAATCGAATTGGAATAGAAAGAGGGCTAGTTCCACCTAAGGATTCACATCTATTTTTTTTCCCTTTTTTTATGACGAAGAAGTCTGCAGTAGCTTTGTCGGTCGTACTTCTGCTAAATATAAAATTAGGGAGAGTTGCAAGTAAACTTGACATCTTACAAGTCTCCACATACTGTTCGTCCACAAATATGATATGAACTTTTGACATTTTTTTTGCCCTCCGTTTCTGGTAAAATTGCATTTGCAGCGTATAGCTTGAGCAATGAGCATGACAAGTTGCTATCTTATGACAGCAATGACGAATATTTCCATTTCTTTTTCCTCTTTTATTTTCTATTTTTATGTTTTTGACCTGTTGAAAATCAGGTGTGAAAAATGGTAGGACGAGCAAGACTTCTATCACTCTTAGTTCGTGCATAAGAGCCTAATTGCACACAGAATTTGGAGTACAACAATAAAACCTTGGGGCTTGATCTAACAATTGTAAAGCCAATAAACTATTATATGCTTTGTGAAATTTGTTTTGAAATCATCGAGAGATACAAATAGAAGCTTTTTTGTTTAGAATTCAGTTAAAGTAAAAAAATAAAAGTATTTATTTCTCGTTTTTCTGTCAAAACTTAAGATATTGTTCAATTTTTGGAAAATTGCAAAAAAAAAAAACATACACCTAAATCAAAATGTCAACAATTGCATATTGTAAACTTAGGGTTAAGAAAAAATCGAATTGCAACTATCGCAAGATTTAAATTAAACGAATAGTAAAGAGCAAAAGTTAATTCAGACACGTTATGAAATCGAGACCGTAGGCATGTGCAAAAAATGACGGATCCATTGATCATGAAATGACCTGATTCTTTTTTTTTCTTTCCTCTCTTTCTTCTTAATTTATATGACTTATTTTTAGAAAAATTTAGTCTGCGTGTGTCGAAAAAGTTGAAATGATGGAAAAAAGAAGATATAAAAATAAAATTTGAGAGCCGACGATCGTGTTTTGAATTGATGCCAACATTAAAAAATCGGATCTTTAGCCCAAAAAACAAAGACATTAAAAATCGGGTCCCGACCTCTCTGGTCACTGCCAAAGTCCTGTTAGTTGAGCTGTCCACGTCGATTTGAAACGTGCGCATCTCAAATCCAAACCATATTTGACAGATTTCAAGTGCGCCATTCCTTGATTACCAAAAGTGGGTCATGTTCAAGAATTCGATTTTCGTATTTATGGATTGAGGTGTATTCAAGTAGATATTAAACTATGCATCGAATAACCCGACTCAAACTTTTGAGGTCATGGCAAAATATCGTATCTATATACCACTTTTGTCATTTTCTCCTAAGAAATACGGTGTCATCTGGTTGTTGCCGACGTGCCTGTGCCGTCTTTTGGCTCAAGCCGACATGTCTTCTATACATGTCAGCACTGTAGCCACGTCACATGCCACATCAACTAGCATGAAAGGAAAATTTAACAATGGCCAATTTTATCCCTTGGGGCTTTTTTTGAGTCATTTGAAAAGTCGGGGTAATTTTGTCCATCAAGTAAAATTTCGTGAGTTTTATGTTTTTGGGGATTCGGCTTGAAAAGTTGTGTACTAGCCATCTCCTAAACTCTTAAAAGTAAGTCTCGCTTTGTCTTCATTTCTTTTAATGATGTGAATTCTTCCGTCGATGGATTTAGTCCGAATTCATAAAATGCCGACTAATCTCATGAATTAGGTAAAAAAGAAGATTTCAAGAGAATGATCCAAATATGCAATTATTTACACTTAGCAACACGAGGGATGAAATGAAGTGTCAAGTTCTTCCGTAACCTTATGCTCGTGCTCTGTCACTTTCTTCTTTGATTTCGATTACTCAAGAATCGAGAAAATTATCAAAGTAGTCCTAAACCGATTATAAGAATGCAAATTTAGTTCTAAACCTTTTAATTTAGCCAATTTAATCCTAAACCTTTTGACAATTTGTCAATGAAGTTTTTCAGGCCAATTTTGGCCGAAAATGACTAACGTGGACCCTGACCGTCCTACGTGGCACTGTCATATTGGCCAAATTGAAAGGTATATTACTGAATCGATATTCGCACAGTTAAGTTTATGATCGTTTTGATAATTATCACTACGAGAATGTCCCATTTTTCTATGTGGATGGCTCATGTTGGTGCTCTAGAAGTAGATGCGATGCTCATCCAGGCATGATGATCACGAACTCAAAAGCATCGCATTATCATATACGTGATGCCTCTTTCCTCTACCGAGCAAGAGGTGCCTTTTAGCTTTTGACAAGAATGAGAAAAGAAGCTAGAGGGCCCTGAAAATGCACTTGCTATACCTCGCAAAAGCACACACGACAACGGGGAACATACGTACATTCTCAACATCTCTATTCTTTAAAGACTTAATCAATCAAAAGGAAGAGTGATTATTTTCCCAACTCCATATATGCCCGACAGTGTAAAAGAATGGCTTGTATATATGGAGAGCTCGAACAGTCCATCTGGGGAATCATATTCTCTTCCCCTTTGTAATTGTTGCAATTTTAAACTCGTGTAGTAAGCGCAGGTAAGAGAACAATCCCAATAACTTTCATTATATAACGATCATCCGACTAGATATTCGTAGCTTACCCTATTGTAAGTCTTTGTTATTTGAAGCTTTCGAGGCATGACTTTAGTCTGAAAGATGTTCAATAGATTCATCCTAGGTATGATTTTACTTGACCAATAGTGGTGCAATCAAGCAAATACGTTTTTCTGATTATAAGCATCCCGTCTAATTTTGCTTTGGGAAAATGATATTAATAGTCCCTGAATTTTGGCCCAATGTGCAATATAGTTCTAAAACTTTTAATTTGTTTAATGTTGTTCTTAAACTTTTGATCTATTGTTCAATGTAATCAGTGACTACAGTTTAGGGACTATATTAAACATGTACCAAAAGTTTATGAACCACATTGAATAAATTAAAAGTTTAGGGACCACATTGGGTTAAAGTTCATGGACCCTATTGAACAAATTGGAAATTCAAGCATCACATTGCACATTTGGACAAAGTTCATAAATTATTTGTGTCATTATCCCTTTTGCTTTTGAATCTAGATGATTGCCTCGGATGTCTCTCTCCCTCAGCGCTGCTCGGTAACAAGGCCCGATCTCGAGGCTAACATCCCGCACAATCCGATCAGGTCCGAAACCACCATAGACCCACCTAGGCTCATCGAGATTAAACCCTCTTCTAGACCCGATATCCGATCCGTCCCATCCGGTACCGTCCATTCATCACATCTACTCGCAGACTTCTCCCTTTCCTTTCGTCCACGCACGCACGCACGCACGCTCGCAAGACCTGTGCTAACTACTGGCTCGGAAGAGCGAAAGAACTTAGGATCCGACAGGTCGGTGTCAAAGCGTGGTCGGAGAGGAGACGAACGTAATTTCCGAACTCTCTCCATCATCCACCGCAAAGACCATCATCATTCAGCTCATCAGATTCCACGGGAAAGATGATTTGCGAATCATGCCCTTCTCTCCTTTTTCTCGATAAACCGCGAACACTCTCTTTTGTGGGGGGAGCGACCTCGCCTCTTTTGTCTCGACTTTACTTTTCCCTCGCGTGCGTTTGGACCAACCATCCCTTCGATTCTTCATTCCCCACCTCATCATAAACAGAAAAAAGAAAAAATTTCTTTACGGCCAATCACATCAAACAAAAAAATAAATTAATTAATATCACGAAAAATTTCAAATTGATACGTTCATAATAAATTTACTCAAAATTAATTTTTTGATCATAAAAAACCAAAAACTGGTATATTTGTGACAAATTTACCTTCCGTATATTTCCGTTAAATTGGAACAATACCGCAAAAAATCACAAATTGGTACACATGCGACGAACGGGGATAAAACTCCAAACAGGTATATCCGTCAACTGTCACGTGCCGTCCAACTCAATAATTTGACGATAAAATTTTACAAAAATTAATATTAGATAAATTTATCACGGGTGTATTAACTTGGGATTTTTCGTGGTGTTAACCGATTGCGAAAAAGAGAGCGGAAGAAAATTGACCCTTTCCCATTCGGGCGACGACTGAGCATGCCAGTCTTTAAAGATCGAATTTTGCTCAATATTATAAAGGAAGTACGTGGGAAAAGGAATAAGAGTTCACGGTGGGAAAAGCGCGGGGCTTGAACACGTTTTTGATATTGTAATCTAATTAGCATTTATATATTTTGCGCCATATTTATTATTTATATTCCCTGATGTTACAAATTTGCAGGTGTATATATACTTTCATCTGGGGCTCGAGCAGAAGCTGCAGAAGGGAAGAGAGAGAAATCTGCAGGCGGAAAGGGAGAGGGAAGCAAGAGGCAAAGGAAAATTTCGTTACTGCTTCTTCCTCTCGGTTTACCTCTTCGTTATTTGCTTCCTCTTGCTAGATTTCTTGGCAAAGATTACGTCTTAGTCCCAACTGTTATTAACCACAGGCAAGATCTCTCTGTCTCTCTGTCTCACTTCATCTGTCTTCGAAAGTTGTTTGCTTTTTTCCCTTCGAATGAGCTGCTCCTGGATTCTCTGTTTGCGTCCTCGATGTGTTTTTTGAGCCCGGGCTCTCTTCGAGCTTGGTTAAAACGAAGTGGGTGTGGATAAAAATCGATGCTTGAGTCCTTTCGCGCTGGAAAAATTGAATTTTTTTTCGTTTTTTTTTTCTCGTTTTCTGTTGAAGGTATTGAAATGGGTATGCCGCTAAATGCTGCGTATGCGTGAAAAGAAAGGGAAAAGAAAGTTGTTTTCACTCCACCGAGCTGACGGGGACTGTTTGGATTTGGATTTGAATTTGATGATGTCGGTGTTCTCATTTTATATGTTTGACTTTGATCACTAGTTGCTTGGGGAATTTTAATAGAATGGGAAGTTATTCTTAATGAATTTTATATCCTTGGTTTTAAAAGGGCACTTGTGTTGTTTAGTGTTGATTATCGTAGATCTTCTTGGTGTAAATTGGGGTATAAAATGTGCTTCATACTTTGCTTGATATTGAGACCTGACATGCCCATTATTCTGTTTTGTTATTTCAATCGATTCTTTCCTAATTCATAGCCAAAGTGGCAAAAATTTCCTATTTTGTTGCTGGATCTGTTCTCGATAAAATATTCTGTTTTGGGATTGCACAGTTCTTGGGATTGCACAGTTCGTAGTTCTTTGGAGTTCTCCCCAACAGGTATAGTTCTTCCATTGTCTTGTGGCTTTGGTGCTCGCTGAGTAGCTTACGATCTGGTACTATTGTTTGAACTTGGCGATCAAGATGTGTCGTGCAAGCTCTGTTTTTTTAAAATCTCGTGAATGATCGATTTGATATCTTCGTCCTGTGTATTATATGGCCTTTCAGAACTTTTCCAATCCCTGACCTTAAAATTCTGATTGTATGTTCGTTATCTATTGTCAGATGTAAATGGATGCTGTAATCTAAAGCAGCTTGTATGTCTGTGGGTGCTTCTGTGCAATGATACTTGAGCCGTTCTATTTCAAAGATCATCTAATTTCTAACTATTTGGTGGAACGTTCAGAGACTGGAGCCTGAGAAGAAAAGGATTATATATGGAGGGAGGCGCAGAAAGAGGTTTGGAATGCCTGAAGACTATGGATGGGAGGGAGAATAACGGGAATGGTTCGGAGAAGGTGATTCCTTCTTGTTGCTTAAAGGCTATGGCCTCCGCCCCCGAGCTTGATGCGAAGTGCCACTCCACTGTTGTTTCAGGGTGGTTTTCGGAGTTCAAAACTTTTGCTGGTCTGTTTGTTGACTCTCACTGTTTGTATCTTTGATGTTTTAGTCCAATGCTCAGGTTTTAGATCATTTGATTATTAGGTTTTCTCTGTGGGACCAACATCTAATTATCAGGTTAATTAAGAACTTTATCCAATGTATTATACATAGGGTTTAGGAGCTTAAGATAGGTATGAGTTTATATTGACACTTCTCGAATGTTGATCTCTGCAGCCGATGAAGCTGGCAAAGAGGTTTACTTCAACAACCCAATGTGGCCAGGTGGTTATTAATCTCTGTTCTTTTATTTTGCAAGATTTATGTTCTACCAGTATTCGTTTCCTGGCGGCGAACTGTTGACACATGAAGAGTTGCTTAACCGCTAGCATTTAGAGATTGAGGTTCTGCATCGTTATATCAAGGAGTAGGGAACTTTGATTGTTATTTTTGTATATCTAGCACGGTCGAGATTGCTGAATTCCTGTTGAGATTCCTAACTCCTTAGGTTTAGTTTTTACCCTTGTTGTTCAGCCTGATTTAGCTTGGCATGATTGGGTGATTCTTTGGAAGTATCTTATGGGTACCTTTGTTTTCTTTTCTAGCTGAGTTTTGGATATAGCATTTTGCTGGAAAATGCAACACTTCCTATGGTCATCATGCATAAGTAGTGATGACTTGCATTTTCTTTGGCAGGGGAAGCACATTCTCTGAAAGTAGAGAAGATATTGTACAAGGGAAAGTCGGAATATCAGGAGGTTCTGGTTTTTCAGGTGCTTTTCTTCATTTTATCTTTGATGCTCCGCTAAAAGTTGAGTTGGACTTAGAGAATGTGGCAATCAGTTTCACAGAAAATTTTTCTGCAGTCCTCAGCATATGGTAAGGTGCTGGTTCTAGATGGCATTGTACAACTGACTGAGAAAGACGAATGTGCCTACCAAGAGATGATTACACATCTTCCCTTGTGTTCAATACCATCGCCGAAGAAGGTAACTTACATTGACTTATTCCTGATTCTGTCCTATATCTCGAGAAAGGCAAAGGAAGAGGAGAAATTATATATGAGCTATATCTTTGTCGCTAATCCTTTTCATCGTTATTCTTTTATAATCAATTGATAATATTCCTCTGATGGTAAAATTGCGCGACCAATCATAATTCAGAGATGGAGGAAAATTTTGCTTATTTTCTGTGGGCATAGCCAGTTACTCTGAACCTCTATGCCTAAATAAGTTAGACTATCGATCCTTGGGTATATTTTACATTGTATTAGGTTTTGTTTTGTTTGATGTTAGTTCAGCGGCGTAAAAATACTTTTTGATGCAGGTTTTAGTTGTTGGTGGAGGTGATGGTGGGGTACTGAGAGAAGTTTCTCGACATATCTCTGTAGAGCTTATTGATATCTGTGAGATAGATCAATTGGTAATTGATGTAAGTAACTTTTTTGCTATTCTTTGACTTTTGACAATTTTGTTGGTTCTTTCCAAGTTAGCGAGCTGATCTTTTTAGCATCTAATCTTCAGGTGTCTAAGAAATTTTTTCCAGAGTTAGCAGTTGGATTTGAGGATCCCCGGGTTCACCTGCATGTTGGTGATGGTATTCAAATATCCATGTCTCTTGTTTGCTCTCTTGGTTTTGTACTATCCTTTATGCAATTTGCTAGTGTATCTTATTATTTAACTCTTTTGGTATGTATTCAAGCCGTGGAATTTCTTCGGAGAGCTCCTGAGGGCAAGTATGATGCAATTATTGTTGATTCATCGGACCCTGTGGGTATGTGAATTGTGATCTGTGTTAATAATTCTGTTTTATTTGTCGAATGTGGTTATGGATATAATCTATTCTGGATTCACCTTGAGTTCAAAGTAAAATTTGTGAGAAGGAATTCTAGATATCTGCAACGATGTGGAGCAAATTATGTTTTGTACACTTGTTTTAAACAATATTTCTACTGCCTTGATGTTTAAGTAGAATTTTTTGACGTTTTTTTATGCGATTTGAATTTGTTGATAACTATGCATTAAGTTTTTCGGCTTCTGGGTCTCCTAAAATGCTAGCATCTAAGAAAAATATCAAGAAGAAATGTTCTCATCAGATTGCACATCTGTGTGCAGGTCCCGCTCAGGAGCTGGTGGAGAAGCCATTTTTTGAGACCATAGCTAGGGCATTAAGACCAGGTGGTGTTCTCTGCAACATGGCAGAAAGCATGTGGCTCCACACGCATCTTATAGAAGCCATGTTCTCTATCTGCCGTGAAACATTTAAAGGATCAGTCCACTATGCATGGGCAAGCGTTCCTACATATCCAAGGTAATTGTTGAAGCAGTCCTGCTGAAGTTTTAAAGAATCATTATCACATGATTTGTTGAAATAATCACGGTAATGTTTGTGTAAAGTGGTTTCTTTAGCTTCTTGTAGGTATTGATGTGATATAACATGAGTAGGTGTGTAAATGCCGATATGAATACTATGGAAATATTTCTCACTTTGGGCTGTTTACTTGCGATGCAGTGGAGTGATTGGATTTCTGTTATGCTCGACAGAGGGCCCACCTGTTGATTTCATTCATCCTGTTAACCCTATTGAGAAGTTAGAAGGAGCCACAAAGCATAAAAGAGAACTTAGGTTTTACAATTCGGAGGTAAGCACTTTTGGTCTGGCTGAAATTCAATTAGATTGCATCGGTGACTTCAATCTTGTGTAATTCACAGTATGTTTTGCTGACCTAAGATCATGGATGGGATCTATACCTAGTGGGAAGATTAAAGATGCATAAGTTATGCTTAGCAAAATGTGAGCCATGCTGATTTGAGGCATTTTTTGGCAGTGATATTTATTTGATCTTTGATAATATAAGTAACCATCGATTATATTGAGAATCAGCAAAATCCTGGCAGTTGCAACTGCTCCTTGCGTTCAGTTTGTTTGTGGCAGTTTAATTCTTGGCTTCTATCTCCTGTTTTCTCACCACTTAACTACTGCAGTCTCATGACCCAAAAAAAAAATAAAAAACTACTGCAGTCTAAACATAGGTTGATAGCATTTCTGGTGCTGAAACAGTATAAATTTCGTGAGAAGGGCTTGGCCCAAAAATATTTTTCTAGGGCTAGAATCTCTTTTTTTTTTCCTTTTGTCACAAAACATGTTAAAGTTTTTTCTATACATGGTATCGATCAGCCATGGGGCAATAAACACAGTTCTATGCAGGGGATTGCTAGAGAAAATTTAAGGATATAATTCTAACAAAATTACTCTAAAATGAAATGACGTATTTTTATTCGTGAAATGCCAGATGCACTCAGCTGCGTTTGCACTGCCGACATTTCTGAAGCGGGAGGTGAGCTCACTGCGAGAAATTCTGAATCCAGTGCGATGAAGTTGTGCTCTCTTGCGGGTCGAAGCAGCAACTCTATTATTTAGCAGTATAGGATTATCCCATACGGAAAATTATGATTATTGCTGAATATTGAATTTGAGTGAATCATGGAGACCTAGCTTTGAGGCTCTTGTGCAATGATGACTTCTTATGTACTGTTTCTTACAATTTCTATGCACATGATATAAAGTATTGTTAGTATTCTTAGGATCACACTTGCGAGTACTGATGTCTGATCATCCATAGGAGTAGACTTCCAGAAAAGAAACAACACGCTAGAGCTTCTTGGCTGTTAAAATACGAGCTATTTGTGCGGATTAGATAAACAAGTCAGTTTTTATGGATGGTTTTTCTCATCTGATAGAGATGAGGTCCGGCTTTTGTCGTGGTGATACATGGTTTGATTTCATCGCTGGCAGTTCACATTGACAGCGAACTTGAGCCAAAACTCCATTGATGGTTTATGCAGGCCTTTGTTTTTGTTGTATTTGTGATACTGTGGAATTGAGTAAGTTATACCATCATGTTGTCGCTTAACCCAGGAGACATTGCACCCTATTTCAACTGTTTTGCCCGAATGATAGTGTTGAAAGCAGCATATATGATGTGCAGTCTTCCTGCGCTATAATTGACGAAGGGATACTAAAATTGCCAGTGCGAACCATTTTGACCTGATGGACTACATTTACAAGAGGAGCAACAGGATTGCAATCTCAGATAACCTGAAGAAATTAGAGCACATACAGAGTCTAGACACAGGAATGATGGCACACAACCCTGTGTTCATCACGTTATCAGTGTCTTATCACTCACCGTCATTGGCATCATGACCAACCAGTATGACCTGTTGCTGCGTAATGGAAGACGACAGCATCAAGTCCAAGGGGTCCTCCCTTCCCAGCTTAAGAAACTTACCCTCTTGCCTCGCTGGGGCACATTATTCGTTGCTTCCTTGATGCTTTGGCCATGCTCTTTGTATGGTTTAGGCTGCCAGAATCTCTTTCCGCTCCAGACGGATGAGCACGTCCCTCAACTCATCTGCTGTTACAAGGCTGGGACTTCCCCTAAGGCTTTGGATAATTAGGGCGGCCAGAGGTAGTTTGAATGAAGGGAAATGCATGAACCGCTCTAAGTGTCTCTGAGATGGTTGCCACATGACCCCCAAGCCCATAACGCTTGTTGACGAAGGATGAAATCTCGCCTTCTAATATAAAGACCCTCTTGTGGACTAGGTCTCCGGCGTGAAGGATATAGCTTCTTTCTGCAAAGTGCACTGGCTTGAGACGGTCGCAGAGGCTTTCCCACTTGGAAGATCCTTTAACTAGCGCTTGGAAAGTCGGCGCCTTCATATGCATGCAAGAGGAGGAAATTTCTATGTGACTGATGTCATGAAATGGTCAAAGCCTGCATAATGCTTCAACCTCTTTCTTCCAAATGTGAAGCAGGAATGCTCGACTAACGCAGCATTTCATGGAAACATGTATCTTTGGACCAGATGCGAGGTTTATATAACTTAGAGAACTCACTCTTTTCAAGACCTCCTTGCAGAGATGGGGCTTCATGTCCCTCCTCAAGTCCAGAAGGATATTGTGGAGCAATTTCTCAAGTTTGACACCTCTAGTCTCCTGCCATCTGATGGCTTGACACCAACTTATTTGCTTCCTCAGTTTCTTCAGGATTAAAGGCTACTGTGTTCACCTCTCCAATTCTCGCTTTTTCTCCCACATTTTCTCCAATTTCGATGGCGTCTTCGTCTGAAGATACGAATGCCTCAACTGGAAGCTGACGCAACACATTTTCTCCAGGTAAAGCTGAATTATGCAGCAGAAATTATTTGCATGGTCTCAAAATGGGGACAGTCTAAATAACAGGCATAAATATCAGGTACAGGTGCTCATAACCATCTTTTCTCTCCCTTTGGCAAAGTACCAACCTGCATATTTTCAATAAGCAGAGATACGACCAAGCCCGAGATGGAAATACAAACCGCACAGCAGATTTCCCATCGATAAGCACTTGATTTCAGGTTCTGACCAAGAGTACTGCAAAAGATTTGCCAGTAGTGTGCACTAGCCAGAAGATAAGCCCTGAAGCCGAGTCATAAATGAAGCTTCTAATTTAGGAACTTTAACTTCTGTTAATTTAGCATGGGATAAAACCCATGAAGAAATTTTAAGAGGCTCTAATGGAGCACAAGGTCAGGTTTGGCGGGCACCATCAAAAGCAGTAATAGGACTCGTTCTCCAAATCAGTGGAGCCCTGAATGCAAGATTGAAGGCATCGAGGCATTCACCGTCTGTGCTTGAAAAGGGGAAAGATCTTCCAGGAATATCTTATCTCCTGAAGTGCATCACTGTGCAATGATGCAACAACACAATTCACGCGGCTTTTGCATGCTTGTGTCCAACACACCATGTTTCTTTGACGACAAGTACCAAGGGGCTCCAAATACCTAGAATACAAGCAAGCCACCAGATAGAAATGTTAAACTAAGTAAGAGGTTTACGAGATTCTGATTAAATTTGCATTGCATGACGAATTGAGAACCTCTCCCATCTCCTTGGGGACACAGGTCTATTACCTGTTTCTCAACATGTTCATTCCTTCCTAAAAAGATGCAACAAACCTCAGAAGATGCCCATTTCCAATGACATACAAGCCAAGATGTGGCGTTTTGCTCAGATTTCTAGAGAAAACCATTTGGCTAGCAATACTTACATGACTAGCAAACATGTAAAGGATGAGATTTAGTGCAGCATCAGCCCATCCATATTTAGAAAGTGGACCAGATGTTTTTTGGCTATCACATATGAGGGGATGATTCAAAGAACACGGGAACATGTTGGAAAAGCGCAACTACTTTCAGTATATTCATTGCTGGAAGGATCTTGGGCCTCTCATTAATGAAATGACAACTAAAATCATCACCTAACCGTTAAAACAGCATAACATCGACACTAGCTGCGTGATTTTAAGGAGGGTCTCTTTTGAATAAGCGTTGGATAACATAATTCTACTAAATCAACATAGCATCGAGTAGGCAATTGAAAATATCAGCTAACAATTGAGCTGTTGGGTCCTTTTTATCTGTGGTGATAGAGGTATGGTTTAAATCTTCCACTATCTGACATACGATGAGTCATTTAATTGATGACTCCCGTAGGAACATGAGAAAGCATTTAAATTTAGTTTACCAAAAACTTCGGGCATTTGCTTTTTAGCTTCTGCAGAAAAAGTTTTCTTCTTAACTGAGGAAGGGAAAGATCTGCAAGAAGGCTGATTAGCTGGGCAATTCTATTAGATCCAGGTGATGGGTTTTCAGTACAGAGTGAAAGCAGCAGAAGTACCGCATGAAGAAGATCTACTGCTGAGTGCATGACAATTGCTGCAGTCCTTAGGCTTTTGTCCAACTCGAGGTGTTTGAACCATCTTTGATCTTCGATATATAAAAGAGAAAAGGATCCACTGAGACTCAGACGGTACACAACACCAAGATATCTTCCTTGACAGAAGCCTCCATCGGCCTTAACAAAATATTCTTCATCCTAATAAGGATTGCAGATAAGACCACGGTCATGGCCACAATGCAGAGTTCCTGTCAGGTTCTTTTTTCTTTTTTCTTTTTTTTGCAATCGTTGCACAGTCGAGTCCAGTAATATTAGGATACTCCTCAACACGCTTCTCAGGTTTCTGACTCTGAATCCTGAGGGGAAAAAAGACCTTTAAGAATAGTTCCCTCGTTTTACATCTGTACAAATCTATAATCCCAGAAAGATGAGAAATGCCTTTTTGCCAACATGTTCGAGTTTCCATATTAGAATTGGCAATGGCTTTTTCTTCAGAGTTAGGTTCTCAGATATCATAGAGGCATTATGCTCTAGAAGATTAGGGCTCACAATCATACAGGTGAAATGTAAACCAAGTGAACTGATGCATATCAACATCACAAGAATAGCAAATTTTGCGACAAACAATATGCACAACTTCTTATTTTCATGATGATTTTTGTAAACAGGAGTTCGGGATTTCTCTTATAAGGCCCCTATAATAAGTTTCTTCTGCAAGAGAATATGTGGAAACTGTCGAATTACGACTGTGATCAGCACGCAGGATTTCATCTCCCATAGTTATTTCCTTCGGATGCACAGTGATTCAGCTCCAGAATTATTAGTGGACCCACGGATTTTTCTTGTCTAGCCGCAAGTCTATCAGAAACTGAGAACCATCTTAATACTTTGGTTGACTCATGTCCAAAACACGTGAACATAGATGGTTAACTTGTCCCATAAGCACATAATCCTCCCTTGTTCAGCTTCAGTTTTTTGTTTGCTGAGTGAGACATGGAAATTTCCAACTTGATTTTACCGAGTCATGGCTCTCGGAACTTTCATTCGCTAAAGATTTGTTTGACAAGCACAAGTTTTGAGGGTGTGAACGAGATAAAGCATTGTCGTAGGCCCGTAGTAACATCAATATTGTCCAGATTTATTCTACCAGATCAGGTCTTCTTCAACTCGAGATATTGAGTTTCAGCACCATTTTTTCTCTTGCTGATTGGTGACAAAGAATATTAGAGGCATAAATAGACTCGTAATTCCTTCACATATTTTTCTTTCTATTCCAGGATAATAAAACAGCTCAAAGCGAGTATATTCTTCTGCAGAGTAGCATAGAGAATCAATCTTTTTCCAGTTGAATGGAACATAGTACAAGGTGTCATCACAGCAAGCATCGACTTCACAGAACTAGAGTGAAAAACACTCACTTCCAAGTCCTTTTCTTTTCGTTGTTTCTGCTTGATTTTTCGACAACCCAACAGAATCACTTTATGAAGTCTAGAGCGAAGCATCTCATGTCCACAACTATCACTCTAGCCGTGAAAGGAAAGTCTAGTTACTGGATCCCCTTCCCAAATTGGGCGAGGGCAGCTATATTGCCTGCGCTTAGGCCAGCGACCTCCGCCGGCCATTGACGATCCCCTGCATAGTGAAAAAGGGAACAACAAAAAAAAGAAGAAGAATAGAAACACAGAAAAAAGTGAAATAAATATTATCTATGTTAGTGCTGACTATTCCACGAAGGACGGCCAGGGCTAACTTGACCATCACGTCAGCAATTTCTAGCTAAAATTGACAAATCGTTAAAATTTTTAGAATTAAATTGGCAAATCATCTAAAAGTTTGAAAGATTTAGGACTAAATTATCATAATTGAAAGATTTAAAACTGACCTGGCCCGCCGTGAAATAAATTTAGGACTTTTTGGACAATGCAAGAGCATATATCTGCTCCTCTGAGTCAACAGTGGATATGCAAAATTTGGAAACCCTCAAGTCTTATCCTCTCAACATCAATTGCTGCATTATTGACAAGAAAATAACAGAAGTTGGTGACTGAAGTGTGACTTTCGCTCTGGACAAGTGGGCACCAAAGGTCTTTTTTTCTTATTAATTTCTTCATGTTCCCTCCAGAAAAGGGTGGGAACAGAAAAATAGAAAAGAAAGAAGCAATCAGCTACACAAAACAACACGGTCTCTGTAACACCGGGATGAATGCTTGCATTCAAGTTGGTTTTTTCATTACAGAAAAAAAAAAAAAAACATGATTTTCGGCACTATATAATCTGCAAATAGTGGCTGACATAATAGTACTTTGGGATAGAGGGACAAGGTAACATCATCAAGGAGACTAATCGTGGTTCTTCCAACACTTAAGCTGGAGAAATCCAGAGAGAAAATACGAATCTCACCGATTTTTTTTGGCTGTGAAATGACTGATTACATATGATTCGGTTTAATCACCTGTCTTAACTCCATATGACAAACAGCGGCAGCAGTGACCGTATATAAAATATCAAAAAAGATATACACAGACCTATGGCAAGCGACGCAACATTGCTCTAATGCAATGAAATTTTCTTTTTTATACATCAGCATCACATAAATCACCGAATGCTACCGACTATTGCTCTTCAGCAGTAAAGTCGGGCTCTGCCGGCTTCTGAAGTAGTATTGGAGGTATTCTCTCCGGCATCCTCGCCTTCCTCACCCCTTTACTTCGTAAGGCGCGAAGGGCATTTGCTGCAAAACGTGATGCATAGATGGTGGCACCTAAACTTGGTGAGCTCCCACCACCATTCGCCAAAGCATCATGTAACCTGTTTTCCTCCTCTCGAAGAGACTCTTCCAGCTTCTTTCTCGTGTAGCGCCTCCACGCGGCTTGTATAAAACAAGCTGCCCATGTCCTCCACTGCTGTGAGTAAAACCTGAAAGTGTGTCGTAGCTGCTTGCTGTGAAGCCGCCGAAATTGAGAGGCAACAAACTTAAGGTCATCTGCGACCAGGGCAAAAGCTTCCACTTCTATTAAGGCTTGGACAGTTCTGGTCGAGATTGGGAGGTTTGACGAGGAATGTGGGTCAAGTGCCCATGTGAGAAGTTCTTCTCCACAAAAGTCGCCAGCTTTGAGATATTCCAAGTTGAAAAATCCCGTCCTCCCACCATTGGTGGTCGTGGTCAATAGCCTGCCTCGCATGATAAAGAGCATCACGTCAACTGGGTCCCCTTCCCGAACGATATAGCTGTCCTCCGTGTAAAGAACTGGCTTAAGACGGTCGCACATTGCATCTAACAGTTGCTCATCCATTTTCTCGAACATTGGCACCTTTTTGCATTGAAAAAAGGGAGAAAATAACAATCAGTGTTTTCACGATCCGGTAAAGCACCACTTATAACAAGAGATACCCATTAACACTTACTCTTTTCTCCCCCATTCATAGGATTTATATCTAAAGATAAGACTTATATCCGTCCTACAATCACAATGCCATATTACAATTGGGAAAATGACACAATCCGTTCTTGAATTTGGGCCCAATATGCAATGTGGTCCATGAACTTTTAATTTGTTTAATGTAGTTCTTGAACTTTAGCCTAATTTTTAATGTAGTCCTTGAACTTTTAATTTGTTCAAAGTGATCCCTGGACTTTTGGTACATGTTCAATGTAATCCCCGAATTATAGGAAAATGTTCAATGTAGTCCTTAAACTAATTCAAGTTTAAGGACTACATTAAACATTTTCCTATAGTTCGGGGACAACATTCAACATGTATCAAAAGTTCAAGGACCACATTGAATATTAGGCTAAAGTCCAAGGACAACATTGAATATTAAGCTAAAGTTCAGGGATAACATTGAACAAATAAAAAGTTCAGAGACCACATTACATATTGGGCCAAAATTCAGGAATTGTTTGTGTTATTATCCTATTATATTACAATTCTCAAATATTAGCACCCATTATGAAACTCTAGCCAAATGCTCATGCTAACAATAAGAAAATCAAACAAAAATATAGAAGAGATGAATAAGCACTATGATAGATGAAAACAAATTAATTCAAAAACACTCACTCTCATGAGAAGAGCCAAACAGAGATGGCGTTTAATGTCCCTTCTAAGATCCTTGGGTAGATTGCGTAGAAGATTCTCTTCATCAACACCTCTGGTTTCCTGCCATTTGTAGTGTTCGTACCTCCTAATCCTGTCCTTCAAATTCTCAGGCAGCAGACGATGGGACATCCACTGCTCCGCATCTCTTCTTTTTACTCTCATCTCCTCCAATCTTGTTGTTGTTGATTGCAAATATGTCTGTTTCAAAGAAAAGATCTCGCCTATCAGTACAGACTTCAGCTAACAAGATCATTAGTAATAAAGACACAACTAACCAATACAAAACAGAACTTTTCCTAGACATTCATAGCCCAGATTAGCTTCACTAAACATTCTAACAGTACAGTCCATGGGATACAAGATCAGAATCCACAAACTGAGTGACAGGGAATTGGATGGAGGCGGCATGGTAACCCTGAGTTGAAAGCTTATGAGGACACTCCTTCAGACAAGGAGTAAGCCCGACTTTACAAGTGGCCCATTTCACACATAAACATTTGAATATAAGTCTTAAAAAAAATAAAACGAGCGAAACCAACCTGCATATTTCCAATGAGAAGAGAAAACAACACCAAGCCAGCAATGGCAATGAAAACTGCAAAGCAGATTTCCCAGACAAATACACTTGTCTTAAGGTTTTGACCAAGAGAACTGCAAGGAAAAGCATGTATAAGTTCAAATTAATTTACAAAGTAATCAACCGCAGAGATCCCATCGATTACTCCAACCAAAAGATTTACATACACGACAACTAAAGCCAAGCTCAACAGATCACCCCAAACGAGCTGAAGTGTCCTTCTCTATTGAAACCGCGTTTGAGATAGGCATAACATATCATCTACCTAAATAAGGATGGCTCAGCAATAAATGTTCTCCACAGCTTCACTAACTATCCATTCTCTTTCCAAATGACTCCTTAGACCAGGAGATAACGACGTGTCTACTACAACAATGGAAGACTCAGTGCCACCGTACCGAATCACAAAGCGATTGGAACAGCACATGCTACCATAAGAAAACTTTAATCTTTGATATCTTCATCCATGCAACAAGAAGATATAAATCCTTAGTATACGTAATCAGCACTTGTAACAAGTGTAAAATGCTTAGACTTTCATGTGTACCTCAAATTCTGCAGTCCCCACCAAAAGCAAAAAAAGAACTTCTGTGGAAAATCAGTTGACTCCACGACACCAGCTTGAAGGGCATTCAGGAATATTCCAAAATCAAATAGAGTTGTATTTGGTGTCTGTATAGGGCAAGAAGAATCGAGGAATGCATTGACTGTATGCTGAGGGTAATCACAATACAGAGAAGCACGGTTGCATCCATGTTGATCACATGCTTGCTGCCAACATGTGGTCTCTCGTTCTATCGAACATAAGTACCAAAAGGCACCAATAACCTATAATAACCACAGATAAGTGACAGCTTAACAGAAATTGCAAGAGAAAACTAATTTCTCTACAACGGCTTGTTCAACTTAGTAAATAAAAAGGAAATATAAAGAGTATGAAAGCAACATGTTTCTATGAATGTAAGATAGCACAAGATGATATATATCAATATATAGCAAGAAATGAGGCATCCATGAATAGGCAAAAGAGTAACAGAACTTACATGACTAGCAAGCATATACAGGATCAGATTAAAGGCAGCTCCAGCCCATGCAGTCTCTGTGATGATGCCTGAACTTCTTGTTACTTCTCTGTACAATGGGTATATACGAATAACCCTTGGAATGTATTGAAAGAAAACTACGAATTTCAATAAGTTCTTCGTATTCAAAGGTCTCGAACCCCTCAGTTTTGGTATAACAATCCAAATCACAACCTGAATGATACACAAAAATGACAAAACCCAGCAAGAAATTTGTGTTAGTTAATATAGATATGAAATGATAAGAAATATATTTCTTGAGAAAGGTCATTGAAAATTTTCCAGCACCTGTGGAAGGGGAAGGACCGCGAGAATGTCAATTAGAAAGTACGAAACTATGTACTTCTTTGCTATAGCCAATGTATCTTCAACTAAAACACCTCTTCCGAACACTCGAGAATCTGGTGCAATGAAGCCTGTGCTGAATTGAAAGATAATATGTAGGATGTAAAAGATATCTGTGAAGGAACGTAATACACTGGCTGTAATCTCCATCCTTCTATCCAAGTCAAGGCACTTCTCGTCATCATTAATAATAGGAACATAGAAGAACAGAGGGTCCAATGACACAGCGAGAATGCACGAAAGCACAAATATCTTATTCCATTTCTGAAGAAATGGACCTTGTGGATCAAGAACTCTCTTTTTGGATTGCAATACTTTTGCCAGGATGGTAGTGAAAGAACACGATTTCCATGATTTTCCAATGTCTTTCATACGTCCAGAACCAAATTCGAAGCCTCGCTGAAACTTGTCTGAAGCTGAACTTAGGACATTTCTAAATTTCCCTGTCCGTAATCCTATATTTCCACCATATCTCCTTTCATTAGCTTTATCAGAACTATGGGGCTGAAACCTGAAAAATGCCATAAACCACATAATAATGGTAGAAGATACTGTTAACATCTTGTCGCATCGAAACCAAAGCAACGTTGTGTTTGAGCAGTAAAATTCCAAACTTCAATGCTTAGAGTTCAAGAGAAACATATTCAGAATAGGTCATCATATATCCTGGTTCACATAAACTAACCTTTCTTCCATGTTCAACACAGTACAGGCAAGTTATCTCGTACCTAAGATATTACAAATTCAATGGCTACCACAACCCATAGGAAAGCGAGAGAAGCAGAAGGAAGAGCTGCTTTGGGATTTCGGATGAGATACCTTACGAATTTCTCTGCCTGATAATCCATTTCTATCAACAGTTACAGTATACCGTCACGAATAAGAAATCCCGAACAATACACTGTCAGAGTCCGAGATCCTCTCCATGAACTGAACTGGCCCTAGCTGTAAACACAGATGCAAAAGGAGGGGGGGGAAAGAATTTACATTGTCAACAAATTCTGCAGATAGTGAATCACACATATGATTGGGAAAACATAAAGATCGCACTAGTCACATATCATAATTTTCAGAGACAGGAAACCGAAATCTGGGATAATTCCCATGATTTACAGCAACCCCAGAGGAAAAATTACTTCCTTAATCAGTCCATTACCCACTGCCAGCGCCAGCACCCTCCATTTCCATATTCGAAAGCGTCACTCACCAATTACCATAAAAGCACTGGCAAAACATAATTGCTCCATCATCTCTACACAAATTCAGTATCAAATGCCTCTATGAAACGGTGTAGCTTCACACAAGAATCAACAAAACCTTTCCGTGCTAGTTGAAACCAAAGCAATCATCCCTCCCCAATTTCACTCCAAACACCAAAAACGCAAGCGTGCCTCCATATCCAATCCCGTAAAAAAGGCAGGAGAAACACGGCAACACGTCATTCAAGAGAGCCGCCGGAGCTGCCGCCGCCGCCTAAATCCAGAGTCTTAGGAAACCGAGGGAGCAAAAGGGTAACCGTCCGCGGCGACAGTTAAAGGCGAGTCTCGACACAAGAACCAAAGCTCGAAACGGCGTAACCCCCCCTCCAAAAAAAAAAAAAAAACACAGAAAACAGAAACAACAACACAACAAGCAAACTCCGCCGAGACAAAAACTGACCTCAAGCGCCGCACCGGAACCGGAACACAATCGTCCGCGACGGCTCGGGCCGGCGGCATCCGCGGCGGCGTCCGGCGGAGGGAGAGGAGGCGAAGGCGACGAGGAAGAGGAAGGCGACGAAGAAGCTGCTCGGGAGGAGGGCGGAGGAACTGAGCGCCGCTGACTTCGATGGCGATGGAATTATAGGCGCACACGGCGAGAGAGAGAGAGAGAGAGAGAGAGAGAGACGGAGGAAGGGAGGGAGAAAGTTCGAGGAAGCGTCTTAGGGCGAGTGTGTGTGTGTGTGTGGGTTACTGATGACTGACCGATTGCGCTTGAATTTGTTCCTCCTTCTTTCGATGTTGTTTGTCTTTTTCCTTTTGCCTTTTTCCTTTTTCCTTTTTCTTTCTTTCTTTCTTTTTTTTTTGTCGGAAAACGAATTATTAATTCGTGTTTTTGCTTTTTTTATTTTGGGGGGGGGGGGAATAGTATGGAATTGGAAAGAGAGAGAGAGTGAGAGAGAGAGAGAGAGGGAGGAGCAAAGTCCAAAGAGAGAGCACGGTCACCACCGATGAGGCGATGACGAGCGCGGCGACAGACATTCATTTTAAAGGCGCAGGTTGGGTGATTTTCTACTGCAAATTGCAACCCAAAGATTAAAATAGAAAGAAGTAAAAAATAAAGGAAAATACTTTTTTATTCTTTTTTTTGGACGAAGACGTTTTCTTTTGGGTCGATACCACGAAAAATCTCAAACTGGTATACCTGTGATAATTTTACCCCAAACTAATATTTTGACCACCAAAAACCCCAAACCGGTACAGTTGTGACAAATTTACTCTCGATTTGTTTCCGTTAAATTTTCCGGTCAAATTGCTTTGTTAAATGACATGTGACAGTTAACTGACGTACCAATTTTATGTTTTACCCTCCATTTGTCACAGGTGTATCAGTTTGTGATTTTTTATGGTATTAATTCAATTTAACGAAAACTAACGAAGGGGTAAATTTGTCACAAATGTATCAGTTTGGGGTTTTTAGTGGTCGAAATATTAGTTTTGGGTAAATTTGTCACATGTGTACCAGTTTGGGATTTTTTGTGGTCAAAAAATTAGTTTTGGGTAAAATTATCACAAGTGTATCAGTTTGGGGTTTTTCGTGATGTTAACCTTTTTCTTTTTCAGCACACTAAACAAGTGCATAGATCTAGTTTCGATGTTCTTCTCTTTTTCAGCTTTTGATTTCGATGTTTACTTGCATTTCTTTTCTACATTTTATTGTTACTTGTGTTACATATGGTAAGCGCGGGCTTGGTTTGGAATGGACTGGTCATGAGCTTGCCCCTCAGGCGTTACTTTGCTTTGGACTCTGGCTTCGGTCGACATTAATTGGTGCCTCGGCTTATTAATGTCTCGGGCTTTGTTTTTTTAACTCGTGGTATGAACGTTCCCGTACTGTAAGTCGGGTTTAGGTGGAGGGGGTGGAATGTCATCAACCTTAATGGCCTTTCCTTTGTCTTGCGATGGGGGCCGAACTTCGATTTAACCCACTAGCTTCTCAACTTGCTTTCCGACCGACTCCATAGATCTTTGGTTATCTGAAAGCATGGTTTTGAGGATAGTAGCCTTTTGTTGGATCATAGCCTGCATCAACTCATTATTTGATTGCACAATCTATCTGTTGTCTTCAGTAAATCACTATCCTTAACGAGCAATCCTTTATTAAGTTTTCTTGATTCATCCTATATTGGTCTCGATGTTTGAAGTAAAGTAATCTTTTTCGTAGCTCCATATGTGAATGAGATGGTCACCGGCTGACTAAGGGTGCATTTGGGAGAGCTTTTGAGAATTGTAAAGTCATTTCTTCAAAGATTTTTTACTCGAGGTATATTTGCTCAAAATAAATATCATTGGGTCAATTCACATTGGGTGTATTTTTATGCAAAGCAACTTTGAAGTAAAATAAGAGAGAGGAAAAAACAGAGGGCATGGCTACTAGAGAATGGAGAGGATTGAATCGACAAACTTGGGAAAATCAATCGAAGCTGACAAGGATTAAGTCGTCGAAGAGGACAGGCGAGACAGGCAAGGCGATGCCAAGGTTGTGCAATCTTGAGAGACCTAGAGAAGGCAATGCTAAGGGTTGTGTGAACCTTGGTGGCCCTCCCCTCAGGTCGCGTTACCTTAGGCAGTCCTCGCAAAGTGAAGTCAAGGGTCGCAAGATCGAGACTTTTTCGAGATAAAGCCCATAGTCTTCTGTTGGCCAAGGTGAGGCGAGGCCGAGGGTCGCATGACCTCGGCGACCCAAGTCGCAAGAATGCAAATCCCATAAACTCAGATCTCAGCGACCATCGGTGACACTCAACCCTCGACGAATGTCCCCTGGCAACCGTCGACTCTAGACTCGATGTCAACCGGAGATCTGGAGTAGTGGACGATGGGTGCTTTTGGTTGAGAGAGACCATGAAAAGTGAAAATGATGGCAAAATAGGAATTCAATAGTATTAATGTGACCAAAGTTGAAAGAAAAAAATCGACTAACTCATGAGAAAACTTTCCAAGAATGCTGCAAAGGCAAAACAATGGAAGATTTGCTTGGATTTTGCCAATGCTAGCTTTGAATAGAAATGGTCTAAATTTATTTTACCAAACACTTTAACTTTCGCTCAAGGAACTTTGGACTAGCCCCTAGGTTCAAGAATTTCCTTTAGTTTAAAGGGAAAATAATTTAAAAAATATCTAATACATACTAATTTAATAAAAAATTTGTATCTCATCTTCTCAAGCTCGAACTCTTATGGAAAATTACATAAATAGTCTCTGAATTTTGGCTCAATATGTAACATGGTCCTTAAACTTGTAATTTGTTCAATGTAATTCCTAAACTTTTAATTTGTTCAATATCATCTTTGAAACTTTTTGTATATGTTCAATTTAGTCCCTAAACTATACAAAAATATTCAATATAATTCTTCCATTAATTCAAGTTATGGGACTACATTAAATATTTCATATAATTCAGAGATTACATTAAACATGAACCAAAAGTTTATGGACCACATTGAATAAATTAAAAGTTCAGGGACCATATTGAATAATTAAAAACTTCAAGGATCACATTACACATTGGGCCAAAGTTCAGAGATTGTTTGTGTCATTATCTCAATTCTTACCTATTATCCGAAGTAGTTATATCTTAAAAATTTCTCCTTATCAAACTACAATTGGGCCAAAAGAACTCTTTTAAGTAAAAGCTTGGATTGACCAGGGTGATGATACTAAATTGCCGGTAAGTTCAGGGCGCGCGTTTGGCAATGTTTGGGGTAAATGCAAAGTGATTTTCTCAAATTTCATTGACTCAAGATGCATTAAGCAAATATCCTCTGGTTAAGTGACGTTTGGTGTATTTTTCCAAAGTAGCTTTGGAGTTAAAGAAAAAGAGAAAAAACAGAGGGCAAGACTATTGTTCATCGTCTCCATTGTGGAAGCAAACCTGATGAAACAAATCAATCGCTTTGCCCCAAAATCAAATCGTGGTTAGGCATTGAAGAACGAATCTCGGTACATGAATAACTTCTTCACCCACTTAGCTAGCTATTAAGAATCAACACTAAACCGCAAGCTAAAAGTATTCGACCTTCAGTTTCTCCATCTTCTAATAAAGCAGGAGAGCAAGCAATTAGTGTGCTTCGAACCAAAAAGTACATCAACAAACCAACCTTATTCCAAATAAACTTAAACAACACTCAAACTAGCAATCACCCCAGAATTCAAGTACCAACGCAGTTTCATCTAAGCTTAAATTAACAGACTCAAGCCCCATACAACACGAACCAAAGATGGGTCCTTGAGAAACTGACAAACCAGTGGTCTCGACGATGACGACAACACGAACCGGATTGATGCTAGGGTTTCCGGAGCGATCAACTGGCAAAGATCGAATTGTCAAAGAGGTCGGGCGAGGTGACACCGAGGCTCCCATGAATTTGGCAATCCATCCCTGCAATCGTTGACTAAGTTGCGCGAACCCAGACCCTCTGTCACACTGAACAACCGTTGGCGAGCCAAGTGACCATTAGTGGGGCATCATACCAGCAACCAGATATGGATTTGGAACGTTTGGTTCAGTGAGGAGGACATGAACAGTGATTTTGAGGGCAAAACTGAAATATGAGAATATTGGTGAGGGCAAAGTTGGAAAAAAAAAAGAATTCATTAACCTTGAAAGGAGCATTCTGAAAATGCTAAATGCCAATACTAGGTGGGACTTGCATTGAATTAAGGACTTTTGGAGATGCTAAGTTAGATTCAAAGGCATTTATAATTTGGAAAAAAAAGTTACCAAAAAACTTCAAATTGTACTCACTGTGACGCATTTACTTTAAACTTTTTTGTGATACCAAAAGGCCAAAACTTGACTTGTTTGACACTTTTACCCTCGTCAATATTCTGTTAATAAATACCGTTAAAAATATCCCTTCATGAACTGCGGAAGGCAAACTGTGTTGACATGACGTCGTTTTGGCTAAAAAATCATGTACTCTCGATGGAAGGTAAATGTGTCACACATGTTCAAGTAGAGTTTTGATGTCACAAGAAAAGTTCAGAGTAAATGAGACGTCATGTTGTGAATACAGTTTGAGGCTTTTATATTACAAAAAAATGTTTAAAATAAATGTGTAATGGTGAATATAGTTTGAAATTTTTTTATAATTTTTTCTTTTATAATTTTGTTTCCAAAACACCTCAACTCAAGAAAATATTGGCGACCAAAGCGATGACAAGTTAACAAAAGACTAGCCCATTCATCGTTTGTCATGTGTCAGCTCGCGGGCCCACCAATTAAAATATTCTCTCTCTTCTGCACTTGCTTTTCTCGTCATCTCTCTCTCCTGCACTTGCTTTTCTTCTCACTTCTTTGCGACCACCATGGCCATAGAGCTTGAGCTTGAGCCCAACATCTCGGCCTCCATGGCGATATAGCTTGAGCTCGTGGTTGCAAGCATGTTCGAGCTTCAAGCTTATGGCCATGGCTTATCATGGTCGCTTGAGTTTCGAATCTCGTCCATAGCCGCTAGATCCAGAGACTTATGGCCAAGGATTCTCAATCCGAAGTCTCGCGATCACCATAGCCTCAGAGCTTGGGATTCGAGCCTAGAGCGCGAGCTCGAGCACAACCTTTTGACCATGGCTGACATATGTTGAGTGTGACGTTCAAAAATTTTTGTGTTCTGTAATAATATTTTTGGATTTATCGATATTGAGAATCGACACCGATTTCCTTGTTACGTATTAATTTAGTAGATACTTTAGTAACCTAACAAATATTTATTATGAAAATCTTATAATCGAACCAATTGGCAATTTTCCCATTAGTGCTTATTTTTTCTATTTTTCCTAAGTATTTAATCCCTCACACGTTTTCCTTTTAAAGATATGGAGCTTGATAATGATGAGGTCATGCATTGCCTCATGAAATTTGGCCTTGGTTCATTAATGCTTAGAATGATTATTGCTAGGGATGAGTGGTTTCAGATTCCTTACAGATTCCAGTTACCTACCATCGGGTACAGGTTCTTCATTTTTTTGAACCTGAAACCTACTTGTCGGAACTTGGAACTTACCTTGTCACAGGTTCCAAGGTCTACCCAGGTTCTACCTGTATTGTTAATTGAACAATTACAGTGAATCATCACCTTTAATAACTACCACTTACTATTACGATCCACTAACCACAACTTATATTTAGACAAACGACTAATACGAAACATTAACAAGTTACAAAATGAAAGCTTAAACTAGTGGTTCAAGATTATACACTCATCATTTAACGCCAAGAAACATTGTAGGATCACGCGAAGACATAGATCAAGAAAAAAAACAAAAAACTTGTTTAAAATTTAAGGCTTCAAGTTCCAGATTCCACCTACTTAGAACCTACACGTTAAATAGGTTTTCCAAATTTTGAAACCTGAAACTTATCCTGCATACTTTGGAACATGAAACTAATAAGTTCTCATCGGTCAAGTTCTCAGATTCTAGGTTCTACCCTAAAATCATGCTCACCCCTAATTATTGCTCACACTTGACCAAATGAAATGAAGGCTTCACATAAATATCACTTTTCTTGGCTGATGATATCAATCCATTTGCACCCTAGCTATTAGCATACGGGGCACATAAATCAATTTCATTGGAACACTTACTCTATACACTTATTATTCTAACCCTAAGACAATTAATGCCTTAACCATGGTTAAATCAATTCCACTCTTTTCTTCCTTGTTTTAGTCGACTGAGAGGGACTTTCAAAAGAACACAAGCCCCCACTTCATCAACTTTCACTCGTCAACTCATTTCTTCAACTTACATCATTAAAACCGTGAGGAAAAGCGAATGTACCACGCTCATATTATCAAAGTTTCTATCCCAATCTTTCGAGTTGGATGAGGTGACCAAAGCCTTAAATAGCCTAATCTTGTTCAAGGTAATTAAAAACTCCAGGGGTTAAGTTAGATTGATCTACTTAGTATCTTGACTTTGTTGGTTGATGACCGTTATATTTTGTTGCCTTTGCTGTCTAGTGTAGGTCAGTTTTAATGATGGTATTTGAAATCTTTGCGTTCACTTGAATTGGATCGTTAAGCTTAGGAAGTGTTTGATGGATTGTCTAGGAAGTGTTTGATGGTTTTCCTAAGGGGTGTTTGATTTTTCTCTACGATGTGATGACAATTTTTGTGTGAAAGATGTGGAAACAACGAATACTCAACCTGAAAGTGATATTTTTGTATTTGATTAAGTTATCAAATTACTAGCTAAGTGTATCGATTAATCACGTGGTCAATCTTTGAGTTGTTGATGTTCACATTGTCCATTAATTGAGTTGTAGATGTTCACGTTATCAATTATTTGAGTTGTTGATATTCATGTTTTTAGATTATATGAATTGTCAATGTCACGTTGTCGGTTATATAATATATTCTAGGGGATGCCAAACTTGGACCCTCTCTAGTAGGTGTATGATTTGGGGACGAACCAAGCGGAAGCTGGTGAGCCTGTAACTACCCGGTACGATGAGGGTGGGAAGTGATCGCTGGGGCTAAAGGGCTTGGACAAGGAGCGGTTCTTAGCAATGTGTTTGAGACGTGTTTGGGATGCCCCATGAGTGTTTAGGACGCCTCATAAGTCAAGATGGATCCTAACCAGTGGCAAGTACAAATTCACTTGTATGGGTTGGTGGACTTCATGACAAAACTGAATAGATATTCCCCATGCATCATGAAATAATTTGCCATCTGCTTGCATTTGAGTGAACGATCTTATGCAATATCGTTAAAGATTTCTATTGGCATATCATTTTAAGAAAGATGAAGTGTGTGCTTCTACAATTGTTATTCACTACTTGAACTCACGGTATTTGTTGGTACTAGGTTAAGTGTCAAAAGATCTTTTATCTTAAATTTGGAGATTTCATTTACTGAGTTTCGGCTCACCCATTATTTTTCAGTTCTATAGAATGGTCCTAGAGATGACGATGGAGGGAACAAGAAAATATCGAAGGCCATCAACCCTTGGGGTTGGATGGTGATTTAGTTAGCATTGGTGTACTAGTGTTAGTCAACCCAACTTTTTTTCCAGGATTTTTGTATTTTGTTTGGACGACGTAAAGTTGCGAATTGATGTTTTCTATAAATAGAAAAGCATATGTACATTAATTAAACTCATGCGATTTTCTTGTACGGGAGTTTGTTGACGAAATTTTGTTTAGCTTCCGCATGTAAATAATAATTAAAGATTTATAATCGAAAAGGACACGTGTCGCACGTAACGTCCGGGGGTGTCGCATCGAGCTGTCGGCCATGACGGCCTGAGTTGCGAAATCTCGTGGCCATGAATGCTTAAGCTCAAGCTCACATAAGCCATGCGGACGGAGCATCGAGCTTGCGGTAATGGCAATTAATCCCAGAGTCTCGTGGCCATGGAAGCTTTGATTTGAAAACTTGCAGCGGCCATGGACGCGGAGCTCGAACTCGAGCTAAGGGCCATAGCCGAGAAGAAACTGTAGTGAAGAGAGAGAGAGAGAGAGAGAGGAGAGAAAGCAAGTGCCGAAGATAGAGATTTTTCTGACAGGTGGGCCCACGAGCGACACGCGACGCCCGACGAATGGGGCTAGTTTTTTTTTTTTGTCTAACTTGTCATCACTTCAGTAGCCAGTATTTTCTCCCTCAAGCATTTTGTCAAGCTCTCTTTAGGCCGGGCGGGCGGGGGCCCGTTGACAGCCACAGGTGACGTGGCCGTGAGGTGGCAAAGGGAGGAGGAGGGGGGGCGCGCGTCCCGTAGTCTCGACCGCATCGTATCGGATCTCCCAAGTGGGGATGCATGAAGTGTGCCACGTTGCCTTTTCCCTCTTCGGTGCGCCGAGCTACGAGAAGCCACCACTCTCTCTTTCTGCACCGTTTCGCAATCTCACTCCTCCCTCCCTCCCTCCTTCCCTCTCTCTCTCTAAGTTTCACCTGCGCTCGTTGCCTCCACTATATAATCCTCCATCTTCAACCCCTCTCTCTCTCTCTAGGGTTTGCAGAATCTGTGTAGAGAGAGAGAGGGGGAGGGTTTGCAGATTCTGTAGAGAGAGAGAGGGAGAGTGGTCGCCTGTTGCTCTTTGGTATATGCAGCGTCGGATTCGGATCCCTCCGCCCGCCCCCCCGCCGCCGCCGCCGCCCGGGCCGGATCGCCGCCGCTCCCTCCGATCGGCCGGATCTTCAGCCGCTTCGTTCCCGGAGCTGGAGCTCGCCGGCTTCGTCGCGCGAGATCTGCCGTGATGTGAGCGTTCGCACCGGCTTCCATTCGTTATTCGACTTAAGAGATTCAGCTCGGCGGTCGTTCGATGATTCCGCTCTTTCGATCCGTTCTTCTTGATTAATTGGATAGAGGCGCGTCCTTTCGGAGACGCGATCGAGCAGCTCGAGATCGAGTCGTGCGGTTTGGATTGTTTACTTTGTGCGTCTCGTGATTTTTTTCCCCCCCCTTTTTGGTCAATTCTGGTTTCTTCCTTTTTCTAAGATTAGCTTTTTCCGAGCCGTAAATCCATCTTTGACCCTTACGATTAATACATATATATATATATATATATATATATATATAGCTTTTTTGTGGCACGGATGATTCTATTTGTCAGGTCGATTGGTATATAAATGATCTGTTGATATTGGTTGCGGTCTGGATAATTCTTGGAAAGATAAAGTAATTGCCTTTGTGATTATCTTTGTTCTTTTTCTTATCAGTTGTGTTGGTTTCATTCGCGAAGTATCCATCAGGAAGGCCTGGATCGGGTGATTTAGATGGTATGCACCAGCTGCATAAGGAGTGTCATTGTTCAAGCTGGGCACATTGGAATATCTACCCGTGGAGGGCTTCCGTCAAGCGGTTTCGTGAGAGCTGTACGTTCTGGTTTAGCTTTGGATCGGCCGTGGAACTGCAAAATTAGAACGGGCATCAAGATGATGGTTGACACAGGAGCGATGGAGAATCAAGAACCAGTTGTTGATATGACGGTGGAGAAAGAGGATGATGGTGGAATTGCTAGTGGAGGATGGAAGAGGTTCTTTTTTACCAATAGCTTACTCTAACATGGTTTTTTCTTGTTCTAGCTAATTTTTTTTGGGTCAAATTGTTCTAGCTAATTTGGGCAGTCTCTTTCTTGTCATCATTTTTCTCTAGTGGTGGGGGTTTGATTTCGTAGAGAGCTCACATTTCGATGTTTGTTTAGTTTCATCTGAGTCTCCTCACTCATGTGATGTATGTCATGTGTTTAGCGAACAATCTGAAGTCCATTTCTACATTTTCAGAGAAAGAACTTTTTCTTTGTAATTACTATGATGCAATTGGAGCTTATCAGCTAGTTCTTTGGATGCAGATATTGAAATACCCCTTCATGCTATATTTTCTGCTACTCCATTTGACTCCCTCATCCATTGCCAAATCAGAACCGTTTCGTCAAACACTCACACCTTCTTTTTAAGCAGTTTCTCTCTTGTGGAGATTGGCAAGAAATAATTGGAATTTTTGCGTAGGCTCATGATTGCGTGCTTTTGGCTAGTTTGACTCGATGTTTATTGTTCTAAGGTGAAACTGGTTGTTTAGTAATCGATTCTCCTTTTCTTTTCTTTTTTGCAGCGAAGACGGAAAACTGAGCTGTGGATACTCCAGTTTCCGTGGAAAGAGAGTTACCATGGAGGACTTTTATGATATTAAAACTTCCAAGATTGATGGAGAAACAATCTGCATGTTTGGAATATTCGATGGTTAGATTCTCTCTTTTACACTTATATATGAAAAGATAGAAGAGTTTCATGTCCTGTTGTCTATAATTATGTCAAGTGAAGATAAGGTTGCTGACTTCTTAGAAAAAAAATAGGGGTGTCTTGGAGTCACGATTCCGCTTCGTTACAGCTTTTGAAATGGAAGTTGGTGTCTCGTCTTTTTTTCAATTCGTGCCATTTTGTGGGGTGGAGGTATGAGGGTGAATGGTATAGGCACACATATAGCTGTTTATCACGGATCAGGTTTAACATTTTGTCATGCATGCATGCCAAGACACATTGAGGACGTGGACAAGTGAAATGATCACGTGAGCTCGAAGTTAAGTGGCAGCAGACTGAATGAGGACAATACAGTCTTTAGTTTGAAGCTGTTAAACCTCCAGACGTTATCGTTGAAGCTAGTTAATTGAGGATGATAAGATGGGAAGCTATTGCCAAATCCTGATCAAACTTCCAGGAATTTGAAAAGACTTAATTTCATTGTCGCTCGTGTTTACCTTACTAGGAAAGTTTGTCATTGATAAGTTGCTATTTCTTAAACTTCTACAATTACAGGTAGGTGACATTGTCAGTGTGTGGGGGAGTTATTAGTTTTGTTTGTTGGTTAGGCTCCTTGCTCATTCTGATCGTGGTCATGTAAATCTGTCAATAAACATTTATCTCTAGCCAAAAGGTTGGCGTCACAGTCTTGTAATTCTGTAGATCGTTTCCTAGGACTTTGCCCCAGAATTGATGATGTATTGTTGGAAAGTGAAAGTTAGCTAGGTGAAAGTACTGTAATAATCAAGATAAGATACTTCTATGAGCAAAATAGTGTGATGTTATTAATAATAGATTTAAAGGCTGTTAATACCACTTCATACTTGTATGGCAGAGTATTTAAAGTATATCATGCCATTAATATATCTTACAGGTCATGGTGGTTCTCGCGCTGCTGAGTATCTGAAGGAGCATTTGTTTGACAATCTTATGAAGCATCCACAATTTATGACGGACACAAAATTAGCAATAAGTGCGTTCCTTTCCTTTGTATAATTACTTTGATGCTGATAGTTACTTTTGAGACGTGAACTGTGACGGTGCAGTATGTTGTTTACTGCAAACATCACATTGAAAATCACTTGATACATCTAATAATGCAGCTTTTCTTTGCCTACTATCAGTTGGTGTAATTCCATGACATCTCTCGGAATTTAACATTGATTGCAGGTGGAACATATCAGCAGACTGATGTGGAGTTTTTGGAATCTGAACGAGATACTTTTCGGGACGATGGTTCCACTGCCTCGACAGCAGTGCTGGTGGGTAGCCATCTGTTCGTGGCGAATGTGGGAGACTCTCGGACTGTAATATCAAAAGCTGGCAAAGGTACCATTCATGTGAGGCATGTTGTCGTCTGAGCAAATTCTACTGATGTTGTTGAAAACTTTCCTGTGCCTTTTGGCATGCATTATATCTGTCATCTTAGTTTTAGTACCTTTAATTCGTGTTGTTAATAACAGTTTTTTTATTTATTACCGGGCGATAAATCTAGTGACCTCAAGAAATCCATTGCCACCCTAAATGGATACTTTTGCTTCAGCAGAGTATAATCATATATAGTAAATATATACTATTTGCAGTTATATCCACATGTTAAAGAGCCAATTAGATCTTTGGAGCTGTGGTTTGAGTTCACTAAATACTTCTATTGTTTGGACAGCTATTCCTCTTTCTGAAGATCATAAACCAAATAGAAGTGATGAAAGAAAGAGAATTGAAAATGCTGGAGGTGTTGTTATGTGGGCAGGTATGCTTCTGTTCTATCTTCTTCATGTGAGAGCTGAAATTTTGAGAGATGCATGTTGTGTTGAAATTGAGTCTTGATACCCTTGTTTCTGAAATTGCTTTTACACTCAATCCTGTAGCCCCGAGGTAGACTGTTCATTGGGGCAATGAGACTTGAAATGCAATTCTTCCTTTAGAAGTGCAGAACACTGATGTGGAAATATGGACATTCTTCCTACCTTCAGAGCCGACAATTTGTTAATTACCCTTTGCAATTGACACTTTTATTAAAATGGACTCATTGTGGTTGGATTCAAATGTTTGAAACTCTCAACGCTTTTGGGCTAACATCACAGGGGCAGCTTGAGAAGAATTGGCTTTCTCAAATTGACACGTTAAAGACATGCTTTTATGTGCATGGTCACCCCCTTGTTTTTGTACTATACCTCTCTGACTTCAATTGTCAGGATAGCATGTCTGATTTTATTCATTCTTTTGCCACTACTTTCTTGTAATTAACTGCTGTCGTTGCAAAAGGCCGACATGGTCCTCATGTGTACTGCATTATGCACCAGCTAGTGGTGTTAAATTGTTTATTTGGATAATATCTGTCATTTATTGGCGCTGTGCTGTTACTTTGATTAGAAATTTTAGCGACAAGTTGTCAAGATGTTTGCATATTCACCAGGCACCTGGCGGGTAGGAGGTGTTTTAGCTATGTCTCGTGCTTTTGGGAATCGGATGTTGAAGCAATTTGTTGTTGCAGAACCTGAGATTCAGGTAAGCATTGATTGGCATCTAGTCATCTTATTATGACCGAAAAAAAGGATTTCGAGTGTGTGACATAAGCCAGAAGCATGAGTCTTATTCTCTTATCCATGTAGGGTCGAATGTTTTGGGTCATCTTATATTTGTTGATTCGCTAGGTGCCCCTTTTCAACTTCAATAAAAATGCAAATCTGAGCTTATTGTCATCTGCGCGTCCTTTGTCTGCTTGACTATCTATTAACTGTTCCGGAATTCCATGCCTTGTTTAAGAGTCGTAGCGATAGCAAACGTTCTGCCCATGAGGGTTCCAAGACTTCTGTTGTATGAAGGGAGATTTAGCCTAAAAAACAGAGATTGGTTTGGCAATGATAGAATTGTTGGCATTACATGATGTAGAGCCAGGTTTGTTTATCAAGATTAGCATGCTTAAGTTATGATTATGCCGTTTCAGGATCAAGAGATAGATGAGGAATTTGAATTGCTTGTGCTAGCAAGCGATGGACTATGGGATGTGGTCCCTAATGAGGTAAAGATACTGTACATCTTTCATTTGGTTGCATTGTCCCCTTTCTTTGCAAATAATAAGCGTAAGCAAATGGGCGAAATGATCTAACAACAATATATCTGAAGGTCCTCGTAACATTGTCTTACCTTTGAATTTACTTGTAAGCAGACTAGTGTAGCTACAATTACTGAGGGGTAGTCAATTTTCAACTATTGACTTCAAGAAAACATCAGGACTGAACATAATGTCCAGATTCAGCATCGACTTGCTTCAATCACAATGAGTCTTACAATGCTTATGAATTTTACTTTGAATCATATTTGATTCTCAAAATAAGAAACCGAATCTTCCTGGCTCATCATTTGTTTTATCGTTATTTCACCATGGGTCCTTGATTCGCAGGATGCTGTTTCACTCGCCCGTGGAGAAGAAGAGCCAGAAGCAGCAGCCAGGAAATTGACAGAGGCTGCTTTTACTCGGGGAAGTGCAGACAACATCACGTGTATCGTGGTAAAGTTTAATCACAACCGAATTGGATCGACTGTTATGGAGGATCAGCGCCAAAACTCTGATTAGGGAGTCTCAAGGTGACGTTGCATGTGTAGATTCTGTATAAGATGTAAGTAATTTAACGTCGTGATCTGCGCACGCATGCTGAGCTGATTGTGCTCGACAAGGAGGCGGCAATTTGTTCATTCATTGTTTGTGTTCCTCGTTCCCACGTAAAGCCAGAAAACCTGGGACTCATTGCTCGCTCATTGTGCATTGTTTATCTTTGAAAGCTGTGGTTCATTAGTGAGTATTGCGGTTTTTCTAATTATACATACAATTTTGCAGTTTGGATCTAATCGAACCTTTCCTCCCTGAAACGAGTCTTGCTTGCTGGTGTTTATGAATTCGACTTTCTAAGAAGTCCCGAGACATCATGGGTGTGCACCTATTTTACTGTTCGACTTAGGCTTCGTTTGCTTTGTGAAAAATAAATGATGTGGAAAATATTTTTCAAAAATGATTCATTTGTATTGCTTAAAATAATTAGTATGTTTCAGTTATATGTCTAAATATTTTTGTGAACGATAGAAATATTTTTTGTTTGATCACAAACTATACGAATGATCTTTTTAATGGATTTTTTTTCAAATTTATTTATTTTTAGCAATACAAAGGCTGTTGATTTGTACTGGGATGTTCTATTCGTTCGGTTTGTTTGCGCAGATGGGTACAAGGTGGTTCGAGTTGCTGGGCGATCAATTTGAATCTGTGTGACCTTAGGGACTAGCAAACCGCCGCCAGTGCAGCCGTATATTTATGTGAGACTATTCCCCATACTTTGCACAGAAACTATTGTTAATAGGCTGTTGAAAATTTCAATTTGGGTACACGCTCATTTATAATATTTTTCCTTTTCTTTGGGATCTGTATCCCGAATGACAATTTCTCTAAACCTACTAAGGATGTGTTTGTTAAAGTGTTTTCCCGGAAAGTGTTTTATGGACTTTCATCTGTTTGGTAGTGTTTTATGGACTTTCATCTGTTTGGTTCTTCGAAAATGATTTGGTCAACGGAAAATACTTTCCGGTCAATACAAATATCATTTTTAATTTTAGGAAAGTGAATTCCCTTTATCTAAGAAGGTAAAAACACTTTCCGGAATTGTTCATCTTGAATTTGTTAATATTTTTTATTTTATTTTCTTTATTTCTTTTCTTTTTCTTTTTCTTTCATGTATTTTCTTTTCTTAATAAAAATAATTTAAAAATAACAAATAATTTGAAATAATTTAAAAAATACAAAATTTTTTGATAATTTTCACCATCAGATTTTCCTCACCAAATAACTAAAAATACTTTTCAAGTTTTTTTTAGGTTTTAGCCAAACACCAAAGAATGAACTCATTTTCTTGGAAAATGATTTCCAGGAAAACATTTTTCAGAAACGGTACGTTTTCCGTTAAACAATGTTTTGGTGAAAGTGTTTTCCCGGAAAGTGTTTTCTGGATTTTCATTTGTTTGGTTCTCCGAAAATGATTTGGTCAACTTTTCGTTCAACACAAATACAATGTTTTATTTTAGGAAAAATAATTTCCTTATCTAAGAATGTGAAAACACTTTCCGGAATTACTCATCTTAAATTTGTTAATATTTTTTATTTTAATTTATTTTCCTTTTCTTTTCTTTCTAAGAAGGAAAACATTCATGTATTTTCTTTTATTAATAAAAATAATTTAAAAATAACAAATAATTTGAAATAATTTAAAAAAATACAAAAATTTTTGATAATTTTCACCATCAGATTTTCCTCACCAGACAACTGAAAATACTTTCGAAGTCTTTTTTAGGTTTTAACAAAATACTGAAAAATGAACTCATCTTCTTGGAAAATGATTTCCCCGAAAATATTTTTTAGAAATTATACGTTTTCCGTCAGAGAGAAAGTGTTTTTCAGGAATCCGTTTTCCGGACTTTCATCCGTTTGGTTCTCCGAAAATGATAAGTCAATCCCAAAACATTTTCTGGTCAAGAAAAAATTCTTGTATAAAATTAGGAAAATGAATTCCCTAATTTAATAAGGTAAAAATACTTTCTGGAATTACTCATCTTGAATTTTTTAATATTTTATTTTTTCTTTTCTTTCTTTTTTTTCTTGATTATTGAAATTGTTCTTATAAAATATATTTTTTTAAAAATCTAATTTTTAATTATTTTTAAAAAATCGATTTTTTTTTATTTTTTAAAAATCTTTTCTTCTCTTTTCTTTTTTTCTTTTCCCTTTTCTTTCTTTTCCTTCCTCCTCCTTCCTTCGCAGACTACGTGCTCGGTGACAGCCAGCAGCCCAACGACCGGCCAAGACCCAGGCTAGTGAGCTTAGGGCTCGGCCGATCCAGGTGGGCCCGAGCTCGGTCAAGCTCGCGGCTCGCCAGATCTAGGCAAGCTCGGGCTCGGACAGGCGAGCTTGCGGCTCACCAGATCTAGGTGAGCCCGAGCTCTGCAGAGGCCAATGGGTTCGAGGCTCAACCGAGGCCGGCAAGCTTGCGGCTCGCCAGATCTAGGCTCGACTGAGCTCGACCAAGGCTGGCGAGGTCACGGCTCGCCCGACGCCGGCGAGCTCGAGCTCGCCTGTGGCCGTCGCCGGTCGGTCGCGGAGGAGGAAGGAGGAGAAAGAAAAGGAAAGAAAAGAAAAAAGAAAAAGAAAAGGAAAAAAAGAAAATTAAAAAAAATCCAATTTTTTCAAAAAATAAAAGAAATACAAAATAATTAAAAAATTCAATTTTTTTTTAGCCTGAAATAAAGTCATGAAATTGAAATCATTTTCCAATGAAATCCAAACATCAAAAAATAATTTCCATTATGCATCACCAAACAAAGGAAAACTAAGTGTTTTCCTGGAAAATGATTTTCCGAAAAATATTTTCCTTTATCATTAAATTTTTCGCAAAACAAACGCACCCTAATGCGGTATACATCCTTTCCATACTCATCCCTTGTCAAGTTAAGATGAGGTCATTATGCTTAGAATGGATGGTTGAGATTTAACCATATGTCTTCTCTATCTCTATGACATTAATATCATACAAATTTTTGTTTCATCAAAACCAAAGACTATCTCCACCAATACCCAATTTTTTTTTTACTAAAATCACCAAAAATTTATCGGTATAACATAAATACCATTTATTTACCAAAACTTTGGATTTTAGAAAATTTGCAGTGAATTTTCACAAAAATACATTTGGTTGCTAGTACAAGTTTGGAAATAGTGGTAACACATTAGGCAAATTTTAGGATTTTTTGTGGTAGTGGACGGTATTTTGGTCACACATATTAAGTTTGGATATTGAGGATATTGAGAAAAAGTTTGTGGTATCGAGTTAATACCTCCGACACTCGATTCTCTCTCACTGACACCATTTACAAGAAGACGAAAGTGCACAAAGTTTGGAGTTTTTGATAATAAATCGAGCATATTTTCGTCACATTGGTAAACATTTAAGGATTTTGGTGAAAAAAGGTTTGAGATGCTAGTATCGCGCATACTTTTGGATTTTTTATTCTATTACTAAAAGAAAATATGAAAACAAAGACAAAATAAAAAGGTCTATTATCTAAAATACTACCAACTTAAATCGAGTCTTTATTCTATCCCAAACTTTTTTTTTTTGCCTCATTAAAAATATCAATTTTCACTCCTTACCCAAATCTGCCTTCCTTATCTTTTCGTCCAATCTTGCCGTTAATGGTCTAATATGACAATTCCATGTAAAAGATATACATTATTTACTATCTTTTTCCTTCTTTTTTCTTTCGCTTCCACCATGGACAAGATCAACTCAGCCCGCGATCAGCTCAACCCCGTGTGTCGCCTTCCACCACCGCCTCACTCGATGGCACAGAGCTTGATGCCTTTGATCTCCCTCCCATGGCTGAAAGCCATTGAATTCGCAGCATTCGATATAATAGGGCTCGTTGAGGGAGACCCAACGGAACTCATGCTGCATCAAACTCCCGTTGGAGCAAGGAGCTCGACGCCTTGTTGAGAGCTCCGTCTAGTGACAGTTGGAGTCGTGAGACAGAGAGAAAGGCACCCATAAGTGGCGGATACGGAGGCCTGCGACGGAAGTGTTCGTGGTGGTGTTGGCGGCCGTGTTGGCTGAATTAGGTTCAGATTTTCCCAATGAGAGGAGGGAAGATTGGGGTTTTAACTTTCAATTCTTGTCCATTAAAGGCTTAGGTTAAATTCTTCAATCAGAAGAATTCAGTTTAGATGTAGGTTACTTATCCAAAGTTTTTGCCGGTTGAACAAGGCAACTACAAAATTTGTCTATTTTTCAATCGATGAGTTAATAATAGTGTACAGGCACTATTAGGGTGTGCATGGCAACGATTTTGTGCCCGAAAACTGATTCTGCACAAAAATGATTCTTTTTTATTCTGTGCCTCAGGAACTGATTCTAAGCATTTGAAGGCATTTGGTAATGGTTCAAAATTTCCATTCTTGGAATAGAAAAAGAACAGAAATGCATTTGGTAACGGCACAAAATTTCTTTTTATTAATAATATTTTAATATTTCTTTTTTCTTTTTCTTTTTCTTTTCTTTTTTCTTCTCCTCCTTCTCGGCCATGGCAGGCAACCGGCCACAGGCCAGGGCTGGCGAGGGCGTCACGGCCCTCGCTAGCCTTTTCCAGCCCTCGTCCGAGCTGGCGAGGGCTAGATTTTCACCGCCACCCTCGCCCAGGCCGCGAGCCTCGAGGGCGACCCTCCCTGGCTCAGGCAAGGGCTGGAAAAGGCCGGCGAGGGTTACCCTCGCCGCTAGCGGCCTGGGTGAGGGCCGCCCTCTCCGGATCCGGTGAGGGCGCGTCGGCCCTCGCCTGTGTTGCCGGTCGCCTGAGAATGAAGAAGAAGAAGAACAGAAAGAAGGGAAAGAAGAAGAAGAAAAAAAAATTTCTTTTCCAATTCTGATTCTTGTTCCCAGAATCAAGAAGCTACTTTTTTTTGCTTCTTGATTTTGTTCCAAAACTGATTTTGAGAACAATTTTTTGCAAATTTGTGCCCGGGCACAAAAAATTTAACAAACGGATTTCTGTTCCCAAACAGATTTTGGGAACAAAAGAACAGAATTTTTCACTATTTGGCAACTTGCCAAATGGACCTTACTCACCTCACCAGGCCATTTCCTTTTATGTTTTGCTCTCTTGTGAGGTGGTGGTGAAGGTCGGAGTTGATGGTGTCCAGCGCCACGCAGGCAACACTATCACAAAGCGTGTGGAGCAAGCCGTTGGACTAGATCTAGTCGGGGACAACACTAAGGCCGAAGACGGACACCTTGAAGTTGCCTGTGTTGTCGAGGAGGAGGTTCTCGGCCTTGAGGTCACGGTGGAAGACCCCACGGGTGTGGCAGTAGCCGACAGCAAAGATCATTGGGGAGTCCTCAGGGAGGCGGCCCCTGGAGACTTTGGTGAAGAGCTTGACAACTGAGATCTTGGAACAGGTGGCGAGGATCTATGTTTATCTATCCTATTATAGTCACGTGATTTTAATGTTGGCAAACTTTCAATTTAAGGGAGGGATTGTTGAGTCACGTGATTTTATTTGACCATGTTTATCTATCCTATTATAGTCAGTTGTTTGTTGTCCTAGTTTTTAGGAGTTTGTTTTATAGTGGTGCTGAACATGGGTTAGTGTTTTACCAAGCCAGTAGGTGGTTTATGCACGTTGCTATTTTTTAGAAGTTAGTGGATGCACTTTCTTTCTTAACCGTCATGTATTAGCTCTTTAAAAGAGCATCCGTTGTAAGCATTCTATTTTTTTTTTTAAGAAGTAAGAAATAGACGTACTTCATTGCATATTGTTAGTTTTTCTTTTTCTCTAATACTGTAACAGTGGTATCAGAGCCTGGTTGTGAGAAGGCAGCAGCAATTTTTCAATGGCCACTAATAATTTCGTTCAGCCAGCTATCCCTCGCTTTGATAGTCACTATGATCATTGGAGCATGTTGATGGAGAATTTCCTGCGGTCCAAAGAGTACTGGCATGTCGTTGATTCTAGAGTTGCACCAGCGGTTGGAGTGGTATTGACTGACACACAAAAAGCTGACTTAGATGCATTGAAACTAAAGGATCTCAAAGCCAAGAACTACCTTTTTCAAGCTATCGATCAATCAACCTTGGAGACAATTCTTTGCAAAGACACCTCCAAGCATATTTGGGATGCAATGAAGAAAAAGTATCAAGGGAACGCGAGGGCAAAGCATGTGCAACTTCAAGGGCTTCGGATGGAATTTGAGAACCTACGCATGAAGACCTGCGAATCCGTTACTGATTACTTATCAAGAACAATGATGATCGCTAACAAGATGCGGATCCATGGCAAGAAGATGGATGACGTCACCATCATCGAGAAGATTGTTCGATCAATGACACCGAAATTTAATTTCGCTTTGTTCTATAGAAGAATCTAAAGATATTGATGAACTTTCAATTGATGAGTTGCAGAGTTCTTTGCTGGTTCATGAGCAAATAATTGTACAGCAAGATAAAGAGGAACAAGCATTAAAGGCAGTAGCCAATCGAAGAGGTCCTGATCGTGGGAAAGGGAGATGGAAGGACAAAGATTCACACCAGAAATCAAATGAGGATCATGCTACTGATTCCAAATGGAAAGCGAAATGCCGTGACAACAACTATTCAACTGGTAACAAATCTAAGTTTGTAGACAAGTTAAATGTTGAATGTTATAGATGTCACAGGTATGGCCACTAAAAGTCTGAATGTAGAACCAATCTCAACAAAAATCGTGGTGTAAAATCACATTTTGCAGAGAAAGTAGAAGAAGTGTCGATGTTGATGGCCTGTCATGCAAAAGAAGAGGTTCATCACAATTTGTGGTATTTAGATACCGGCTGCAGCAATCACATGTGTGGAGATAAGTCTATATTTTCAGACTTGGATGAATCGTTCCGTAACACTGTGACGTTTGGTGACAAATCTTCAGTTTCTGTCATAGGCAAAGGCAACGTTAAGATCCACACCAAGAAGAACTCTACTCATATTATTTCTAATGTTTACTTTGTTCCAGATTTGAAAACCAACTTGCTCAGCATTGGTCAGTTACAAGAGAAGGGATATGAGATCTCTATCAAAGATGGAGTTTGTCGCATTCAAGATGAAAAGTTGGACTTAATTGCTCAAGTCAACATGACAACAAACCGGATGTTTCCACTATATCTCGATAACAACACCCAATGGTGCTTCTCTGCGAGATTGAAGGACGAAGCCTGGTTGTGGCATTTTCGCTATGGACATCTGAATTTTGGTGGTCTAAAAATGCTGCAGCAAAAGAATATGGTGACGGGTCTTCCGCAAATTCAAAGTCCTTCTCAAGTTTGTGAAGAGTGTGTTGTTGGCAAACAACATCGAGACCCGTTTCCGAAAGGAAAAACATGTAGAGCGAAGAAGGTGTTGGAACTGATTCATTCAGACTTATGCAGACCCATTAATCCGACATCAAATGGTGGTAAACGTTATTTTATAACGTTCATTGATGATTATAGTTGGAAAACCTAGGTTTATTTTTTGCAGGAGAAGTCTGAAGCTTTTTTAGCTTTCAAAAACTTCAAAGTACTAGTCGAAAAAGAAGCAAGCACACTTATAAAGACTCTTCGCAGCGATCGTGGTGGAGAATATAACTCACAAGAATTCGTAAATTTTTGTGAGACTCATGGAATTCAAAAACAGCTTACAACAGCTTATACACTGCAGCAGAATGGCGTTGCAGAGAGGAAGAATCGCACGATCGTGAACATGGTACGAACCATTTAGGCAAGAAGTGGTGTCCTTGGAAGTTTTTGGCATGAAGCTGTCAATTGGAGCATTCATGTATTGAACAGAAGCCCCACACTTGCTGTTCAAAACCTGACGCCTGAAGAAGCTTGGAGTGGACGCAGACCAAGTGTCGAGCATTTCAGAATCTTCGGTTGCATAGCATTTGCCCACATTCCAGATCAGAAGAGGAGCAAGCTTGATGACAAAAGTGAAAAATGCATTTTTCTTGGTGTTAGTGAGCAGTCAAAAGCGTACAAATTGTACAATCCTATCACCAAGAAAACTGTCATCAGTCGTGACGTGATTTTTGATGAAGAGCGGTTCTGGATTTGGGATGAAAACAATGTTGAACAACAAATACAAGCTGATTTTGATGGAGAAAATGGAGAAAAAATGCAGCAGCCTTTGGAGAATGCACAATCCGTAGAAAATGAGCAACAACCAACAATCAATGAATGCATTTCAGCCTCTGAAACAGTAGATGAACAACGACCTCGACGTGTTAGAAGAAGGCCTGCATGGATGACTGATTATGAGGTAATCGGGATTGACCAATCTGAATATCCCCTTACTCATTTTGCTTTATTCTCAGATTGCAATCCAGCAGCTTTCAAAGATGCTGTTAAAGAACCAAAATGGCAGAAGGCGATGGATGCTGAAATTGCAACCATTGAAAGAAATAATACTTGGGAGTTGACAGAGCTTCTGAAAGGGTAAAAGACCATTGGCGTGAAGTGGGTGTACAAGACGAAGTTGAAGGAGAATGGTGAAGTTGATAAGTACAAAGCTCGCTTAGTCGCAAAAGGCTACAAGCAAGAGTTTGGCATTGACTACAAAGAAGTGTTCGCTCCAGTTGCTCGACATGACACAATCAGGTTGGTGATTGCACTGGCGGCGCAAAACTCATGGCCTATCTTCCAGTTAAACGTGAAATCGACATTTTTACATGGCATCTTGGAAGAGCATGTATTTATTGATCAACCTCCTGGTTATGTAAAGTTTGGAAGTGAGCACAAGGTGTATAAACTAAACAAGGCTTTATATGGACTAAAACAAGCTCCAAGGGCTTGGTACAGTCGTATAGAGGCCTATTTTCTGAAGGAAGGTCTTCAAAAGTGTCCATATGAGCATACACTTTTTGTCAAAACTAGAGATGAAGGGAAGATGCTTATTGTTTGCTTATATGTGGATAATTTGATTTATACTGGAAATGATAGAGCCATGTTTGAAAAATTTAAGCAGTCTATGATGCTTGAATTTGATGTCTGATCTTGGAAAGATACACTATTTTCTTGGGATAGAGATTGTTCAATTCGCTGGTGGAATTTTCATTTCACAAAGAAAATATGTGCAAGACATTTTAGACAGGTTCCAAATGAAGAATTGTAATCCTTCTAGCACACCAACTGAGGCGGATTTGAAGTTAGCGAAAGATTGTGAAGGAAAGAGAGTTGACAGCACTATGTACAAGCAAATTGTGGGAAGCTTAATGTATTTGACCGCAACAAGACCATATATAATGTATTCTGTGAGTCTTATAAGCAGATACATGGAGAATCCTACCGAGATGCATCTCTTTGCTGCCAAGAGAATTGTTCGATACTTGCAAGGTACGACTGGTTTTGGACTGCTCTACAAGAAGGGAGAAAACTCAAGCTTGATGGGCTTCACTGATAGTGATTATGCTGGAGATCAAGATGATAGAAAGAGCACTTCCGGATATGTATTTATGTTGGGTTCAGGAGCTATTTCATGGTCATCAAAGAAGCAGCCAATTGTCACTTTATCAACCACTGAAGCTGAATTTGTTGCTGCAACTTCATGTGCTTGTCAAGCTATTTGGTTGAGGAAAATTCTTGAAGAACTTCATTTCAAGAGTCAAGGACCTACTGCAATTTATTGTGACAATAGTTCAGCAATAAAGCTCTCCAAAAATCCTGTTTTACATGGAAGAAGCAAACATATAGATGTGAAGTTTCACTTCTCAAGGGATCTCACGAAGGAAGGAGTCATTGATCTCATCTACTGTAAAAGTGAAGATCAAGTTGCTGATATTTTTACTAAATCCCTCAAGTTGGCTACATTTCAAAAGCTCCTACTTGGTGTTGATAAGTTGTATTAAACTGAATGTTGGCAAACTTTCAATTTAAGGGAGGGATTGTTGAGTCACGTGATCTTATTTGACCATGTTTATCTATCCTATTATAGTCAGTTGTTTGTTGTCCTAGTTTTTAGGAGTCTATTTTATAGTGGTGTTGAACATGGATTAGTGTTTTACCAAGTCAGTAGGTGGTTTCTGCACGTTGCTGCTTTTTAGGAGTTAGTGGATGCACTTTCTTTCTTAACCGTCATGTATTAGCTCTTTAAAAGAGCATCCGTTGTAAGCATTCTGTTTTTTTTTAAGAAGTAAGAAATAGACGTACTTCATTGCATATTGTCAGTTTTTCTTTCTCTCTAATACTATCACACCTAGAACAGGGAGACGATGAAGGGATCCATGGCGAAACTGAAAAGAACGAAGAAGCAAAAAAAACAAAAGGAAAGAGAAGGAAAAAAATAAAAATCTGATGTGGAAAAAGAAAATGACGGAGAATTGCCACATCAAATCATTAAAGGTAATGATTGGATGGAAAGTTAACCGGGGGCAAAGTTGGGTAAAGTGTGAAAATTGGTGATTTTTCATAATACGAAAAAAGCTCGGAGCCAAATTTGGACTCGACCTAAAGCTGGTGATTTTTTTAGGGAATTGAGCCAAATAAAGGCGTATACACTTGCCAAGCCATAGACCGATTTAACGGAGTGCAGTGCCTTCGAGTTTTCTTCTCTAATTCATATCACCTATCCTCTACTAAACAAGCTGCGGAACACATTAAAACACAGAGCATACAACAATACTTAATCACAGCTTCTCTTTTTCCTTGCCATGAATCGCACAGATACATGAATGACCACTTTTCCCACCGGCCAGAAAAGATATCATCAATTGGAGCACACTAGTTACCTCTGTTGGTACATCAGCTGCGTACATTGGTTTGAGCCACCTGAGCAAACTATCCCGAAGCATCATTGGATCCAAAGGACCGTCGAGAGGCCGAACCCGCATTATCTGCAGCATGGAAAGAGCCCGTGCTGTATGAGAAAACCCGCGAATGATCCACGGCACACCTGCACTAGGCCACAGTACTTGCTCAGGTTTCCTTAAGCATCCGCCACCGGCTCTGGCCCGAGGGCATACTCGTTCTCGGACCCATCAAGAACAGTCTCCTCTTTCTCCTGTTCCAAATCATGGACCTTGTCGTGCATTCCCTCTTTTCGATATGCCTCTATCATAATTGAGTAGGTGGTCGAATTCGGGCGACAGTGCTTGTCTTTCATCCGCTTAAATACTCTCTCCATTTCCAATAGATCCTCAGCTTTTACACATGCTGATATAACTGCGTTATAGAATGATGCGTTCTCTGGTATTTCAAACTTGCCAGCTAATCTGACGCTACTTATGACTTTATGGAAGAGACCTGCATTGGCATATCCACGTACAAGGCAGCAGAATGTCTTGGTATCTGCTTTCATGCCCTCAGCGCGCATCTGATCGAAAGTATATTCCATGTTGTGTGCATCTCCAACATCTGCAAAAGCCTCGATCATGTTATTGTAGGTCGAGGTTGTCCAAGGAAATTGAAGCTTACGCATGTACTCCATCACAGATGACATCTTGTCATACAATCTCTTCTTTCCATATGCACCGATGAGTATGTTAAAAGTCCGAGTTTCTGGTTCGATCCCGAAATTTCGGAATTTCTCATACCATCTTTCCATCACATCAATCTGCCCCTTGTTGCCAAACACACTGAGAATGATGTTCATTGTCCAGACATCTGGTTTGCACTCTGTGCTCTCAAGCATACCCGAAAGTACCTTTTCCATCTGATCGAATTTTCCAGCCCTCCCATAACCACTTAAAACTATGTTTTGTGTGACGGTGTTAGGAGTTATCAACCGATCAGCCATTTCCCGGTAAAGTGATTCGACCAAATCAAAACGTGAAGAGTCGACACACACCTTAATTAGGATACTATATGTGAAAACGTCCGGTTGACAATTAGGGAGGCCCTTCATTCGACTGAGAATTGAGAATGCCTCATTGATGAGATTGTTCCTGCAATAAGCCCCCAGCAGAGCTGTATAGAGTTGAGAAGTGGGTTCGCATCCTTCATCGACCATTGTATCGAACAGCTGGCGAGCACGGTCGGGCTGGCCCGATCTACCGAGCAGAACGAGGAGTTTCATGTAAGTCCCTTCTTTTGGTCGATAAAATGGCTGCTCCCTCAGCATATCGAAAACCTGGACGAACAAAAAGCAACTACCATTAACCTACTGAAAAACATTGCCACCACGGGACATCGTAGCAACGATCTGGTACAGATTTCATCGGCAATGCCAAGTTAAACAAACAGTACACAAAACCAGCTTTTAATTCAGCCACATGTGTCATCTTTTGAAGAACAAGAATATCCAACACGTACTAAGGCCAGCCAATACAGATAAGACCATCATCAAGTTGCGCAACGGCAAAGAAATAATCAGTGAGACAATGCAGAGAAACAATCAATTCGACTTCGAGACAACCAAAATTTGAGTCCAGGAACACAAATTTGAACGTATCTGCTGCACCACAACCATCCCATAAGAGCAGGAACAGATACTTCCTAGCTAAGCATTATCATGCCATTCCATTCCAGATACCTGCTGAACCTGAAGCTCAACAAATCATCGAGCACGAATTCACACCCGCTCACCTCAAGCGCTTCCATCCACTGCTTCTTGAGAATGCGATCGGAAAGGGCTTCGGTGACGGTACAAGCCCACGCCGCGGCGTTGCTCTGCCGGTCCAATTTCTTCTTCACGTTCTTCAGAGGCGGCCGCCGCCTCCTCCCGTTCGCCGCCGCCGCCGAATTCTCGGAGATCCCAGGGTACTCTCCTTCCTTCCAGTGCCTCTTCTTCGTGGCCGCCGAGGAAGGCGGCGAGGGCTTGGCGCTCGCGCCCTTCCTCGCGGGTGGCGCGGACGCGCACAGGACCACCCGCCGGGACGACGGGGCCGGGAGGGACACCGCCGCGCCTCTTCTGCCGGCGGTGGCGGCGGCGCCGCCTTCGAGAAGTGGGGATCGGGGAAGCGAGGAGGAGAAGGAGAGGGAGAGCGACGACGGAGGAGGAGAAGAAGAAGCCATGGACGTCGGAGCGCGAGGAGATGGGGGGAGGACTGGGGAGGGAAGCGAAGGCTGACGTCGGACGGTGAGGTGTTTTTTAGCCGGTGAGATTTGTGATATGACGCTTTCGCCATTGGGCCGGGCCAGAAATTCAGAAATCTTTCATTTTTACGCCTTTAAATATTGGATTCATCGGCCAAAAACCCAAATTAGTGAATCCGTAATAAATTTACTCATAATTAATTTTTTAATCATAAAAAATCATAAATCGATACAGCCGTAACAAATTTACCCTTTGATGACATGAGGCGGTTGACGGGTGTACCAGTTTGGGTTTTTACCCCCTTCGTTTATTACATGTTTATCAATTTATGATTTTTCGTGGTATTAATTTAATTTAATGGAGGGTAAATTTGTTACAGGTGTACCAGTTTAGATTTTTGGTGGTAAAAAAATTAGTTTAAGGTAAATTTGTCACACGTGTACCTGTTTGGGGTTTTTGGTGTACAATAACCCTTTTTTTTTGTCGAATGGGCCAGAAATTCGAAATCGTTCATTTTTACGCCTTTAAATAATTCATATTCCTAATATTTTTTTCCTCTTGCAAGTCGATTTTCTCTTACATAGATAGTCGAATCGATGAGTTGCGGACGTCATGATACATGTGTTGTGTTATGATTCGCTCGATATTTTACAAGGTGTTACATAGGTGATAAATGAACAACATAAAAAATTTAAAAATATTAAAACCCTAAGACCCCTAAACTAGAGGGCACAGCCAAACTTATCAATATATCCAGTTGCATCTATTTTGACTCAAAAGCTTATGCTAATGAATTTAACTTATTAAGATATATTAACTGTTCCATGCCGCATCAATTCTTCAATGTGAGACTTCTCTAACACAACTCACATATGTATCTCAACGAAGGGGCGAGGGAGTTGGTCAAATATAGCTTCTTCTATCAAGTTCAAGTCAGGAATTTACTTGAGCAAAATCCATCACGTTCATGCATGACCAATGACACTTTTTTGGGATAATTACTCAATTGCTCATAAAACTATTATATGGATGTCAATACAGTATAATCAATTTTGTTGATATAACCCTAAACTTTTGCATGGAGTAATGTAGTCCTTTAAGCTAATTGCCGTCGGAAATCGCTAGTCCTTTAGGCCACATGGTGTCCAGTCATCGTCGGCCGTTTTACGTGGCACATTGACGTGAATAACTAGTAGATCACCATGCCATCAATTTCAGAGATAATTGGCCTAAAGTATTATATTGGAATTTCGCGTGAAGTCCTGTGATTATATTGGTAAAATTGAAAATCTTATAATTAAATTGTCATCCGTGGATGACGAATGTTTTGGTAATTTGAGTGAAAGTACAGTAATCATAAGTCATAACGAGACCCTCTTCTCAGTCATTAATATCGCTGTTAAGGTCAACCCTCTCGGCGTGACGTCATATTTGTGTAAGTCTCCCGTCAAAGAACACTTTCTATGATGCTAAATCGCGTGCGCATTAGTAATTTAGGTGACGCCAATTTTAGCTAAATAAGTTAGCAAAAAGAACAATTTTATCCATGTAAGGTATTTATAATAATTCACAAGATATAAGAAAATTAAAAAAAAACGACAAAATTATGACAATTTCTCTTCATGATGAACTTTCTTTCCCACCGTCACGAAAAAAATTGACCTGATTGAAATATATATGTTCTAGATTACAAATATCGATTGAAACTACATGAGTATTTAGCATAATATTGCAAGTAACGAAAAGGAAGCGATTTGTACATCGCAATGACTACCAAATGGCGCGGCGTGCAATCTGCGGTAAAGTGATGTTGAGCAGAGACGGCGAGCGACGCCTCAGGCTGTTTGAGATCCCGGGTGAGGCTCCGGCGGCGTGTCAGGAAGCCGTCCTGCAGGGAAAAAAGTACGGCTGACGGTCGGAATCAGACGAAAGGCCTAATCTCGGGAACGTTTGCGGAGCTCTGGTCGGTCGGAAGCGAGATGCGCAAAGTTAGCACCGGTTGAGGCAACTAACGGTTTGAATAAGCAAAAGACTGGTGAAAGGAACACGGAGAAGATCATTACCAGTGTCGTAGTGCTCTGGAGAGTCGAGGAGAAAATCCAGGGAGTCAGGTTGATCTGCTTCCGTTTCAAAAACTGCACCCGATAACAACACAAGCAAGCGATGACTTTGTCCGCAAGATCATTGTTTTGCACAGGAAATTGCAAAATCAAGAACAAGCTACACGACCAAATTGCTAGTTTAGTTTGACTATGGATGCCAAACGTTGCTTCGGTTTTTAGCTAATGCTGTAACCTAACTAAATGGAGGGAAAGGTCTCAGCTATCGACGTCTCGGCGAGGAAGGGCATGTAATGTAGAGTCATCACATGATGTCTCACCTCCGTGATCGGGCAAGCTGGAAGAAGCCGGATCGTTCAGGCGGCTTAAGTGGCCTTGATTCTGCATATCAAACGGGGTGGGATTTGCACCTTGTTCACACATCCCTAGCAGGTCGAAAGGGACACCGCAATTCGACGGTATCGGTTGTTCCGAGCTCGCATGTGTCAACAACCTGAAGTATTAACACTGATTATGACAAGGATAGGGATATTAATTGCTGTTCAACAGGGATACTTATGCATGTTTCAGAAATCAAGCACATTGTGATAGCAAATTAAAATTTCATTCTTAGTTGCACCCCATAGATGACCCCTGATCATGAGATAAACAATGCAAGCAGAAGTTTCAATGCGTATTAAATAAGTTACTCTCTCCGATTAATAGAGTGAAAGCTGTGAGCTTGGACAGGGCTTTCCATAGAGGCAACCGCAGCAGTTGCATTCGAAGCACAATGATCCCCATACATGCCGCCTAAAACATGGTGGCCATACTGCACTGTCATCGCATTTGAGAGCTGCTGCTGGTAAATCCCGCCTAAATTGCGACAAGAGCAGCGTGCATCATACATATTGTACGACTTTGTTGCTTTAAGAAGAACTATGCAAAGACTCACCAGCAATATCAGGAGAAGGCTCGCTTTGAGGCGGTGTCGGTTTCCTAAATGCCTCTTGTAGCATCAGTTCGTACTGTTGTTGTTGCTCAAGCAACCGATTGAACCTAGTGATTTGTTTGATCAACTTCAAGCGAATGTAGTAATCACGGAAAAATCGCGGGTTGTCCTCTTCTAATTTCTTCCACACTGAATTCGGAAAATTCATCTCAATCAGGATCAACTCAGAAAGCATAAATAATCAGTTAAATATGCCAAGGTTTTTAAAATTTACGGAGGGCTGCCGATTCTTTCCTCTTGAGGAAAAGCAGCTCCAATCAAGGCGAGTGATAGAAACATAAACCCTAATTCAAAAGACGAGCCCAATTCGAATTGAGGAGAGCAGAATCTTACCTAAGAATGTCAGATGAGGTTCTATGTTAAAATGTTCGCCTAGAGCGATTATCACCTCGTGCATATTCATGTACAGTTGCAAGCATTTCTCAATCAAATCCTTGACCTACAAGGAAGAAGCATTGAACACTGCATCAATACAAGACAACCGATCATGTACCAAAAAAGTTCATCGATGAAGAAGGATGGAATCGTGATGGGACGCGGTGCAAGTGCCTTACGTCGTCTTCTATTCCGCGACCACTGCTCGGCGCCGACCTTGGATTATTCTTTCCCATGGGGAGTATCTTCTCTTAGCCAACCGGTCGAGCTAATTCTCCAGTAACACAAAACGGGTATCAGAACAACACGCGAGTCCTAAACTTTATGGTATCGTCGCCGAACATGGACATGGAAGCAGAAATCTAACAGGCAACATGCGAACATACAGTGTTCTTTGATTCAACTTACAGGTTGAATGAACAGATCTATCGAAGACGAGACGCTTTCTTTACATGCCGGAGTGATCTCCTCGTGGGATGAAGCTTAAAAGGATGAGTATGGTGAGAGGAATTCTAGTGGAAATAGGAAACTAGGAATTTATAGCAGTTGAGCTTTGGTTATCACTTACTTCTAATTGGGTTGTTGATATAGTCTGTCCTCTTACAACCTTCTTATCTTTGTTTAAAATCTCTTCTTTTTTTTTCAAAAATACATCTCGAAACTTATTTTCTTGGATTCTGGCCAGACTCTGTTGGATTGTTGTCATCCGTTCATGGTTTTGAATCTATGTTTCCAACGAGAAGAAGAAGTGAGTCGCACGTTCGGTCTTCGTGGTTGGCGACGGTACAAGATGATGTACATGGTATTCTAGCATTCGGATGTTCAAATCAATGTCGGAACTATCCTACGTTTCCAAAGAGAAAAATAAATAAGTTGTACCTTCCGTCTTCGGTTAGCGACCGTACAAGATGATTTACGTGGTACTATTCGAGAGCATTCAGATGTTCGAATCTCTTCTCCTCGTCATATAATAAACTTTGTACAGCCTTCAATGTTCGACCAAGCCGCATCTTCCATGTATTCAAAGAGATATCCTCGTGAAAATGAAGCTTAAAAGGATGAGTGCATGTGGTGAGAGGAGTTTGAGTGGAAATAGGAAACTTGAAGTTTATAGCAGCTGAGCTTGGTTATCACTTCTTCTAGTTTGCAGTTACATAGTTTTTTTGTTTTTTTGGTAAGGTGTTTGCAGTTACATAGTTTTTTTTTTTTTGGTAAGGAACAGTTACATAGTTTATCTTATTAGAATCTTAAAATTTCGTTTCTTTAAAAAAAAAATTATATCTTGGCAAAAATTTGGCATTATTACTTTGAATTGTTGGGTGGTTGTTATCCATTCATGGTTTAAATCTATTTTCCGAGAACCGTTTTTTTTCATTATCAGTAATATTTATGGATAATGTTTCGAAAGCTTTGAATATAATTACTCTAGTACCATGCCGTACCATATTGGACCCATTACATTATGCAAATTAATGCATTGCAAGCTAGTCTCTTAGGCTCCCTTCGTTTCGCGGAAAATATTTTCTAGAGTTTTCCGGTGTTCGGGGGGCGGAAAATAAACTAACTGCGGAAAACGTTTTCCCTCAATAGACAAAACACCTTCAAAAGTGAGGAAAATGTTTTTCACTTTTTAAAAAGAAGAAAACATTTCCCCCCTCCTTCTTTCATCATTCATTATAATTATTTTTATTTTCTTTTTTTAAAATTCTAATTTTTTTTATTATTTTTTTCTTTTTCTTTTTCTTTTTTTTCCTTCTTCTTCTTCTCCGCCCGGTCGCCAAAAAAAAAGAAAAATAATAAAATTAAAAACTTTTTTTAAAAATAAAAATAAAAAATTAGTAAAAGTATTGCAAGGAGGAAAATCTTTTCCATACCAAACAACAAAAAATATTTTCCGAGTTTTTTTTCAAATTTCAGCCGAACACCGGAAAATTATGTCATTTTCCAGGAAAATGGATTTCTACCAGAAACGTAACATTTTTCGCGAAACGAACGAGCCTTAATCTAAGTGAATTAAGCAAGATTACAGCCCCCACATCATCTTTAATTACATCGATGCATCAAAATTGACTTAAATGGAGTGTCGTTTAGACCATCTTAGATTGATTATCGTCTTGTGTTCTGTTTGGTGTAACTATGGCCGTGTCGTACATGTGTTGTGCTTTAGCATACTATGAAGTGGTAAAAACACATGTTTAATACTGCAGGCGGTCAATAGAACCTAAAAATTGGATGAGACGGTGTTTACAAACTATCGTAAGGACATCACAGTTGTGACACATACACTTAATAGAAGTTAGGGCATCTCTTTTTATCAGTAATTGCTGCATGAAAAATGTGCTAAAATAAGATCGTAGTAATTAAGTGACCAACTCAGTTTATTTACCTTTTAACTTGTGGGAAAAATCAATCGGGAAAAATGGAATTAGATTTTGAGGCGTGAATATACTGTTTTTAAGGAATTAATTGCCCTACAACCGAGATAACAATTTTGGTATTTCTCCAAGAACTCTCAAAAGGGAAACAATTGAAAACAATGACTATTATTTGTTTTAGAAAGGAAAATCGAGCAGTAAAAGGTATCAAAACGGAAATAACGAACTTATAAATGTGTTTTAGAACATGTACAACCTTTCCTCTGAATACGTTGCATTTTGAATAGATATTGTTTCAAAAGACAAACTGTAAATTCGGATAAAAAAATAATAATCAAATTTTTTATTCCGAATTTTATAACTTCTGAAAAGGTACAAGATTTCAAAGGCTATAAGATGCCTAGTAACCGTTAGCCAAAAAATAAGCATCCATATTAAAAATAATAATAAATGTTGGTTAGTGTCAATTCTGATCCGCGAGCACGTTAAGCGCTAATTGTGCCTAATAATTAGGCACCTGCACGTAGGTATTGTAAGTAGAGCCTACTTAGCCCATTATATTCAACTGTAATGTTAAAAAACGTCCCCATTTATATATTGACACACACATACTCCCATCTTTTCTATGTGAGATAAGACAAGACAAGACAAGATACCTCTTTGTTTGTTTTACAAACAAACTACTAACAGATATTGTATAATTTTCATTTTCATTATTGTATAGAGCGTTCAATAATAAATTTCCTATTTTTTTTCATTGTCATTTCAAGATATGAACTACCTAATGCTTATTTTACACCTCATAATATTCTTTCTTACTGAATGTATAAATTTCTTTTGTTTTTGATTGAATAATTGTTGGCCTGGATATCCAAAATATGCTTTCAAACTTCAACTAAATAAACACAAATGTGAATGGACAATCTATCAAACACGTGATATGCATATTAGTAATATGCATATTAATAAAGAGAGTAGGGAAAGAGAAATGCTCAGCCGATTTATATTGGTTCGGTCCAAATTAGTGCCCGCGCTACTCCCCCGAGCCCAATCGTGAGTTGAGCCCAATCCACTAGTCAAAAACTTGTACAAAAGTTGGTTGTCGATGGAGGGAACTCTTCTTTACAACTTGGTATAATGATCAATCAAATCTCTTATACTTGATTTTCTCGATACAAATCAGTTCTCTCAATGATTTGGATTTGAACTGAGTCTTGCTTATAAGAAAACCAAGCTAAATTAGCTGTTAATCACATTTTAAATTGCTAATTTTTCGATCGTTAGCGAAGTTGGACGCTCGGACCGGAAAGGTTGCACGCCCGAAAACAGGGGTAAAATTATTAATCTATGTGCATCCGAAAGGTCAATGACACATGACCAAATCCAAAAAAGTTGCAAGCCGGACGTCTAACTCTCTTCGGACTCTCGAGCAAGAGGGCTTCAATGTCGGACGTATGAACCAACCGTGGTTGGACGTTCGATTCTGCTCGGACTCACTTCACCGCAACTTCCGAAACTCGCGAACCTGTGTAAATCAATATTACAAATTCCACTAAATAATCAGATAAATGAATTACTCAATCTTGAGAAGGTTTTGTAATCATCAAAATTAATTTAGGGTCAGCGCATGTGACTCTACACTTAGCTTCTGACTTGTTATTATACTACTTTTAAAGTTGATGCAGATTGTCCTTTGAATTTAGTGTGAAGAAGCCTTCGGATGACTTCTTCTAAATAAGAACAAAGTTCATACATCTACTTTTATGAATCTTATACCTTCCACTTCTTATTTATTCTCTTACTCTTGATTTTTAATTTTTCTATGATATCTGACTATCTCATTCTCATAATCCAATAAATTATTATGTCCTTAATTTTCATTTGGGTGAATTAAGTTTGTTCTCAAACATTTTACACCTAATTGGTGGCTATTAACTTAAATTGTGGTCATTTTGAAGTAATAAGATCTGATGTGGGGATTTTTTTTTTTTTATATATATAAGGAATTCTCATATCTTTTGTGTAGGATTTCTAATTCATATATAAAATGAAAGATGATATATTGTAATCGAAATGCCTAAGGACATGAATAGAATGAAAAACAAAAAATTAAGTTGGACATTCCATTTTCGGCTGGCGATGGAACAAGATAATTTCCATACTATCAGATCATTTGGATGTTCGAATAGCTCCTCCTCATCATAATTAATCTTTTTTCAATTTTCAATCTTCAATTGAAGTCCCATCTTCCGTCTAATAGGATTGTCACAGTATACAGGGATAATTACTCAAATGGTCCATAAACTTTGCTTGATGTGCAATTTGGTTCTTGAACTTTTAATTTATTCAATGTGGTCCATATGCTTTTGGTAAATGTTCAATTTAGTCCCTAAATTATTATATCCCTTGATTCAATCCAGTCCTTGGAATATCTAGTCCATGGACTAAATTGAACATGTATCAAAGATTCAAGGACCACATTGATCAAATTGAAAGTTCAGAGATCATACTGCACATTGAGTTAAAATTCATGGATTATATTTACCAAATAAAAAGTTTAAGGATCACATTATATATTGTAACAAATTTAGATATTATCTGTGACATGTCCCTGATATATAAGGCAGTGGAACAGTGAAGTTAAATATAATCAAATACATTCACAATCCAAATGTCAATATCATTGCCTTGGTTACTTCCAGCTTAAGAAACAAGCTTTTCATGCTTCATCCCAATCGCGGGAAAAACACAAACCATGTCGAGCAACAACCATAAATAGTAATTGCATGACTTGTCCGCGAGGGGAAAGCTCGAAATACTCCGTGCTGATGAACCGTAGAAGTTATTCGATTACCTATTCTACCCGGACTTTGTAATATCACCTAGTGTTGTTCGATTGTTACTATCCTTCATGATTCATGGTTTAATTCTATATTTCATAACATGATAATGTCATTACCATGCCATAGTACATTCGGGCCTTCCAAGTGAGTTTTTCACTCTACGTGGATTTGAAAAAGATTAAAGCTAACTCATCGTACTTTACTAGTTTGATTTTTGACAGATCAAACTGATTTGGACCGGGAGGGAAAGTTGAGACCAAGAAAATGACTTTCGAGGTGCGCGGCATGTCCCGGTAATTTTGTTGAAACCCTAGTGATGGCAGAATTTACTTCTTTATGTATTAGCCAGTTGATATCACTATAAGCCGGGTGAGCTTCGGATCCGATTCTACCCAAGAACCTCTTCTTGATTGTGGGAGTTTAGATCCGGTCTAGGACCGGCTTCACGTGCCGTACATGTGGCTTTGCAACCTTTGTCACGTGGAAAGGTGAGTTTCGGATTCGGTTCTACTCGAGAACCGCTTCTCGATCGTGGGAGTTTAGATTTGGTCTAGGGCCAATTTCACGTGCCGTGCATGTGGCTTTGCAACCTTTATCACTGTGAAATGGTGAGCTTCGGAATTGGTTCTACTCGAGAACCACTTCCTGATTGTGGGAGTTTAGATCCGGCCTAGGGCCGATTTCTCGTGTCGCGCATGAGACCTTTGCAACCTTTCGGAACTTGTTAGGTATTGATATAACTTTGACGAGACCTTTGCAACCTTTCAAAACTTGTTAGGTATTGATATAACTTTGATGATCAAGTATCAATCACACTCGAAGTTAAGGACCATATGAGAATATAAAGTAAGGATCATACTCTTAATATTGATTAGTATACGGCTTAGACTAGAACATTTATATGACAAGATGTTTAGTGATTCAATTCACTTGACACTCCTTTTAACTTCACATGGATATCATATGACAACTTGCCTCAAATCTTCATGTCTGATATTACATCATCATAATTGATTATATATTTTTCTTTTAATTGTATATTAGTGAAACTTGAAGACTTGTTTTGAGAATTCACAAGGCTAAAAGACTCATGCGAAAACCGTTCTACGCGACCTCAGCACAGTACCTTTCGTAGTAAGGCTTCTCAATGCAGAATTCGGTTGTCTCGATAAACTTTCGGGCAGTCTTCCTCTGGCGACCTCAATGAAAACGATATCGGGTATCGAATTCCGAGTGGTGGGTGCATTTAAAGATACGCGGTCTTTGGACCTCTCTAGCCCCCTCCGATGATAAAAAAAAAAAAAATCTCCAAATCAGCATATACTCTCCGAAGGTTAAAAATTAACCATGGTTAAGCTTTTTCATGGCCTTAACACATGAACAGTGATGACCCAGCTTAACCAAGAGATGAGTAAAATACTAACCATACTCGTACCCCTCCTTTTTCATATGCCCATCGAGTACCCACTTTTCCTTCCATGTGCTGCTCGAGCCCGGTCAGACCAGCATCGTATGGATCGCTGGGGGCGCTGCTGATGCTGCCGGTGGTCTCAGATTCATATTCGCTCGCGCACGGAGGGCCTCCGCGATAATGGGTACCTGCTGGAACCTTAAAGCTTCCATTTTTACTCTTCCCCGAGAATGTAATCAGTGCGCGGAGCTGCTGCTGTGCTTAGCTGGGTCTGGCGGAGAGGAAATGTAGGGTTCCCTCTCCGACCCAGAAGTGGATTCCGCGGAATCCCGGAGAATTGGGTGGTCGTGTGGCGTGTTGGAGTTCTCGGTTTCTTGATGTTGCGATGCTTTTGTATTCGCGGCGCGGTTCTGGCCGTCTTGATTCCTTTCTTGGGTCGGATCTGGATCGTCACGGCTCGGTTAGATTTCGTCCGCGAAAGTTCATGCACCTTTTTTGGCTGGGAGAATTTGCTGACGTGGGTTTGACTCGCCGTGAATTATGTTGTCTGCGTGAAACCGGTTCTTCTTCCAGTCAATTTTGTTGCTGTCAATGTCGTGTTGTTTGCTGCTGTGGATGTTCTGTTCATTTGAATCTGGACCATTCTTTCATCTGTGAAATTAATCAAGTGAGACATACTCTCAGCGCATGTCTTCCCATCGTTGTATTCTCGATTCGTCAAATTTGATTCGTTTTTCTTTCCTCTTGAAGTCAGATCTCCATTGTTATTCACGGTTCTGGCATCTGCTCTGTAGGAAATCCCGCCTATACCTTAGTGTGGCCTAAGTTCCTCCAAGGAAGATTTTTTCTCCTGTACGAAAATCTCTAAGCCCGATAATTATACATGAATTGGAATGGTCGTCCGAGTGGGGTTTATGAAACTTTGTGTCTCCATCCTGTAATCTCAAGAATTGAAGATAACGCATGTGGAAATTGATTGTTGCACTGGATCGAATATGCTTCTTAGATAAACTTTGCGAAATTATTAGATATGAACTCGTGTTTTTTTCCTTTTCTTTGCGTTTGTTGTTTGCATGCCCTCATTCATGTGAAGTCACGGGCATGTCGTTTAGAAACATAGAGCATGTCAATAAGAGACATGCACATCCTAGCAGTTGAAGACCAGCTTCATTTTTTGTGAACAGGCCTTGGACAGGTGTTGACTGCAAGTAAAGGCAGTAATCCATTTGAATGTCTCTCTCTCCCTCAATCAAAGATATGCTCATCTGTTGATAGCTTTTTTTCCTCTTGGACAGGTCTTGAATTGAGGAAATTGCTGCCTTTCATTCTTGGAGTAAAAAGAGACATGGTTCAAAGAAGATCACTGTTCCACTTTAGTACGTAGTAACTTCTTCTGTGTAGGTAAAATCAGAGAGACTAGTGCAGCAAGAGAGAGCAACTTATCAAGACTCTGAGCAGACTGATGGAGTGCAACAAAGATGATGCAGTTAGGGCTAAAGAAATTGCTGATAGAAAGTTCATGGAAAGGGATTATGCTAGTGCAAAAAGGTTTGCTCTGAAGGCTCAGAGTTTATATCCTGGACTTGACGGCCTTACTCAGATGTTGACTATTTTCGATGTACATTTATGTGCGGAAAATAAGATAAGTGGGGAGGCAGACTGGTATGGCATTCTGGGCGTGAACCCTTGGGATAATGATGAGCTAATCAGGAAGCAGTACCGGAAACTTGCACTTATGCTACACCCCGATAAAAACAAGTCTTTAGGTGCCGATGGTGCATTTAAGCTGGTTTCCGAAGCATGGAGTCTATTATCAGATAAATCTAAAAGACTGGCCTACAACCAGAGGAGGAATTCGCGAGTTTCCGACCCGAAAACTCCTAGTACCAGCACTTTTCCATCAGCGGCACCCCATCGAAATGGGACCTATTATGATAACATCGGTTCGAATGTGAGGACGCAGCATACAAGTACTCGGGGGAACGCAACCTCTGTACCTGCTTGTCGGAAAGCTGATACATTTTGGACTATTTGCAGTAGATGCAAGACCCACTACGAATATCTCAGGATATATCTCAACCACAATCTCCTTTGCCCGAATTGTCATCAGGCTTTCTTTGCAGTGGAGAAGGCACCGCCTGCACATGTTTTTAAGTCATCAAACTTGCCTTATGACCAGATGCAACAGAACTCCAAGCATCGTGATGGTGGGAGTAACAAATCCGCTTCTGGAGTATCAGCTTCTACTGCTAGTCAAGGTCCGAGTAGGGTTCACCATCAGGTAGCTTCTGAAAGTGAGAGAAGTAACTTTTTTAGGAGGGAGGAATTTATTCATAAAGGAGAGAATCCATTGAAGAAAAGAAGAGTGGATGAACATCATTCCCATGTTTTTGGAGGTTCTGTAGTGAACGAGATGGATAGAATGTACTATTCTTCTGGTAAAAATAAGATGCCCTCCGAGAGAGAGTTGCCGTATCCGGAAGCACGACATATATTGATGGAGAAGGCACGAGTTGAGATCCGGAAGAAACTGAACGAGTGGTCCCCTGCAATTGAAGCAGATAAACCAGAGAAAAGGGTTGGACACGCTAAAGAGAGGAAAGGCATGCCTGAGGGTAAAGGAAAACAGGACGGCACTCGCATAGATTTGAGGAATGGTGAGGCTTTTGCTCCCTTGTCAATCAATGTTCCAGATTCTGATTTTCACAATTTTGATTTGGACCGCAGTGAAAGTTCCTTTGAAGTTGACCAAGTATGGGCTTCATATGATGATGATGATGGGATGCCTCGATTCTATGCTAAAATCCAGAAAGTTATCTCTCGGAAGCCATTTAAGATACAGATCAGTTGGCTCAACTCGAAAAGCAGTGACGAGTTTGGCCCCCTTGACTGGATAGGGTCTGGTTTCACCAAAACTTGCGGTGATTTTCGGGTTGGCAGGCCTGAAATTAATATGGCCCTTAATGCATTTTCACATAGGGTAGTCTGGACAAAAGGTTTACGCGGGGTCGTACACATACTTCCTAGGAAAGGGGAAATCTGGGCTCTTTACAGGAACTGGTCCTCCAACTGGAATGAGGACACGTCGGATGAAATTAGGCACAAGTACAATGTGGTGGAAGTTCTCGAGGACTATAATGAGGAACGAGGTGTGTGTGTTGCTCCTCTAATAAAGGTTGCTGGTTTCAGGACAGTGTTTCGTAGGCACATGGATCCGAAGGAAACGAAATGGGTCCCGAAAGAAGAAATGTTCAGCTTCTCTCATCAAGTTCCTCATCACATGCTCACCGGCCAAGAAGCTGCAAATGCTCCCAACGGGTGCCGGGAGCTGGACCCTGCTGCTATTCCTATAGAACTTCTTCAAGTGATAACGGAAACTGAAAAGATCACGTGCTAAGGCTGATGAAAGCAATGGTGAAGTGAAGTTTAAGGAGAATGAGAATGGTCCAGAAGATGAGGAGCGCAGGGTGGTGGAGATTAATGAAAAGCTGAGTATGGGAGATAGTGCTTTTGATCAAGAGGCGTAGGAAGCTGATGTAGAAATTGCTGGAGGCTCTCTCAATCGGAACATCAAGAAACCTATACACCAAGGTTAGAAAGTTTTTTGATTTTGTAAGTCTAACATGAAATATGAAGGACAGTCCTTTTTGTTTTTTGGAGGCCATAGTATTTCTAGAGCTGTCCTAGCCCAAAAGATTTTTTCTGGTTTCTTGTTGTATGACATGGTGAACACGACACGCGAATGACATAGGTTCGGGCACTGGCTTTGCATTCGGTGTTGTAGGAGCAGAACTGGAGAAACCATTTTAGATCGATTCTCGGTGTTAAAAGTCTCCGTATATAGTTGGTCATACATACTTTTTGACAGGATACATGAGTTTTGTTGGAACCTGTTGGAGCTGATGTGAAATGATTAACGCACTTTCTTTTCTAGCATTGATGCGATAACAGCCCACATACGTTTGGGCTGTTGTTCTTTTTTATCCTGTAGCTTTCTTCCACTCCACTGGAAAGGAAGAGAGTGAGTCGATTGAGATAGAAGGCGAGGTGACCACTTATATTTAAACTTCGCCCGACAAAGTTCTGCTTCCCACACGAGTGACCATGTTTTGATAGTTATGCAGGCATGTTTGCAGCCACAGCATGATCGACGGACTATTCTTTTACACTTAATCTATATACATTTCCTTTTGCTCGCCGGTACCGTTTGCATACATACATACTTGTTTAGATGGTAGAATTGGGTTTCTCTTTGCTTCAGAGTGAAATTATGCCTTTTTAGTAAGATGGGCAAAGCTCGGGAAACACCCTTAGGAAGATGGATGGCATGTGGTTTAGACTGGTGTGTCAATGCCAACACAGAGGGTGAAAGATGATGGTTCAAAGGCCTGGGCCTGAAAACATGCATGGTCAAAAAGAATTCAGCAGAAAGGGAAAAAAAGAAACAAAAGTAAAAAAGAAAAAGATAGCCCATGGTCATCTCTTTTTATTATTGCTAATCGAACTAATGGATAATCTACTTTATGGGTATTGAATTGAATGAGATAAAGAGGGGTTTTGACCCTTTTGAGCTTCAAACAAAAGGGCAAAACAGAGAGCATCAAACCAACAATCTGGAGACTCCCATAAGGTTTTTTGGGGGGAAATTTGTCCAAAGAGTCTGCGCTTTTGTTAATTTAATCATAAATCTTTTCACGTTTTTTCAACGGAGTCAATCTGAATAATGTTGACTGAAAATCACTTACGTGGACACGAGTCGTATAGGATACCCGGTTTTGGGTTTTGGGACATTCGCTGATAGAGTGAGATGTAAGTAAGGCCTCCTTATTAATTACGGACCATCCATGGGCCTGAGAAGCTCTAAGAAGAAACAGTTCAATAAATGTCTTAATCAGAGAGAGAGAGAGAGAGAGAATTGAGCAGAAGTATATTCCCTCCCAAATGCTTATCCGCCATATTATAACGGGAGATTTTTTCACCCTTGCTGAGCTGAACCCACTGTGGATGTCGGGTAGGTACCAAAAGTTCATCTCACCCAGTCTCGATTGTTTTTTATTGGGTTGAGGATTGAAATATTTGGATCTTAAAGAAACGAACACTAGGAAAGGACACTATAAATGCGTTATGATGCTCCCTTTGATGTCATAATATTTCGATCAATCAGCTGAATTCTTTAATATTTTAATATATCGCTTGAGTGTTATAACTTTTAAACAACATTTGTCACACGAGTGCTTTTAATGCTGCGTCGGAATTTCTAGCAAAAGAAATCGCCGCCATGACTCAAGCGAACATTTTTTTTTTTTTTAAAGTCATGGTGATCGAGGGATCAATTGAAGAATTATGGCACCAAAAATGGGCCCCCGTACAAAAGTCATGGCACTTGCGATTTCCTTTTTTCCACATGTGGGATAAGGACGAGTATGTATCTTGATTAGTACGGGAAACATACAAAGGAGGTTTGCTTCTGTTTTTTTTTTTGTTTTTTGTTTTGGTCTTGTGGTTTGCTTCTGTTTACTGCACCTCTTAAGTTACGATCAAACTTGGAATAATGACACAAATAGTTCCTGAACTTTGGCCTAATATGCAATGTGGTCCTTAAATTTTTAATATGTTCAATGTAGTCTTTGAACTTTTGATAGTGACTATTCAATTTAGTCCATGGATCGTTATATCTCTAGATTCAACATAGTCCCTAGATTATCTAGTTCAGGAAATAAATTGAACATGTACAAAAAGTTCAAAGACCACATAAATGAATTAAAAATTCAGAGACCATGTTGCACATTAAGCCAAAGTTCAGAGGCCACATTGAACAAATTAAAAGTTCATGGACCACATTGCATATTGAGCCAAAATTTATGAATCATTTGTGTCGTTTTCCCATCAAACTTTAAACATAGAATAAAAATGAGATGAGTTGAAATTTGAAGTGTAATTTTGCTTCATTTACAAGGAACTTGGGTGAACCAAATAGAAATGAAAGTAGTGAAAAGGCCCCAAATCCCAAACTATACTTGTTATGACATATTTACCGTGAACTTTTTTTTTGTTACATCAAAAACCCCAAACTATGGCCAATTTGACAAATTTATCCTAAATTTTTTCTTGTGACATAAAAAACCTCAAATTTATACTTATGTGACACATTTACCCTTCATCAAGATTCCGTTAGATAATTTTTAGCTAAAACAGCATTATTTTTATTTCACTTAAGCCACATGAGCACCAGACTTTAAAAAATGATAAATATATCACACAGATACAAGTCTAAATTTTTTGGTGATATAAAAAAAATTAAAAATAAATCTGTCGTAATAAGCATAATTTTGAGTGTTTTGGTGACTTTTGTACTTTTTTTGTATTACTAGACTCTAGAGAAATCCAGTCACTATCAACTACTTTCTTGAAAAAGCTGAGTGCACTAGAACCATCGTATCCATACATAATCATTTTGCCATCGTCCGTTCCACATTCATGTGCGCACATCGTGGAAGAACTGTTATTAGTCCTTATAGTTTGTCTTTTTCTCTCTTATTTTATTTTATTTTTTATAGTGAAAGTGGGCACAAGAATCAGATTTCCAACTCCACAGGATTTTTCGAGTAATTTAAGCTTCTTCTAAGGCAAGAAAAGATGTGAGGGAGAGTGCGAAACCCTAAAAAGGCTCCAACCCTTTATGCTCTTAATTAATTAGAGAGGGATTCCACAAACTTTCTTGGGTTAAACAAATTATACAATGAAATTAAGTAATTAATACTATTAGAACATTTAAATATCAAATCACGTCTTAATCTTATATTTCATGCTTTCGGAATGAGTAGCTGTAGTCTCACAAAATCTCTTATACAATCGGTGCATGAAATCCTAAATTCAAATATTTAAGGGTCCCTTATTCGTCAATGAGTTAAATATTAAATCATGCCTTTATCTGACAATTTAAACTTTAAAATAATTGGTGAGGCATTTCTCGGGATCCACGCCAAGCTGGGTTTCTTTTTTGGTCTAAAGCGAGAGAATCCTTTTCTCTGGCTTCTTTTAAGCGTTTCGTCTTTTCAAGAGCTGAAAAACTTGTTTAATTACCCAGTACTAATCTCTGATTAGCAATTTAATTGCTCTCTCACAATTATAAAAGAGTTCTTGCTTTTGCTGAGATCGCAATGTGGTGGTCCAGGAACTAATTTTTTTTTACTAATTCAAGGTCATCGAGGGTCGTGGTTGGAATGATTAGCAGTGATCTTATAAAATCTCACATGTCATCGAAGCATGAGATCCCGAGTTCAAATCTTTGCAAGCCCCTTATTTGCCAATGAATTAAATATTAAATCACGCATTCATCTAACAATTTAAATTTTAAAATAATCAACGAGGCATTTCTCGAGAGCCACGCCAAGCTGGGTTTCTTTCTTTCTGTCTAAAGCGAGAGAATCCTTTTGGCTTCTTTTAAGCCTTTCGTCTTTTCAAGAGCCAAGCACCTGTTTAATGACCAAGTACTAATATCTTATTAGCGATTTAATTACTCTCTCAAGATTCTAGGAGAGTTCTTTCTTTTTGATAAGATCGCAATGTGGTGGTCCAAGAACTAATTTTTTTTTTTTGGTACTAATTTAATAAGGTCATCGAGGGTCGTGGATCTGGCTGGACTCCATAAATTGCATGTGAAGCCGATGCTATAGTACAGAGGGTTCTTTTTTACTGAATTATATACGGTATCGGACAGCTCTTATACCATTTAAAATGCTTGGATCGTCTATGCAAGTTGTTCGACAACACTGTCGGTCGTTTGCGAGACTTGATCTTGTTCAATTAGAGTTCGAATGATCTTTTGATGTTTAGGATGGAGAAAGTAGCTAATTGCACGTCGAGGATTCGTATGCGCGGGGCGCCACGAGTCGTGGGGTTGAGCGAGATTCACAAGCGATTCCCACTAGTTTTAACTTGGCAAGCACAGTCAATGTCGGGTAGCCTTGATCGATGGGTGAGTCGAGCCTAGTGCTAGGCCTAAGTGTGCCCTCGGCCAGGCTGGACCAGCCCGTGGCTAAAGATTTACGAATTTATTTACGTAAGATCGTTCAGGTTGGAACTGATAAGGTGGGTTCTTCAGACTCGAAAAGAAAATTGCTTGCTCGGTCCCATTCGAATTGCCCTTTTGCCGACCGGGGATGGATAAGGTCACTGGCCCGCCCTGATCATTAATCAGCGGTCGCCGTAGGTTCTGAGAATCTATCCCTTCGTTAACAAAGGACGCGACGAGACCGAGCTTAAATTGTAAGTACTCCAAAACATAGGAAAACAGAAAAAGCTTCTTCTTGCGATCTCCTTTCTTTGAGCAAATGAACACACCGGAGAAAACAAGGCTGTCGCGTTCACTAGCCCCCCTTTCCCAGGTGCACAAATGGTGTGCTGGCGACAAGAAAATCGATTTTGGGTGGATCATCTTGACGTGCTTGATGACGCAAAGGATGGCCAACATTCAAAACATTAGAGTAGGTTCATTCAGGACAACTTAGCGCATCAACCACACTCCTAATTTTTCAACTACATCTTCATATTACTTCTTGGTGTCTCCTTGAACCACGATGTTTGGTGGGTCATATACATGTCGCGACATCGAACGAACGCTTCTAATTACCTCTGCTACTTTATCGTGCCATCCTATTTCTACAGAAAAATCGAGGCCTCTAATTTATCAGAGTGACATTATGCAAATGAGATTCGTATGATCGATAAAAACGACATCGTATAATTAGAGGTGAGCAAAAAGAACAGTCTGGACCGGGAACCGCCTAGACCGGACCGGATTGACCAATTTCGGGAGGTTCTTGAGGGCACCATTCCGGTTCCATAAAATTAGAACTAGTGAATTTCGCTTTGGTTCCTGGTTCCAGACGAGGAACCACCCACCCAGACCATCACACCGAACCGTTTTTTTTGTTAAAGTTTTTTATTTCTTGAAAACCCTTATCTATCTCTCATTTCACAAAAAAAAGCTCTTCAAAAATAAATCATAACACAATAGTAGTTGCTCATTCCGACCAAATTTTGCCATAAATTGAAAAAATCTTTGTGAAACCCACAATGTTACACGTAATTTACTGATTGTAAAAACGCTTTGATTATCAAGAACATCTTCAATTTCATCTCAAACATTAACAGCAAGTAAAAAAAAAAGCTGAATATGCCACCAGTTCCGTGCGCCTACCCGGAAGCTAGATTGCCTCGAAACCAATCACCCCTATGTATAATAATTGGCGAAAAATATAATTTTTCTCAACATATATCATGTAGTAAACCGTACATTTATATTATTTTATTATTTTTGTGAATAATAATAGTACACTTTTTTTATAGAATTTTTTAATTAACAGTGGATGCCATATTCTTGATCCCAAATGAAAAGGGTCGCATCAAATAAGCTTTTTAGCTAAAGACCCACTCACCAAACATATAGCCTCCCCTAGGGTTGGGATCAAACCCACTTTAAGGACCCGCACTTATTGGATTTCCTCAATTTTATAAATTAAATGACCGACATTTTTTATAGAAGAAAAAATGCTTCATTATATTTGATTATAACTATATCATGTACTCGAATGCTAGACCAATTTAACTTTTTGAGAAATGGATAATGACATAAATGATCCCTGAATTTTGGTCAAATGTGCAATATGATCCTAAATTTTCAATTTGTTCAAGTCCTAGACTTTTGATACATGTTCAACTTAGTTCAATATTGTCATTCTATTAATTCAAATTCAAGCACAATATTGAATAAATTAAAAGTTCAGGACCATATTGCACATTGGATTAAAGTTTAGGGACCACATTGAACAAATTAAAAGTCCAGGGTCCACATTTGGCCAAAGTTCAGGGACTATATACAAGGAAATTGTCCGATAAATCCTAACCCTATTGTACGAAGTTTATTCATTCTTAGACTTTCTCTATTTGCCAATTTAGTCCTAAATATTTGTGTGAAATTTTAATGTGGTTCTTCTAACCAAATTCCTCTGGAAAATGGCTGATGTGGCGGTGTGCCACGTAGGACGGTCGGTGACTAAATCTCTACGTCAGCAACTTCCAATGGAAATTGGACTGGAGAACTGCATTATAAGTATAAGAATTTAGGATTGAATTGACATCTGTACAATAATTTTATGATTGATCAGGTAACTTATCCCGAAAATAATTTTTCACTATGACATCGAGGTTCAAATCTTATAGTGATATTAAAGAAGTAAGTTTTCTTTTTCTTGATTATTATTTAGATATGACCTATATATAGGGAGACAGCACTAACGGCATCGAGGGCACGCACTTGCGAAAGGGAATGCCTCAAATAATGCAAGGCAAAAAACATCTCCAACTCAAAAACGACAAATCAAACGGCACGACACATGTCGGAGAGTCGCCAGACATGTTCTGCTCTCTTCTGCTACAACATCTGTGCCTGTGCCCCGGTAGCGTGCATGCTTTCTTGTTTTTTTTTCTTCGTTCCCACTTTTCTTCATGGAATTGGAATCTGGGGCAGACACGTGTCGCGTCTTTCCATGCCATTGCATGGATGTCCTCGCTCTGCTTTGCGAAGTTCGAAGACACCGGGAGGAAAAAACAAGGAAAAGAGAAGTAAAAGGTACATTAGGGGTTTGTTCCTTGTTCTCTTTCCCTTTTTGGAGAATCCCACCATTGTTGTCTGGTCTGTGTTTGGTTGCAGCAGCAAAAGACTTTGCAGCCATTTCGGGCAAAGTTGGTTGATGGAAAGAAGTCAAGAACTGTTCGGGACAGGCTGACGAGGTTTCTCCCTGTTGGCAACTGAGTTCTTGCTGTGTGAGTTGCTTTTAGATAGACATAGGAGCAGATGGTGTTAGTTGATGTTGGTTGATGGTGAGTTGCTTTTTTTGGGAAGGTTTATGTCATCAATTGGGTTGATGGGAAGGAGATGACTTGGCTGCGTTTTTGCTCTTTTTAGTCTCGATGATGTTGTTTAGGTATGTATAACTTTGATGTGATTGCGTTTGGGTTCGGTCATTCGATTTTGTCGTCGATATAGTTTGTCTCAATTGATGATTCTTTTCTATACATGTTAAACGGTAAACATCATGGGCGAGGGCCTCTGTCGCGATGGTCGCTAAGCGCTTGGGTATAATCTATCACTAAAATATATCGATGTTCTACGAAATTTGACATGTGAGGAAATTTCGCACCTCCCAAAAAATAAGACTCCATACATCTTCGTACCACTCCTGATCCTAGTCGGGATATTTTTGGGTTCACCGCTACTTACACAAAGGTCATGCTTCTCCTCTAATCTTTTTGTCCCATCACTTTTATAGCAAAATTCGCTACAACTCATCATAATTCATGCCGCTCTTATCAAAACTGATAAAGTTGATATGCAAAACGGACATAACATGTAATGGTCAAGACTCTTTTCGATTTCAGTGCAAGTCACTAGTTTCGAAAAACCGCGTGTGATTGTCTACCTCATCATCTAGTAAACTAGTTTTACACACCGATCCCGATGTACACATGACATTACCCTTTTGTCATTTACTGTTCATGGATGCCCTCTGGTCCCCTAGCTCACCGAGTGGCGGTGGGATAACGAAGACGATTAGCTCCAAGATAAGTAGGTGGATGACTGAACAATGACGACGATGACATCGAGATCTCACTCCAAAACGCCCTGTTCGGTCTGAACAAAAACCAGATAACGCTGGACATTTGAGCCAAAACCACAGCTTTCTCTAGAAAGATACGGCATTGCCCTAAATGGCAGCTTCTCGTCCTTGTTCGTCCGGCTCTTAAAGCCTCTTCAACTGCCAACCTAATCAATGCTTTTGCGGTATTAACTTCTCGCGCGATCGTGATCACCGACCAAGCTATTCAAATTAGGGCTTAAGTGGAGGGTTTGGATTGGATGTCCAAAGTCAACGCTCTATGCATACCATTTCACAGCTTCGTCTCGCGCCCTTCTTAATGGCTCCCCATTGCGTCGTTCTCGCTTACGGATGGGGGAAAGACTGCTCGTGCATGTCGTGTGGGTCGGAGAGTCTGATGGAAAAGAGAGGTTCTAGATTGATGGGTAGAGTTGAAATTTGGTGCTTTGATATGGGCATGAAACTGGAAATCCTATCTTGAAACCATACCCATGCACGCCCCGAGCCTGAGCGACGATGGCTCGAACACGGCCTTCGTATACCCAGAGCTAAGTGCTAGGGACCAGAGCTTGAGCATTAAGGACACGAGCATGGCCTTTATGCACCCGAGCTCCGGTGCCGTGGCATCAGGCACGGGCACCAAGGCTTCGGGCCCTGTCTTAATGGACATGGGCGTAGGTATCGGGGGCCCAGGCGTCAAAGACCTAGTCGTAAATGTCAAGGACTCGGGAACCAATGTTAGGGTTTCCATACTTAAGCGTAAAATTTCAAATCCAAGGAACGATATCTAATCATATTTTGAAAAAAATATTTTTTAATTTTTCAGAAAGGAAATTCATTAACCTATGGTTGACTTGTGGAGTCATTCTTCTGTCCCTTTTTATTTTGTCCTTTTGGCTTGATTATCAATTTGATTGGATGGAGAAAGCTCAAGGTTGACCGAGGAGGAAGAACTAGACTTTGATACTTAGCCATGGCGGCTTATGACATACGTCTCCCTCGTGCTTGTTCTTCGGTAGACTGAAAAAGTGGAAAGAAACCTACAAATCCAAGCGTATTTATCATCAAATGATCTTATTTTTTCCCGTATTTATCCTCGAAATTTATCATTCACTTCACGAAATCAAATTATACATCATAATGAAAATACGTAATGCGGGAAGGAAGAGGTGCTCTAGGAGCTTTGAATTTCGATAAATTCATCTTGGTATAAAGATTATACGCGAAGTTATTATCCTTCGATAAACGATAAATTTGACTCTCTGAAGACTTAGGCATAGGCTTTTGGAAAAGGGTCTTGGAGATCGACAAAATTGACTCAATAAAAAAATTTCTAAAAGATTATTCTCTTTTTAATTTTCAGATTTTTGTCCAACAATTTACCATGAGGAAGTTCTAATTCCAAACCCTAATTTAAGGAAAGTAAAATTGAGGGTTAATACCATGAAAAACTCCAAATCAATACATATGTGATAAATTTGCTTTAAATTAATTTTTTGACTACCAAAACCCCCCAAACTGGTAATTTTTATGATAAATTTATCCCAAACTAATTTTTTGACCATAAAAAATCTCAAAGTGATACATTTGTGACAAATTTACCATCCGTTAGTTTCCATTAAATTATATTAATACTACGAAAAATCCTAAACCGGTACACCTGTGACAAACAGAAGGTAAAGCCCCAAACTGGTATACCCGTCAAATGTCACGCCTCATCAAACTCAGCAATTTGACAGAGAATAAATTTGTCACAGATATACCAATTTAGGGTTTTTTATGGTCAAAAAATTAGTTTGGGATAAATTTATCACGGAGGTATCAGTTTGGGAATTTTCCGTGATATTAACCCTAAAATTAAATAATATATGGCGACGCGAGACCAATTAATGTTTAACCAAACACCAACTACTATTTTTTCCTTTTTTTTTCGCCGATCTAACTCGCCATTAAATAATACACGAAAAATGTCCAGCTACATGGCCGACATAATTTATGCAGCCGACAGAAAAGTATTCCCAGTTTGGTTTTTTTATAATTTTTTTTTCACGTCGATAATGAAATGTCGCTTTACCGAAACCCTAGCAATTAAATTCGGGGCATTAATATAAACTCAAATACCCCCCCCCCCCCCCCCCCCCCCATTTCTTAAATAAATATAAAATTAATATTTCCCCATTTTCGCTCGCCATCCCGAAAAAGGAAAATAACTAACCCCGCCCCCCCCCCCCCCCCCGCGGCCCCCTCGCGTGTCCTTTTTCGTCAAAACGTGAGGAGGCGATGCGCAAAACGCCAAAAGACACACCAGAACCGGACAAAACGAGTGGCACGATCGTAATTAGTCCCCGAATCGGGGGGGGCGTTTCGATCGCGCGAAATTGGGGTGGAAATTGCACGTGGAGGTGGCGCTTGTGGCAAATTGGAATAGAATCGCAAATCCCGAGGACGAAAAAGTAAATAACAAAAAAAAGTGGGAAATTTTTTTTCTATTTAATTATTTTTCCTGTTGAATGAAAATGGGAGGAAGCGATAAGAGCTTTTCCAGCTTCGGCAATGGCGGTGTTCGACGTACGCTCTGCGCTCGCAGCATAAACCCTAAGAGAGAGGATCGCGCGCTCGCGAAGGGTGATCCATCGGCCGGAGATCCGCTCTACGGCGACCGCCGCCGGCTCCGGTCGCGTTGCTTGTCGTCCTCCGCCCTCCGCCCTCCGCCTCCGATCCTCCTCCTCCTCGTTGTTCCTTTCCGTTTCCGATGTCCGAGAGGGGGGCGGCGAGCGAGCTGAGCCCGCGCTTCGCGTAGGGTTTCTTGGCGGCCGGAGGAAGATGAACGCCAGCGCCGTCGCGAACGGGTGCGAAATCGGGGGCATGGAGCGGGAGTACATGAGGAGGCACCACAGGCACGAGGTCGCGGAGAACCAGTGCAGCTCCGCGCTGGTCAAGCACATCAGGGCTCCCGTCCCGCTCGTAATTCCTTCCTCTCGACGCGCTCGGTGTGGGACGCCTGTTTTCCGCGGTTCTGTGGATGTGGGATGGGGGGTCAAATCTGTGCGCGCGCGCGTCTCTATGCAAATGTTTGCATCAGTAGGAAGGATTTTTTTTTTTGGATAGGACTCGTCGCTTGATCTGTTTCGCGTTGATTGGTGCACCGATACAGTGGGGTCATCGATGGGGCGAGCGATGTTTTCCCGAGCTGTATTGCTTTAGCGAAGTGCCCGTGTCTCTCTCTCTCTCTCTCTCTCTCTCTCTCTCTAGATTCGCTAGTGTTCGATTGTTTTCCGGGATATGTTCTTTTTTGGGTTGAAGGGTTGGTTTGGTGTGATTGCATGCGATCAGTGTCGAGCTTCCGTACTCTCTTCCCCTGTTTCTTTCAGGAAATAGAACGAAAGAAGCTAAAGATCGACGTTTGACCGAAACCTTTTTTGTGGGAGGAATTGATCTTGGTCTTGATTTTGGGGGGGGGGGGGGGAGGGGAGGCGGTGTTGTTTTTGATTTTTGATAACGTTGGAACGTTTGTCTTTGGTAGTTGGCCCAGTTTCCTTTCTGGGTATTTTGCTCGGGAATCAGAGGAAACGGGAATCCATGCTTCTATCAGTTCATTGATTGAATTAACTAGATGGGAGATCTGGGAGTAATTAATGGCGCCAGTGACGTTATAAATGGCAAATAAAAAGTTTCCTCTTTGAGCCTTCACGCAACTTTCTCTGTATTAATTCCTTTACAATGTCTCTGCTATCGTCTGAAAATGTCAATTTGATGATTATTGTTCATGTGTCCTTTCAACCAGGTCTGGTCCTTGGTGAGAAGGTTTGATCAGCCCCAAAAGTATAAGCCTTTTGTCAGCAGGTGCGTTGTGCGTGGAAATCTCGAAATTGGTAGTCTGAGGGAAGTTGATGTCAAGTCCGGACTTCCTGCCACTACAAGTACAGAGAGATTGGAGCTTCTTGATGATGATGAGCATATCTTGAGCATTAGGATCGTCGGTGGGGATCACAGGCTTAGGGTATGTTTGTCTGCTAATTGTTTGATCTCTTGGTTCTCCTTTGGTCTTACCGTGTGTCCCATTCTTTAGCGTCCAATGTTATCATTTTTCCCAGAATTCTTCTAAAAACAGTAGTTTTCTCTTTGAAGCCCATGTAAGAGCACTCATTGTTTCGAAAGTTGATGTAGAAACCACAATTTAGCTGCTGGATCTATGCACGTCGCAATGTGTTTGATCAGTATAGGTGCTCAATCATTGTTCACATTCAACATATCAACTTTTAGAACGTATTGATATTTGTACACAGTATCTTGATACCTCACTTGACAAAAAAAGCTAAAATAATCTTTGGCACTGAGTTCTTTTGCTATATCTTGTGAAATGAATCATAATTTAGGATGACAAACCCCTTTAAGCCAGTCCCTCTAATATCTTTTTCGGGAGCAAGAGGAAATGCATCTCAAGTACACTAATTAGTACGTATGAGAGAAAAAAAGTTAGATCCTCAAAGGACAAATGATTGATTTTCCCATTCAACGAAATTTACACGATGGACTGTCTTTTAGCAGAATATATAATTACTGGCCACGGAGCCTGCAAAGGAATAGTGGATACTGTTGTACGAACATTAGATGTTGGATATCTTATGCGCAGACTTGTTGAAGTAATAAAACACATTGTTGTATGCAGAACAGATTGTGAAACCATCCGAGGGGCTTTTGTGAGTCCTCGAAATGGGATGATGTTGGAAAGAGTTTTCATGCTGCATTGAAGCCTATGCTCAATGCGGTGTTAATTTGGGAATGCAGGTTCTTAATATTCTAGGAAGCGGCCCTTTGGTGTTTGAATATGTTTTGCACAGGGCATCCTATCGTCTGATTTTGCTATTCCTTTTCTATAGTGGGATGAAACTTCTAACATCATTATTTACAATGCATACTGAATCGGGCAGAGATGATGCTTATTATTAGTGACATGTGGAGTCCCTCGTTCCGGGTCAAATTTCTATAACTTCTGGTTTTTCATTGTTTGTATTTCAGAACTACTCTTCAATCATTTCTCTTCATCCAGAGATCATTGAAGGAAGGCCAGGGACTTTGGTGATTGAATCATATGTGGTGGATGTTCCCGAGGGTAATACCAAGGATGAGACTTGTTACTTCGTTGAAGCCTTGATCAAGTGCAATCTTAAATCTCTTGCTGATGTCTCAGAGCGGCTAGCAGTGCAGGACCGGACTGAGCCCATCGACATGATGTGAACATAGAGGCCGTGATGTGTTGGCATTTTAGGTTGCTGAGGATGAAGCTTCTGAAGCTTTCCACTTGAAGAGGCTTTGGAGACAGACTGGCACTACTGTTTTCTCTAATCTCATCATACTGTCACACTCTTTTTCTCTGGGTTTTTTTTTTGGGCGCTGCAACAGTTTTTCATCACCTCTTAGAAATCATTTGCTCAATTTCATGTTTGGTGGCGCAAGAATTAGAGAATTACTGAGCCCCTTTTATGGTATTAAAGGATGAGAGAAGAAAAAGGGTCATGATTCTCCGGGAGGAGTTTGTTTCGTGCCTTTGTATATGTGCTGGATAAAGTCGTGTACATTTGCTTTCATTTGGTAATGAAAGTTGTATTCAGTACGAGGACTACTAGTACTTCTTCACGGGTTTCTAGTCTGTCTTGCAATTTGGGAAGTCTCTGTCTACTCGTGTTAGTTATCACCATAAGCGCCGTGACGATGTTCTACTGTTGTTTCGTAGCCTTTGCCGACCCCATGAGACGGGCAGTCTCGCCCCCTGCACTCATATAGGGTATCAGCGGCTTCATACGTCCTACCGCCATTGGTGGGATTGATTGGTCTCGCTGTGTTCCCTCGCATTTTCACTCTATACGCGATGTCGACAGGCGGTTTGAAGATTGGCATGCGTCGAAGTTATTCCACTCACCACCTTTCTCCATGGAAAAGGCGATTTGATAGTTTGATGTTGCATTCCTCTTACTTGCAGTGCGTTCAAAACGCAAATGATGACAGGAATCGTCCTCGCATTAGTACAGCCTATTATCCAAACAAAAAACCTAAAGACTAATGGCTCTTTTCTTTCGTAGCTCAGTTCACTGACTGTTCCCGTCTTCGCCTTTCAACCACTCCCTCCGGACTGAACTTTGCAAACAAGACGACACAGCAGTCCTTGTTAGCACCTCAATGGAGTATGTGACCGCTTTGCGATATTAATCAGGTCACCTCTAAGGGCCTATTTCCAAACCGACCAAACAGTACTTGATTCTATTCTTTTATTCCCAGAACAAAAAAAGAACGTAAATCCATTTGCTAAATTTTTTCTTCCCAGGCACAAATTTGTTTCCAGAATCAGTTTCGAAATAGAATCAAGAATTTAAAAAAAAGTTGATTCTTAATTCTAAAAACAAGAATCGGAAATGGAAAATAAATTTTTTTTTTCTTCTTCTTTTTCTTTCCCGGCCTGTGGTCGGTGGCCGGTCACAGGCCAGGGCCGACAAGGGCTGGATCTTCACGGCCTAGGCGAGGGCCGTCCTCGCCGGATTTGGCGAGGATTCGGCTAGGGTGACCCTCACCCAAGCCGCGAGGGCGAGATCTGGCGAGGGCGGCGGCCAGGGTCTAGCCCTTATCGGCGAGGGTGGCCTTGGCCTGTAGCCGGCGAGGGCCGTGATGCCCTCGCCGGCCCTGACCATAGTTCAAGGAAAGAGAAGAAGAAAAAAAGAAAAGAATAGAAAAAAAAGGAAAAAAAGGAAAAAAAAAAAAAGAAAGAAATATGAAAAAATTCAAAATATTATTAATAAAAAGAAATTTTATGCGGTTAGCAAACGCATTTCTGTTAGGAGTGTGCAAAAGAGCTGGGAACCGCCCGGACCGCCTAGAACTGGACCGGAACAGGTGGCTCCTAAGGGAATCGATCCGATTCCCGATTCCAAGTTTTGGGAACTGGTGAGTACCGGTCCGGTTCCCGATTCCAGGTATGGAACCGCCCACCCACCAACCCAGATCGGACTGGTAATATAATAATAAATATAATATATATTTATTTTAAAAAAGAAAAATCCTAAATCCCTAAACTAAACCTAACTCGCTCCACACTCACAGCCTCACATTGAGCTGAAAAACACTTCTTTTGCTTTCGCCTCATGCTTATTCTCACTCTCTTCTCAGTCTATTCTCACCTCACTGTCTCCGACTCTCCATCTCCGTCTCCATCCTTAGCTAGTGGGACCAGTTCCATGGACCCACCCGAAAATCGGATCGGATCGACGGTCCGGTTTTCGGGTGGATCCATGGAATCAACGGGCGGTTCCCGGTTCTAATGTGAGAACCGCCCACCCAAATTATGCTCACTCCTGATTTCTGTTCTTTTTCTATTCCATGACAATTTTTCCAAGACAAATCTGAATTGAATCAGTTGCATGAGATAAAAGCAAGCAAAGTACGGCCATGACCACTGTAACGAACCCCCTAAGAGCTCTCCAAGTAATAAGTCGGATGGGTTACTGTAATCCAACGGGGATCGGATGCGCAGAAGACCGCACACCAATCCGACGGGGATCGGATGCGCAGAAGACCGCACACCCCAACCTCATTCAAAAGGGCATTTTGAAAGAAAAACAAAGAAAAGTTTGATCTTGCGTATTTTGCCTTAGGAGATTCTCTCTCATGGAATGGTGTCTTGCCTCCAACTTAACGAGACAAATTCTACCTAAGAAAGGAAATCTCATACAGTATCTTCAACTAGTAGCTAGAAAAAAACTTCCATTGAACTAAGTATGTAATGGTCATAACTTCTGTTATCCAGTATTGTAGTTTGCAGTAGATCTTTGATGACATTTCCAGTATTTCCTCCAGGGAACTGCATTTGCATTTCTAGTTACAATTAAACAAGGACAAAAGACACGAAATAAGTGCGATCTCTTATTCTTCTCTTCTTCCTCCTTTTTTTGTATGAATACTTCATAAATAACAAGACAGAATACATTTTTGTCAAATGCTAACCAAAATTTCACCCAGAATGGGTGGGTCTGACAGTTTTACACCATCTTTCTGATGATTTATGACAACCATCTCCTCATGGTTTCTAAGAGCACTGTTTCTTTGGAGATGCTACATGTAAGGCAATATAATCTTTACCTTCACTTCTTCCTTTTCCTGTCAACAGAAGCTTGTAGGGGAAAAAATGGAGAATACATTATAAACAATTACCTCTTACGCTTTCAAATAAGCTGCGCAACCTGCCCCTACAGTTTGTTACACTGGAGCAAGAGAACTCGACACAGTTGCTCCATTTTCCCATGTTTCTCTGTTGCTTGGATACTGTCCTTCAGGCTTCTACTCATGGGACTCCAATCATGCTAATACAAGTTCACCCTCTTCTACTTGTTCTTGCTGCTCAGGCAGACTTCCTTCTCGATAAGGATGTAGTATACGCTTTATATCTTCTGCATTAAGGGTTTCATACTCCAGAAGCGCATTTGCCAATGCATGTAAAGCCTTCTCATGCTGAAATAATGTCAAAAGACTGAAATCTGTAATTTGCATTATGACGAAGTTTTACATATTTTCCAATAGGTAGGTGTTCATGCAAATCCATGATGCGCCAATGCTGATTATGGGCCAATGGCCCCAAAGCAGTCGACAGAATATGCAAGGTAACTGCGGAATTGGTAAGGGCCAAGTCAATCATAGTTAGATGAGACATGCACCTAAGCAAATATTAAGGAGGAGGGATTTTCAGGGTGGCATGGCGTGGGGTGGGGTGTCAGAAAGAAGAGCAATGAGGCAAGATGAAAGCTAGAATGCTTATTTAACAGTTAAGGAGCTTCCCAGCTGTGTTGACTAATACCATAATCCAGCAACTCAGCAGTAATGGCTGACCACCATAATGGAGAGTATAGTGATAGCAACACATTAGCCTTTTGTCAATGCTGAAAAATGGACAGATTAGTGATATAAAACGCAATTCAATGCACGCGCATGATGCCTATTGTTCACTAACCAGATTTCTATATGAGCTGAGCAAGAACATCACATGGCTAAACTAAACCTAGGTTCTTATACAGGAAGACCACTGATATAAAATAAATCTCCGAACAAACCTTGTTCAACAGGGCCTTCACGCGATCATATGCCTCTCTCAGTAGCTTAAGCACCTGCACGACCATCCATAGAAAACTTAGCACAAATAGCTCACAAAAATACTTCCATGCATGCATATGACAAGAATCATACTTCTGCATCTATGCGAGATTGCATCTCTGTGCCTGGTCGCTCTTTAATATGAATCGGACCAATTGCGTTGCTCATCCCACAGTTTGACACCTTAAACCAAAAAAATCACAGATTAAGCAATCAAAATGAAATGATGAAAAGTTATATAACAAAAGAGCATTGTACAGATCCTGATGCTGACAAATTTAACTGGAGAAAAAGAAAAAACAAACACAGCCAAACTGAAATCTGACTGCTGCTCAAAAGAATAATTTTATAATTACAATATTAGTTGACTGAGTATCAATGCACTTCTAAGCATAAATGATTAACAAGCACCTGCAGCTCCTTACATATAAAATATACCAAGATACCATGGTGGTTGGAAATTACCATATACTGCACTAGTTCAGTAGCTGTTTGAAGATCACTGCTTGCACCAGTTGTGATATGATCTTGGCCAAAAATGAGCTCTTCGGCAACTCTTCCTCCCATACAAACATCAAGACGGGCTAACAACTGTTTCTTGCTGATAGATGTCTCATCACTTGATGGGAGCTGAGTGACCATTCCCAGAGCAGATCCACGAGGCATGATTGTTGCCTTATGAATTGGATGTGCTCCATCAGTGTTAAAGGCAACTATTGCATGGCCACTCTCATGATATGCAGTGAGCTGAGAAAATGGGTGTCAAGAGTCAGAAGTACAAAACATATTATGGCAAAGATGTTCTTTGACTTAATTCAAGAGATGGCAGGATCCAATTGACCTGTTATGAACATAGCATCAAACTGTGCCTACATAGTTTAATCTGTCGACATATTTGGAGGAAAAAATGTTCCAGAATACCTTCTTTGACTCTTCAGATATGAACATTGTTTTCCGTTCAGTGCCCATTATTATCCTATCTTTAGCAAATTCCAACTGCGCAGAAGTTAACTTGTCTGCCCCTTCAACAGCAGCTTTGATGGCAGCGATATTCACCAAATTTGAGAGATCTATCAAAATTGGCAGTGGTCAGAACAGTGAAGAGCTACAACAAAACATCTTCCAGATGTAAGAGACACCATTGAGATAGCAAGAAAGAGAAGTCACCTGCCCCGTTAAAGCCAGGAGTGCCACGAGCAATCGCTTTGACATCTATGTCATCTGCCAAAGGTTTATCCTGTAAATAAAGCTCTAATATCTCCTGTCGACCCTTGACATCTGGATTTGGCACGACAATCTAAAATGAAAGTTTACCAGTTTTAAGGTTCCATCAATTCCATAAACAGTTCATTACACATTAAAAACAACAAAGTTTCCATCTATGACCAATTAATCAGGTAACTTCTTATTGGGGTCTACAAAAGCAAGCACACATAACATGAAAAGGGGGAGAGAGAGAAAGAGAGAGCTCTTATATAAAGTCAGGTGCAGTAGAAAGGACCCTTAAGAGTTTATAATCTCATATAGCTAATATACTGAGGATATTACGAATGGAGACCAATATTTTTAAGGTTAATGACTAAATGACACGAAATTGGACTTCTTAAAGAAAATGGAAAAGACAAAGTTAAGACATAGCTATAATCTCATATGGCTAATAACAGCCATATTGATTGATAACTTTTCCAAGAAATTTCAACTATTATTCCATTTTTGGTTTTCCTTTAGCATATAATTAGATTACTGAACTTGGAAGACATTTGATATCGGAGCCCAAGATAAAAGCAAAGAAGGTATATCTAGACATGTATAAAAAGTAAACCAGATGCTTATAGAGGATCAAAGAACTTACATGCCTGTCGAATCTGCCAGGCCTTGTCAAGGCAGGGTCAAGAATGTCAGGGAAGTTTGTTGCAGCCATCAATATGATTCCCTGCAGATAAAATTCATGGGTTTAGGATACAGAAAAGCCCATCAGGGGGTAAGATTACTCCATTTATACCTCATTCTGCTCAAAACCATCCATTTCAACAAGCAGTTGATGCAATGTCTTCTTTGTATGGCCTTCCCACTGTTTTCTTGTGGAACCAACTGCATCTATTTCATCAATGAATATGATGCAGGGAGCCTATTAAATGAGATGCAAAGAAAATAAGACATAGATACGAATAAGTACAGAATTTGTGCAACCATGTGAAAACTGTCAATATAACAAGAATGAAAAACACAGACACAGAAGCCATCCACTCTCGGCCTGTGCGTGCGTGTCAAAGATAGACAGTAACTCTATGTCTCTCAATTTACTCAGCATTAAAGTGCTTCACTCTCTCACCAAAAACAAAAGTGCTTCACTCAAGTTGAATCTCCCTTGAAGGCAATTTGAATCCTCGCAAAGACATTTCTTACTCATTGTTTTTGTCCTATATTGGGAAACCCTCTTCTTAACAAGCTAACAATACAAATTCATGGGCCAGTGAGACTGCCTGAAGATAGCTTACCTTCTTCTTGGCTGCTTGAAATAAGGATCTCACACGCCGAGCACCAACCCCAACAAACCTGTCATACAAGTTGGAAGCAACTAATTTTTGAGTTTTGACTAAATAAAAATAGAAAAATTAGTTGCAAGGTTCAAATGCAAAGATTTTATAGTTCAAGATCACAAGCCAACAGAGGAATTTGAATAATCCACAGAACCAAGACAGTCATAACTTAGATCATTCTGTATGAAAGAGGATAGACTATTATAGCCATATGCTAACGAGAGAAAAGTATGATGTTAATAAATTACGGAAACAAAAGTCCTTGTAGCTCCAGAGAGATATAGTTAGACACTCTTGAGGCATTAGCCCAGCACCATTGCAAGGTGCAAAGGACAAGGGCCTTAAATGGGTTCAGCTTAGATACCGTCACCTAAGAGCTGCCCATGCAGCACTAAGAGAAAAAATTTCAAAATGCCAAGTTATAAAGGCCAAAGATAGGAAAAAGGCAACTTTTGTTGTACTGATCACTTCTGGGTGAATGCAGTTTAGTGAAATAGTGTATGGTTGCAGTACCTAAATGCAGGCGATACTTAAAGCATTTGCTCTTTTCACCTAGAACCTCAATTTTCTCAAGCTGAGAGTAGCTGTCTAACACCTAATCGGCAACTGATGGGTATCTTGTGCTTGTAACAGCAATACACTCGATCACAATCACAAGCTTTCAAGAGATGAATCAACAACTATATAATAGTACAATAATTTTGCTAGAAACTATGCCGCAGTCTGCCCCAGTCCACCGTTGCTTCAACAGCAAGTCACTTTGATGCATAAATTTTTGCTTAATAAATTACAATAGTTCTTCAGACCTTTCCATCTGTATAGACTAAGTAATGCAAAATAATAAATGTGACATCATTCGTACGAGCAATTGCTCGATAGACAGAATAGTCATTCTAGCTACTTTATCACTAAATAATTACTGAGCTTACCGGAAGACATTATTGTTACGAGCAATTGGCAAACAAGCATGCCATAATTTCGACACTAGATGAAGAACAGAGAAACCTGCTAATGTCGAAATCTATAGCATAGCAAGGAAAAATGGCTTACATTTCCTCAAATTCAGACCCCGCTCTGTAGAAAAAAGGCACCCCAGCTTCTCCAGCAATAGCCTTCAACATGCAAATTAATTGATATACATTTAGTAACTTCAATAGCTAAGAAACTTCAAAGAAATCATCGAGGACAAAATCATTAAGCCAAGTGACCCTATATCAGACAAACTTAGGAGAAAAGCGATAATTGTTAAGTTCATTCCTCTTATCAACTAGTAATTGGAAAAGTTCAGGATGTATTAATATGAACTTTGCTGCAAAAAACCAAGGAAACCCAGAAATCACTGACCATGAGGAAATGCCAGTACCCCAACAACGGATCACTTTTTAAGATTGTTGCATCTTTATCCACAATAGCCTATTGATATTGAAACGTCTGTGGCCATAATAGAAGCCCCATGGAACTTGTTTAGAGTTGTTAAAACCTAATCCTATCCATTGTCTTATGTTTATAACGCAATGGATTAAGGCTTTTAGAGAGAAAAGGGGAAGGTCAAAGTTCAGTGTGACACACTACAGAAATCTCAAACCACCAAGAGCCATGATAAAAAACTGAAATAACCACTATCAGCAGACGAGCAATCTCAAATTTCCTCATTCCACAAAAAGTCAAGGACAAATGTACAATTAGTGAATGGCAATGCATTCCGTTCAACTACCGAGCAGCAGACAAGGAGCATATACCTTTGCAAGGAGAGTTTTCCCCGTTCCAGGAGCTCCTGTCAAAAGAATTCCCTGCAGAAGGCAGATAAGGAGCTCATGTAAGTACACAGACAGGATACACAAGGCATTGCCATTGCGTTGTAATATGCAAATAAATAAATGCCAATCGATGTGACGTCTCCTTTCCTAAGAGCAAGCAGCAACTGAAGCTGACCTCAAGAGCAAGAGCATTAGCAATGAAATAACTCATATCATGCTAAACTGATGTTTGAGCAAATATATCTGTGCATTTAGGCATTATAATATTATATGATTACACAAGAGGTGAAAATTTTCCAGCTTTTTAAGATCGATTTAATCTGGTTATCATAAAAATTCATGAAGGAAACATACATACAGTTGTCCTGCATTAGAAGAATAGTGTTGAATAAAATGTCTGTAGCACTTGCAGCCATCGATAATCAACGGAAGATAGATATCCCGATGAAGACTTAAACAAACCTTAGGCAACTTTCCTCCGAGGCGAGTAAATTTAGTTGGGTTCTTGAGATACTCCACCACTTCCTCTAGCTCTTGTTTTGCATCATCGCAGCCTTTGACATCCTTAAATGTCTTCACATTCTACAAGAAAAACAATTTTTAGTGCAGGCATACTTTTTGAATGTATGAAGTGGTTTACTAGAAATATATATGACTTCAAAGGATATGTAAATGTGCACATAAGACAGAGTTTGATGGGATGAAAAATAAAATCAGCTATTTCATAAGAACTGCTCACAGATACCTTCTCAGGCGTAACTTCCTTATTTAACTCCTTAGGGGTATAGGAAGAGCTCGAGCCCACACCTGAAGCACCGATACCACCCAAGCTTCCTATATACTTTTGAAGTGCAGCAGCACCCATCAACCTGTAACCAGCTTAGTCAATAGAGGCACACACACATAACATTTCGACTAGAAGAAAAAATGAAAAAAAGAAGAGAATAATGGCAGAGGAAAAGCACATACCATACTAACCCAACAGCAACGGTAAACAAGATTGTTGAGATAAGCTCTTGAGCAAAACGTGATTTGTTTGAAACTTTGGGGTCAACCTAATGAGAGATAACATCATATGGCATTTAAACAAGAAGCAACAAAGAAAAAGAACTGCCCGCATTCAAAGGTATCACAAAATGGTTAATCCTCACCATAACAACATGCAATGGCTGCTTCTCAGATACCCCAGGACTTAGAAAAGGTTCATCCATGTTTCCTGATGCACGCTGCTTCAATTCTTGCAACTACATATAAGATTCACTAATGGAATAAGCACATTTTTCAAATAAAAGAGTGGACGAGTGAAGGAAAATCTTTTAAATGGACTAGTGAAGGAAAAAATTTCTCATATGATCGACTTAAAAAATTTCACTTGGTCTGCTAAATTCTCCAGAGAAGAAATGCATGTAACTACATGACAATGGCAAAAACAGTGCGCGCGACCAAGTTACCAGTGCCGGAAGGCTAGAAGGCTTTCCAGTTTGCTCATCTGGAAGATACTCAGCAATTGCATTGGTGACAACAAGAGCTCGAAGATATTCTGCAACTCCTCTACTGTCAACAGCATGGTCTCTTTGTTCAAAACGCTTGATGACAGTTTCGGGACTGTGGCAACAAACAGAAAAGGAGCCAAGTCATACATAGCTAATTTTAGTAAAAGAACAATGACATTATCAAACGAAAAAGATACAGCAACACCCACAGATGCATTCCTCTGTCGCCAGTAACTTTACTATAAACCCGCACGGAATTTGCCAGCATAGTGGAACATTTTGTCCCTTGAGAAGAACAAAAATTATGGCAAACATCATTGTACTTTGGAAAAGAAGAGTTAGAAAAGGACAAATGACCTAAGGACAAATGACCTAACGCAAGGTAAAGCATCCAAAGATTGATGCCAAAAATTCAATCCATCGAGCTTAATAAATCAGTAAGATTATAAGAGTTTCTTTCATCAATGAAATCAACAACAGATGAGTCGATTGATGGCAACACAACAAGCGCCATCCAAAGAGATAGAACCATTAGTTCAAGTGCATGTTCACGCTATACTGAGAAGGCGAGAGCCAAGACGCACTCAAACTCCAATACGGTAAGTTTGTCCTAAGCCAGCATGGCAAACCAAGATTCACACACCAATTAACAATAAGGCGATGCTTAAAATGCAAATTGAAAAGCCACAACAGAAACAGACATTGCAAACGACACTAAAAAGCCATACTTTCTGTCGAGGAACTCCATTTCACTGCTTCGGACAAATTGGGTACGAAGTAGAACAAAGCTTTTACTAGTTCCAATACCTGTGCTTGTTGAGCTCAGCTAAAAGAGCGTTCTGTTTGGCCGCGTCCAAGGGGTTGGCATCGGCATCCGCAATCAGACGCTCCAATTTCTTCTCTTGCCTCCAGAACGGCAACCAGCTCAGCCAATCCCCCGCCAAAACCCTCTCGTACCCACTCTTCAGCATCGCCCACACCCCCATCAGAAACACCATCGCCGGGATTTTACTCTTCGCTCCGTCCTTCTCCACCAAGTATCCATCTTTCTCCCCCTCAATCCTCTCCGAACCGCGCTCGCCGACCACCTCACCATCCTCCAAGCTCACCCCCCCGAGCACCCTCTCCGCCTCAGCCGCCGACCTCCCGCCGCCGAATTCCTCCACTTCCAAACCGCCCGCCGCGACGCCCGAGCTCCCCGCGCCGAATTCGCCGAACCCCGCCTCGCCATCGCCGGAGGGAGCCGGCTCGGGGCCCGCCTCCACGCCGTCGGGCCGCAATGCGCAGCGAATCAGCGAGCGGACGGCGCGGAATCGGGGGTTCCGAGGCGCGGGTTTCGATCGGAGCGAGGTGGGGAGAGGGTCGAAGGTCACGCAACGGGGGCAGCGGAGACGGGAGTGGCAGTGGAGACGCTGTCCGGAGGAGGAGGAGGTGGAAGAGCAAGGAGGAGGAGAGGGAGGGAGGGAGGCCTTGCAGAGGAGGGAAGCTTGAAGCAGAGTCATGCTTGCTTGCTTGCTCGCTCGCTCGCTCGGCGGCGCTAGCGGTGGGCTCGCCGGAGTGCGCGCTCGCCGTCGTCTTCGTCCCGCCGACGGAGGAGGGAGAGAGAGAGAGCCACAAGATTTTGCGGGGGGGTTAAGGAGCGAAGAAGTGTTGAAGGACCTTATCTCGATTGAAATTGGCGCCGGCTTTGTGGCTTCCTTTATTTTCGTTTATATATATATATATATATATATATATATATATATATATATATATATAATGATTTTCCCCTGTTTGCATGGAAAATTGGAAATAGCAATCAGTACAATCTCGACTTCTCTTGTTTCGTGGAAAATGAATTTTACCGTCGGAAACGTATTTTCAATGGTGACTTATATTTTAGGAAAAAGTTTCGAGTACAATCCCAGGTCTTGAGCTCGGGCATTAGGGTCCTGCGCCTGGTCTCGAGGAATCCTGACCTAGGAGCCGCGATCCTTGGTTCGATTGCTAGAGATCCGAGCTTCGCTATTGGCACTTGTGTCACGGGCAATGATTTTTTGTACTCGCGTACCCTTATGAGTGGTGCTCGGAATTATCAGGTGAAGAGTGAGGATGCAAAAGAGATGAATACAACTAGGTCGTGGGAATAGTATCAGGACAATTGGTATTACGAGTTCACCATTAGGAGCTCTGAATGTGGGGTTGGCCTTTCGTGCACAAACTGGTCGGGAGTTGATGTCGCTCTCCTGATGAGACCGTGGTAAGCCAAAACCAACCGTCGTACCTAAATAGATATATGTGTCTTGCTCGATGAACTAGACGCCTTAGCTATGATGGGTATAGTACGATATGATATGAGGAAGATATTCGATGTATTGTTCTTTGGAACAACTATAGAACGAGGGTTGGCCTAGTGTGAACGACTCGCCAGGCACTGCACAAGCTATTCTGCAGTCAAGAAACTGCCAGTCTGTGACAGATGGTATCAGAGCAGGATCCTTCTAGTAAGTGAATGAGTTAGAGAAAAACCTGCGGTATACCCGGTCCTACGTGGGCAGAGAGTGAATTGTCGGAGCCAAAAGATGCTCGAACAGAGTTCAACTCTCGACCAACTTCTAAGATGACAATGGGGGCATAGAAAGAACCAATTCCTCATTGAATAGGGAAGTCGTTCATAGATTGATTTGGCAAATCTTATGATGGGTCTGTCTGCTACCATGTCATCGAAAAGGACAGAAACCTTCATTGGTCTGCTGAGATCATGAGAAAACGAAGTAGGAGGAGAATAGTGTTGCAAAAATGGGGCAGTTGGTGAAAAATGCCACATTTGTCAGGGAAAGCACAAGTGACCGAAGGTGCCGAACGGCTCTGATCGAGAAAAGCCACCAGTGGAGAGAAGTAGTTATGTTGGACGAGCGTCCACCACTCATATAGTTCCCAAAAAAGCGGCATTGATAGTGAGAATTGACATAGGGAAGCGACTGAACAGTTTGCAAGGAGGGTGTTGCGGAATTGAGCTGGGGAGAATGTCATGGACCATGATTATCTCATACTCGCATACCCTTGTGAGTGGTGCTCGGGGTTATTTGGGTGAAGAGTGAGGATTTACAAGGGATGAATAAAACTGGATCGTGGGAGTGGTGTCAAGACGGTTAGTGCTAGGAATTCTATGGTTGAAAGAATATACCCATAGGAGCTTTGAAGGCAGGATTGACCTTCCGTGCACAAACTGGTCGGGAGTTGATGCGGCTCTCTTGATGAGGTCATGACAGGCTAAAACCAATCACCGTATCTAAATAGATCTATGTGTTTCGCTCGATGGACTGGGCATCCAAGCTATGCTAGGTGCGATATGAGGAAGATATCTGCCGTATTGTTCTTTGGAACAGTTACAGAACTAGGGCTTACCTGGTGTGAATGACCCCGCCAAGAATTGCACTGGCTATTCCGCGGCCAAGGAATTGCTAGCTCATAACACTTGTGCCCGGTCACCAAGGCCCCCAACCCCGGCCTTGACTGCCCTGAGCATGAGTGTCGGGAACTTGAGCACGACCATTGAGGTCTAGGGTCCACCCTTGAGGGACCAAGGCTCACCGTCGGGGCCACATGTCCAAGCATCGAAATTCAGTCATATTTTGAGAAACAATTTCTAATTTGTAAAAGAAAAAATTTATTTTTCTGAATTTAAGCATAAGTTTTCAATCGATTATGCAATAATTTTCCTTCTACTAATTTTTCTAAATGTTCCAAATATAAAAAACGAGGCAATATTTTTCGACAACAAATTGTTTGCTAAACGAGCGGACCCCTCGAAAGTGAAATTACGAAGATGTAATTTTACGATGGAACGCAAGAATACGGACAAGAGAGCTTGCAACGGTGAAAAAGACGTCAAAATACATGGAAATATCGCAAGCGAGGCGATATTAACGTATTTTTAGCGAACACTATCTTCAATTTTGAATTTTTTAATATTCAATTAATACCTTTTATGTTCAATTTTGGGAGAAAAACGTTAAGGCGAGGCTATTTCCAACCCATTATGGCTGGATCCACAGCTTTTTTTAGTGCCTTTACCAATTTATCTTGAAATGATGACACAAACAGTCCATGAATTTTGGCTTAATATGTAATGTGATCCTTGAACTTTTAATTTATTCAATATAGTTCTTGAACTTTAGCTTAATGTTCAACGTGGTCCCTCAACTTTTAATTTGTTCAATGTGGTCCTTGGACTTTTGGTACATGTTTAATGTAGTTCATGAATTATATGAAAATGTTCAATATAGACCCCAAACTAGAATTGATGGAAGGACTACATTAAACATTTCATATAGTTTAGGGACTAAATTGAATATGTACCAAAAGTTGAGAGACAATATTCAACAAATCAAAAGTTCAGGGACTACGTTACATATTGGGTTAAAGTTGATCAACTATTTATTTCATTTTCCAATATATCTTTGTAATGAATCCCACCGTATTTCCCCACTGCGCTTTGCAAGGCAAACAAGTTGTGAAAAGAAGTGTTTCGATGGTGTGTATATAGCTATTCGATTTAAGACGAACCCTAGCCGAAATTGCAACGCTTGCATCTAAATAAATTGTTCTTTTCTTGAGCATGACTTGTTTGGAACTGATCAACCTTTACTATGGCAAGAAGTTGTCACTCCCTCCTGAATCTGTCTTAAAATATGTTGTGGCGTGTGATAGAAACCTTCGTCCAGAGAGTCGCTATGAGGGGATTTAACTCTGAGCTATCACTGAGTCCGGTAGACCCATCTTCATTTAAAAGTTTAGGCCGATAAGTTATAAATCAACTAAGATTTATTAACAATTCAACACACACTACACCTCGAATGTGTGACTTCTTTGCCTAATAACTTTACACGTGCACCTCAACATGTGAGGCTCCTACATTAGGTCCGCTCCCTCTTAATCCAGCTATTCTTCCATACCAGTATCATTTCAATTCGAATCTCCACCTTAGCTCAGCCGACTTTGATAGATTCTGGGGTAAACAAGTAAATGCCATTCGGACTGTGCCTCAATTGCCTTTGCCCCATATAAAGTTCAACGAGAAGTCGGGAACACCAACTGTCACCTTGATTAGAGAGTCACGTTCAATATTCCTTTCTTAAGAAATAATCACCATAACCAATACATAAGGTGAGTAAGCAATTATTGAATTGTGCAATCGATACTTTCTATTCGGGGATATTATTAAGAGAGAGCACAACTTCAAGTTCATCATAATATTCAATTGAACCTACTTTCATTCAAAAAATTTAAAAAATTTAAGTAAATAAATTATGAACCAATTAAGCGGCTCCACATTACACCACATCTCAAATATGCGACCGTACCTAAACAATATTTCTGACCGATTCTTTCATTATTTGTTTGACATGAAATGTACTTCCAGCCTAGGAACATGGTTAGTCAAGTAAATCTTTTGGCCAAACGTTAAAAAAGAAAGTATTTCTCTTCTGTAATGAGAAACCATCCTCAGCTGCTTACTCCATCGTCATAAACCGAAAACTTTTGCCCTTCCTGCTATTACAAAGAGCATCTCGAGAAGGGTTTCAGATTTCGTCGGCCAAAACAAGAAATGGTATCTTCGAATCCAATTAAATTAAAAGAGGCAGGCAAGTTGGCTGAATGGCTACAGCCTCACTCAAATCCAATCGAGTAAAATGGGACAAGAAATTCAATGACATCCTTCGTTAGCAATCTTTATCAAGCCTGCCCAACAAGGACATCCTTGTAAGGTGTAGGCGGCGCGGGGGCTGGCGGTTGCGCTTCTTCGGCCGGCTTCCTCCTCTTACGCCGCTCGGTATCGTCCGAGAGGAGCGGCATTTGGCCTTCTCTCGCTCGGATCAACTGCTCGTGTGCTCCTCCTCGCAGCTTCTCGAGCCGAAGCCCGTCCATTTGCTGCATCTTGAAGACCTTCACCACGTTTGCCAATCCCCCGATTACGAACAAGAGGCTCCCGACGACGCCTAACCATATCCAACTCCCTCCCTGCTTTCACAAAATTTCAATGTGATCAAAGTTTTGGCATTTGATTAAAATAAGGTGCATACCCACTTGCTGGAACATGTGTGGTGACTGTCTTGTGCTAGGATTCACATGCCTCAAAAACTCTAGAACAGTTTTGAAGCTTGCCAAAGGAGGAAAATGACCCATGTTTCACAGATTTACTTGAAATCAATTGTAATATACAAGTCGCATTCCGAAAGAATATGACTGTTTTTGCTCTAATACTAATGACATCCCATGCTTTTTTCAAGTTGTTCAGACATGTACTAGTTCTATTAGCTGGATTCATACAATTAATTAACTCTACCATCAGCCCTAGGATCTCACTCCTAGAAATGATCTTATCTGAGCCGAATCTAGAAATCGATCGAATGAATTATTTGCAACCGGATGAGAAATAGGAGCAGAGGAACTGACCAGCAGCACCGTGCCGTGGTGGAGAGACCCGGCTTGCTCTCGGCTGTTCATGATTGCCCCAACCAGGAAGAGCAAACTTCCGGCTAGAAACGGGATGTGGACGCTCTGTTGCAATATCTGGACATGTCCATCGGCTCTCTCGTAAATTTGGCAAGAGTTATGAATCGATCCGAGCAACCAGAAAACTGGGCCAGCAATAAGCAAGTTCAGGGCATGCTTTTCCAGCTTGTAATAACCATATCCTTTTTCGGCCTGCAATATCATGTATAAGTCATTGCCACATCTCAGACATATATACTCAATCTTCTCATTGACAGTTCATCAACACTTAAGGATCCCTTCTCTGCCCCAAGGGAAACAGAGAATTTTATTTTTTCGCAAGCAGGTCTCAATGGGGCACCACGTTCGAAGGCTTAAATCAATTTCGGTCCTTATAGACCTTGTTTTTTCTCCAAAACACGAGCCAAGAGCTACTATTCTATGGTGTGATATCCAACCACTCGAAACTACCCCGATTTAGACACTCCAAACACTTCCTTTTTCGGCATCGCCCAATTTACGAAATAAATCAGAGAGGATTAAAGTGATTTTTGCTGACAGCAAACTAGGAGGGGGGGTGGGGAGTGAGGCCCGGTTTGGTTCAGCATTTGAAATGAGCATTGGGGCTCTAAAGTCCCTTGACCAAATATAAATGGCATTTGGAAATTTTTTTGGAGCACTTCGGGAAAATGCAATTGCATTTTCAAAGGCCTCTAAAGTCCCTTAGCCCAAGGCAGGTCTGGAGGCACTTTGGCAAGTTGCATTTTCAGAATGCTAGTAGCACTGCTCATGGACTATTCATCTTCCCCGAGGATCTAGTCCGGAGGCTGGTGACCGCCGCCTGAGGGGTCGCGCAACCTAGGCAAGCGTTGGCCTAGGTCGCGCGACCCAGGCGAAGCCTGAGGTCACCCGACCTCAGGTGAGGCTGGCCGGCGGATGTTGGCCGGCGGCCGTTTTGGCCTGCCGGTGGCTGAGCTCCACCTCAAATATTTTTTTTAAATATTAGCAAAAGTCCTTTACAAAATTAGTTTTTACCAAACGGTATTTAAACCAAAGTTGCTTTTAAACGTGGTTTTAAAATACATATTACCAAACACTACTTGCATTTTGAAAAATCCCTTTAGCCCAAAAACTTTTGCATTTTGTTAAAGATATTCCCCCAAAGTTGAACCAAACAGGCCTGAGTATAGCAATTATTGAACTGTCGAAACCAAGTAAAGCCACTAAGAAGCAATTGGGCCTCAAATGTTGGGAAAGGCCAGTATCGCGTAGCGACAGGACTGCTACCGGCCGGCTAATTGTCTAGAGCATAAGGCCCAATGGTGAACCTGCAATCTCTATAAGCATAGATACATATATACATAGATATTGTCACATTGTAAATATTGACTAAAGTATAAGGGAGGTCCTCTAGGTTAAAAACAAGGGAATTCTTTGTTTGCGATCTCCATTTCCTTCACTCGAACCAAGTCTAGGTGCGAGAGAACCGCCGAACTTTCTGAACATCTAACCATAACAAACGTGGATCTCCCACAATTCATACTCAAATTAAATTCACCTCATTGACAGGCCAGCATTGGCATACACATTTGCACGCTCAAGGATCGGATGCACACTCTCGCCAATCGACACCATTAGAGTAGTCTACACACGAGCGAAAATCAATACGAGCTTACAAATCATAGCGAGCTAATCAACCATCACCAACATCCGCAATCCAATTAACGAAACAAGAAGCTAATTAAGCAATGCACCTGGAGGAACAGAAACAGAATCCCCAAGAACACAAGCAACGATCCCAACGCCTGGACCGTGGGGACCGCGAACTCCACGAGCCCGAGCTGCCCGTCGTACTCCACAAGCGAGACCCGGCAATTGATCCCCGCGAGGTGCGCCACGAGGTCGTGGACGTTCACGAGGGCGATGATCCCGACCGCGATGAGCAGGACCACGAGGCCCGATTTCCGCTCCTTGGACAGCTCCGCCAGGAACCCGCCCAACAGCACCATGGTGGCGAACAGGTAGAGCCCCGCGTTCACGTACTCGGACTGGTTCCGGGCCAGCCGCGGCCCATACATCCGGATCTCCCGGGCCGACGCTAGCTTCACCATCTCCGTGCCGAACTCGAATCAGATTCCGGATCCGAGGGCGAAATTGGGTTGTCTGTCGAGGGTTTTGGTGTCGGTTCTTGCAGGAGAAATCGAAATCAAGAAGCGAGAGAGAGCGAGAGAGATGAGGAAGAGGTTGAGTCGAGGGAGAGACGGAAGGGAAGGTGGGGTTTTTGGGAGGGGGTTACGTGGCGTCGTGCATGGATTACTTTACATGAGGGCGGCGTCGTGCATGGGGCTCAAATCTCTCAAGCGGGATGGCGACACGTGGCTTCTTCCGAGGACTTCTTGGCACGTGACTATCGTCGTTTCCGAGAAAAGTGTAAAAAAAAAAGTTATTAACCTTTTGTATTTGTGCTAATTCAGTTCTAAACCTTTTGTATTAGTGTCAATTTAGTCCTAAACCTTTTTTTAGTGTCAATTCAGTCTTAAACCTTTTGTATTGGTGCCAATTCAGTCCTAAACCTTTTTGTCTTGGTGCTAATTCAGTCCTAAACATTTTGCATTGATACTAATTCAGTCATAAATCTTCTTTTGGTGCCAATTCAGTCCAAAAATTTTTGTATTAGTGCCAATTCAGTCCTAAATCTTTTGCATTGGTGACAATTCAGTCCTTCCGGCTAATAGCTATTCACGTGTCGAAAGACTGAATTGGCATTAATGCAAAAAGTTTAGGACTGAATTGGAACAAATGCAAAAGGTTTATGACTGAATTAGCACTAAAAAAAGGTTTAGGACTGAATTGGCACAAATGTAAAAGGTTTAAGACTGAATTGGCACAAATGCAAAAGGTTTAGGACTGAATTGGCACAAATACAAAAGGTTTATGACTGAATTGACACTAAAAAAAGGTTTAGGACTCAATTGGCACTAATGCAAAAGATTTAAGATTGAATCGGCGTCAAAAAAAGGTTTATGACTAAATTGACACAAATACAAAAGATTTAGGGCAAAAGTACACCGCAAGTGCCATAACTTGTGTACGGCAATCACTTTGGTGCCATAACTTTTTTTTCGGATTACTTTGGTGCCAAGTCAGAGGAAAAGAGATCACTTTAGTGCCAATTTGGCCAAAAATCCGACGTGGCATTTTTTTATTAATTTTTACGTGCGCGTGGCTCGCCGGAATGAAGTCACATGATGATCAAGATTTTTTATTTTAAATAATTTTTGCAGCGTGCACAGTCAGCATTTTTAATTTTAAATATTTTTTTTCCTTTTTTTTTTTCTTCTTTCCTTTTTCTTTTCTTTTCTTTTTTTTCTTTTCTCCCCTCGCCGGCCGGTTGCCTGTAGCCGGCCGGTCACCGGCGAAGCCCGGGAAGGGCTGGGTGAGGGCGACCTTGCCCATGGCCGGCGAGGGGCGGCCTCACCAGATCTGGGTGAGGCGACCCTCGCCGGCGACAGGCGAGGCCGCCCCTCGCCGGCCCAAGCGAGGGCTGCCCTCGTCGGATCTGGCGAGGGCGACCCTCGCCCGCCCAGGCAAGGGCTTCCCTCGCCCGACGCCGGCGAGGGTCACCCAACGCCGGCGAGGGTCGCCCGACGCTAGATCCGGCGAGGGCCGGCCTCACCTGTCGCCGGCGAGGGTCGCCTCGCCCAGATCTGGCGAGGCCGCCCCTCGCCGGCCATGGGCAAGGCCGCCCTCGCCCAGCCCTTCCCGGGCTTCGCCGGTGGCCCAACCGGCCGGCAAGGGGAGAAAAGAAAAAAAAGAAAAAAAAAAGAAAAAGAAAAAGGAAAGAAGAAAAAAAAAAGGAAAAAAATATTTAAAATTAAAAATGCTGACTGTACACGCTGGAAAAAGTTATTTAAAATAAAAAATGCTGACTGTACACGCTGACTCAGCCTCCGGCGAGCCACGTCGGCGTCAAAAATTAATAAAAAAATGCCACGTCGGATTTCCGGCCAAATTGGCACTAAAGTGATTTCTTTTCCTTCGACTTGGCACCAAAGTGATCCGAAAAAAAATTATGGCACCAAAGTGATCCGAAAAAAAGTTATGGCACCAAAGTAATCGCCGTACACAAGTTATAGCATTTGTGGTGTACTTTTACCAAAGATTTAGGACTTTTTTGACACTTTTCCCCATCGCTTCCCTATGCGTTTTTGGTTAGAATTTGACCTATCATCGAATTCTTGTCCTTCTAATGTAGTGATATTATTTGACCAAAAAAAAATGTAGTGATATTCATTTATACGTCATAGTATGCATAATCCTCGTTAATTGGTGTCCAAAGGTGTCGCGACCTACCTTTCGAGGGCCAAACTCGATAAAGCGAGTTTAGAGGTAAGTGTTCATAAAACAGTCCATATGGCACATCATAAAAGATAGCTTTATCGAAGCATCGACCTTTTAGTCATCCATACGGTTCATTGGTCATAAACGTGAATTTTCCCTAAATCCATAACTCGCGTGACAGCGGATCGATTTTAGCTTTTTAAGGAGTCGCCACTAGCCTAGGTCGGGGGTCGGCTAGAATACCCAATCGAAACGCGGGAGTTTCGTTTCGATTTCTACAAAAACCAGAGATCATGAGTTCGTGGACTAGCTTATGTTAATATTTCTATTAACACCCTTTCGGTACCGCTAAACTTATCATGGTTATTATCTGAGTCGTCATGCATTTATTTTTTACTATTTTCATGCCAAAGTCTTAGTCCACTAAATGATCATGCATCTTGTTTTTGTGTTTTCATTTAAAATTCTAAACTAATCCTATCTTAGTCTAGAAAAAAAAGAAACAAACAATTGTATTGAAAAGCATTACGTAAAGTAAACAACCAAGGTATTAAAAGAACTAGCTAATTCTAAGTGCAAGAAAGAAAAACCCGCAACTCGTCGGGTGTTTATCCAACGCATATAAGAAACCCGAGACATATGTTGGGTAATGAATGAATTTTTACAAGAAAATAGATCGGAATGGACATCGACCATCGCCGTATACAAAGAATAGAGTCGGAATGGACATCGACCTTCACCATATTCAAGACCATCGTCTTTTTGGACCTATTCTAACCCTAATCTAAAACTGAAACTAAAGAAAGAAAGGTTAATACCACGAAAAACCCTAAATTGGTACACATTTACCCCAAACTATTTTTTTTACCATAAAAAACCCCAAACTGGTATACCTGTGATAATTTTACCCCGAACTATTTTTTTGACCATCAAAAACCCCAAACTGGTACATCTGTGACAATTTTACCCTGAACTTATCACAAAAAACCCCAAACTGGTACATATGCGACAATTTTACCCTGAACTTAAATTTTAATATTATTTTTTTCGAATCTTTATTTATTTATTTATTTTTTCCTTTTATTTTTTTTTTCTTTATCTTCAACCTCTGGCCGGTCGCCGGTCCGGTGACCGGCCAGAGGCGAAAGCCGGCGAGGGCGGCCCTCGCCAGCGTCGGGCGAGGGCCGTCCTCGCCAGATACGGCGAGGGCGACCCTCGCCGGTTTCGGGAGAGGGCTGCCCTTGCTTGCGTTGGGCGAGGGCCGCCCTCGCGCAGCTGGGCGAGGGCCGTCCTCGCTAGATCCGGCAAGGGCGACCCTCGCCGGTATCGGGCGAGGGCTACCCTCGCCTGCGTCGGGCGAGGGCCGCCCTCGCCGGCGTCGGGCGAGGGCTGTCCTCGCCCGCCCAGGGCAAGGGCGAGGTTGCCCTCGCCGGTGTCTGGGCGAGGTCGTCCTCGCCGGCGTCGGCGAGGGTCGTCCTCGCCCGCCCGTGCAAGGGCGAGGGCTGCCCTCGTTGGCTTCGGGCGAAGCAGCCCTCGCCTGGGCGGGCGAGGACGGCCCTCGCCCGACGCCGGCGAGGGTCGCCCTTGCCGAGTCGAGCAAGGGCGGCCCTCGTCAGCGGCTACCGAGGGCGACCCTCGCCGGTTGAAGTGAAGAAAAAATTCAAAAAAATTCAAAAAAATAATATTAAAAATTAGTTGAGGTAAAATTGTCACATGTGTACCAATTTGGGGTTTTTTGTGGTATGTTCGGGGTAAAATTGTCACAGATGTACCAATTTGGGGTTTTTTATGGTCAAAAAAATAATTTGGGGTAAATGTGTCACAAGTGTACCAGTTTAGGGTTTTTCGTGGTATTAACCCAAGAAAGAACAACAACAAACAATATACAATTACAAAGTACACAGCATCACAAGTCAATCAAAGATAACAAACAAGGCACAAAGAATTTCAAAGTTGGCCTTGGGTCGGCCTTTGTTCAAACATGCATCGATACCTTTTATTATCTACCCATGTTCGTTTTAGACACAATTCATGGTTATTAACTACCATTGGTATTCACCAACAGCAATTAATGCCATGAATCCCTAAATCAGTTTCTATATGTAATCCCCAATTTGGGCCCACGATCATGCACCATCCCTAGGCGTCCATCTAAAAATCGCATGCATAGCGATGAATTAAGCATGCAAACAGGTCGAAAGACCTTGATTCTCATCCAATCACTAAAATTAGTGAACCGACATCGGGTCACTTCATTCAATTCATCACGCGCCAATCATAAGCACATGCACTAGAAAATCGATAAATTGTGAGAATTAAAGCTCGTGAAGGCATTAAAAAACTGGTTCAGGATGCATTATTTTCTAAAAATCCTAAAACAAAAGACAATTCATAAAGGAAAAACAAAGGACAGCAGAATAGGGGATACAAGATGCATTCAATCGGAAAAGGACCTATGATCAAATAGTTCTGGAAAATTTATGGTACATCAAGCACACAACAACGAACAATTTATGTGAAGAAAACTCCTTAAGATAAGCTACACATGAATTTACAAAAATCACAGAACATGAAGAAGTGCATCAGAACAGAACATAGGAACAGATTTTCAGAGCAACCTCATGGAAATTTGGGCATGTTAATAATGTCCAAAAATTATCAAATTTTGTCACGACCTAGGACTGGAAATGACAATCAAAGTTCATGAAGAACTCATCATCAAAATCTTTACCGAAAAATTCACACAAAATCAGCAAATCGCAAACACAGATTTGGCACATCAAGCATTCCGAATTCATAATTTTCCAGATTTCAGGGGAACCTCATAAAAAATAATAAAGGGGCCTATGGACATGCAAATGAGACAATCCTGGCATCATTAGAAAGCTTAAGACGTTCTCTAAGACTTTCTAGAAGGCATCGAGTTTGATTAACATCAATTTCATGGTCAATTAAAAAGATTTCTACAATGATGCATACCCATAATGAATTGCAGCAAATGAGCTCACAAGATGCATGTTGTTTACTATCCTCATGACAAGGCAAAAAATGTGATACAAATCATGTGAATAGTATGCAACATGATGAACATTTTTCATGAGAAATCCAAACCTAATTGTGATTCTAAAGAAAAAAAAAAGGGAAAACAGATCGGGTTCCTTGAAATCAACAATTACAGAACAAGGATTCAAGATTGAGCATGCAATTGACCATGCAAATGATGACCGAATGACATGATTTATACCTTTTTGAAAAGGTAATGAACTATACTATGACTTTCATGAAGACATCAGGGTCAAGAAATCACAATTGCACATTCAATTTTGAGCAAATTCAATTCGGGTTCCAGTAGAAGCAGACAAGACATGAGGTCAGTTCACAGAGGTTTTCACCTATCTATTTATCTCCAAAAAATCTGAAAAATTTATATGTTGCAACAAAGACATATGTGAACATTGTTCATGCAGAGACCTAAGTTTAGATCTTAGCAGAAAAATCAGAAAAAAATCGACAACAGTGCAGGTCAGGCAAAATCAGCATGTACAGAGGTCAAATTTCATGAGTTTTCCACACTTAGGCATGTTCCAAAAATTCTGAGAAAAGCCTATGTTATAACCAACCTGATTTAGATCATTTTTCATGAGGACAACTCCTATTGAATCTCAACACACAATGCAGCAAAAAATCATTAAACCGAACAACCTGATTCAGAGTAATCAATGCAGAAAGCTGTTTCAGACCCTAGGTCGATTCACAGAGGATTTCATTCATCTAGACTCATCAGAAAAATCTAGAAAAAACACATGTTATGATCAAGATGATTCTCAGCAACTTTCATGAAGACCACAACATCCAGATCCGAACAGAAAAATCGGAAAAAAAAAAAGAAGCAAAACTGCTCCGATCGTGTAAAAACGTGAAGAAACAGAACAACAAAAATTCTGATTCTGATGCAAACTTTAGAATAGGTTTTCAGGTAGCAAACGATATCAAATCAAGCGCCGTAAGATACCAAATCGAAGCTCTCGAAGTGTATTACAAGAGTCCAGAAGGTGTCAAAGTCCAGAAATGAAGTTTAACAAGTCAAAATCGACAAAACAGAAAGCAGGTCCAGAAACTCGAAATTGCAGAACACGTTCCAACTCAAGAACATCATCGTCAAATCATCAAACATGTAGTCAGTAACCATAAACCATCAATACGGAGTCCAAAGAAGTCCTAGGGTGAATCCTAGCCCCGGCTACCTATTGTAACCTCGCTTCATCAGATTCGAGACCGAAAGATTATTTTTTGTTATCGCACGAAAAAACGATCAATCGATTTGTGTCAATCGATGTACGAAACGCTCCGAGGGACCTCAGCTCACCAAGGATGGACGTCAACCACCAGAGGACACCAGGAAGTGTTCGGCGACGTCGGATCAGCGCCGGAACAGTACCGGCGAAGAAGAAGGATCAGATGAGTCCGGTTGGACTGATCTGATTCGCCAGGGAAGAAAGAGCCACCAGAACTTCTCTTGTGGCTTTCTGATGAAACTCCGACCACAGCAAGGTCGGGAAAACACCTGAGGAGAGATCGGTGGTGGTCGGACCGCCTGGATCAGCCGCTGAACAGAACTGGTTTGATTCGGACCAGCTCAAGACGCCGTGGGAAGAGAAGGAGAAGCGGAGCAAACGGAGGCAACTCCGGCGAGGCTCTGACCAGTGGGACGTCGAAGGAACGAAGGCGGATGTCGGAGGGGGTGGCGGTGCTGGTGGTGTCACCGACGAGGACCCGCCGGTGGGGGTGAACCGGCGGGCGGATGTCGGAGGGGGTGGCGGTGCTGGTGGTGTCACCGACGAGGACCCGCCGGTGGGGGTGAACCGGCGGCCCTTTGAGGAACCGCGTGAGCGGTTTTTTCTAGAGGAGAGAAAAAAGAGAGAGAACGTGAAGGAAAGAAAAGGTAGAGAGAGAAGGAGAAAGTTTTGGATTTTTTATCCAAAATTTTGCAGAATGAGACCCCCTCTCAAATTTTGGAGGGAAAATGAGTTGTGTACTCCCTCCAAGACTCAATCTCAGCCGTCAGTTTGATCCGACGGTCGAAATTTGTGCTTATCTTTTACTTTGAGGTTAAGCAAATACCTCATTTAACATGTGCTAATTTGAATGGCCATGATTTAATCTCATCAACGGTCTTGATTAATTTTGCAATTAAGGACCTAATTAGAGGCATTTTTGTAATTTCACAAAACTTGGGAACTTTTTTGCAAAAATCTAAAAATTGGAGAGTTCTTAAATCAATTTCGCAAAATTGACTTTGGATGAGTCAAATGATATCAACCATTCGGGAATCGTGAACGATTGATTCAAACCCCTAATTAGGGCTAAAATTGGGGGTTTTCATTTCAAAGTGCCGATTCACAAAATTGGTCGCACGAGTAATCTTATGATGACCTCTGGATCAAATGTCATTAAAGGAACTAAGCTAAAATATGAACAAAATGAAAGTAATTTTGTTTTTGGCCGATTCCGAATATATTTCCGCAAATTGGGAAAAAGTAGGTTCTTAATCAATTTTTGCAAAATTTCAAATGCCAGAGTTAGATTGAATGTAAAATAAGATGATTTTTGGATTTTTGTATTTTTGTATTTTCGATTTTTTGGTTAAAGGTTTGACCAAAAGTCAAATAATAGAGAGTTTGATTTTATGATCAAATCTTTGAATTTTTCCGCAATTTCCACTTCTAAAGTGAAATTAAACTTGAAATGAATCTTTTTATGCGAAAGCCTCAATTTGACTCGGAGTTGACTTTTGGTCAAAGGGTTGACCAAAAAGTCAACCCGAAAGTCAACCGTTTGATTTTTCAGGTTTTTGCATGAAATGAATGGTAAACCGTCTACAGAAGCTAAGCCAATACATAAAATTAAAAAATGACACTTTTTGTTCAAGAAACAGGTTCCATCGCGATCGGAAACCCTAATCTTGAGTTTTCTGCTTTTAATAACGCGTCGGCTAAAAATTAGGTGTCAACAAAAGGTCTTACAATTTCAATTTGGCTAGTTTGAGAAACCTCTTACTGAGCTTTGTTTGGGAGGAGAAACTTCTCTTTTGGTTTGATTTTCAGATGAAGGGTCGTTTGTTTTGTGGAAAATTCACGTTTTGAAAAATATATTTTTTAAAAAAATGATTGCTTATATCACTTCTAAAAATGAATAAATAAAAAATATTTTCATCGTCCATGAAAATATTTTGACATAAGTTGTTGTCAATAATGAAAATACCTTTGTTGGGTAATAATTCCAATCAATATAACTAATCATTATTAGGAAAATATTTTTCAAAATCATTTATCTTTCGAGAAATAAACAGACCTTGAATGAAGTCATTGTTCTCCACTAATTGAGATTTCACGATTCAAAGAGATAAGTATATTAATTAACACTTGATGCAATTTAGCTTTTATGAAGTTCAACACTTACAAGAGAGATGTGTTGGAAAACATCCTTATGAAAGTTTGATGATTCTAAAATTATCATTGGAATAATATTTGGTAGGATAAATGCAAATGCTCATGGTGAAGTTTGAAAGACTGTGATGATATCCATGATAACCACAAGAGCTAAGTGATGACTAACTACGGTCATGTAGATTTCTCCAAGATGTGAACAAGTCAAACATGACGAGGTGATCATAAGGACTTGGAGGGATCATCGTCAATCTGTGAAGTCTTTAGAAGTTGTTATGCTTAGAAGTATCATTACAAGTAACATTGCAAGTGATTCTTTACGGTTTATTTGTTGGCAGCATCAACATATAGGTGAAAATGTGCACGTGCTTATTATGTGCATGTGATCATGCTGATACCAAGTCATTGATGATGCTGTTGACATGTTCATCCGAAGATGACCGTTATAGACAAAGATTAGCCATTAGTACCACAACAGAAAAACGGAAATTGTCGGAGAGCAGTTGACAGCCTTTTTATCAAATTGTTAGAGTACCCGACGATGTGATGGATCCAGCGTACTCCATTTTGGGAAAATATGCTGACCTTCGAGGAAAAAGTTTGTATGGGCAATCCTATTCTCAGACAAATAGCTCCTAATGACTCTCAATGGCTCCTTGCTCCTCGTGACCATCTCCAATGGGAAGATTGAACATGTTTATATAAGAGGATCAATGAAGCTCAAAAGTTGGACAAAAAATAGAGAAAGTTGTTATGTTCATTGTCATTCTCTCTACTGATCAAAATGTGATCTACTCGTCTGAAATTTCCAGCGTAGTGTTTTTGCTACTTTGTAATTGTGATAAGATCACGTATACAAGAGTGATAGTGGTACTTGAGTCATAATAGTGTGATCTATCATTGATATGATCAATACTTGCTAACTATAACTTGTCTTGAAGAATACTAGTGGATAGCTCACGTTATGGCTGTTAGTCTGGAGAGTGGACGTAAGCTTGGAGATAAAGCTGAACCATTATAATTTGATCTGTGCTATCTTTACTTGTTCGTTATCATCTATGTTTTACTGATAGCACCAAGCTCACTTGATATTATCTCTTTCAGCTAATTTTAAATATTGTTTGTCAATTTCCGCAAAAGATTGTCATAATCTCTAAACAACCTATGTGCCCCCTCTAGGTTGCACTGTTAGATCCAACAAGACGTGGTCATAGAGGATAGTTACCTAGTGCATTAAACCTCATAAAATCATGACATCGAATGTTGGTTTAGAGTAAAATAATCACACGAAATAAATTTAAGAAGTTAGTTGGGGCAATTTGCCAAAATCGACCTATATGTACATGTTTCGCAACCACATTTAACTGAAGCACCGTTTATTTTGCAAAAATGAATGATTTGAAAAATATTTTTCTAAAAACGATCGCTTACATCGCTTACAAACGAAAAATATTTTCCTTGTTCACGAAAATGTTTAGATATGAATTGTTATCGATAATGAATCCGTAATATTTTCAATTGTCCACGAAAATATAAAAACATAAGTTATTGTCGATAATAAATACATTTTCCATTGGAAAATTATTTTAAGTGATGCAAAAAATCATTTTTAGGAAACTGTTTTCCAAATAATTCATATTTTGCGAAACAAACAGAGCCTAAATAAACACATTAATTAGTATGCATGTTTATCTTAAAGTATGGTAGAAAAAGGAAGGAACTCTTAACTTTTTGGTGTGTGCCATGACTGCTCACATTAGATGCTTTGCCACGCTCACTGATTGTTGTTCATGCGGATTGGATAAAATAAACTCGGAACAGATGAACCAAGTGGTATCAACCAATCCAGACTGATTTATAGAAATAATACGATAACAAGTAACGTGAGAGGTTGATCTTACATTAGATGCTTGACATGACTCATTTGCACAAAAGTTTACTTGAAGTCTGTCACATTATTTAACATACCGATTTAATAAATATAATTTTAATATATGTAGTATTACTACTGCTCCTTTTTTTTTCAAAAAAAAAATTACTTGGTACAATGGTACAGTTCCTTCAATTATTAGAGAATGTCGAAAAGTTATATGTCCAATTCTTCGACTTTCTTGCCAAAGAGTTAGGGTATGTTTAGTAACTTGGAAGGATAACAAAATATCCTATCCAGTGTTGAGTGACGCCTTCTGGATTGGATATACCTCAATAAAATGCCGGATAAGAAATCCAGGTTAGGAGATGGGATAAACCCGGATTGGATAATTTTTTTAAAAAAATAACTTAACAATTTTCTTTCAATGATGGAGTGATGGAGTGACGAATCCAGCTTAGCCAGCCAACGTGCAAGGACCACCTCCACGATAGTCAATCATCATCACTTCCGACCACTGTGCAATTGTCATTGCCGTCTAGCCGATCGTGCTCTTACGCTCACATGGCCATCACCATTGAAGAATTCGAATCCTTTCACGAGTTCACTGGATCTTTCGAGGTTGTCATCCACAATAGAGGCACGTATGCCCTCGTTACTTGCTCTCCTAGTGCCGTCCATTGGTGGATCTCTGTCCACCTCCTCTCCGCCCGTCACTACCCCTAGATCGTCGCTTCAACATCAAATGGCACTTGAACTTCATGCGTGGCGTCCATCACCCCGTTGCCGCCCTTCACCTCTACATTGATCGTTGTTGCCTCGTCTACTAGATTTGCACAGCCGCTACCTCCCTTGGTTGCTCCGCAATGCCCTCGGCGACCCATGGCTCATCTTCGCCGGTGTCCGAATCGCCTCTGATACAGTGAAATTGAGCGAGGACTACAATTTGAAGGTAGAGATGGCTGTGGATCTAGTGAAACTGGCAATGAAGGAGACGAATCAGAGGAAGCTGAAGAGAGAGGGTTTGAGATGCTTGCGAGGGCGCTCTAGTGGTGAGATTTGTATATCGCAGGAATTATGCTTGGTAAGTGAGATTTTCAAAGATTTTTAATTCTTTCTTGGATTGCTCCAAACATGTGATGAGACTTTCTACAATCCGGAGGACAGCTGGAGTATTTCTAATCTCATATTATCTTATTCTATCCCAATTCAAATCTGGATAACCAAACACAGTTTGTCAAGGAAATATATCCCACAGTGAATGCATAGAAGCCAACATCAGGGGTTAGATAAATGAAATTTGCGATATCTATCTTAGGTGACAAGATAAAAGTAATTAAAAATACCTATCACGGGCAGGGAGACAAAATATAGAAATTTTATTTGAAATCTCATAGATTATAGAATTCAGTGCATTAAAATTAAATCGCGCCACTTACAAAACGGCAAAAGGGGTAACCACTTTCGCTAAGCTTGGCTGCTTGATCGATTGTTGGTTATATCTATAACAATCAAATATAAGAATACACGGAAATTTAATATGGCTGTTAGTAGGGTTGTCGACGGGCGGTTCGGTTCGGGTTTCTAACAATACCCGAACCAACTCGAACATGTATGATATCTTTAGTGACCCAAACAGTAAAGAAACCGAACTGAAATGACGGTTAGGGTCAATTTGATTCGGTTGGGGTTATCGGTTTTGTATCTTGATGAAAAAATAAGGAAAGATCTAACCGTAATGACACAGAGCCAAAATGAAGGCTTCTTCTTCAAATGCCTTTGTCGCAGCAACTTGCTCCGAACGCAGCAACTTGGTCCATCTCGAGATCATCACGTAAGCAATCTTCATCGGCCACAAGGCCTCAGTCTCCTCTAGATTTGGAGAGGATGAGGCTCCATGATCGCTCTGATCTTATCGATATCTAGACGGCCATGGAGGAGATAAACAGAGCTCGAGTGTGGACAACCATCGACGTGACTCTAGAGATTTGGATGTCCATGGCCGTATCGAGATCTGGATTGCCATGAAGAGTTTAACGACCATGGACAACGGCTCTGGTAGAGTTCGATGGTGAGCTGCTTGCATAGATTTGGAGGAGGCGTTGCTGAATATTGGAAGTCAAGGTTCAATTTCCGCATCCACAGACGCGGCAGCCATCGCTGTTGGGTTGAAGCTTCCAAGAATCCAACAAACAATAGCACCTGCTCGGACATCTCTTTCACTGTTGGGTGCGTATGTTTTGGTGTAAGAGTTTTTCAGGAAAGTGTTTTCCAGACTTTCGTCCGTTTGATTGTCCGAAAATGATTTTGTCAACCGAAAACACTTTCCGATCAAGGAAAACATTCATGTATAAATTTAGGAAAGTGAATTCTCTAATTTAAGAAGGTGAAAACACTTTCCGGATTTATTATCTTAAATTTGTTAATATTTTATTTTTATTTTTTGTTCTTCCTCCCTCTGCCAGTCGCCGGCCTCGACGACATCCGGCAACCGGACACGGGACCGGGCCGACCTCTCTGGCTCGGCCGAGGCCGGCGAGCTGCGAGCTCGTCAGCCCGAGCTCCATCAAGGCTGGCGAGCTCAAGCTCGCCATATCTAGGTGAGCTGAGCTTGGGTTTGGCGGAGGATAGCGAGCTCGCGGCTTGCCAGATACAAGCGAGCTCGGTCGAGGCCCATGAGCTGCGAGCTCGTTAGCCCGAGCTCCGTCGAGGCCGGCAAGCTCGCGGCTCACCAGATCTAGGTGAGTCAAACTTGAGCTCAACAGAGGCCGACGAACTCGCGGCTCACCAGATCCAGGCGAGTATGAGCTCAGGCAAGGCTGGTGAGCTCGTGCTCACCTGTGGCCGTCGCCGGGCGAGCCTCGAGCTCGCCTGTGGCTGTCGTCGGCCGGTTGCGGCGGAGGAAGAGGAAAAAAAAAAGAAAGAAAAAAAAACAAAAAGAAAGAGAAAAGAGAAAAAAGAAAAAAAATTAAAAATTCGAATTTTTTAAAAAAGAAAATAAAAATAAAAAAATTAAAAATTCTAATTTTTTAAAAAAGAAAATAAAAATAAAATAATTAAAAATTCGGTTTTTTTTAAAAAAAATAAATAAAATTCGAATTTTTTTAAATAAAAAATTCGATTTTTTTTTGTCCTGAATAAAGTCATGAGATTAAAATCATTTTTCAAATAATATCCAAACACCAGAAAACATTTTCGATCATATATTACCAAACAAAGGAAAACTAACCGTTTTTCTGAAAAATGATTTTCTGAAAAACATTTTCCAAAAACGTTACGTTTTTCGTGAAATAAACGCATCCTAAATAAACCTACAAAAATCTCCACAATGTTTCCACCAATTCAGTGATTAGGTTTTTATGTTTAGTGTTTAATTGTTTCGGGTTGGTTTGGGTTTATGATCCGAGCCGTCATGATACCTTATTTTCTTTACTTTTTACTCGAAACTCGTGAGACTTGACCTAAAAAGTCCTCCTGCTAATGATTACACTCACGACCTACTCACGGCTAATTGATTATGGTCGATATCATGCTTATCTTGTTACTTCATATAGTCATTTAATAAAGCCTATGTACTCTTCACTATGATATACATAAACATATAGAAATTACTCGATTCTGTTGCCTGCATTATTCTCACCTCTAGCACTTGACTCAAAATATCAAACTCCTGTTACTAGGAAAGAGGAAAAGAATCGAGTTATTATACCCATCGTCTTGCATGAGCATTTATGAGGAAATCGACCTACCGAGTGAGAAGCGTGTAGATAATATATATTCCGTAAATTTGGCATAAAGTTCATGATTAAAGTGAAGAAGAGAGAATCATACAAGTACAAACAAGCTTCCAATTGAAGGAAGCCTAATCGAGCTAGACATTAGAAACCGTGGTATCGTACGTTATAAGCGACTTAACTCATCCATGTACGTTTAATGTGGGACTTTATTCAGGTAACTTCTAATTATTACGCTATTTGATTTACTTCCTTGTCAAGGCTTGTGCTAGCTTTATCAGCAATCCCAATTAGTTGCAGAATGTCATGTGTCCACATCAAGATACATCAGATGCATTCGACATCATCACCAACAAAAGGAATTTACTTGTGTTCTTTAGAATATGTTCTCCTTTTTTTTTTTGCTAGAATAGAATATGTTCTCCTTACTCGCTTTTGGAAATGAACGCTCGAGTGCGAAGAGATGTAAACAGTGTCAACGTCGATGTCTCTGATGGTCGAACTTCAACCATCCATCCACTTTTGTGTGTCAACCGTGAAAGTCGAATTAGCAGTACACTTGAATAAGTGGCAAGCTTATTATTGGTACTGAGGTCCCGGTCAAACAATGCTCGTGCCAACTTAATTTCCAGCCTAATTGAGTTCATGCCTCCGATGTGACCAATTTGTGAAACTTGACTTAAGAAAATGGGTAACAAATATAGCCACTCAATATAAATGTTATTATAAAGGTACATGTCTCCGATTTGATCACATTTATGGAACTCGACTTAAGAAAATAAGTAATAGGTGTAGCTACTCAATCGGAGCATTATCATAAAGGTACACATCTCCGATTTGACCACATTTATGAAATTCGACTTATAAAAATGAGCGATAGGTGTAGCCACTCAATCTGAATGTTATCATAAAAGTACATGTCTCCAATTTGACCACATTTATAAAACTCGATTTATGAAAATGGGTAACAGGTGTAGCCACTCAATACGAGCGTTATCACAAAGATACATGTCATACTCATTATAATTTTTTTTTTTCATTTGAGAATAGTTCCTCATTTCACTCATTATCAGAAGGTTCGAATCGACGAGTCCCTTGTTGTAGAACCGCCGCCAATGTCAAAGAGTCGAGGGGACTTTCCTCATCTGATGGTCGACGCTCAAGGCACAAGTTGAACAGAGTTTCATTCCCGACACGACTCCAATTTGTATTCGATGGAAGACGGATGACCATTCGTGGGGGTGGGCCATCGCATTCGATCGTACATTTCGTGAAAAATATCGAAATTTTTTTTGAGTGTAAACCCACAGGCGGCATGCGTTGAGAAAATATGCGGCTGAAGATAAACTTGGCACAAGCTTGCTCGATGGAAACCCAAACGAGAAAAAAGAAAAGTTCATACGGAGAATAAAAGAAACGCAAGAGACGAAAGTGGGACTTGCAAGGTGGAATAGGGAAGTGATTGGGAGGGGCAACCCCAAAACAAGAGGCGACGAACATTAAACAAGTGATTCCCAAAACCGGAGAACATCCATGTGGAGGAACGATGTCCCAAAACGAAGCATCCGAACCCCACAAATTGCGATTTGACGATGAAGAATAATGTAATCCGTCGATGATGATGATGCAAGAAGGACTAAATGGAAGACAGCCAAAACCAAAAGCATATGCTGAGATCAACGTCGCAAGGAAGGATCCAATTTGAATTGATAGTGCCACCACGACCCGCGCGATGTAGTTGATTAATTAGTGATTAAGTATAGGTGGCTCTCCACTTTAGGACCAATAATATATGTGGTTGGTCGATTTGAAGATAAGAAAGGGCCTCCATTTTAAGACCCCATGACATTTTTCTTTTTGACTCTGACAAAAGCCGAGATAAAAACAGCATAAGTGCCATAACTTTCGTACGATACTCACTTGAGTGCCATAATTTTCGTACGATACTCATTTGAGTGCCATAACTTTTTTTTTTCACTCACTTAAATACCACATCGGAGTAGAATCGATCATTTGAGTGTCATTTCTGGCAAATCATCCTATGTGGATTTTTTACTTAATTTTTCATTCCGACCTGAATTTTTTTTAAAAAATTTCTTTTCTTTTTTTTTTCTTTGCTATTTTTTGTGCTGGTGAGGGTCACCAGTGACCCTTATTGGCCGCAAAGACCTTGGGTGAGGCCATCGCCGGCCACAAGTGAGGGCCTTCGCGGCCCCGCTAGCCATGGGTGAGGCGGCCCTTGCCCAGTTTGGCAAGGGCCTTCGCGCCCTCGTGCTTGGCCGATGAGGCCACAAAGGCCTTCACTAGAGGCCGGTAGGGCCGTGAAGGCCCTCGCCAGATCTTGACGAGGCCGCCTCGCTCGCGGCTAGTGGGGTCGCGAAGGCCCTAGCCTAGATCTGGCGAGGGCCTTCGAACCGTTGCTCGTGGGCCAAGGAGGCTGCGATAGACTTGCCGAGGGCCTTTGCGGCCCCGCCAACCGTGGGCAAGGCCTTTGCTTCATGCAAGGGTTGCTGGTGACCCTCGTCGACACACAAAAAAAAGCAAAGAAAAAAGGAAAGGAAAAATAAAAAATTCAAAAATTCAAAAAAAAAATACAAAAATTGTCAATATCAGCACCAGATGACTGGTGTCCATGTTAGATTTTTTGGCAAGACAAATCCTCGATGGCACTTAAGTGATCGATTTTAAAATTTGTGGCACTTAAGTGAGTGAAAGAAAAGTTATGACACTTTTGTTGTTTTTATCCCAACAAAAGCTTATCGAGTCAAGTTCACCTTCCTATCGGATTAACCAAAGGAAGATGGACACGAGGAAAAAGTGTACCAGAGTCTAGAAATTTATGACAAGAGTGGCATCGAATCTCAAGACTTTGATCCTGCAATGGAATCCTAAAACTCGTCTGGAAAGTGTGAGAACACTTCCGATTCTGTTCGTTTTGAGCAATGGAGAAATCTTAAGAGGCTCGGTACCAATAGGGTTCCTCTTATCGACGGAAACTTTATTAAGGGGAAAAGTATTAAACCTATTGCATTGGTATCGATTCAATCTTAGATCTTTCAATTGGACCAATTCAATTCTAAACCTTTTCACATTGGTACCAATTCAGTCCATCCGGCCAATTTAGGCCGGAAATAACTAACGTGGATGCCGGCCGTCCTACGTGGCATGATCGGCATCGACGTGGACAAATTTTAATAATTTTTTAAATTTAAAAAAAATTCTTTTTTTTTCCTTCCTTCTCCTTGCCTGTGACCGGTCGCCATGGCCGGCGACTGGCCACAGGAGAGGGTTGCCCTCGCCGGCGAGGGCGAGGGCTGGACCCTCGTGGCCCGGGCAAGGGCGACCATCGCTGGATTTGGTGAGGGCAACACTCGCCTAGGCCACGAGTGTCCAACCCTCACCAGATTCGACGATGGCCGCCCATGCCCAGGCCACAAGGGTCCAGCCCTCGCCTTCCCTAGCGAGGGCAACCCTCCCTTGTGGCCGGCGAGGGCCGTGACACCCTCGCTGGCCATGGCAACCGGCCACAAGCCCAAGTGAGGAGAAGGAAGGAAAAAAAGTAAAAACGAAAAAAAATCATTAAAAATTCAAAAAAAAATATTAAAAATTTCCACGTCAGCACTAACCGTGCCACATAGGACGGCCGGCGTCAACGTTGGCGATTTTCGACCTAAATTGACCGGATGGATTGAATTGGTACAAATGTGAAAATGTTTAGAACTGAATTGATTTAATTGAAATATTTATAATTGAATTGATATCAATGCAATAGGTTTATGACTTTTTTTGGTACTTTTCCCCTTTATTGAGTTTCCACGTATTTTTTGTACATTATAATCGATTGATTGTCCTCTGAAGGTGCTTATGTGTTTCCATTAGCATTGACCTTTTTAAGACAGCATGCTAAATTCCAATGGCAATAAAACTGTGGGGCATGTCTTTGTCCCTGATTCATGTTCACATTTCTACTACAATTAAAATACGTGAAATTAAAAAGTTTCTCCTAGTGAGTAGCTCTTAAGGTGGGAAAATCCCAACAAGCAAACCTAATCATAAATTTTTGAGATATAAAGAAAAGTTCTAATTCGAGGTTATATTCAAACTTTCAAACTAATCGAAGGAAAATGGGTGAAGCCATATTCTCCATTTTGATGTGGATGTCTACAGTTTCCACTGATATTATAAGGCACGTAGGGGCCAAAGACGCAAGCAAAGGGGAACTAGACGAATAGAGACATTGATCCTTGAATGGACATGCAATACAAAAACATGGCGTCTAATGTAGATGCATGTATAATCCATGGCAATCTGTCGATTTAGTCGGCGGAGAATTGGCGGCTCGGAAAACTGATGGGTCTCGTGTTTTTCTTATTCTTCCTTGTCGCGCCAAACAGAAGTGATCTTTCGCAAATTTCCTAATCTTATACTCAAATGGTCTCGCCCAGTAATCGAACTGGGAAGATTAGACTTAGCTTGACGAGCAAAAACTAGCTCGGCATATCACGTGACCGCAAGATGGATACGCCCGAGAGTGCTTGGAATGATTCTGTCGGAATAGACCGTGCCTTTTGTCTTTTGAACTTATGGCATACAAACGAATTGAAGTTCTCTGCGGTAGCTGGCGCTCATGGTACAGAACCAGAACCAAAACCAGCAAATATAGTTCCCTTTTCGCGTTGTCCAAACACGACAGCATTCTGCACTTAGCATTTGAGCAAATAAAAATTCCCCTTTTATCTTTTGTGAGCTGATCGATTTCCATCCACAAGTTCAAGAACCCATCCACGATCTGCATTGTAGACGTAGACAGCACTTACACCTTTATAATTCATAAAATAATATTACTATTCCCTTTCCTGTGTCTTCTGAGATATAAATAGCCTGAGGTGGGAAGTAACAGTCCACGCAAAGCACTTTGTAAAAGCTCCTAACAAGTGCATAGTTTCAGAGTCTCTCTAGTGTCTGTAGACACCACATCGTTCATCCTAGGGTTCGTCATCTGTTTTTGACAGTGCAAAACTATGGGAGATAAATTGCGTCTTGCCATTGGAGTGATGGGTACATTACCATACATCTTTCCCTTTTATGTTCATTCTTCCAAGTTCAAGATCAGCATATAAGTTTTTTGTAATTATCTATGGTTTATACATATTTATCGAGTGTGTGCATTGTTGTTTCTATTCTTGCAGGAAATGCCGCTTCATTGTTATTATATGCAGCTCCCATGTAATGTTTCAATGAACTCAATGCTCCATTGCTGTTTCATTGTCATTATACGCGGCTCCCATGTAATAATCAGATTGCAATTACCCTAATAATTGTATCGTGTTGCAGATTGACTTTTGCAAGGGTCATAAGAAGGAAGAGTACTGAGGAGTTTTCTTGCATTCCATACATCCTGGCGTTGTCGAACTGCCTCCTTTACACTTGGTACGGGCTTCCCATCGTGAGCTACCGATGGGAAAACTTTCCGGTCGTCACAATCAATGGTGTCGGGATTCTTCTCGAGTGCTCTTTCATTGCCATATACTTTTGGTTCGCTTCCACGAAAAAGAAGGCAAGATGAGTCCATTTAGTTTGCTGCTGTCCGTTCATTCAAATTATATCGGTGACAGAATTTTTTTTTATATGCATAAAAGCTCAGTATTTTAGCTTATTGTGCTGGTGTTGCAATGCAACAGGGGAATAAATTTTTCTGATCTTTGAAATGTATACTTACAGATAAAGGTGGCTGCGATGGCGCTGGGAGTGCTCACAATTTTCACTATCATTGCCATCATATCAACTTTTATAATTCATGATCACCATCACCGTAAAGTATTTGTAGGAAGTATAGGACTCGTGGCCTCAGTCGCGATGTATGGATCTCCATTGGTAGCTGTTGTAAGTCCACTTCTTCCATGTCTCCATGCATACATTATCCATAGCAACAGACCAATACAAAGATGGGAAAGCTGAGTAATTAAAGTGACCAACATGTTTTTCTTCTATCAATAATTTGCCAACAACTGATCTTCAAATTTGCTTAAGTTGATAAACAATACGAGTTCTCGTGTTAACAATCACACAGATCATTTCATAGTTATATTACTTGTTAACAACCGAGATAAGCCCTGGTATTTATCTCATCTACCATCGACTCATTCGATCAAGTGCAATATGCATAGCTATAAGCAAGACTCGTGGACTTCCATATGCTAATTGAAGGTCCTGGCTCTGATATACTTGTTAATAATCTATCTATGAATTTGTGTGAAAGAGACATTTACTGATGATCAGTTAGAGGTGGCTATAAATCGACTCATCAACTCATTTGTCGATGCGAGTTCTTCATTTTTGCCTCTCATTATCTAATAATTTAATTAGGCACCAGTGGTCAACACACTATTTCACATCGTCCATGCAGCACATCTATACTAACATTGAGTACGTGACTAACATCTTGTAATGGTTCTTATCCGCTTTGGTGTTGCAGAAACAAGTGATACTGACAAAGAGCGTGGAATTCATGCCGTTCTACTTGTCATTGTTCTCATTCCTCGCTAGTTCCCTTTGGATGGCCTACGGACTACTGGGCTGCGATCTCTTCCTCGCGGTTGGTACAACTATTAATCAGTCTTTTCATGTTATATAAAACATACTCATATAGACTCATTCTAAGAATGGTACAATGGAAAGAATCATCCATACTAAAAACATGTGCATTTTCCTGGGACTCGAGGGAGGTCCCGCCGAATTTTGTAATGTGATATTGACATGTTCTATACTGTATTCAGTCACCTAATCTGGTGGGGAGTCCTTTGGGCGTGCTGCAACTGATACTCTACTGCAAGTATAGGAAAAGAGGAGTCGTGGAAGAACCAAGCAAGTGGGATTTGGAAAACAATGGCGATCACGACAGGTCCAAACAGTTGCAGTTAGTGGTTAATGACCATGTTGCCGATCCTAAATGTTGATCTTGGTCCCTCTTGTAATCGTATCATCTGCTGATTAATGAAGTTCCCATGCGGCTCATGCTGCAGAACTTTGAACGATTGCTCATCCGAGAGAGAGAGAGAGTTAAGGAACTGTTTTGCATCCTGCAGATGAAACATCCCATTATTGTCCAACTTTACATGAAGTCAAGACACTTTACTACGTTTCCCTTTATTCCTGACAAAGAGAATCCAGTTCCCCTGAATCTTCCGTGAGGGAGTATCAATTCCATGATATTCTGCAAACAGAACTTTTAGTGGAGAATCAATTCACAAAATCCATTTTGCTGCGAATTAACGCAATGGTTGACGGATCTTGCCATCAAAATCTAACACAAGGTGATGGAATTATCAAAAATATCAACGAGGAACCAAACAAAAAAAGAATGAGAGATTTATGCGATTCGGCCCAAATGCCGGTTCTTACTTCACTGGGAAATTACATGCCTCGCCCAAACACTCACACTTTCGGCATGACTAGCTATCTCAATTGGATGCATTGCACAAATCATCGAGTGAAATCCACGAAGAAAAAGTTTCAAATGTTCAAACGGCTCGTGAAATTTTTATGTGCGGGTACAGAACCACTTTTGAAATTACTCCCGGATGTAATTGCACGATTGTCGCGGCCATAGGCCAGAAGTCACGGCACACATCTCCACAACAGAAGGTCCTTCAAGGACAAAATAGCCAATGGAAGATTTGTATATATACAAGTGTTATGATAACGTGAAAGTGACCAAACTAATTTGTTCATATCTCCTTGCACGATATTCCGATGTCCACACAAAGTCCAAATTTAGTCAAACACGAAATCAATCATCAAAGTCCAACTTGGATTTTCCCTTGCTGATTTTTTTTGGTCGGAATTCCCTGGTGGATTTACATCTTTGACTTTGACGAAACATTGGTGTGTTTGAAAAAACTATTTTCGAGAAATTATTTTCCGACATTTTGGCATTCGGATGGCGGAAAATTAATTGATCTAAAGAAGATTTTTTTTATAGACTGAAAACAACAAGTTTAGATTGGGGAAAAATAAATTTTCCTATTGACAAAAAGGAAATCACTCTCTCAAAACCTCAAGACAAATGAAAATTAATTACTTTTCTTGAAAATGATTTTCACGAAATACATTTTCCTATATCAAGAAGTTTTCAGTGAAACAAACGCACCCTAGAGATCAAGTCACATGCATAAGGATTATTCGGTTTCACGTGGTCGGTGTTATGTCTCGAGTTTTGGGTGGACCGAAGACCACGTCATCGCGGTACACAGGCCAATCATTGGAATCGAAGGAGAGTGCTCGAAGGTGCTTCTTCCCAGCCTCTCTCCATTTCCGGCAAGTCGTGGAAGCGACCACGACATCTCTCGCAGCTTTGAGCTGTGACAGTATGTTCCCAATCACTTCAACAGGGAGATCAAGGGTTGTTCTTGTTGCAGCTTTTTCACCACATAGAAGATCGTTTCTGCCAAATTCCGGTCACAAGTTACGACATTTCGAGCTCAGTGATACGTTTAACGGGACAATATCGGAATTTTTTGACAGAGCGACTAGAAGCCAACACCAATTCAGACGCCGGGCATGCTATAACCTGTATATCCGCAAGACCATGGATCACCTGAATCAAAAGAACCGCGAACAGGAATGGAATCAAGAAACCGAGCAAGATCCCCCAAAAGCAATCAGACAAAAGTCAAAGAAGCAAAACCCAGAAACGGATTTCGCAGTAACTCGAAGATGCAAGCCAAATTCGACTCAAAACGAGACGCGGAAACGAGAGAAAATCCGAAGCGTCGGCAGTCAGCTTACCGGGTGGAGATGAACAACGCCCGCCGATCGCCGACCCAGAACAGGATCGGGGGAGAAAGCGCGAATCCAAACCCGCCGCGAGCAAAGCGCGAGTACCCTTCGATCCCGAAGTCGGAACCGGCAGGCACCTCAATCGGCTGAAGCAAGCGATCGGGGCTCCCCCATGAACCTCTTTCTTGGATCGACGAAGTTTCGATCGAACTCGACGGGAATTGGTCGGAGCTTCACACACGTGCGGCGGACTCCGTGCGGAAGCGCAGTTGTTGTTGTTTCCCCCAAGGACCGTGCCAACGGTGGACCAAAAGCTCGTATTTTTTTATATAGGAATAAGTGGGTAGGTGTATGAATGTCGCAGAACAGACACAAGAAATGACGTGAGTTTTTCACGGCGATGGTCAGCGTGAAGAGGTCGTGGTGTTCTCTCTGTTCGAACGTGCTCTGCTTTTCACACCGGAAGATCCTTTCTTACCAGCTTCAAGTGTGTGATGGAGAGGAAAGAAGGGAAGCCAAGAATGGAGGGATGCGAATGCTTCCGCTGGTTATTTTGTGCGGAAGAATTGGTACATTGAGCGGTATCATTGCCCTCTCTCACAATCAAACTTGACTACTATGGGTATTCAGAATTCTTTCTCTTGAAAGCTCCATCTAATTGTTAAAATTATGTATCAATTTTGAGCCCAAAAAGAAGAGTTTCCTAATTCAAGTTTAATAGGTTACCTAGTTGGAGAAAATTTCCTAAGAAGAGGTTTTCCATTTTGGATTCAATTCTTGCCTATACATAAGAAGAGAATGTTACTTGTTATTAAAATTATGTCTTGATTTTGAGTCCAAAAATGTAAGCTTCTTAATTCAAGTAGGTTTCCTATTTTGGATAGGTTTACTAATTGAATGGTTTCCTAGTTGGAAAAGGTTTCCTAATTGGAGAAGGTTTCCAAAAAAGATATTCCCTATTTTGGATCCAATTCTTGCCTATAAATAAGAAGAGGGTGTTATTTGTAGGATCATCAAAGAGAAGCTTCTACTTGTGAATTACATTCTGAAAATATCCGAGTGTGTTGTAGTCGATTAAATTCTTATGGTAAGAATTTGTGCAATTCCTTCGTGAGATTGAGAGATTATTTCGTGAGGAATTGTGAGATTAAGCACTATTTGATTTATTGGGTGTAATTAGGGATTGGGAAACACTGAGAGTATTTGAGTGACTCGAGTGTGGTTGTAATCTCCGTTGTATTACTTGATCTATAGTGAAATTAATTGTTACTTTCTTTGCGAACGTAGGTCACTACGATTGAACCATGCAATCCGATTTATTTTCTTGCTCTGTCTATTTTATTATTCGATCACTTGCTTCCGTAATATGTTTCGCGAAAAATATTTTTCATTCCTCATTTTTCGATGTTTGGATTGTTTAGGAAAATGAGTCGACGGAAATGTTTTCCTAGTCGACGAAAAACCTATGCTAAAATTTTAGGAAATTAATTTCCTCCTTAAAGCATCATAAATCAATTTTCAAAATATGACTAGATACCGACATTTGGACCGGAAACTCTCTGCTGGAGTTGGGGAACCCTATGCTCGTTCCCGGTTCCTTGATGCCTGGGACCCAATTCCTGTGCCCAGGCCTAGGTCCATCAAGGCCAGTTCGGGTCTACGGCGCCCGGGCCGAAGTCTATCGTGGCCAAGCCAACGGCCCCGATGCCCATACCCGATACCTCGGCACCCAAACTAGGCCCCCAAGGCTGAACACGGGATCTAGGTACTTGTGCTTGGATCCCTGGCACCCGAGCCCGGGTCCCCAAAGGTCTTGCTCTGGTCCCCGTCGCTTGGACGTCCCCAGTGCTCCTGTCGGGATCCCCCACACTCGTGCCCTAATCCATCGAGGCCAGCCTTAGGACCTCAACACCAAGGCACAAGTCTAATGTGGCCGGGCTCGAGACCTCGATGGTTGATCCTCGATCCTTGGTGCCCTGGCCCTAGTCCACAAAGGCCGAACTCGGGACTCTAATGCCCGTGTCCATATCCCCGGTGCTCGAGCTCTAGTCCATAAAGGCCCTAGCCCTGGTCCATCAAGGTCGGGCTCGGAACCCAATGCACTTTCCTAGATCCCTCATGCTTGAGCATGGGCATTGGGGACCCGGAAATGAGCACCAAGGTCCCAGGCCCGACCTTAATGAACTAGGGCACGAACACAGGGTCCCAAGCCTCGACCTCAATGGAACGGGCTCGGGGGTGGGAGACCTGGACACAAGGGTCGAGGATCCGAGCACGGGCATATTAGGCCCGACCATGTTGAACTCGAGCACGAGCGCCAAGGGCCCTAGTCATTGAGATCTTACGCTTGAACTTTGTGGACCCTTGAGTGCTAGGGATCTGGGGCCTTAGGCTCGGCCTCTATAGACCTGGGATCAATGCTTGTGCTCTTGCTCGAGACCCAAGTGCCCGAGCCCAAGTCTAGTGTCGAGGTGCATCGAGGTTGGACTCGAGATCTTGGTGTCCGTGCCTGATTTTCTGCTTGCCCTTACACACTTCACTAGTGCTCAAATAATGTATGTGTATTTAGGAAAATCAAATTAGATTTTCGTTTCCAAAAGACGAAAAATAGTTTTCCAGTTCTTTTTTAGATTTCAGCCAAACACCGGAAAGTATTGTCATTTTTTTGGAAAATGACTTCTTGAAAAATATTTTCAAAAAATGTAACATTTTTCCATAAAACAAATGGAGCATACATGTAAGAATTTGCACAAATTAAAGAACTATAAATTTTTCTACTTTAAATATGTTGGAATTATGTCTTGAATTTGAATCCATTAGGCGAAACCCAATCCGAATGGGGATGTGCAAAAGCCAACTGTTGTAAGATTAACGAACACGGAATCTAATGGGATGTTGCAAATTAAGTCAATATGAAAGCACCAAAGAAATTAATGAGAAATGATAAAGGACACCAAAAATTTACATAGTTCGGTTCAAGTACTGATACTTACATCTACGGGGAGAGCCAGTAGAAAAAAAATCTACTATAATAAGAGAATCCAAGTTATAATTACTCACTTATAAGTTCGAGTGTTTTCCACACCTAAATTAAATTAAAATTTTAAGTATTTACAAATAAACAATTCATTTGGATATAAAAAACTCACGGCACAAATCTCCATATGTTCAAGTCCAAGAACGTTTTCTACTTTTGGCTTCGTGGGGCCGCTCCTCTCTCAAGAAACTCCTTCGCCTTCACTGTCCAGCTCCAAAGGAAGGGCTACTATGTGGTCATTGTGCTCTCATTGAAAGGAACCCACCCCACACTTCTCAAGAAAGGAAGAAAGAAGCCTGGGAAGTACTATATTCCCTACGTGACAACCTATGGCTCGTTATCAAGAAGAGACAACCTAAGCTAAGGCTAAAAGTGTTTCTTTCTTTCTTGGGTTAATACCACGAAAAACCCTAAACTGGTACACTTGTGACACATTTACCCCAAACTATTTTTTTGACCATAAAAAACCCCAAACTGGTACACCTGTGACAATTTTACCCCGAACTATTTTTTTGACCATCAAAAACCCCAAACTGGTACATCTGTGACAATTTTACCCTGAACTTACCACAAAAAACCTCAAACTGGTACATATGTGACAATTTTACCCTGAATTAAAATTTTAATATTATTATTTTTATTTTTTTCGAATTTTTATTTATTTATTTATTTTTTCCTTTTATTTTTTTTTCTTTATCTTCAACCTCTGGCCGGTCGCCGGTCCGGCGACCGGCAGCAGAGGCGGAAGCCGGCGAGGGCCGCCCTCGCCGGCGTCGGGCGAGGGCCGTCCTCGCCATATCCGGTGAGGGCGACCCTCGCCGGTTTCGAGCGAGCGCCTCGCCGGCGTCAGCGAGCCGTCCTCTCGCTGCGTCGGGAGAGGCCGCCCTCGCCGGCGTCGGCGAGGGCCGCCCTCGCCGCGTCGGCGAGGGTGATCCTCTCCCAGGCTCGGTGTGGCCGCCCTCGCTGCGTCGGCGAGGGCCGCCTCGCCCGGCGTTGGGCGAGGCAGTCCTCGCCCGCCCGGCTAAGGAGTGAGGCGCCTCCGCGGCCGGGCGGCGGCCCTCGCCTGGGCGGGCGAGGGCGGCCTCGCCCGGCGCAGCGGAGGGTCGCCCTTGCCGAGTTGAGCGAGGGCGGCCCTCGCCAGCGGCTGCCGAGTGCGGCCCTCGCCGGCTTCCGCCTCTGGCCGGTCGCCGGATCGGCGATCGGCCAGAGGTTGAAGTGAAGAAAAAAAAAAGAAAAAAAAAGAAAAAATTCAAAAAAATTCAAAAAAATAATATTAAAAATTAGTTGGGGTAAAATTGTCACATGTGTACCAGTTTGGGGTTTTTTATGGTATGTTCGGGGTAAAATTGTCACAGATGTACCAGTTTAGGGTTTTTTATGGTCAAAAAAATAGTTTGGGGTAAATGTGTCACAAGTGTACCAGTTTAGGGTTTTTCGTGGTATTAACCCTTCTTTCTTTTTCTTTTCTCTCCAAACTCCCTTGGGTCCACTTGGCCTTCTCTTGCACGGCCACAAGGTGAGGAAAAGAGTGTGCTTGCTTTTTGTTTTTTCTTCTCCTTTTTGCCCTCACAAGTGCAATATATATAACAAACTAAGCGCGTCCATTCTTTTGTCTTTTAGTGCAGGAGTTTGGATTTCATAAATAGCTCAAACTGAAAATATAATTCAACATTTCTCTAACGTTACTCAACTTTTGAAGCCAAGTCATGATGCTCATCATCTATACGCCCCGATGGACGCTCACTCTCTACATATACCAATTAAGCTCAAGTAAAGCTTGAGCTTTGCCAAAGGAACATGCTTCGTTGTTATGTCTATCGGGTTCTCCATTGTAGCAATCTTTTTCACAACAACCTTACTCTTCACCAAGACATCTCGGATGAAATTATACTTGATGTTGATATGCTTCATTTGCTTGTGATAGACCAGATTATATACCAAAGATATCGCACATTGGTTGTCACAATGTATATCAACACTTTTTTTATTTAACCTAAAGTCCGAAAGTAAACTTTATAGCTATATCGCCTCCTTCGGTATAAATGTTAGTGCCATATACTCTGCGTCAGTCAAAGACAAGGCAATATGGTCATGTAAAGACGCTTTCCAACTAATTGCACCACATGCAAGTGTAAACACATACCCTACTGAAAACCTGCACTCATCCAAGTCACCGGCGTGATTTGAATCTACATAACCAAAGGTCTTATTGCCATTGCTATCCCTCTGGTACACTATATCAATGTTTGCTGTGCCCTTCAAATATCTGAGAATCCACTTCACAGCTTCTCAATGAGTTTTACCAGGCTGCTTCATATAACGGCTAACTGCTCACAACTTGTGAAATGTCAAGCCTAATGCATACTATAGCACACATAATATTACCCACTATACTAGAAAAAGGAACACGGGACATATGGTCCTCCTCATCTTCAGTCAGCGGTGATAACTTATTTGAAAGTTTAAAGTGCTTCGCTAATGGTGTGCTCACTAATTTTGCCGACTACATATTAAAGCGTGCCACAATCTTCTCAATATATTTCTTTTGAGATAAACGTAAAAGTCTTGCAGCCCTATTACGCAAAATCTCCATACCTAATATCTTCTTTACAGCACATAAATCTTTCATTTCAAACTCACCACTCAATTGCCTCTTCGGCACATCAATATCAAACATATTTTTAACTGTTATCAATATGTCATCAACATATAATAAAAGGTAAATCAAATACCCATCCTCCAATCTCTTAAAATAAATATAGCTATCAATCTGACTTTTCAAATAGTCATGACTAGCCATGAAAGCATCAAAACGCTATAACACTACCAAGGAGACTATTTCAGCCCATATAAAAAGCAAACATGATCTTCCTTACACCGAATAGCAAATCCCTCTAGCTACCTCTTGTAAATTTACTCTTCCAACTCACCATGAAGAAACGTCATTTTCATATCTAGCTGCTCCAATTCAAGATCTTATATAGTAAGTAATACACGAATAGAAGTATGTCTTACTACAGGAGAAAAGTCCTCATTGTAGTCAATGCCCTTCCACTGTGTGTATCCCTTTGCAACAAGTCTCGACTTATATCTCGCTGCCTCGACATCGAGAATGCCCTAATCCTGTTTAAAGACCCACTTGCTTCCAACAATATTCTGGCTCTTAGGTACATTGACTAGCTCCCATGTCTGATTTTGATGGAATGATTCCATCTCCACTTATAACCCCTAATCACTACGACAATTTACTACTAGCCATCGCCTCAAAGTAAGATAAAGGCATATCTGTCCACCTTATCACCTACGGTCAATGCATAAATAATATCAGTATCACCATAACATACCGATGGTTTAATTTGCATTTTCGTCTGCCTGCAACTATAGTGTGCCGTGGCTATGTTGGTTGTTTACTATCACCGATTTCGGGAACTGTGGCCTCATTTATAGTATCAGTATGTGTTATCTCCGAGGTCTCTAGAGTCTCTACTTAAAGCTCCACCTCACTACTGACACTACTCTGCTAGTAGTGTCTCATAACTTTTTTGTTGAAGCATTACATTCTCCTAAAAAATTACATCTCTGTTGATTATAATAGTGGATGATCTAGGATCAGTACACCATAGCCGATAGCCTTTCACCCCATGTGCATAACTTATAAATACGCACTTTTTCGCCCTTAGCTCAGGCTTACTATTACTTACATGAACACACGCTGGACATTCGAATACTCGTAATCCAGAGTAATCAATAGGTTTCCTCGACCATACTTCCTCAGGAGTTTTCCACTCGATAGCAGATGATGGAGATCGATTAACCAAGTAACATGTTATGTTCACTGCTTCGGCCCAAAATTCTTTACCTAGTCTTGTATGCGAAAGCATGCACCCAACTCACTCAAGTAAAGTTCTGCTCTTCCATTCTGCTACGCCATTCTACTATGGTCACAGGTATTGTGCGGTGTCTCACAATCTCTTTTCTCTCATAGAACTCGGCAAAATCTTCAATACATAACTCTGTGCTATTATCGGTTCTCAGATCCTTGATTTGTTTATCCGATTACTTTTCAATCAATGCCTTAAATTTCTTTAACCGATCGAACACATCAGATTTGTACTTTGGAAAATGTACCCCAACCTTCCTCTAATAGCCATTGATACATGTCAACATATATGGGGCATCTCCTTATGAAGGAACCGAAGATAGGCCATAGGCGTATGAATGAATGTACTTAGCTGGCTGCTTAGTCGAGTGCATAGCTGTAGTAAACTTAGTCCAGCGCTACTTCCCAAAAATACAATGCTCACATAAGTTCAGTTTCCTTGTCTTCTGACCCCTCAACAATCCTCTCTCACTGAACATCGTCATACTTTTCTCACTCATGTGCCCTAATCGCATATGGTATAATAGAGTCAAGTCAGAGTCTGACTCACCTGATAAAACTGTAGAAGCTCCTGTCACGATCTCTCCTAGTAGATGATAGAGAGTATTCACTTTCTTCCCTTTCATCATTGTCATGGCACTTCGAGAGATCTTCAGTACTCCACCTTCGGCGGCCCGATGTCATCGAGTGTCCTTAGAGAAATAAGATTCTTCTTTAACTCTAGTACATGCCTCACGTTTGTAAATGTGCACACCGCCCCATTGTGCATCCGAATCTGAACTATCCCAATACCCATAACCTTGCAGGCTACATTATTTCCTGTCAAAACTCTGCCACCATCTACATTTTGGTAAGTAGCAAACCAGGTCATGTGAGGCATCATATAATAAAAACACCTCGAATCTAACATCCATTCGTCTCCTGACGAACTAGTAGTCACACACAAAACAACATTTGCATCACTAGTACTCTTCTCGGCAACGTTCGTCACATTGCTTATAGCATTCTACCTATCGCCTCGGTTTCTCCGCTTCGGATAATCTCTCCTAATATACCCCTCCTCCTGAAACTCAAAGCATTTCACGCGTTCCTTGGACTTTCTATGGCATGACTTCAACTTGCTTTTATCTCTGCTGATACTGGACCCCTGATATTGATCTCTACCTCGAATCACTTATCCCTGCGCTACATCCTGCACTAGACTGGCATCTCGTAACTTTCTCAACCACTCTTTAGAGAATAAGGCAGACTTTATCGCTTCCAAGATAATTGTAATGCACCCCTGTAGTTGTGAATAAGTAAAGTGCTCCCATGAATCTAGTAAAGAAGCTAACAACATGCCATGCTCTTCATCATCTAGAATCTTACCAACGTTCTTTAAATCCATCATGAGTTTATTAAACTCATTTATGATGTACCTTTAGTGTATCTAAACTAAAACATTCTCTTGAACATGTACAAGCGATTGTTCAAACTCTTCGTTACATAGAGTGCTTGAAGTTATGCCCACAACGCTACAACATCCTTTTTCTTGACCACCTCTATCAACACCTCATCCGATAAATTTAACAAGATTGTACTGCTCGCCTTCCTCATTAACATGTTCTTTTCAGCATCTTTTATTGTTTCGGGCAACTTATCCTTACCCTCCAATACTTCGGCCAAATCTTGAGTTGTTAATAGGCCTCGATCTTAACGCTTCACAACCTAAAGTTGTTCCTTCCGTTAAACTTCTTAATTTCTGCTTTTTCCCTAAACATAATTGCAACAACATAATTTCTATATAATAATCAGACAAGCAAAAGCCCCAAACCACAATCCAAAAAACCCTATCCATAACTCTGATACCAACTGTTGTAAAATTAACAAACATGGAAGCTAATTGGGATCTTGCAAATTAAATTAATGCGAAAGCACCAAAGAAATTAACGAGGAAAGATAAATGACACCAAAGGTTTATGTGGTTCGGTCCAAGTATTGGTACCTATACCCACGAGAAGAGCCATCAGGAAATAATTTATCATAATCGGAGAATCCAAGTTACAATCGCTTACTCACAAGTTCAAGTGTTTCCAACACCTAGATTAAACCAAAACCTTAAGTGTTTACAAATAAACAACTCATTTAAATGTAAAAAACTCACAGAACAAATCTCTGGAGGTTCAATCCCAAGCAAGAGCTAGCATGTTCTCTCCTTTTGGCTGCAAGAGCGAAGGCTTTCAAATTATTTTGAAATCGTGATTTCGCTCTCAAATTTTGCTCTCGTCGGCGTTCCTGGTTGCTCCGGCGTTCGCTCCGTCGCATCGCATTGTTGCAGCTTCGGGTGCTCCTTGCTCGCCACCGTCGCCGACGAAGCAAAGGTTTGTGTCCCTCGTTGTCATCAATACTCAGCGACCAAAAAAAGAAAAAAAGCCCCTGACCCCTCGGTCGACCCTAGCTTGAACGTGACTCGTTCCCTTGGCTTTCATAGGTTCTGCGAACATCAGAGTGGGCGTCGCTCAATACGACGCGCCTTTCACCGTCCCCCATTGTATCGCCCGGTACACTAGCTAGGTGCCCAAGCAAAAGGTGCAAGATCAGGTCCGATGATGTTCGTGACGTTCTTTTTTTTGTTTGGGTTCTTCGTGTGTGTTTGGTTTTGGCGTTGTGGGTTGATGGTTTGCGTTGAGGTGCGTCTTCTGAATTCGTTGGGTTTCCTTCTGCTTTTGTCGTTGTCTTGGAGTTTTTAAATGCTCAATTCTTAAGTCCCTCGCTCGACCCTAGCGCCCACGAGTCACTGTTTCTTGATGTATTTGTTTTCAATACATTCTAATGACTGTTACTATGTCCTTGGTGTTGCATAGCTTAGTAATCCTTGTGGTTTCCGCCTATTCATTTGGAGTTACATACACAATTGTTAGTTGCTAATGTCAAGCATGGAACAATGAGAACTTGAACATAGAGAGTGCGAGCGAATCAGGTAATTGAAATAAAAAGACATCTGACAGATGTATATCAGTGAGACCTTGAAGTCATAGAACCTGGTTGAGGTCGTTTGGCTGAAATTTGTTGCAAATTCTAATGTTTGTTGTTTATGGTTTATCGTTTATAGATGTTTGAGTAGCCATAGATCCCATGGAAGCATTTTGTTACGGTCTAAGACTAATGAGGTTGTTTTTTTTGTTTCTGGTTTTCCTTTTTTTGGGGCTTAAACGATAAATTTTTGTCTGTCATGCCCAATCAAACACTGAGATATGTTGGAAGCCTTGATTTCTTTTACCCTTTTTCCAATTTCAAGATGGAAAAATTTAATTCTGAGTTGGTTGAATTTGACCTTGTTATGGGATCCCTTGATGAGCCACGTGTGTTTGTCGGGTGATCACAAGGATTTCTGCTGTTTAGGCTTGTCCTGCCGTTGATTATGCTTAAAATCTGTTTTATAGGTTGCATATGACCTCCGTGCTTAGAGTATTCTTCTAGTGTTTCTTTACTTCTTTACGGTTAATGTTAATGGTTGTCACGGATTTGCCGACATATTGCTTTTCCCAATGGCTTTTAGAGATAGGTCAATTCTCTGCAATTGTAAGGTTTTGTGGATGGCCACGTCAGATAAGAATTCTTGCTTATGATTTCATGATTTTGATTCTGCATGCCACGAAGATTTATGAAGTAAAATCTTCATCCATTATCTTGTTTATTAAATTGTTGCACTATGAACAGGTGATTCCAAATGCGGGACATTCTGTTAATGAACCTGGCATAGCTGCAGGGCTTGTGGCTGCAAATGAGAAGCTCAAGAATATCGTGAAGAACCGAGGATAGTGAATTTTGTGTAAGATGCGCACGACAGGGTATAAGCAATTTTCTCACCTACCTCACTGGAACAATCTTGATGTTGATGCATCCAGAAATGGAAGGTGGTTGCAAATAAATTGAAGATGGTTTGGTGCAATGGCTAGTAGACTTTTAACATGCTTCCTTGTGTTTGACATTTTATGCTTTCATATGTGCCAAATGCCCCACCAAAGCCTGATTTATTTTGCACATAAAATTTAAAATCGCTAGTTGACTTGGAATGTCAAGGATATGCACAATTTGCTAGCAAATGAGCAGTAGAGTAGCATAACTTGAACCTGATGGTCACAAAGTTTTTTGCAAAGAGGTCCGTGGAGTGTTTGCTGCACAAATAGTTTGTTAAGCTCATTTTTCAGTCACCTGGAAGTCACTTCAGCCATTTGAGCTTCAAAACTATTGGGATAAAGACACTAGGAGTGCCATAACTTTTGTACGGCGCTCACTTGAGTGCCATAACTTTTTTTTTCGTTCACTTGAGTGCCACATCGGAGTAAAATAGATCATTTGAGTGCCACTTCCGGCGAAAATAGATCACTTGAGTGCAATTTCCGGCAAATGAGCTGACGTGGATCTTTTAATTAATTTTTCATCCGAAGTGGATTTTTTTAATGTTATTTTATGGATTTTATTAAATTTTTAAAATTTTTCTTTTTTCTTTATCTTTTTATTTATCTTTTTTTTTTTCAAGGTTGGCGAGGGTCGCCGGTGACCCTCGCTAGCGGCTGTGAAGACTCTTGCCAGATTCGGCGAGGCCGCCTCGCCCTCGGCCGCGAACATCCTTGGCGAGGCCATCGCGGCCTCACCAGTCAAGGGCGCGGCGGTAAAGGCTCTCGTCAGATCCGGCGAGGCTGTCTTGCCCGCGGTGGCAATGGCTCTCGCCAGATCTGGCAAGGCGGCCTTGCCCATGGCCGCAAAAGCCCTTTGCAAGGCCATTGCGGCCTCGCCGGCGCGGCGAGGTGGCGAAGGAGGCTGCCTCGCCCACGGCGGTGAAGGCTTTCGCCAGATCTGGAGAGGCCGCCTCCCCCGCGGCTGGTGAGACGGCCTTCACAGCCTCGCCCGTTGCCGGCGAGGCCGCAACGGTCTCACCCAGGGCCTTCATGGCCAAGGGCAAGGCGGGCCTTGCCCAATCTAGGCGAGGCCTTCACAGCCGGCGAGGGTCGCTGGTGACCCTCGCCGGCATTGAAATTTTTTTTTGCAAAAATAAAAAATAAAAAATTTAATAATAAAAAAATTCAAAATTTCAAAAAAATATTAAAATGTTGTCAACGTCAGCTCCGGTGAAGCCACGTTAGATTTTCCGGCTGCCAAATGGAATTTGGCACTCAAGTGATCACTTTTTCAAATTTTTGGCACTTAAATGAGCGAAAAAAAAGTTATGACACTTAAGTAAGCGCAGCACGAAAGTTATGACACTTGTAGTGTTCTCATCTCCTATGCTAGGAAATAGCATTTTGAGCTCATTGCAAAATAAGCAAGCTTCTATTGATGTTATTGGGAATTTTCAGCGTGTTTATCCTGTCACAATTGACAATAAGTGTACACAATTGATACATAGTTCCTAAAAGAGACAAGTCCAGATTGCCTGAAAGTTGTTATACGGTGTTGGTTGGACAAGAATTCGTGTATATATGCGTCAACTTGTGCATAAGAGATTATAGAGTTTGTGGTTTATCAGTAGAGTTCCACTACCACCACAAGACCCTTGTTAAGGTTTTCAGTGAATTTCTGGACGAATGGTTCACGCCGGCTATCACAAGACATAAGCAGGAAATTCGTATTCATAACACCCTAGCCTTCGCCGACTACCAATAGATATTTCACACTAAGATCGAGCAATAAGATGCACATTTGCTTATATTAAAGTAGGAAAGGGTTCATGGCAAAGAGAGAAAGAAATAGGAGAGTATGAAAAGGTTGATGCTTCTTCACCACAATGGTTGTGATCATTTTTCGTTTTTCGCATACAGGTTACTAATGAATGTTCAAACAAAAGGCTACCTTACCCATCTTCACTGGGCTAACGTTGTCTAAGAAACAAAAGGGAACATATTCATTATAAGCTAGCCCAGTCGAATAACAGCAAACATTTCACGCTGAGATTGAGCAATATGGCATGTTGCTTAGTTTAAAGTAGTAAAAGGTTGATGCTACTTTGCAACAATGGTCATGAAAAAACATTCCTTTACCAATCATCTATAAGAAGCTAAATGCCTTGAAAAACCAAATTTGACAATGAATAGTAAACTCTCCGATCCACATACATTTAGAATGTGGGGTAGAATGGGCTTTGATAATTGCCCGACATGTTAAAATTCTATGGTCATTTTTACGCATTCCCTGCACCGCAACACTGTAGGGGCAAGGTTATTTTGCTGTTTCGAAATAGTGTATCTATAAGGAGTAGATGCAGCCATTTTCTGTTCGACTTCTCTGTGAAAAGTGCTGGATTCCGGAGCTCTGATCTTCTACTACATGTCGGTAAAAGAATTTCAGCCACGTTAGTGTTGTTAGGGGTCGGAGCCACTGGATGAATAGATTTGAGCCTCTGTTTATTGCAACTAACTATCATTTTGGAAATTGAAGATAACATAGCCATCCTTGATAATCTGGATCTAGATCTGGATGGTTTCGCAGGAGCTGACAGTAGACATTTCGTTGTAGTACTGAGGATCAAAAGCAATAAAATAACAACAAAGAGAAAATGAGGCACATCATAAGCTGAACCATATTGAGATGGAGATTCAAGTTCAAGATAGGCGATCAGTACATATTTAATTGGCTTTCTAGTTAAAGCTTTGCGGAGCCTTACATTGGGACTTCTAGCTGCCATTACCTGCAATAAATCAGCAGCATCATGGCGACTTCGTCGACTTAGAGGCCTCCTACTCATGATAAAAAAGTGAAGATGGAAAAAGGCATAGTAACTGACCCCAAGGACGAAATTCTTGTAAATTGCTTTAAAGTCCATTTCTTCTTCATGCTTCTGATCACATCCTGTAAACCCAATAAACCCAAAGAACTAGGAAAAAAAAAAACTTATGCATCTAGAGCTCTGGAATTCAATGCACTTTTAGATCAGACAAAATTTGGAAAGTATGGGCTAGTAGATTGGACCAAACTCAAGTGAACAGAAAATGCAAACCTGATGAGGCAAGAGTGCTCGCTCCGTCGCATTGCGTTGTTTCTGCTTCGGGCGCTCCTTGCTCCCCGCCGTCACCGACGAAGCAAAGGTTTGTGTCCCTCCTCGTCATCAATACTCAGTGACCCAAAAAAAAAAAAAAAAACCCCTTGCCCCTCGCTCAACCTTAGCTTGAACGTGGCTCGTTCCCTTGGCTTTCGTAGGTTCTACGAACATCGGAGTGGGCCTCGCTCAGCAGGACACGCCTTGCACCGTCCCTCATTGCATTGCCCGGTACACCAGCCAGGTGCCCAAGCAAAATGTGCAAAATCAGGTACAACAATGTTCATGACGTTCTTTTTTTTGTTTGGGTTTTTCGTGGATGTAGGTACCAGTACTTGAACCAAACTACGTAAATTTTTGGTGTCCTTTATCCTTTCTCATTAATTTCTTTGGTGCTTTCATATTGACTTAATTTGCAAGATCCCATTAGCTTCCGTGTTCGTTAATCTTACAACAGTTGGCTTTTGCACATCCCCATTCGGATTGGGTTTCGCCTAATGGATTCAAATTCGAGACATAATTCCAACATATTTAAAGTAGGAAAATTTATAGTTCTTTAATTTGTGCAAATTCTTACGTGTATGCTCCGTTTGTTTTATGGAAAAATGTTATATTTTTGGAAAATATTTTTCAAGAAGTCATTTTCCAGAAAAATAACAATACTTTCCGGTGTTTGGCTGAAATCTAAAAAAGAACTAGAGAACTATTTTCCGTCTTTTAGAAAGGAAAATCTAATTTGATTTTCCTAAATACACATGCAATATTTGGGCACTAGTGAAGTGTGTATGGGCAACCAGAAAATCAGGCACGGACACCAAGATCTCGAGTCCAACCTCGATGGACCTCGACACTAGACTTGGGCTTGGGCACTTGGGTCTCTAGCAAGAGCACAGGCACCGATCCCAGGTCTATAGAGACCGAGCCTAAGGCCCCGGATCCCTAGCACTCGGGTGTCCACAAAGTTCAAGCGTAAGATCTCGATGATTGGGGTCCTTGGTGCTCGTGCTCGGGTTCAACATGGTTGGGCCTGATATGGCCGTGCTCGGGTCCTCGACACTTGTGTCCAGGTCTCCTGCCCCTGAGCCTATTCCATCGAGGTCGAGGCTTGGGACCCTGGTGTTCGTGCCCTACTCCATCAAGGTTGGGCTTGGGACCTTGGTGCTCGTTTCCGGGTCCCCAATGCCCGTGCTCAAGCATGAGGGATCTAGGAAAGTGCATTGGGTTCCGAGCCCGACCTCGATGGACCCGGGCTAGGGCCTTTGTGGACCAGAGCTCGGGCACCAGGGATTCGGACACGGGCATTAGAGTCAAGAGCTCGGCCTTTGTGGACCAGGGCTAGGGCGCCGGGGATCGAGGATCAACCATCGAGGTCTCGAGCCCAACCATGTTGAACTTGTGCCTTGGTGTTGAGGTCCTAAGGTTGACCTAGATGAATTAGGGCACGGGTGTGGAGGATCCCGACAGGAGCACTGGGGACGCCCAAGCGCTGGGGACCAGAGCAAGACCTTTGGGGACATGGGCTCAGTTGCCAAGGATTCGAGCACAAGTACCAGGATCCCGTGCTCAGCCTTTGGAGACCTAGCCTGGGTGCCGGGGTATCGGGTATGGGCACCGGGGCCACTGGCTTGGCCTCGATGGACTTCGGCCTGGGCGCCGGAGACCCAAACTGGCCTTGATGTACCCAAGCCTGGGCGTAGGAATCGGGTCCCAGGCATCAAGGACCCGGGAACGAGCATTAGGGTTCCCAAACTCAAGCGGAGAGTTTCCGGTCCAAGTGTCGGTATTTTGTCATATTTTGAAATTTGATTTCCGATGTTTTAAGGAGGAAATTAATTTCCTAAAATTTAAGCATAGGTTTTCTGCTGACTAGGAAAACATTTCCGTCGACTCATTTTCCTAAACAATCCAAACATCAAAAAATGAGGAAAATATTTTTCATGAAAAAGATTTTTCATGAAATATATTGCGGAAGCAAGCGATCGAATAATAAAATAGACAGAGCAAGAAAATAAATCGGATTGCGTGGTTCGGTCGTAGTGACCTACGTTCGCGAGGAAAGTAGCAATTAATTCCACTATAGATCAAGCGATACAACGGAGATTACAATCACATTTGAGTCACTCAAATACTCTCAGGCTGCGTTTGGTCGACCGGATAAAAGCCAGGATAGGATATGTTTTATCCTATCCTGTGTTTGGTGGTGGTCCAGGATAGGATAAGGTCGGATATAGACCGGATATAGCCCGGATAAAAAAATCCGATGGGAGTGGGATAGATCTGGATAGGATTTCTAATGCCTATTTTTCCAGAAACCCGACGCTCCACTTGCCGTCATCCTCATCCCCACACCTTGTGCGTTTTCACCAAAACAATTTCTCGGCTTTTTTTCCTTCACCGACTCCTCCGGACCCGTGAATAGCAAAAAAAAATAAAATTATCCTATCCGACTTTAAATCCGTAGTCCACCAAACAGTGGATAGGATATGAAGAAATCCCAGGATTTCTTATCCTATCCTATCCAGTCATATCCTGTTTAGAAATCCGGACAACCAAACACAACCTCAATGTTTCCCAAGCCCCAATTACACCCAATAAATCAAATAGTGTTTAACCTCACAATTTTTCACGAAATAATCTCTCAATTTCACGAAAGAATTGCACAAATTCTTACCTTAAGAATTTAATCGACTACAACACACTCGGATATCTTCATAATGTAATTCACAAGTATAAGCTTCTCTTTTATGATCCTCATAAATAACACAATCTTCTTATTTATAGGCAAGAATTGAATCCAAAATATGGAATATATTTTTTTGGAAACATTTTCCAATTAGGAAACCCTTTCCAACTAGGAAATCATTCAATTAGGAAACCTATCCAAAATAGGAAACCTACTTGAATTAAGAAACTTTTATTTTCGGGCTCAAAATTGAGACATAATTTTAATAACAAATAACATGCCCTTCTTATATATAGGCAAGAATTGAATCCAAAATAGGAAACATCTTATTAGGAAATCTTCTCCAATTAGGTAACCTATTAAACTTGAATTAGGAAACTCTCCTTTTTGGGTTTAAAATCGAGACATAATTTTAATAATCAGATGAAACTTTAAAGAGAAAGAACTATGAATACCCATAGTTGCCAATTTTGATTGTGAGAGGGCAATGGTACCGCTTAATGTACCAATTCTTCAGCACAAAAGAACCAGCGGAACCATTCGCATCCCTCCATTCTTGGCTTCCCTTCTTTCCTCTCCATCTCGAACATGCACACACTTGAAGCTGGTAAGAAAGGATCTTCTGGTGTGAAAAGCAGAGCACGTTCGAACAGAGAGAACACCACAACCATTTCACACTGTTTATCGCCGTGAAAAACTCACGTCATTTCTTGTGCCTGCTCTGCGACATTCATACACCTATCCACGTATTCCTATATAAAAAAGGGTTAATACCACGAAAAGCCCTAACTTGTACATTTGTGACACATTTACCCCAAACTATTTTTTTGACCATAAAAAACCCCAAACTGGTACACTTGTGACAATTTTACCCTGAACTATTTTTTTGACCACCAAAAACCCCAAACTGGTACACCTGTGACAATTTTACCCTGAACTTACCACAAAAAACCCCAAACTGGTACATATGTGACAATTTTACCCTGAATTAAAATTTTAATATTATTTTTTTTATTTTTTTCTAATTTTTATTTATTTTTTATTCTTTTCTTTTCTTTTTTTTTTCATCTTCAAACCCTGGCCGGTCGCCGGTCCGGCGACCGGCCAGAGGCGGAAGCCGGCGAGGGCCGCCCTCGCTTGAGTCGGGCGAGGGTCGCCCTTGCCCTGGGCAGGCGAGGACAGCCCTCGCCCGACGCAGGCGAGGGTCGCCCTCGCCAGATCCGGCGTCGGGCGAGGGCGGCCCTCGCCGGCTTCCGCCTCTGGCCGGTCGCCGGACCGGCGACCGGCCAGAGGTTGAAGGTGAAGGAAAAAAAAAGAAAAAAAAGAAAAGAAAAGAAAAAAGAAAAAATTCAAAAAAATAATATTAAAAATTAGTTCGGGGTAAAATTGTCACATGTGTACCAGTTTAAGGTTTTTTGTGATATGTTTGGGGTAAAATTGTCACAGGTATACCAGTTTGGGGTTTTTGGTGGTCAAAAAAATAGTTCAGGGTAAAATTGTCACAAGTATATCGGTTTGGGATTTTTGGTGGTCAAAAAAATAGTTCAGGGTAAAATTGTCACAGGTGTACCAGTTTGGGATTTTTTATGGTCAAAAAAATAGTTTGGGGTAAATGTGTCACAAGTGTACCAATTTAGGATTTTTCGTGGTATTAACCCTATAAAAAAATACGAGCTTTTGGTCCACCGTTGGCACGGTCCTTGGGGGAAACAACACCAACTGCGCTTCCGCACGGGAGTCCGCTGCACGTGTGTGAAGCTCCGACCAATTCCCGTCGAGTTCGATTGAAACTTCGTCGATCCAAGAAAGAGGGTCATGGGGGAGTCCCGATCGCTTGCTTCGGCCGATTGAGGTGCCTGCCGGTTCCGGCCTATCGCTCGATCGGCGATTCGGGATCGAAGGGTACTCGCGCTTCGCTCGCGGCGGGTTCGGATTCGCGCTTGCTCTTTCGATCCTGTTCTGGGTCGGCGACGATCGACGGGCGCCGTTCTTCTCCACCCGGTAAGCTGACTGCCGACGCTTCGGGATTTTCTCTCTTTTCCGGGTCTCGTTTTGAGTCGAATTTGGTTTGCATCTTGGAGTTACTGCGAAATCCGTTTCTGGGTTTTGCTTCTTTGACTTTTGCCTGATTGCTTTTGGGGAATCTTGCTCGGTTTCTTGATTCCGTTCCTGTTCGCGGTTCTTTTGGTTCAGATGATCCATGGTCTTGCGGATATACAGGTTATAGCATTCGCGGCGTCTGAATTGGTGTTGGCTTCTAGTCGCTCTGTCTAAAAATTCCGATATTGTCCCGTTAAACATATCACTGAGCTCGAAATGTCGTAACTTGTGACCGGAATTTGTCAGAAACGATTTATATGTGGTGAAAAAGCTGCAACAAGAACAACCCTTTAACACGGTGCAGTCTTGAATTGTTTCTGGTGGTTTTTCTATTTCACGGCCGGCAAACTGCATATATGGATGATCTCCCTGTTGAAGTGATTGGGAACATACTGTCACAGCTCAAAGCTGCGAGAGATGTCGTGGTTGCTTCCACGACTTGCCGGAAATGGAGAGAGGCTTGGAAGAAGCACCTTCGAGCACTCTCCTTCGATTCCAATGATTGGCCTGTGTACTGCGATATAAGCACGACCAGCCTGGAGATCCTCATTACGCAGACCATATTCCAGACTCGAGGCCTTCAGTGTTTGTCCATCTTGATGGAGGATGCGGATGAGTTCTCAGCCGCCCCCGTGATCGCTTGGCTCATGTACACCAAGGACACCTTGCGTGAGCTGTGTTATAACGTGAGGACGCATCCGAACATCAATATTGTGGAGCGATGCTGAAGGCAGAAGCTCGAAGTATTGAAGTTGGCTCATACTTCTATCACGGGCGTTGAGCCGAGTTATCAGAAGTTTCCTCACTTGACATCGCTCTCTTTGAGCTTCATCAGCATCTCAGCCTTGGATTTGAGCCTCCTCCTTTCTATCTGTCCAGAGATTGAGTCATTGGCTCTTATTAATCCAGATATCGCCATGTCGGATTCGCAGGCAACTATGGAGTTGACAAGTCACTCATTGCAAGAAATACATGTGGAAGCGATAAGTTTGGATAAGTTTCTGTTGGAGGCTGATAGCCTTCAGAACTTGAACCTACGAGATTGTAATCTCGAGGTTTTTGAGCTGATTGGAAAAGGGGCATTAAGAGTATTTAAGATGGACGATGTTAGTATTATACATCTCGATATTAGTGAAAGCATGGAAAATCTCGAGGTTGTGGACGTCGCAAACTTCACGGTCATGTGGCCGAAATTTTACCATATGATCTCCAAATCTTCAAAGTTGAGGACGCTTCGTCTATGGGGTGTTGCACTGGATGAAGAAGTTGAAGCTATGGACTTGGTTCATCTAACTTGGAGAATGTGGTTGTACTTGAACTTGGATGGACCATAATTAGCAACCGCTTCTCAGCGTGGGTGGCAGGACTTCTGGAGAGATGCCCCAGATTGAAGAAATTGATAATTTTCGTGGTGTATCAGAGGCCAAAACAGAGGAAGAGTATGGTAAGTTGGGCAATTTCACCACGTCAATGATTCCTCTTATGAGAAAATATATGGAGGTAGAGGTTCAATTTGAGTTTGAATAGATGTTATGTTAAGATCAATTTTGAATTTTCAGGTCTCAGTTAATCACTGGTTGGTACAGGACCTCAGAAATCTCGCAATCTTTTTTGTTTCTTCAGTCCTTAAAAATAGTGAACAAAGTTGCTATTTCTTTTGACGAGTTATGTGCTGAGCAATATAGAATCATGGTAATTCATTATGTTCGCCATCATCCTCTTGCCTGGCCCCCCAGAGAAGCGCTCTTTTCATTGACTATGTGCTAATCTTGTGAGATCTGAAGTTTCAAGGACACTCTTTTCTGCATTTGTACTGTGGTCAGAACAAAGCTGTGCTGACAACTTTGTTTAGACCGTGCTATCATAGAAGAGAGTTCCTGAGAGTTCAATTGCGGACCACCTCTAGCAACTCGACAACTAGCTGGGCAGTCTCGCCTTTCTTTGCTTTAAACCCCATGACCTGAAGATGTGTTTTTCAAAACGATTATTCTGTGCTAGTTGTTGTCAGCAGCATACCAATTTGTTGAGAGTACTTGGCTAATAGGGGCATATTTGTCTATTTCCTTTATTATTTTATATATTACAACAATAAGGGTAATATTGTAATTTTGGCCTTTTTGACTTTATTATAAATTGATAGCTTGGGGTCACATAGACCTAACCAAGCATTCAGTTCAGTTTTTCCTCTCAACATGGTATTAGAGCCAGATCTGAACTGAAACCCTAACCCTAATCTCTCCTCTGCGCAACCTTTCTTTTTCCTCTCTTCACGCCTTCACTCTCTCCCACCGCAGTTCCTTCTCATCTTCTCATTTGCTCTCTTTCACAATGTAGGGCAGCACTAATGAGGTGATTCTTTGAATCTAGTGTCTGCCCTAAACTTCACCTCTATGACATAACTAAAACTTCTTTGCAGTCCGCGATAGGTGGTTCAACTTCTTCTGTGATTTTTTGGCTCTTCTTGTCTGGAATTGTTTCTGCCTTGCCGCTGGCCTACAATTCTCTCGTGTGTGAAGACCAAAGCACTGCAGTTCGTGGACCATCATATTTTTTCAGATTCTTTGGGATAAAATAGAATTATCGATTTTTTTCAAGTTTTCAAAATCTTGAAAAAATCGATTTTTTTCTTCCCTTGATCTGATCTTGCTGATTTTTTGGATGATATTTTTAGCCTACTACCAGTGACACAATGTCTGACGGTTCAGTTGAAAACCCTCCACCTACAGGAGATGGTCGTACAGATTATATTACTTTCGCTACAATCTCTGTGAAGCTCGACGGCACAAATTATTTGATATGGTCTCAATCTGTATTCTTGACCATTGCAGGCCGTGGGCTTACAGGTCATATCAACGGCACTTTTGTAAAGCCGGAAACATCGGGTGCTACTCAAGACAAGTGGATCTCAAATGACTCTTTGGTAATGTCTTTTTTGCTTAACTCGATGCAGTCACATATTGCAAAAGGATATTTGCTTCTTGATTCTGCGGCGCAAATTTGGTCAGCTGCTAGGGATACTTATGGTCAAATCGGGAATGATGCACAGGTGTATGAACTTCGAAAAAGGGTTCATGACACTTCTCAGAAGGAGATGACTATATCTCAATATTATGCTGAGCTTCGCAGTTTATGGCAAGAGCTAGATCATAATACCGATTATCAACCAACTAATGCTACAGACATTGCTGCCTACAAGAACCATGTGGACAAGATCAGAGTTTATGATTTCTTGGCAGGATTGAATGTTGAATATGATCAGATACGTGTTCAAGTCCTTAGCCGGTCTCCATTCCCCTCTGGAACAGTCCTATGCCCTAGTTCACTCAGAAGAAAGCCATAGGACAGCAATGCTCCAGTCCTCTACTATTGATCAATCTGCTCTACAAATTAGTGCTGTCACTATTACTAAATCTGGTTCGTTCTCTCGATTTAATGATACCCCTAAGGAAGTTGTGAAGTGTGAATATTGTCATAGGCCTTATCATACTAAGGCTACCTGCTGGAAGTTACATGGAAAACCTACAGATTTTGAGGAAAAAAAAGCACAGAGAAAGACAAAAAACAAAGTAAACCATACTGAAACTACTGCTGCTTCCTCCACAGTTGCCAATTCGTCTTCCCATTTTGCTTCAAATCTAGCCACTTCAGGTATCTTCTTTGGGGGTTTAATACATCTGTTGTTTCCAGCCCATGGATCATTGATACATGGGCTACAGATTATATGACAGGTTCTTCTAGTCTCTTTCATCAATAAACCCCTACTTCCGGTAGAGACAAAGTTCGTGTAGCTGATGAAACCCTCTCTTCCATCGCTGGAAAAGGGTCTATCAATTGTTCCTCCACTCTTCCCTTGTCTTCTGTTTGACATATTCCATCATTCTCTACTAATCTCCTTTTTATTAGTAGTTTGACTCGAGACTTAAATTGTAAAGTAACTTTTTTCCCTTCTTACTGTATTTTCCAGGATCTGGTAACGGAGAAGGAGATTGGATATGGTAGATTGGATGGTGGTCTTTATCTGCTCGAGGGTAGTGGGGTTTCTACTTCTATGTCGTCTACTACGCCCCATCAAGTTAATTCAGCATTGACAGATCTCCATCAGTGGCACTGCAGATTAGGTCATCCCCCTTTAGGAACTTTAGAAAAAGTTTTCCCAAGTCTCGTTTCAGCTTGTAATAAAGATGAGTTTTTTTGTGAAGCTTGTGTCTTTGCTAAACAAACTCGTTCTACATATTCATCTTCAAATAATAAAAGTCGTTTCCCTTTTCATGTGATTCATACTGATGTGTGGGGTCCTTCCCGACGTACTTCTATTTCTGGTCATTGATGGTTTGTTACTTTTATCGATTGTCATTCTCGTGCAACTTGGGTTTATTTGTTGAAGCATAAGAGTGACGTTTTTCGTTATTTTCAAATTTTTCACAAAATGATTCAAATTCAATTCAACGCCATTGTGAAAATTCTTCGCAGTGACAATGGCACTGAGTACACTGAAGGTCAGTTTCAACGATATCTCTTTGATCATGGCATTATTCATCAGACTAGTTGTGTTGATACCCCAACACAGAATGGTGTTGCCGAAAGAAAGAATCAACATTTGTTAGAGGTCGCCAGGTCTCTTATGTTTGCACGTCATGTCCCCTCTCAGTATTGGAGTGATGCTATTTTAACCGCTGCCTATTTAATCAATCGGATGCCGACTAGAATTCTTGATTTTCGCACACCTATTGATGTTTTACAGGGATCATCAACTTTTATTCTTCCTCCAAAAATTTTTGGTTGTGTTTGTTATGCTCGTAATACTACCTCTAAGAGTAAGTTGGAACCCCGCGGTCTCCGCTGCATATTTCTTGGGTATTCAGCTACTCAAAAGGGTTATAAGTGTTATCATCCTCCTTCTAGGCGCAGTATTATATCTATGGATGTGATTTTTCATGAGTTTACTTCTTATTATTCCGCTCCACCTCTTCAGGGGGAGTGTCCTAGTGTAGAGGTGTTGCCAATTCTAGATGTTCCTAAGGATATTACTTACTCTTCTCCTTCTCCTCCTCCTCCTCCTCCTCCAATAGTCTCTGATCGTTCTCCTTCTCCTTCTCAAGAGGAGAACGATGCAACGCAAGTAGAGAATAATGCAATACTTCAGGGGGAGATATCAGAGATTCAGGAGGAGACCACACCTGTTAAGCAAAGTATGGGTATCTTTCAAAGGCGGATTGATAGTGGGGAAACATTGAAGACATATCGTCGTAGAAATTCCATTACCAGCACGCAGGTTAAGACCACTGATACATTGCCTATTTAGTCATCATCTCCGGATCCGGATTCTACTATTCCTTCTGATGAGGTTTCTCCTTCTGATCTTCCTATCGCACTCCGAAAGGGTATTAGAATTTGTACTCAACACCCTATATCCAATGTTGTTTCATATGACTCTTTGTCCAGCTCTTATCGTACTTTTGTATCTTCTCTATCTTCTGTTTCTATTCCACGGAATTGGCAATAAGCTTTTGCAAATGAGAAGTGGAAGACAGAAATGGTGGAGGAAATGCATGCTTTAAAGAAAAATGACACGTGGGATCTTGTTGTTCTTCCTCCTGGGAAATAACCGGTAGGATGTAAGTGGGTGTTTGTAGTCAAACAGAAGATGGATGGTACTGTGGACAGATATAAAGCACGGTTGGTGGCGAATGGATTTACTTAGACTTATGGGATTGACTATCAAGAAACCTTTGCTCCTGTTGCCAAGTTGAATACTGTTCGAGTGTTACTTTCGTGTGTTGTAAACCAGGGATGGGATCTTCAGCAGTTAGATGTGAAGAATGCCTTTCTTCATGGAGAGTTAGAAGATGAGGTATATATGCAGATTCCTCCAGGTTTTTCTTGTGACAAAACTCAAGGTAAAGTGTGTAAGCTGAAACGTGCACTTTATGGTTTAAAGCAATCACCTCGAGCTTGGTTTGGTAGGTTTCAGAAAGCTATGATCTTTGTTGGGTATAAACAAAGTAATGCTGATCATACTTTGTTTGTGAAGAGATCAGGTGCTAAAGTCACTATTCTTATGATCTATGTAGACGACATTATTGTCACAGGGAATGATACTGATGAGATAAGCCGGTTGACGAATTTTCCTGGACAAGAATTCGAAATAAAGGATCTTGGAAAGCTCCGATACTTTCTTGGGATTGAAGTTGCCAGATCTTCAAAAGGTATCTTTCTATCCCAAAGGAAGTATGTCCTTGATCTTTTAACAGAAGTTCGGTTGTTAGGATGTCGTCCATCTGATACGCCTATTGAGGTCAATACTCGTCTTCGAGAAAAGGATGGTGATCCCGTAGATAAGGGTCGTTATCAACGGTTAGTGGGCAAGTTGATTTATTTATCACACACCAGACCTGATATTGCTTTTGCTGCGAGCCTAGTGAGTCAGTTTATGCATGATCCATACTCTACTCATATGGATGCTGTTCTTCGAATCCTTCGATATTTGAAGTCTGCTCCCGGAAAAGGGATTCTTTTATCTCCTCGTGATGGCTTGAAAGTTGAAGCCTATACAGATGCTGATTGGGTTGGATCTCCTGATCGAAAGTCTATTTCTGGGTATTGTACTTTCTTAGGAGGGAATCTTGTGACTTGGCGTAGCAAAAAGCAGAATGTGATTGCTCGATCTAGTGCTGAAGCAGAATTTCGTGCAATGGCACATGGAGTTTGTGAACTGTTATGACTTAAAGGATTACTTGAAGATCTTGGTGTATCTGTTCCTATTCCTATGATGCTATATTGTGATAATAAAGCCGCCATTAGTATTGCTCATAATCCTGTACAGCATGACCGTACAAAACATGTGGAGATTGACAGGCACTTTATCAAAGAGAAGTTGGAGAGTGGTTTAATTTGTATGCCCTTTGTTCAGTCCGGTGATCAACTTGCTGATGTGTTGACTAAAGGATTGGGGAGTAAATCGTTTCATCTTGTTTTAGTTAATTTGGGCATGTGTGATATCTATGCTCCAACTTGAGGGGGAGTGTTGAGAGTACTTGGCTAATAGGGGCATATTTGTCTATTTCCTTTATTATTTTATATATTACAGCAATAAGGTTAATATTATAATTTTGGCCTTTTTGACTTTATTATAAATAGATAGCTTGGGGTCACATAGACCTAACCAAGTATTCAGTTTAGTTTTTCATCTCAACACAATTGCAGCAACGGCAATGGTCCTGGGCAGTTTCTGGAATTGAGCGTCTGGTTCAAAACATGCCAGACCATCCTTCACCGTAAGGAAGACTGGAGAGACGATCGAGTGTTTGCATTGGTAAGATCTCATCTAATGATTGGAGGCTTTTGACACCGGTGTTTCTAATGTACTAGGGCCTACGATGGCTGTGATTATGGAATGTCGGGTTCAGCTGATTGAAGCATGGACGATTGCCGAGCGGTTATGCGAATTCGTCATCACAATATGGAGCAACATGATAGAACTACCAGTGGATATGATGGTTGGGATTACAATTACAAACTGCCTTTGAGCAGCACTTCGCTGATTCTGCAAACTCGACATTAAACCTGAGGGGTGACTGGGTTCCGTAGGATGAAGACCTCGACCAACTCTCCCAGACTTTAGGACGTCAGCTCTCCTTTGGTATTGACATCGTTGGTTCCCAGGACTGCGGTTCGTAATAGATGTGCACGAGCCTGCGATTTGCTACTGAAATGAATGAGATAAGTCTTGACTCTGAACGATTAACGAGGCTACGATGTTTCAATGTACGAGAAAGAGCTAAGCTAAGGCAATGTTGGGTGCTCTTCAAGTTCAAATCAGTCAATGCCCATCACCGTATAAGCTTGCAACGAGACAGAAGCCCAAGTGCTTGCGAAGAAGGTAAAGAACAAATCTATCCCACCACTACATGCAGCTTGCTCTCTTCAAGAGTTTTAGAAGATCTGTGTTGCTCATCTGCTTAAAGCTAGAGCTTTTCGTGGGTTGAAACAAAGCTAAAAGTCATTGAATGTCTCTCGAGCTGTTCTTACATTCTTGCACGAGGCTTTAATATCAACCATGTTGAAATCTGAAAATGCAATGCAAAGCACATCCACACCCTTAATAATAGAAACGGAATGATATAACCACCTAAGATGGCAATTGGCACCGACGTCAGATCGGGTTTCTTTCGGAATCGAATGAAACAAAGAATCGACTTGAGATGGCGATTAACAACCGAAGATGCAATTCTCCTTGATCAGCATTTTAAAATTGACCTTTCATGTCTATAACTTTTTATCTGCATTATCTTTTACTGACAACTACTATACCAACGTCAATTAGAAAAGCATGCATACTCTCAGTTCACAACTATGGCCAAAAGAAGAAAAAAGGGGAAGAGCATAAAAAAGAAAAACATTTCGTTGACATCTTCGACTGATACATCCTTAGGATGACTGTACGGCCAAGCATTTCCACAGACCACGGGTGAACTATGAATTTCCGACTTATCCCATCTCTTCCAGGGCTTTCCTGTTCAGTTCCTCAATTTGCTGCGGAAGTTTCACTCATCAGGAACAAATTAAAGGTAAAGCCTTTTCAGTAACTGAAGAGGCTAACCAAATAAGCAGAGATTGGATTCGAAAGAAATACCGATTTACTTCACAAGGGGGAACTCAGGTTCCTCCTGATCATCCTCAGTTTCTCCTTCGCTCTGTATGCCCTGGTTTGACTTTGAGCTTTCAACCTCAGCTCTTCTTGATACTGCGAAACAGTCCTACCGACATGAGCAAACAAACAATCAAAAGACACGGAATAAGATGATCATGCACGAACTGACTCATATACGAGCAGTCCCTGTATTGTTTGGTTCCTTGAGGTCATTCTTCACATGTAAACAAGACCAAAAACGTTGTCATGCAGAAAATTGTGTGTTCTGCAGCAAATTATAATTACAACGTCGAGTACCTGCTGCTTTCTTTTCCTCTCAAGCTCCGCCTGTTTAAAGTTCGGGGAAGAATGAACCAGAATTAGCTCAACATAGATCAAGTCCCAATAGAAGTAATTACCATAGATGCCGGCATTACCAGTGCCTGTTTAAGGTGTGCGTTTTCTTCTTTCAACTGGTTTAACTCCGCCTCTAGTTCGACTGTATAAGCCTGCACAAGCAATAAGCAAGTGCCAGGGTGTACAAAGTCAGATCTTGACAATCACCAGGCAATACAGTGTGTGAATATATGCCAGGTGATGCAGTAGCCAAACAATCTACAACCAGAGTCAGCACGCTCAATCCACAACTCTGCATTCAGCACAGGCATTTCCATTCCGAAACAACCTCTTGGCCTGCCATTCCTTTACCAAATTGGAGACAATTTTAGATCAATTCTCACTCCTTGATTTATGAACTGAATCCAGCCAAAGTCCAATAACGTGCACATCAATGGAAGAACATGAGATGACCATTCTGGTCCCATCAACCTTTCATGAGTCCTTTATTCAGGTGTCTAACCATACACTTCACAACACAAAATTTTCTGAAATACTAATGAAGCAAGTGCTTGTCTACTTGCCAACTTTAAATCCTGATACAAGCATCAAGAGCATCAAATACATATACTTTAAAACTTGTCAATGATAATCATCGCTATGTTTGTGTTTTTCCTCTGTGTAAGTTTGTAGCGCTATAGGAAGTTTAGAAACTATATCATTGTAGCTGATGCATCACTTCTTTATTTCGAGGCAGTACCAAAAGTATCCAGGAGATGTTATGAATGAAGGACAGGAAACAGCACAATGAACTGAACACTACAAATTGATAGAGCACTTGTACCTGCTTTCTGGCTCTAGATCTTGCAGCTGATTCTCTATTCTTTATCATCCTCCTCTGTCTCCTCTCCACCACTTTATCCACTGGACCATTGATTATCCTCTTCCTTCCTCCTCTCGCTCCCCCCATCTGCATTCCAAATTGCCCTCCAGAATTCTCGACCGGTGCGCCACACATCCCATTCGAAGACACTGGATTCACTAGCACTCCCATACCCATTGCCTGACCTGCCCCGTACGCGCCGCCACCACTTCCGTTCCTCACCCTCTGACCATAACTTACCGGCATTGGTGCCGTCGCATATCCGTCGTTCCTCTTCCCATTTGCCGGATACACCGATGCCTCTCCGATTGCAGCAGCCATTGGTTGGTATGGCGCTGCGTTAGCAGCGGCTCCACCCATTCCCATTATGGGCCTGGGGACGAAACTGGGCCCAATTGACAGGTTGTTCTGGTACATCCCGAACTGATGCTGCTGCTGCTGAGTCGGCGGTGGATGCAGCATGTGCTGTTCCCTAACCACCCCTGCCTTTATCAGGAAATCCTCCAACGTCATCTCCCCGAAAGTCGGCTGGCGAGGGGCGTCCTCGGGATTCTGCACATTGTTGCTTTGCTGATGGCTCTGCTGACCCTTGTGGATCTCGGACCACACCTCGTCCACCGTCTTCCGGCACAGCGGAGCGGGTAAAGTGAGCGAGCCTTGGCGGGGTAGGCTCGGCTGCTTGGCTATGCCTTTACTGGTGGACGTGCCACCCAGGGACACATGTTGATCCGCGTTCTCAGTGCTGTTGTTGGTGGTGTTATTGTTGCCGGAGGTGTTTACGGCTTGGTTTTCTTCAGCATTCCAGATGCTGGTGAGGAATTCATCCATGTTCATGGAGCCAAAATTCTTGCCGCTCTCGCAGAGTGCGTGCTGGAATTCATCCAGGGTCAATGAGTAAATTGAGGATTGCCTCCCGAGGGATGAGAAAGGATGGCTCTTGGGCTGTTGATCGGTTTGTAACTCGGACTCTATCTCTTCCGGGGGAATGATCTCGGTCTTTGACACCACCATCTCGCGATCTGAATTGGATTTCCTTTTATACCTTCATAAGAAAGAAAAAGCATACGGAAAAAAGGAGGATACTTAAATTTATTGATTGATTATGAATGATAAATGATGACAGACAAGAGTTTTTCTTAAGAGGCAAGTGTTGCTGAGAAAAGAGACATGATTCCGGAATCTCCGAGATCTTTCGAGGTTTGTCGGGTAATTTAATTCTACCAATTAACCCAGCGAAGAGACAGATCATTATTATCAGAGAAATATGAGCTTGCTTTCTAACTCGGACAGAAGCATAAACGCATTAGTAACTGGATTCATTGTATTAGACCAAACTATTCACATTTCAAGAAACAGTCGAAACAGTCAGGATCCATGTTGGATTAAAAGAAATTACCTGTTACGACACTTTCACACTCTCTCTTAAAGACACAATTCACGGAGCGAGTCTTTACTTGGTAGTATCACAGAAAATTACTAGCTGCACAAATTACCGATGTTTGGGTCGACTGGATTCAACTGCCGAAATCTTATTCAAATTTAATATAGCACCAGCCACCAGCAAATACTCTTTCTTAACATTTATGGGATTCCCTCGTTGTATCTTAAGTAGTCAGAAGTCAGAACGATAAAAATTTGCCAGCTAAATCGAAATTAGTAAGGTGATCTGTAAAAGTCAAACATATTCAGAATGAATGAAAAGGAGTCTTTTGATCTCAACATTTTCAGACAGAACCTGACCCAGAAAATGGCTTACATCTCTGGCACAAGGACTTCTATAAGCAAAACTTTCACTCATCGAGTCTTGATGCTGCTGCATTGGGCCAAACATTTTAGTGCTGTGCTTGAGAAATTCCGCTCTTGTATACATTCAGATCAGACATAATCAGCAGCATCGGCTTTCAAGCCATGACAGATAAACTTGGCTACTGAGACTTGGTCGTACAAGTTTAACCTTGTATGTATACACAACTGAAAATGACTTTCTGTTTTTCCTTTGGCTATTACAGAATTGCATATGACTTGCTAACTCAATTACACCACATATGAAATTAAAAAAGTGGGGGTGGAGGTGAAGAAAGGAATTACGTAGAGCATATAAAGAACGGTTTCCTCCTCGAAAGCGATGGATATAGAAACAAAAGGTGGTCCACATATAATCTTAACTGTTCGAGAATTGACATCGAAAATCTAGTCTTATCTAAATTATTAAAGAACGAGTTCATCACTTCCAAAACGAGACATTTTAGGCACTTGCCAGAAAAAGAAGAAGATACTTTCCTCCTTTAGAAAAATCCCATAGTCCCCTAATTATTTGCAAATCAAATCAACAAAACCAAGTGATGTAGAGAGAGAGAGAGAGAGAGAGATAGAGAGTTCTACAAGCAGCTGCTATCAACTCCTATTCCTAGGTTCTACCTTCACGGGAAGCTATATTAGTTAACAAATGATTGATCTGAAGTACACAACAGATGAAGATCAAGCAACAAGCAAAATGGATACAGAAAAACAGAAGCTCTAGAAAAGAGAGAAGAAAGGGAGGGAGAGAGATTGTACAAGGTTTACCTGATTCAGATCAGAGGGTATTATTGCTGTGCAAATCAAGAAGCAGCTGACGATGAGAAGCTCTCAAACGAGGTTTAAGATGTTCCACACATGATCCTTTGGGCTCAAAGAATCGATCAAACCAGCCAATCTTCACTCCCTTGCACTCAAGGACGTGAACTCAATCAAGTCATTTCCACTGGTTAAAGAAAAGGGAAGAAAGAAACATCCGAGTTCTTGTAATCGTCCTTGAAGCAGAAGCAGAGGGTCGGACTCTCATTTCTGGTTCATGGGATTTCCATTTTCTTTCCTCTTTTATATGTTTTTGTTGCCAAAAGATGATCTTGCAATGTTCGGACAATCTATGTACATCGACCATTTGCGGGTAAACTAGGTCCCCTCACAAGGAGTCAAATGCCATATCAGTCATTACACAGTTTCTCCTTCACTTTCCGTCTATGGTAAGGAAATGGAGGGGATTCGAGTTCTTGACACGTTCGTGCCAGGTGTCGCTGCAATAGCCCGTTTTGCTGGCTCTAAGCGATCCCCATGCCTCCACGTGTGCCCCTTCACAAATAAATTATTGGTTTTGTTATTACCGGAAGGAAATGAACATATTCTTGCAATACCCTAATTTGAGGGAGATTTATACACCTAACCTTTTTCGTCATACTTCTTGGAATATATAGAATATCCCCTAATTTGAGGGAGATTATGTAACCAAACTTTCATCATGTTTCTTGGAATGTATAGAATGTATGTTCCCTAAAAGTTATATCAAACATCAAGTTTTGTTGGGGGAAGCCTCACCAGGTCTAGGCATTTGACATGGTGACAAAATGAGGTGAGGTAGGGTTGGCAATGGCTTCTTTGTTGTATGTATCCTCAAACTCGCACAATGTCTCTATAGAATGTATTTAGCGTATTCATAAAAGAAAGATAAGTTTTTTTTTTCTTTTTATGTTGTAGCGTGTTTAAAAAAGTGACTACTTTTGCAATTGGGGTGATGTGTTAGGCCGGAATACGAAACTAAGGAGGAGTAAATTTGCTGTTCAAGAAAATACAAACCGGTTTTGTATAACCAAATCCGTCAAATTTATGCTTCGCATTGTGCAAACTAGCAATATAAATAGTGAAAATTAAAGAGTTTAGGAAAAGAGAAATTGCAAGTCTGAATTATAGGGGTGTCCTTTCTTCCAATTCTAGCAGCTCAAATGGGCTAGATTCCGCTACTTACGCCAAGAGTACAAATACCCCTATTTGCTACGGTCGTAGAAGTTTCTGTCGCACAAAACTAGATTCCAGTTACATCTATCTTATAGATCCGGTCACTATTGGAACCCTTCAATATCTACTCTCATTTGATAAGCATGACATAATAGACTCACTTCCCAAATTATAACCACACGTCTCTAGCGTTTGCAAGGGGTCATTCTCTCAATTTGTCTCTCTCACCTACAAAAATATATTTTTGATAAGAAAAACAATTTTCTTGTGCATTTACAAATAGCGTTTGTCACTCTTACTAGAGCGTTTGTTTGTCACTCTTGCTAACTCTTAAGAATAACACTCAAATTGATATAATAAACTTATAGAGGCAATAGCCTCCGGTCCCTTTCAATAGATCACGATTTTTCTTGTTTCTCGTTCTTGTTGACCGTGCCATTTCTGTCCGAGCTTTGTCCCTTTTATAGGCTTTTAAAAAAATATTTAGTGGTTTGTGCACGCCATGTCACATGCCTACGTGGCGTGCATAAACTCACGTGGACCCACTAGTGGAGCGACATGTGGCTTTGACCTGAAATAAAAAGAAATGCCATATTTTCATACTCTCTCTCCTCTGGCGCCTCTAGGAAGATTGAGCACGCAAGCAACGCATTTAATGCAAGCATTCTCTCTCTCCCTCTCCCTCAGTCTCCTCTTTCACATACGTTTGAACGGCTCTTTTCTTTTTCACTTTAAAATCTCTTCACCTTCCCCATAAAGCTTCCTTCACCTCATCTCATCCTTCATTCTCGGCGTCCGCCTCTACCCTCCCGCCTCCCCCTCGTGGCCTCCGCCTCCAGCGTCCACCTTTGCCCTCCCGCCTCGCCCTCGTGGCCCCTGTCTCCAGCGTCCGCCTCCGCCCTCCCGTCTCTCCTCGTCACTTCTGCTTTTCAGGTATTTTCTAGGTTCTCGATGATTGAAGTCTTTCTACAATTCATGACTGAATTTCTCTATGTGTGGATCAAAAGCAATTGTCGATTTCTTTTTTGTTCCTTTCGTTACTCTTTTTCCACTTCTAAAGCTTGAAACATGCATATTTAGCTAGTTTCGAGATATTGTAAACGAAAGATGAGTCATTGTACATAATGTAGATCATAGTTGTTCACTACACACATTGCAATAGATTGTGCGATTTTCTGTTTCTTTTCGGACAAAATGAAATGAAACGATGCTGTGGCACGGATTTCCTTAGGGTGCATAAATTATGTTTTTGTGTTTCTTTAGTTTAGAATCGACAGAGAAGAGAATTCATCTTGTAAACCCGGTTTTGCTTGGGCAGATTTGAGTCAGAATACGATCAGATAGACATGCTCAAATTTTCAACTTCTGTGATGCAAACTGTGATCTACTTCATTTGCATTTTCATGGGAATATTAGTGAAAATCCAGGGCTTTTTTCATGAGGTAGAATTGGTGGAGAGTGTCCTTTACAATTACAAAGAAATGTGCATGTTGGCAATAGTCCTTTACTATTGTGTGCCTTTTGTCCTCTTCTCACTCCAACTCCCTCGGAAATTGCATATACATTGTATGTCTTATATGCTGCATCCTCGTTAGCAAATATCATGCCAATTCTAATTTCAATTTCTTTATCAATATTGTGCACGATGATATTATCCTCTGCAGTCTCTATAAATTTTTAAAAGAAAAATTTTAATCATTTAAAGAAGGCGGATAAAGTGAAAAATTTAATTCTAAAAGGATGAGTCATACCTATTTGCCTTGAGAACAAATCGAGCTAGCACCAAAGTACTTGGAATAATCTGTCGAAAATTTGTACAAATGTAAGTTAGTGACTGTAAAAGATTGTGAACTGTGCATATTTTTTTTTTTGATCGGTCCTACTCTATCTCTCATTCACGATACACACTCAGACTTGTGCCCCACCTCTTGCAGGGCGTGGGCGTCGAAACCCACATCTTAAATTACGCGGCCCCACCCGTACCCCCCTGCGAAGGTGGGGATTCGAACTCCCCACCTCCCCCTTCTCAAGTGAGAAGGGTGGCCACTGGGATAACTGTGCATATTTCAATCATAATAGAAAACGCCATACCCACTTCACTGCAGGCCAATCCTTAATATTATTTTATTAACAAAGCTCTTTACATTGATAGCAAAGCCCTGGATTTTCACTAATATTCCCATGATTGAAATGTAAGTTAGTGATTGTAAAAGATTGTGAACTGTGCATATTTCAATCATAATAGAAAACGCCATATCCACTTCACTGCAGGCCAATCCTTAATATTATTTTATGAACAAAGCTCTTTACATAGATAACAAAGCCCTGGATTTTCACTAATATTCCCATGAAAATGCAGATGAAGTAGATCACAGTTTGCATCACAGAAGTATAAAATTTGAGCATTTCTATCTAATCGTATTCTAACTCAAATCTACCCAAGCAAAACCGGGTCTGCAAGATGAATTCTCCTCTTTGTCGATTCTAAGCTAAAGAAACACAAAAACATAGTTTATGCACCTAAGGAAACTGTGCCACAGCATCGTTTCATCTCATTTTGTCCGAACAGAAACAGAAAATTGTACGACCTATTACAATGTGTATGGTGAACAAGCATGATTTGCATTATGTACAATGACTCATCTTTCGTTTATAATATCACAAAACTAGCTAAAGCTGCATGTTTCAAGCTTTAGAAGTGGAAAAGCAGTAACCAGAGGAACAAAAAAGAAATCGACAATTCCTTTTATCCACACATAAAGAAATTTAGGCACGAATTGCAGAAAGACTTCAATCATCGAAAGCCCAAAAAATACTTGAAAAGCGGAGGCGACGAGGGGAGGCGAGAGGGTGGAGGCGGAGGCGGAGGCGACAAGCAGGAGGTTGAGGTCACAAGGCGGAGACGAAGGTGACGAGCGGGAGGTGGAGGCGACGAGGTGCAGGCGGAGAACGAAGGATGAGATGAGGTGAGAGAAGCTTTCTGGGAAAGGTGAAGAGACTCCAAAGTGAAAAAGAAAAGAGCCATTCAAACGTACGTGAAAAAGGAGAGAGAGGGAGAGGGAGAGAGAGAACGCTCGCATTAAATGCGTTGCTTGCGTGCTCAGTCTTCCTAGAGGTGCCAGAGGAGAGAAAGGCAGTCCTCCTAGGGGCACCAGAGGAGAGAGTCTGAAAATATGACATTTTTTTTATTTCAAGTTAGAGCCACATGTCACTCCACTGGTGGGTCCACGAGAATTTGTGCACGTCACGTAAGCACGTGATGTGGCGTGCACAAATCACTAAATATTTTCTCCTTTTATAGGCCTTTTAACTTTGAATGTTGCAATTGAATCTTGTAGACATTACATCTATCTAATCCATAAAAATATCGGTAGAACACCTTGCACAACGCGTGTAGAAAATTTTCTTTCTGGGCAGTCAATCACATCTTCTAATTAAGGCAAGTTTTGATTGGGCCATATCATCAATCTCTCGTGCTATGCAGTTCATAATTTTTGGTAGAATATCTTAGAATATCATACATGATTGTTATGAGCTGAATCTTCAAGAAGAGAGGAGGCCCCCAATGCGACTCACTTGTTCACCTGCTCCTATATTCAATCTTTTCTTTTTATGTACAATTTCGTATTTAAAAGCTACAAATGATATATATTTACTTGGCAAACAGAACACAGGACCTTTCAGCGCAGATCGGATCCTGACCTAGATATGAGAATTGATCTCCAAAATTGAGATACCAGTCCATACATAAACCAGTTGTATCTTGATGCAGTCCATTCCATGCTAGTTCCTGCTTCTACCCAAGAACCAGCATTATTTATGATAAAGTATGAAAGTTGCACCTTTCTATCACGAAAATTACTCTTCATCAAGTGTTAATTTAGGTACTTGTATATACCTTGAAGATCATGGCTCAAGTTATGGTAAGCGCGAAAGTCTCATCTCTTCTTTTTAGAAAAGCATTAGAAATAAATTCATCCCAAGAGCCGATGAAACGACCTTGCTGGATTGGTTCCCGAGACCGCTGAACTAGACCAGTTCTAAGCTAATTCTAGGTTCCCGGAACCAGCTCGGAACTTAATAGTATCAGTTGCGGTCAGTTCCAGAACCAGACCAGGTTACCCAAGTGGCAAACAACTAAGATGAAATCCCGGCAAGACAAAGCATCCATAATATATATGCGTCCTGAGTCCCCTCTAATTCCCAAGAAGTCCACAAAATCCAATAGTTCAGTTGATGATCAGGCTTTGATCGAAAGATCTATTCACTTCAGTCTTTTACGACTGCGGATCTCGCTTTGTCGAACAATCGTGTTGATCTTCTCAATGCGGCTTTTGATGAGGTTGCGACTTGGGATCGCAAAAGAATTGTCTAGCTGGATGTATGATGATACCAAAAGGACAGTGCTAGTGAAATTTCTTCATTTGACAACAGCATCGAAAAGAACTATTTCTATTTTCTACTCCTTAAAGTATTACTTCAACAGAACACAGAAAATTTGTCAACACAAGGACATAAAAACCAACATCTCTCGACAAGGGTAGGTGTAAAATACATAGCATTCCACTCTGACGACATGGAATTCTCATGGTCATACGTGGGTCAACCGTGAGCTATGCTTTGAAAGATGAAAGAAACTTCTTCCAACAGCCAAGAAAAAGGTTTAGCTGAAATGGTCGTTTCAAGTCTTCAAAGGAGTTGTTTAACTAGCTGACCAAGAAGTAGAACCACTAACAAGGCCTCTGTCTCCACATACTATGCAGATTGGGGGAAAAAATACATAAAACCAGAAGAACAGCATGTCCACTATCCAGACAAAGGGTCTACACACCGCTTGACATGATAGATGCATCAATATGACATTAGGAATCCAAATTCTCTACCTAGAGTTATTGGGATATGGCGGTTTCCCCAACTATAAGTGTCTTGACTATAGCATCGCACATTCCATCGGCAAAGGAAAACAAGTGGCCAGACTGCGGAAGCTCGTGATACTTAATCCAGGGAAGCCGGTGGGCAATGAAACGCTGCAGTGTCACAGGCACAAGCAAATCATCGTCGCCCTGCCATAAATGTACGGAACCTTCGCCATTGGGAAATGGGTTTTCCAAATCCATTGGGTCGAACTCCCAGGTACCGAACCCGACCATCATGTCTCGGTGGAGAGACTCGTATTCTCCTTGCTGTCTTACCTGTGCCTGATCATTGCAGAATACAACTCAGTCTGAGATAAATCAAGGATTACCACAAATCGAGGAGAACAAAAGGCCCATCATGCTGTTCTAAGCAACAGGAATTGTAGATAATAGCGAGATTGAGGAAGGAATACGCGGTCCATCATTTTAGTATAATTACACGAATGGTTAGCTAAACAGACAGGGAGAAAAGATATTGTGAAAAGAACTATTCATGTTTACTTGGTACATCTATCACCATTTCACTGAGAAAATCCATTTCCCTCTGGTACAGAAGAAGCATTTCTATTGCCATGGATCTCTCAGTGCAATTGATGCACGATAAGGAAGTTATCTTAAGAAAACAAAATGTGACTCCAAGCATGAATAGAGGAACTAAAAAGTTCTCTCCACCAAACTAAATAAAGCTTTCCACTTTCTCAAAATCTTCAGCATGTTAAAGTGAAAATATAATGAACAAAAGATTCACAGAGTAGAAGTGTAATGTGCCAAACCTTTCAACACTAAATACAAGATGTTCCCTTGAAGAGAATACTCGGAACAAATTTAATATTCTCAATGCCATGCAGCAAAAGTTGCATATATTATTGTGATGATACTCGAAAATTTCTAGAAAAGCTTCCTACAGCAGCCAAAGAACTTGGACCATGAACAGATCCCTGAAACGTAGGGAAAACATGGATATGCTTCAGGCCCTCAAGTCAAAGCCACGTGCTACTAAGATTGCCTTTCATGAGATGGCATATATGCACAAAGAAACTAGCTGTACATAACTTCATTCTTCTCAATATCAAACTAACAGCTGTAGTTAAACAACAGAAAGCATATGCAGAAGACTTATTAAAGCGAGTTAAGCTAACAAACCGCATATGGTCTCGGGGGAAGCTTTGAAATGAGTGCCTTGTCGGGAGGAGAAAAATTATCAGGATGGCGAGCCACAACACTAGAAGCAGGAAACCATTTTTGAGTGTTCCACCAATAGGTAAGCCAGGGAGTGTAATGAGCGACCCGGAGAGTCCATTGGTATTGCCGAAACTTTTGGTAGTATGCCTCAGTCGACAGGCTTGCTGGAAAACCAGGCCACCAGTAGTTGACGCTCGGAGCCAGAAGGACTGCTCCTGCTAGTCTGTGGATCATTTAAAAACAATTAGAGTAAATAGAGAATGCAGCGGCTTTTAACTATGTCCCATTTTATTTAAACTTAAGTCAGCATGAGCAATGTAGTTTCATACATGTAAGACTCATTGTTACATAAAGCGATCTATACCTGTGAGGGATGTACTTGAGGCAGCCCCACACCACCTGCCCTCCCAGGGAAAGTCCGATCACATAAAATCTTGACCCTAGACCCAATTTATCAGCAAGCTCTTCTATGTCTAATGCGATGCTCTTTGGTGTTCGTTTTGGGTCAGGATCACTCTCGCCATAACCAGGTCGATCAAAGGACACAATGTATATACCCAAGTCATCGATAGTTTCCTGGTAGAACCCAGTGAATAAGAAATCATAAGGACGCAAAAATAGCATTCTGAGAGTCTTAGCAGGAACAATACTACACCGGAAGCAGAATGGGAAGAAAAATATCCGAGCACCTGAGATAAAGTGCTGGCCACAACAGCATCATGCCGACAAGAATCAAATCCATGGACGAATACAATTTTATATTTTGCTATGTCCTTTGGCTTGCCGTGTTCTTTGTATGCTAAATGTCTTCCATCTCTAAGCTTTATCCTCGGTGCTGTAACAGGGGAACCATCTGGAGTTCCCGGTATCCTCGGTGTAGCAGGTTGGATTGCTTGATACGCCAATGCAAGAATTCCAACAAGAAAAACCACCAACAATTTGGTGAAAATCCCTGAAACATGAGAATGCAATTTAACAACACAGGCACGGAATCGGAACATTAGAGCTGTGGATGTTCTTTGCTTTCAGATAAGGAAAAATGCCAGAGTTAAGAAAGGTGAAAAAAAAAATAAAAGAACAATTGGGATCTTTTGGTCAGAGAATTTCAATACCATTTCAGGGGTCACATTTCCAAAGTACCAAGAACAGAGCTATTCTTCACACAACCCGAAATTCTCATCAGCTGAGCTCAAGCTTTATCTCTTTTTTCTCAGCGGTGCAAGTACAAAGAACATATGACAAAATATACTCATAGAGCTAATTATTTCATGAGAACAAAAATGGTAATACTAGACAACATAAGACAAGCTGTACTAAGAACCGTTAAACGTGTGATTTCTTCCATAACTCTGGAGTTTTAACCCGACATTATATGCCAAATAAGACGTGAACAAAAGCAGAGACAGTCCGGCTACAAAAAGAAGCAATCGTACAGAAATTTAGGATGCGTTTATTTCGCGAAAAATGAATTATCGCTTATATCGCTTATAAAAATGGATGAACGATAAATATTTTTATCGTTCGTGAAAAATGTTTAGATATAAATTGTTGTAGACGAAAATATTTTTCATTAACTAATTATTTCAAGTGATAAAAACTATTATTTTTAGGAAAATATTTTTCAATTCATTGAATCTCCACGAAACAAACGGAGCCTTAATCAGATTCAAGATATGACTAATTGTTCACTGTAGTAAAAATCCCGCAAAAGTTTGCCCAAAATTAGTCCAGAACAAATGCTCGCCATGAACTTCATGGCGCATGTTCTTTCAAGTCAGTTCGTCACAAGCCACACAGCTCTCTTATCTCCAGCTACACCCAAGCAACACAACTGAAAAATCGATCCCCGATATACCCAATCCTACTCTCTCTTTCAAATGTCAGAATTGGGGAGAAAAAGAAAAAGGGGGAACAAATCTAAACGAAACAGAGCACACGAAAAGGAAAAATTAAACCCCAAGAATCCACGAACCGCGAGTCCCATTCTGGGGCGTTGGTTCCAACGCGAAACGAGGAACGAGAGCAAATTGAGGCCCCCAAAAAATTCACGGAAAAACAAGAAGGAAAAACTAAGAAAAGGGCAGGCAAGCAATCGACCTGAAGGCAGGACAACAGGAGAGCTCTGCTTAGCTCTCCTGGTGTGAGACCTCGCTGATGCGGCCGAAATCTTCCTGCTCACACCGCCCGCCATTTCCTAGCTTCGGGGACGACCGAAAACAAGAAGACCCACGAGTATCTTGCAGAGAAGCCAAGGCTGATGCACGAAAGAGAGAGAGAGAGAGAGAGAGAGAGAGAGAGAATGTCGAACAGAGCAAAGAATCCACGACACGACCCACTGTGTGGGAGACCGTGAAGCGTGGGGTTTAATTATGAGTGGACGGAGGTTTCTTCGCTTTTTTTTTGTTTTTTTTTTTGACACTTGGGTTTCGTGAAAGAATGATATTAAAGTTTCTAATGCTTAAATTATTTCTTGTAATCCACGATCCACACCTTAAAAATTAAATTAATATAAAGTAGAAATATTATTTGATAAATATATTATTAATATCATGAAAAACCTCAAATTTGTACACTTATGACAAATTTACCTTCAGTGAGTTTCTATTTAATTGGATTAATACCAAGAAAAATCACAAACTGGTATATTTATGCCAAACCGGTGCACCCTCAACCGCCACGTGTCATCAAACTCTGAAATTTGACGGTAAAATTTAACGGAAACTAATAAAGGGTAAATTTATCACAGGTTTATCAATTTAGGGTTTTTGGTGGTCAAAATATTATTTTTGGGCAAATCAAGACCCAGTTGACGATGAGAAGCTCTCAAACGGGGTTTAAGATGTTCCACACATGATCCTTTGGGCTCAAAGAATCGATCAAGCCAGCCAATCTTCACTCCCTTGCACTCAAGGACGTGAACTCAATCAAGTCATTTCCACTGGTTAAAGAAAAGGGAAGAAAGAAACATCCGAGTTCTTGTAGTCGTCCTTGAAGCAGAAGCAGAGGGTCGGACTCTCATTTCTGGTTCATGGGATTTCTATTTTCTTTCCTCTTTTATATGTTTTTGTTGCCAAAAGAAGATCTTGCAATGTTCGGACAATCTATGTACATCGACCCCTTGCGGGTAAACTAGGTCCCCTCACAAGACAGTGCGAGTCAAATGCCATATCAGTCATTACACAGTTGCTCCTTCACTTTCCGTTTATGGTAAGGAAATGGAGGGGGTTCGAGTTCTGGACACGTTCGCGCCAGGTGTCGCTGCAATAGCCCGTTTTGCTGGCTCTAAGCCGATCCCCGTGACTCCACGTGTGCCCCTTCACAAATAAATTATTGGTTTTGCTATTACCGGAAGGAAATGAACATATTCTTGCAAAACCCTAATTTGAGGGAGATTTATACACCAAACTTTTTTGGTCATACTTCTTGGAATATATAGAATATCCCCTAATTTGAGGGAGATTATGTAACAAAACTTTATCATGTTTCTTGGAATATATAGAATGTATGCTCCCTAAAAGTTATATCAAACATCAAATTTTGTTGGGGGAAGCCTCACCAGGTCTAGGCTTTTGGCATGGTGACAAAATGAGGTGAGGTAGGGTTGGCAATGGCTTCTTTATTGTATGTATCCTCTCACTCGCACCATGTCTCTATAGAATGTATTTAGAGTATCCATAAAAAAAAGATAAGTTTTTTTTTCTTTTTATGTTATAGCGTGTTTAAATAAGTGACTCCTTTTGCAATTGGGGTGATGTGTTAGGCCGGAATAAGAAACTAAGAAGGAGTAAATTTGCTGTTCAAGAAAATACAAACCGGTTTGTACAACCAAATCCAACAAATTTATGCTTCAGATTGTGCAAACTAGCAATATAAATAACAGAAATTAAAGAGTTTAGGAAAAGAGAAATTGCAAGTCTGAATTATAGAGGTGTCCTTTCTTCCAATTAGGGGTGATCGGTTCCAGGGTGGGTCGGTTCTAGACTTGAAATCTGAAACCAACCATGTTATAATCGGTTCGTAGTTTTTGGAACCTGAAACCTATCTTATTTGCTCTAGACCCTGTTTTGGAACCTATCGTATTTTTTCGGTCTGGTTCCAAGGTCTACCCAAGAACCTGTTTTTTTTTTTTTGTTCCTTTCTTTGGTTTCATTTTTTCCATGTAGCAAATAGGAAAACTTATAACTCAAATCAAAGATTCTAAGTTTGATTGTGCAAACAATCTTAAGTATTAATACAAAAGCAGATTATCTTATCCTAATAATTTAATGGACGTGATAAAATAGCATAGGTTCCAGTTGGATATGTAGTTTTTTCGTTACAGAACAAAAATTTTAAGAAAAAAGAAATTGCTCCCTATAATACTTACAAGTCCTTAAGTTAGACTATTCGCAAATAATGATTACCTCTCTTATCCTTCTTGATATAATGCTTTGAATTCTAGCCATATAAAATTAGAAATGGACCTCCATACAAAACCGGTTCTAAAACCGGTCCAGGTGGTTTTTCACTTGGAACCGGAAATCGGACTGGTTCTAACCGGTTCCCAAAAGATGGAACCGATTCTCGGACGGGTTCAAACGTGAACCGGTTCCCGAACCTATTTTTCTGGTGGGCCGGTCCGGTTTCCGAGTAAACCCGATCTGGTTGCACACCTCTACTTCCAATTCTAGCAGCTCAAATGGGCTAGATTCCGCTACTTACGCCAAGAGTACAAATACCCCTATTTGCTACAGTCGTAGAAGTTTCTATCGCACAAAACTAGATTCCAGTTACATCTATCTTATAGATCCAGTCATTATTGGAACCTTCAATATCTGCTCTCATTTAATAAGCATGACATAATAGACTCACTTCCCAAATTGTAACCACACGTCTCTAGTGTTTGCAAAGGGTCATTCTCTCAATTTGTCTCTCTCACCTACAAAAATGTATTTTTGATAAGAAAAACAATTTTCTTGTGCATTGACAAATAGCGTTTGTCACTCTTACTATAGCGTTTGTTTGTCACTCTTGCTAACTCTTAAGAATAACACTCAAATTGATATAATAAACTTATAGAGGCAATAGACTCCAGTCCTTTTCAATAGATTGCGATTTTTCTTGTTTCTCGTTCTTGTAGACTGTGCCATTTCTATCCGAGCTTTGTCCCTTTTATAGGCTTTTAAAAAAATATTTAGTGGTTTGTGCACGCCGTGTTACGTGCCTACGTGACGTGCATAAACTCATGTGGACCCACTAGTGGAGCGACATGTGGCTTTGACCTGAAATAAAAAAAAATGCCATATTTTCATACTCTCTCTTCTCTGGCGCCTCTGGGAAGACTGAGCACACAAGCAACGCATTTAATGCGAGCATTCTCTCTCTCCCTCACCCTCACTCTCCTCTTTCACTTACGACTCTTTTCTTTTTCACTTTAGAGTCTCTTCACCTTCCCTAGAAAGCTTCTCTCACCTCATCTCATCCTTTGTTCTTGACGTCCACCTCTGCCCTCCCGCCTCCCCCTCGTGGCCTCCGCCTCCAGCGTCCGTCTCCGCCCTCCTGTCTCCCCTCGTCGCCTCTACTTTGTAGGTATTTTCTGGGTTCTCGATGATTGAAGTCTTTCTACAATTCATGACTGAATTTCTCTATGTGTGGATCAAAAGCAATTGTCGATTTCTTTTATGTTCCTCTCGTTACTCTTTTTCCACTTCTAAAGCTTGACTCATCTTTCGTTTATAATATCTCGAAACTAGCTAAATCTGCATGTTTTTTTGTCCTTTACCAAAAAAAAAACATGCAGATTTAGCTAGTTTCGAGATATTATAAACGAAAGATGAGTCATTGTACATAATGTAGATCATGCTTGTTCACTACACACATTGCAATAGGTCGTGCGATTTTCTGTTTCTTTTCGGACAAAATGAGATGAAACGATGCTATGGCACGGTTTGCCTTAGGGTGCATGAACTATGTTTTTGTGTTTCTTTAGTTTAGAATCGATAGAGAGGAGAATTCATATTGTAAACCCGGTTTTGCTTGGGCAGATTTGAGTCAGAATACGATCAGATAGACATGCTCAAATTTTCAACTTCTGTGATGCAAACTGTGATCTACTTCATTTGCATTTTCATGGGAATATTAGTGGAAATCCAAGGCTTTATTCATGAGGTAGAATTAGTGAAGAGTGTCCTTTACAATTACAAATAAATGTGCATGTTCGCAATATTCCTTTACTATTGTGTGCCTTTTGTCCTCTTCTCACTCCAAATCCTTTGGAAATTGCATATGCATTGTACGTCTTATATGCTACATCCTTGTTAGCAAATATTATGCCAATTCTAAATCCAAATTCTTTATCAACATTGTGCACGATGATATTATCCTTTGCAGCCTTTACAAATTTTTAAAAGAAAAATTCTAATCATTTAAAGAAGGTAGATAAAGTGAAAACTTTAATTCCAAAAAGATGAGTCATACTCATTTGCCCCAAGAACAAATTGAGCTAGCACCAAAGTACTTGGAATAATCTGTCAAAAATTTGTACAAATGTAAGTTAGTGACCGTAAAAAATTGTGAACTTTGCATATTTCAATCATAATAGAAAACGCCATACCCACTTCTCTCTAGGCCAATCCTTAATATTATTTTATTAACAAAGCTCTTTACATAGATAACAAAGCCCTGGATTTTCACTAATATTCCCATGAAAATGCAAATGAAGTAGATTACAGTTTGCATCACAAAAGTTGAAACTTTGAGCATTTTTATCCAATCGTATTCTGACTCAAATTTGCCCAAGCAAAACCGGGTTTGCAAGATGAATTCTCCTCTTTGTCGATTCTAAGCTAAAGAAACACAAAAACATAGTTTATGCACCTAAGGAAATTGTGCCACAGCATCGTTTCATCTCATTTTGTCCAAACAGAAACAGAAAAATCACACGACCTATTACAATGTGTATGGTGAACAAGCATGATCTGCATTATGTACAATGACTCATCTTTCGTTTATAATATCACAAAACTAGCTAAAGCTGCATGTTTCAAGCTTTAGAAGTGGAAAAGCAGTAACCAGAGGAATAGAAAAGAAATCAACAATTGCTTTTGAACCACACATAAAGAAATTTAGGCATGAATTGCAGAAAGGCTTCAATCATAAAAAACCCAAAAGATACCTGAAAAGCGGAGGCGACGAGGGGAGGCGGGAGGGTGGAGGCGGAGGCGACAAGCGGGAGGTGGAGGTCACGAGGAGATGGCGAAGGTGACGAGCGGGAGGTGGAGGCAGAGAACGAAGGATGAGATGAGGTGATAGAAGCTTACTGGAAAAGGTGAAGAGACTCCAAAGTGAAAAAGAAAAGAGCCATTCAAACGTACGTGAAAAAGGAGAGAGAGGGAGAGGGAGAGAGAGAACGCTTGCATTAAATGCGTTGCTTGCGTGCTCAGTCTTCCTAGAGGCACCAGAGGAGAGAAAGTCAATCCTCCTAGGGGCGCCAGAGGAGAGAAAGTATGAAAATATGGTATTTTTTATTTCAGGTTAGAACCACATGTCGCTCCACTGATGGGTCCACGGGAGTTTGTGCACGTCACGTAAGCACGTGATGTGGGTGCACAATCCACTGAATATTTTCTCCTTTTATAGGCCTTTTAACTTCGAATGTTGCAATTGAATCTTGTAGACATTACATCCATCTAATCCATAAAAATGTCGGTAGAACACCTTGTATAACGCGTGTAGAAAATTTCCTTCAAATGGGCAGTCAATCACATCTTCTAATTAAGGCAAGTTTTGATTGGGCCATATCATCAATCTCTCGTGCTATACAGTTCATAATTTTTGGCAGAATATCTTAGAATATCATACATGATTGTTATGAGCTGAATCTTCAAGAAGAGAGGAGGCCCCCAATGCGACTCACTTGTTCACCTGCTCCTATATTCAATCTTTTCTTTTTATGTACAATTTCGTATTTAAAAGCTACAAATGATATGTATTTACTTGGCAAACAGAACACAGGACGTTTCAGCGTAGATCGGATCCTGACATAGATATGAGAATTGACCCCCAAAATTGGGATACCAGTCCATACATAAACCGGTTGTATCTTGATGCAGTCCGTTCCATGCTAGTTCCTGCTTCTACCCAAGAACCAGCATTGTTTATGATAAAATATGAAAGTTAAACCTTTCTAACACGAAAATTTCTCTTCATCAAGTGTTAATTTAGGTACTTGTATATACCTTGAAGATCATGGCTCAAGTTATGGTGAGCGCGAAAGTCTTATCTCTTCTTTTTAGAAAAGCATTAGAAATAAATTCATCCCAAGAGCCGATGAAACGGCCTTGCTGGATTGTTTCCCGAGACCGCTGAACTAGACCAGTTCTAAGCCAATTCTAGGTTCCCCGAACCAGCTCGGAACTTAATAGTATCAGTTGAGGTCAGTTCCAGAACCAGACCAGGTTACCCAAGTTGCAAACGACTAAGATGAAATCCCGGCAAGACAAAGCATCCATAATATATATGCTTCCCGATTCCCTTCTAATTCCCAAGAAGTCCACAAAATCCAATAGTTCAGTTGATGATCAGGCTTTGATCGAAAGATCTATTCACTTCACGGTCTTTTATGACTGCAGATCTTGCTTTGTCAAACAATCGTGTTGATCTTGTCGATCTTGCTTTAACCCGACATTATATGCCAAATAAGACGTGAACAAAAGCAGAGATAGTCCGGCTACAAAAAGAAGCAATCGTACAGAAATTTAGGATGCGTTTATTTTGCGAAAAATGAATTATCGCTTATATCGCTTATAAAAATGGATGAACGATAAATATTTTCATCGTTCGTGAAAAATGTTTAGATATAAATTGTTGCAGACGAAAATATTTTTCATTAACTAACTATTTCAAGTGATAAAAATTATTAATTTTAGGAAAATATTTTTCAATTCATTGAATCTCCACGAAACAAACGGAGCCTTAATCAGATTCAAGGTATGACTAATTGTTCACTGTAGTAAAAATCCCGCAGAAGTTTGCCCAAAATTAGTCCAGAACAAATGCTCGCCATGAATTTCATGGCGCATGTTCTTTCAAGTCAGTTCGTCACAAGCCACACAGCTCTCTTATCTCCAGCTACACCCAAGCAACACAACTGAAAAATCCAATCCCCGATGTACCCAATCCTACTCTCTCTTTCAAATGTCAGAATTGGGGAGAAAAAGAAAAAAGGGGGAACAAATGTAAACGAAACAGAGCACACGAAAAGGAAAAATTAAACCCCAAGAATCCACGAACCGCGAGTCCCATTCTGGGGCGTTGGTTCCAACGCGAAACGAAGAACGAGAGCAAATTGAGGCCCCCAAAAAATTCTCGGCAAAAAAAGAAGGGAAACGTAAGAAAAGGGCAGGCAAGCAATCGACCTGAAGGCAGGACAACAGGAGAGCTCTGCTTAGCTCTCCTGGTGTGAGACCTCGCTGATGCGGCCGAAATCTTCCTGCTCACACCGCCCGCCATTTCCTAGCTTCGGGGACGACCGAAAACAAGAAGACCCACGAGTATCTTGCAGAGAAGCCAAGGCTGATGCACGAAAGATAGAGAGAGACAGAGAGAGAGAGAGAGAATGTCGAACAGAGCAAAGAATCCACGACACGACCCACTGTGTGGGAGACCGTGAAGCGTGGGGATTAATTATGAGTGGACGGAGGTTTCTTCGCTTTTTTTTGTTTTTTTTTTTTTGACACTTGGGTTTCGTGAAAGAATGATATTAAAGTTTCTAATGCTTAAATTATTTCGTGTAATCCACGATCCACACCTTAAAAATTAAATTAATATAAAGTAGAAATATTATTCGATAAATATATTATTAATTTCATGAAAAACCTTAAACTTGTACATTTATGACAGATTTACCTAAAACTAATTTTTTACTACCAAAAACCCCAAATTGACACATTTATGATAAATTTACCTTCAGTGAGTTTCCATTAAATTGGATTAATATTAGGAAAAATCACGAACTGGTATATTTATGCTAAACCGGTACACCCTCAACTGCCACGTGTCATCAAACTCTGAAATTTGACGGTAAAATTTAACGGAAACTAACAGAGGGTAAATTTATCACAGGTTTATCAGTTTAGGATTTTTGGTGGTCAAAATATTATTTTTGGGCAAATCAAGACCCAGTTGACGATGAGAAGCTCTCAAACGGGGTTTAAGATGTTCCACACATGATCCTTTGGGCTCAAAGAATCGATCAAACCAGCCAATCTTCACTCCCTTGCACTCAAGGACGTGAACTCAATCAAGTCATTTCCACTGGTTAAAGAAAAGGGAAGAAAGAAACATCCGAGTTCTTGTAATCGTCCTTGAAGCAGAAGCAGAGGGTCGGACTCTCATTTCTGGTTCATAGGATTTCCATTTTCTTTCCTCTTTTATATGTTTTTGTTGCCAAAAGAAGATCTTGCAATGTTCGGACAATCTATGTACATCGACCCCTTGCGGGTAAACTAGGTCCCCTCACAAGACAGTGCGAGTCAAATGCCATATCAGTCATTACACAGTTGCTCCTTCACTTTCCGTTTATGGTAAGGAAATGGAGGGGGTTCGAGTTCTGGACACATTCGCGCCAGGTGTCGCTGCAATAGCCCGTTTTGCTGGCTCTAAGCCGATCCCCATGCCTCCACGTGTGCCCCTTCACAAATAAATTATTGGTTTTGCTATTACCAGAAGGAAATGAACATATGCTTGCAATACCCTAATTTGAGGGAGATTTCTACACCAAACTTTTTTGGTCATACTTCTTGGAATATATAGAATATCCCCTAATTTGAGGGAGATTATGTAACCAAACTTTCATCATGTTTCTTGGAATATATAGAATGTATGCTCCCTAAAAGTTATATCAAACATCAAAATTTGTTGGGGAAGCCTCACCAGGTCTAGGCTTTTGACATGGTGACAAAATGAGGTGAGGTAGGGTTGGCAATGACTTCTTTATTGTATGTATCCTCTCACTCGCACCATGTCTCTATAGAATGTATTTAGAGTATCCACAAAAGAAAGATAGGTTTTTTTTTTCTTTTTATGTTATAGCGTGTTTAAATAAGTGACTCCTTTTGCAATTGGGGTGATGTGTTAGGCCGGAATAAGAAACTAAGGAGGAGTAAATTTGCTGTTCAAGAAAATACAAACCGGTTTGTACAACCAAATCCGACAAATTTATGCTTCGCATTGTGCAAGCTAGCAATATAAATAGCGGAAATTAAAGAGCTTAGGAAAAGAGAAATTGCAAGTATGAATTATAGAGGTGTCCTTTCTTTCAATTCTAGCAGCTCAAATGGGCTAGATTCTGCTACTTACGCCAAGAGTACAGATACCTCTATTTGGTACAGTCGTAGAAGTTTTTGTCGCACAAAACTAGATTCCAGTTACATCTATCTTATAGATCCGGTCATTATTGGAACCCTTCAATATCTGCTCTCATTTAATAAGCATGACATACTAGACCCACTTCCCAAATTATAACCACACGTCTTTAGTGTTTGCAAAGGGTCATTCTCTCAATTTGTCTCTCTCACCTACAAAAATGTATTTTTTATAAGAAAAACAATTTTCTTGTGCATTTGCAAATAGCGTTTGTCACTCTTGCTAGAGCGTTTGTTTGTCACTCTTGCTAACTCTTAAGAATAACACTCAAATTGATATAATAAACTTATAGAGGCGATAGACTACAGGCCCTTTCAATAGATCACGATTTTTCTTGTTTCTCGTTCTTTTCGACAGTGCCATTTCTGTTTGAGCTTTATCCCTTTTATAGGCTTTTAAGAAAATATTTAGTGGTTTGTGCACGCCATGTCATGTGCCTACATGGCGTGCATAAACTCATGTGAACCTACTAGTGGAGCGAAATGTGGCTTTGACCTGGAATAAAAAAAAAATGCCATATTTTCATACTCTCTCCTCTGGCGCCTCGAGGAAGACTGAGCACGCAAGCAACGGATTTAATGCGAGCATTCCCTCTTGCCCTCTCCCTCGCTCTGCTCTTTCACGTACGTTTGAACAGCTCTTTTCTTTTTCACTTTAAAGTCTCTTCACCTTCGCCAGAAAGCTTCTCTCACCTCATCTCATCCTTCGTTCTCCGCCTCGTGGCCTCCGCCTCCAGCGTTCGCCTCTACCCTCCTGCCTCCCCCTTGTGGCCTCCGTCTCTAGCGTCCGCCTCCGCCCTCCAGTTTCCCCTCGTCGCCTCCACATGTCAAGTATTTTCTAGGTTCTCGATGATTGAAGTCTTTCTGCAATTCATGACTGAATTTCTTTGTGTATGGATCAAAAGCAATTGTTGATTTCTTTTCCATTCCTCTCGTTACTCTTTTTCCACTTCTAAAGCATGAAACATGCAGATTTAGCTAGTTTTGAGATACTATGAGTCATTGTACATAATGTAGATCACGCTTGTTCACCACACACATTGCAATAGATCGTGCGATTTTCTGTTTCTTTTTGGACAAAATGAGATGAAACGATGCTGTGGCACGGTTTCCTTAGGGTGCATAAACTATGTTTTTGTGTTTCTTTAGTTTAGAATCGACAGAGAGAAGAATTCATCTTGCAAACCCGGTTTTGCTTGGGCAGATTTGAGTAAGAATATGATCAAATAGAAATGCTCAAATTTTCAACTTCTGTGATGCAAACTGTGATCTACTTCATCTGCATTTTCATGGGAATATTAGTGAAAATCCAAGGCTTTAATCATGAGGTAGAATTGGTGGAGAGTGTCTTCACAATTACAAAGAAATATGCATGTTTGCAATATTCCTTTACTATTGTGTGCCTTTTGTCCTCTTCTTACTCCAATTCCCTTGGAGATTGCATGTGCATTGTATGTCTTATATGCTTCATCCTCGTTAGCAAGTATCATACCAATTCTAAATTCAAATTCTTTATTAACATTGTGCATGATGATATTATCATTTGCAGCCTCTACAAATTTTTAAAAGAAAAATTCTAATCATTTAAAGAAGGTAGATAAAGTGAAAACTTTAATTCTAAAAAGATGAGTCATACCTATTTACCTCGAGATCAAATCGAGCTAGCACCAAAGTACTCGGAATAATCTGTCGAAAATTTATACAAATGTAAGTTAGTGACTGTAAAAGATTGTGAACTGTGCATATTTCAATCATAATGGAAAATGCCATACCCACTTCTCTCTGCAGGTCAATCCGTAAAATTATTTTATTAACAAAGCTCTTTACATAGATAACAAAACCCTCGATTTTCACTAATATTCCCATGAAAATGCAGATGAAGTAGATCATAGTTTACATCACAAAAGTTGAAAATTTGAGCATTTCTATTCGTTCGTATTCCGACTCAAATTTGCCCAAGCAAAACTGGGTCTACAAGATGAATGCTCCTCTTTGTCGATTCTAAGCTAAAGAAACACGAAAACATAGTTTATGCACCTAAGGAAACTGTGCCACAACATCGTTTCATCTCATTTTATTTGAAAAGAAACAAAAAATTGCACGACCTATTACAATGTGTATAGTGAACAAGCATGATTTGCATTATGTACAATGACTCATCTTTCGTTTATAATATCACAAAACTAGCTAAAGCTGCATGTTTCAAGCTTTACAAATGGATAAGCAGTAACCAGAGGAATAGAAAAGAAATCGACAATTGCTTTTGATCCACACATAAAGAAATTTGGTCCTGAATTGCAAAAAGACTTTAATCATCGAAAGCCCAGAAAATACCTGAAAAGCGGAGGCGACGAGGGGAGGTGGGAGGGTGGAGGCGGAGGCAACGAGCAGGAGGTGGATGTCATGAGGCGGAGGCGAAGGTGATGAGCGGGAGGTGGAGGCGCGAGGTGCAGGCGGAGAATGAAGGATGAGATGAGGTGAGAGAAGCTTTTTGGGAAAGGTGAAGAGACACCACAGTGAAAAAGAAAGAGTCATTCAAACGTATGTGAAAAAGCAAAGAGAGGGAGAGGGAGAGAGAGAACGCTCGCATTAAATGCGTTGCTTGCGTGCTCAGTCTTCCTAGAGGAGCGAGAGGAGAGAAATTCAGTCCTCCTAGGGGCTGTAGAGGAGAAAGTGTCTGAAAATACGGAATTCTTTTATTCCAGGTTAGAGTCACGTGTCGCTCCACTAATGGGTCCACGTGAATTTGTGCACATCTCGTAAGCACGTGACGTAGCGTGCACAAATCACTGAATATTTTCTTCTTTTATAGGCCTTTTAACTTCGAATGTTGCAATTAAATCTTGAAGACGTTACATCCATCTAATCCATAAAAATGTCAGTAAAACACCTTGCATAACGCGTGTAGAAAATTTTCTTCATTCTGGGCAGTCAATCGCATTTTCTAATTAAGGCAAGTTTTGATTGGGCCGTATCATCAATCTCTCGTGCTATGCAGTTCATAATTTTTTGGTAGAATATCTTAGAATATCATTAATGATTGTTATGAGCCGAATCTTCAAGAAGAGAGGAGGCCCCCAATACTACTCACTTGTTCACCTGCTCCTATATTCAATCTTTTCTTTTTATGTACAATTTTGTATTTAAAAGCTACAAATGATATGTATTTACTTGGCAAACAGAACACAGGACATTTCAGCGTAGATCGGATCCTAACCTAGATATGAGAATTGATCCCCAAAATTGAGATACCAGTCAGTACATAAACCGGTTGTATCTTGATGCAGTCCGTTCCATGCTAGTTCCTCTTCTACCCAAGAACCAGCATTATTTATGATAAAATAAGAAAGTTGCACCTTTCTATCACGAAAATTACTCTTCATCAAGTGTTAATTTAGGTAATTGTATATACCTGGAAGATCATGGCTCAAGTTATGGTAAGCGCGAAAGTCTCATCTCTTCTTTTTAGAAAAGCATTAGAAATAAATTCATCCCAAGAGCCGATGAAACGGCCTTGCTAGATTGGTTCCCGAGACCGCTGAACTAGACCAGTTCTAAGCCAATTCTAGGTTCCCGGAACCAACTCGGAACTTAATAGTATCAGTTGCGGTCAGTTCCAGAACCAAACCAGGTTACCCCAGTGGCAAATAACTAAGATGAAATCCCGGCAAGACAAAGCATCCATAATATATATGCTTCCGGATTCCCCTCCTATTCGTAAGAAGTCCACAAAATCCAATAGTTCAGTCGATGATCAGGCTTTGATCGAAAGATCTATTCACTTCACAGTCTTTTACGACTGCGGATCTGGCTTTGTCGAACAATCATGTTGATCTTGTCGATGCGGCTTTTGATGAGGTTGCGACTTGGGATCGCAAAAGAATTGTCTAGCTGGATGTATGATGTATGATGTATGATGATACCAAAAGGACAGTGCTAGTGAAATTTCTTCATTTGACAACAGCATCGAAAAGAACTATTTCTATTTTCTACTCCTTAAAGTATTACTTCAACAGAGCACAGAAAATTTGTCAACACAAGGACATAAAAACCATCATCTCTCGACAAGGGTAGGTGTAAAATACATAGCATTCCACTCTGACGACATGGAATTCTCATGGTCATACGTGGGTCAACCGTGAGCTATGCTTTGAAAGATGAAAGAAACTTCTTCCAACAGCCAAGAAAAAGGTTTAGTTGAAATGGTCGTTTCAAGTCTTCAAAGGAGTTGTTTAACTAGCTGACCAAGAAGTAGAACCACTAACAAGACCTCTGTCTCCACATACTATGCAGATTGGGGGAAAAAATACACAAAACCAGAAGAACAGCATGTCCACTATCCAGACAAAGGGTCTACACACCGCTTGATATGATAGATGCATCAATATGACATTAGGAATCCAAATTCTCTACCTAGAGTTATGCGGATGCGGTGGTTTCCCCAACTATAAGTGTCTTGACTATAGCGTCGCACATTCCATCGGCAAAGGAAAACACGTGACCAGACTGTGGTAGCTCGTGATACTTAATCCAGGGAAGCCGGTGGGCAATGAAACGCTGCAGTGTCACAGGCACGAGCAAATCATCGTCGCCCTGCCATAAATGTACGGAACCTTTGCCGTTGGGAAATGGGCTTTCCAAATCCATTGGGTCGAACTCCCAGGTACCGAACCCGACCATCATGTCTCGGTGGAGAGTCTCGTATTCTCCTTGCTGTCTTGCCTGTGCCTGATCATTGCAGAATACAACTCAGTCTGAGATAAATCAAGGATTACCAAAAATCGAGGAGAACAAAAGGCCCATCATGCTGTTCTGAGCAACAGGAATTGTAGATAATAGCGAGATTGAGAAAGGAATATGCGGTCTATCATTTTAGTATAATTACACGAATGGTTAGTTAAACAGACAGGGAGAAAAGATACCGTGAAAAGAACTATTCATGTTTACTTGGTACATCTATCACCATTTTACTGAGAAAATCCATTTCCCTCTGGTATAGAAGAAGCATTTCTATTGCCATGGATCTCTCAGTGCAATTGATGCACGATAACGAAGTTATCTTAAGAAAACAAAATGTGATTCCAAGCATGAATAGAGGAACTAAAAAGTTCTCTCCACCAAAATAAATAAAGCTTTCCACTTTCTCAAAATCTTCAGCATGTTAAAGTGAAAATATAATGAACAAAAGATTCACAGATTAGAAGTGTAATGTGCCAAACCTTTCAACACTAAATACAAGATGTTCCCTTGAAGAGAATACTCAGAACAAATTTAATATTCTCAATGCCATGCAGCAAAAGTTACATATATTATTGTGATGATACTCGAAAAATTCTAGAAAAGCTTCCTACAGCAGCCAAAGAACTTGGACCATGAACAGATCACTGAAACGTAGGGAAAACATGGATATGCTTCAGGCCCTCAAGTCAAAGCCACGTGCTACTAAGATTGCCTTTCATGAGATGGCATATATGCACAAAGAAACTAGCTGTACATAACTTCATTCTTCTCAATTTCAAACTAACAGCTCTAGTTAAACAACAGAAAGCATATGCATAAGACTTAATAAAGCGAGTTAAGCTAACAAACCGCATATGGTCTCGGGGGAAGCTTTGAAATGAGTGCCTTGTCGGGAGGAGAAAAAATATCAGGATGGCGAGCCACAACACTAGAAGCAGGAAACCATTTTTGAGTGTTCCACCAATAGGTAAGCCAGGGAGTGTAATGAGCGACCCGGAGAGTCCATTGATCTTGCCGAAACTGTTGGTAGTATGCTTCAGTTGACAGGTTTGCCGGAAAACCAGGCCACCAGTAGTTGATGACTGGAGCCAGAAGGACTGCTCCTGCTAGTCTGCGGATCATTTAAAAACAATTAGAGTAAATAGAGAATGCAGCCGCTTGTAACTATGTCCCATTTAATTTAAACTTAAGTCAGCATGAGCAATGTAGTTTCATACATGTAAGACTCATTGTTACATAAAGCAATCTATACCTGTGAGGGATGTACTTGAGGCAGCCCCACACCACCTGCCCTCCCATGGAGAGTCCGATCACATAAAATCTTGACCCTAGACCCAATTTATCAGCAAGCTCTTCTATGTCTAATGCGATGCTCTTTGGTGTTCGTTTTGGGTCAGGATCACTCTCACCATAACCAGGTCGATCAAAGGAAACAATGTATATACCCAAGTCATCGATAATTTCCTGGTAGAACCCAGTGAATAAGAAATCATAAGGACGCAAAAATAGCATTCTCAGAGTCTTAGCAGGAACAATGCTACACGGGAAGCAGAATGGGAAGAAAAATATCCGAGCACCTGAGATAAAGTGCTGGCCACAACAGCATCATGCCGACAAGAATCAAATCCATGGATGAATACAATTTTATATTTTGCTACGTCCTTTGGCTTGCCGTGTTCTTTGTATGCTAAATGTCTTCCATCTCTAAGCTTTATCCTCGGTGCTGTAACAGGGGGACCATCTGGAGTTCCCGGTATCCTCGGTGCAGCAGGTTGGATTGCTTGATACGCCAATGCAAGAATTCCAACAAATAAAACCGCCAACAATTTGGTGAAAATCCCTGAAATAAACTCTCATGAGAATGCAATTTAACAACACAGGCACGGAATCGGAACATTAGAGCTGTGGATGTTCTTTGCTTTCAGAAAAGGAAAAATGCCAGAGTTAAGAAAGGTGAAAAAAAAATTAACAGAACAATTGGGATCTTTTGGTCAGAGAATTTCAATACCATTTCAAGGGTCACATTTCCAAAGTACCAAGAACAGAGCTATTCTTCGCACAACCCGAAATTCTCGTCAGTTGAGCTCAAGCTTTATCTCTTTTTTCTCAGCGGTGCAAGTACAAAGAACATATGAAAAAATATACTCATAGAGCTAATTGTTTCATGAGAACAAAAATGGTAATACTAGACAACATAAGACAAGCTGAACCAAGTAAAAAGAACCGTTAAACATGTGATTTCTTCCATAACTCTGGTGTTTTAACCCGACATTATATGCCAAATAAGTCGTGAACAAAAGCAGAGACAGTCCGGCTACAAAAAGAAGCAACCGTACAGACATTTAGGATGTGTTTATTTTGCGAAAAATGAATTGTCGCTTATATCGCTTATAAAAATGGATGAACGATAAATATTTTCATTGTTCGTGAAAAATGTTTAGATATAAATTATCGTCGACGAAAATATTTTTCATGAATTAATTATTTCAAGCGATAAAAGTTATTATTTTTAAGAAACTATTTTCCAATTCATTGATTCTCCACAAAACAAAACAAATGGAGCCTTAATCAGATTCAAGATATGACTAATTGTTCACTGTAGTAAAAATCCCGCAAAAGTTTGCCCAAAATTAGTCCAGAACAAATGCTCGCCATGAATTTCATGGCGCATGTTCTTTCAAGTCAGTTCGTCACAAGCCACACAGCTCTCTTATCTCCAGCTACACCCAAGCAACACAACTGAAAAATCCCATCCCCGATGTACCCAATCCTACTCTCTCTTTCAAATGTCAGAATTGGGGAGAAAAAGAAAAAAGGGGGAACAAATGTAAACGAAACAGAGCACACGAAAAGGAAAAATTAAACCCCAAGAATCCACGAACCGCGAGTCCCATTCTGGGGCGTTGGTTCCAACGCGAAACGAGGAACGAGAGCAAATTGAGGCCCCCAAAAAATTCACGGAAAAACAAGAAGGGAAAACTAAGAAAAGGGCAGGCAAGCAATCGACCTGAAGGCAGGACAACAGGAGAGCTCTGCTTAGCTCTCCTGGTGTGAGACCTCGCTGATGCGGCCGAAATCTTCCTGCTCACACGGCCCGCCATTTCCTAGCTTCGGGGACGACCGAAAACAAGAAGACCCACGAGTATCTTGCGGAGAAGCCAAGGCTGATGCATGAAGGATAGAGAGAGAGAGAGAGTGTCGAACAGAGCAAGAATCCACGACGCGACCCACTGTGTGGGAGACTGTGAAGCTTTGGGTTTAATTATGAGTGGGACGGAGGTTTCTTCGCTTTTTTTTTGTTTTTTTTTTGTCCACTTGGGTTTCGTGAAAGAATGATATTAAAGTTTCTAATGCTTAAATTATTTCGTGTAATCCACGATCCACACCTTAAAAATTAAATTAATATAAAGTAGAAATATTATTCGAAAAATATAGGATTAATACAATAAAAAACCTTAAACTGATACACTTACAATAAATTTATCCCAAATTGATATTTTGATCACGAAAAACTCCAAATTGATAGACTTATGACAGATTTACCCCAAACTAATTTTTGAACACCAAAAACTTCAAACTGGTACATTTATAACATATTTACCTTCAATGAGTTTCCATTAAATTGGATTAATATCAGGAAAAATTACAAACTAGTACATCTGTGACAAACGGAGGATAAAATTCCAAACTGGTACACTCTTAACTGTCACGTGTCATCAAACTCTGAAATAAAATTTAACAGAAACTAACAGAGAGTAAATTTTTCACAGGTTTACCAGTTTGTAGTTTTTGGTGGTCAAAAAATTATTTTTTTTAAATTTGTCGCAATTGTACCAGTTTGAGGTTTTTCGTAGTATAAACACATAAATATATCGCAAAAACCCATTAGCAATTGGGTTAATACCACAAAAAACCCCAAACTAGTACACTTGTTACAAATTTACCCCAAATTAATTTTTTTGACCACAAAAACCCCAAACTACCACACCTGTGACAAATTTACCCCAAACTAATTTTTTGATCACAAAAAAATCTAAACTAGTACATTTATAATAAATTTACCTTTCGTTAGTTTCCGTTAAATTGGAATAACACCACGAAAAATCACAAATTCGTTCAAATGTGACAAACAGAAGATAAAACCCCAAATCGGTACACTCGTCAACTGCCACGTGTCATTTAACTCGGTAATTTGATGGTAACTGAGGGTAAATTTGTCATGAATGTACCCGTTTGGAGTTTTTTGTGGTTAAAAAATTTGTTTGGGATAAATTTATCACAGGTATACCGATTTGGGATTTTTCGCAATATTAACCCTTAATCATTACCCTCAAAGAAAGAATCATTTTTTGGATTATCTCGATCGATTAAAAGGGGACAGACTTTTTCGTAATATATAGATTTCGTTTTAATTCATCCACAAATACCGGATACGAATCATTGCACATTGTTTTTTGCGTTTTGTAGTTTTGAAAATTCGAACAATATTTCGAACTTACCGAGAAAGTAGAAAAGTTGTTTTTTTTCTTTTGGAAAGTGCAAGCAAATAGATCCTATGAAATTTATTAATTTTAAAAGTATGTAATTATCAATATACTGTGACTTATGTGTTACGTACAATCAGGCTATTCGAAGTTGAAACATTTCTTTATCATGCGAAGTTAACTTGTACCCTAACACAATTCTTAACAAGATCTTAAGATAAGTTTTCAATATAATAATTGTTTCGGAAATGTGAGTATCTAGTGCGTTGACGATGAGAATGTTCTTCGTTACCCTGTTTTTATCAGCAATATTAAAAATCAATTTTAAGAAAGTATTTTTAAATCATCAATTTCTTATGAAATAAACTATCGGAGAGTAATAATCACTTGCTATTTGTCAAGAAAGGGCGGAGAATAGTATTTCCACATAGGAACGGTGAGGTGGGGGGCTCGAAATTTTTCTTTTTTGGATAGAGGGGTTTACAGGGTTTCCCCAAATTGGCTCATTAGAGGCCAACCAAGCTCTTCATAGAGAAGTTCTAAAGTCCGGAAACATACCGGGCCAAAAAAAAATAAATCAGTGCCAACTATCAACTTCACTAATTGTGGTGGGGTCCATTGCCATAAATAATTTAATGTTGGGAAAACATTTTTTTTTTGGTAACCGAGGATCCGCCACCATTCCCCGGGGACGAGCCCGCACAGGTAATCGTGGCACCTATACCTCAGGGGAGACTAGCCCAGCAACCCACCGCCAGTGCCACCTACTTAAATTACGGAATCGAACGGGAATTCGAACCCAGAACCTCTGAGGAGGGAAAGAAAGCGCCCACCAACTCGGCCATGCGCAGGTGGGTTTGGGAAAACATTTGATGCCACTAATTAGAAGAATTCGTGGACCTTAAGGTTGTGTTTGGTCAAGTTCATTATTAATTTCGCTGGAAATTTTGTAAAGTTTTCATGCACGTGGGTACGACATGCGACCTTATATCAACTCACCTGAAAGAACGATGTTGACATTATATACGCAGCGGAATATTCCATCTTCATATTACAAACACATAACTCTTGTTCGTTTTGATTTTAGCCCTCTTTAATAATTATATACTAGATCTCTAGCTACAACCAAGCAACACAACTGAAAAATTCTGTATCGACCCGGTCTAATAAGGGTAGGAAATGATGTCAGGGTATGAGGATTTGGACAAGGAGTGACTCATTGCAGGTTTCTAGAATGGCGAAGGGGGTAGAAATGAACCGAATTGTATATCGACCAAGAGGAAAGTGTGCCACGGATATATATGTGAAAGCTGGAATTAATTTACGAATGCACTTTTTGACGTAACGTTTCAAAGTTAGGAGTGTTTAGATTAGGGCAAGATGATTGATTTCCTGGGAATACGTTAAAGGACAAAATCTGAAGCTCAAAATAAGACAAGCTAAAGCAAATAATACCTCAAATGAGTTAATAAAGCGAAATTTACTTTGAATGAGTTCATTCAAGGATGTCACAAATTCCGTCCAATATTATACACTATCCTAATCTCTTTCAAGTGTCAGAACTGGAGGGAAAAAAAACAAGAGAGCAGATCTTAACGAAATAAAGCACGAAAAGGAAAGATTAAACCCAGAAAGCCACAAACTGCGAGTCCATTCTAGGCGTTAATTCCAATGTGCAGTGAAGAACAAGAGCAATTAAAGCCCTAATAATTCACGAAAAAATGGGAAAAGTAAAAGGGCGATGATCTACCTGAAGGAAGTATAAAAGGAGAGCTCTGCTTTTTTTTTTGCTAAATCGAACCTTCCATTGCATCAGAAAAGTACAATATTACACAGAAGAGTTAGAGCCTACATCAACACAATAAATTAAAAAAGACTCCACTAACACTAAGTTTTTGACTCTAGGTGGTAGATCATTAAAAAAGAAAGATGAAGCATTTCCTAAATGATAAAAAGCCCATTTTGCAAGCTCATGAGCAGCAACATTACTAGATCTGTTGATCCACTTGAAACTTCATTCTGGGTTATTGCTGAGAAGTAAGCGAGTGTCCGAGACGAAAGGATGAATACACCAAGGACAAATGCCCTTTTGTTGAATAGCATCAATTAACACCTTACAATCACTTTCAAAAACCGCTTTGTGGATGCCGAGGGATTGAGCAGCTTTGCATGCGAGAAGAAGAGCTGCAGCTTCCACTTCCACTGGCGAGTTCCATCTTCCTCGTCTTGTCCACGCTTGGACAGCTGAGCCTCTATACGATCGTGCAATAATACCTATGGCACCTCTGTTATCTTTCCACGCACCATCTACATTAAATTTCAACTCTTGGTTTGATGGAGGAATCCAAGAGTTTGACCTTACCCCAATAAAATCCGGTTTCTCGCTTAACCTAACTTTGTCCTCCCTCTTGAACATATGTGAATATTCCAAGAAATCTTGTATGATCATCTAAATCGCGTGGGAAGGCACTGGAATAGTCTGATCATGTAGCTTTGCATTCCTGTAACGCCACATTATAGTGCAAAGAATTGCTGCATAAAGGGTGAAGAGCTTGCAATCCACTCCCGTTGTCTGTGCTATTTTTCCTGGATCAAGAAAGTGATTCACCATCTCTTCCGGAGACCTGAAGTTCCAAGCAGACGAGATAATACCCCATGGGCTCTGTCTCCACAAAATTTGGGCTAGAGGACATCTTGTGAACAAATGTACTGAATTTTCCTCCGAAGCTCCACACAAAGGGCAAGAGGGGTCTGGGATATGGATCAATTGAAACAAGTTAGCTCAACAAGGTAAAACGTTAGACACTATTCTCCACAACATCATTTTGTGTCGCTCATGAGCTCTAGCTTTCCAGATTTTGTTCCAAATCCCACTATTGTTACCATTTTCATTTTGCAACTTTATGAGTTTGTAAGCAGATTTAACAGAAAACACTCCATCGATAGCTGGATGCCAAATCAGTTTGTCTACCCCAATGGAGTTTGGCACATGGATCTGAAGGATGGCTTGTACTGAGGTTGGGCAAAATGTTTGATTTAGACTTAATACATCCCAAGTTTTTGTCCCTGGGATAAAGAAGCTTTCTATCTTTCTGTGCTTCAAAGCAGGATCTGGATCAATAAAAGAAGGCATATGAGTTGAGACATTAGGAATCCAGGGGTGATTTCCGACCTCGATCGACTTTCCATCCCCTATTTGATATAGAGTTCCCAGATTAAGTATTTCTTTGGTATCTATTATTGCCTTCCACAGAGGAGAGGCTGATGCCTTGACCTTGTGATTCCAGAAATTTGAGGTTTGCAGATATTTCCCTTCAAGTACTCGAACCCATAACTTGCCTCTATCTTGGATCATTCCCCAACCGAGCTTCAAAAGCAAAGCATTGTTGAAGTCCTTATTCTGCTGAAAACCCATTCCTCCACTCTTCTTGTTTCTACACAAAGAATCCCAACATTTAGGTGTAAAATATCTGTTTTTCTCGGTTGGCACACCCCACCAGAATTTCCTTATAGAGGCATCGAGTCTGTTACCAGTACTCCGAGGTAGCCGACTAGATTGCATAGCATAAATTGGTGTGCTCTGAACAACCGATCAGATATATGTTGCTCTCCTCGCCCAAGGTAGTGTCTTTCTTTTCCAGGAGCTAAGTTTATTGTCAACCTTTTGTTCGAGGAATTGATATTTTATCCTACTTTTTCCTGGATTGAAGAGGGGATTTCCAAGGTACAGTGATTCAGGATCTGTCTTTCGCATGTGGAGCTCATCCATACAAAACTTTTTCATGCCCACATAAGTATTTTTAGAAAAAAAGACGGACGACTTCTGATGATTCAAGCTTTGACCTGACCACGAGCAATAAATTTCAAGGCATTCCTTCAGTGCTCTCACTTGATGTTTAGTGGCTCCAACAAATAACAACAAGTCATCGGCATACATAAGGTGAGTTAAAGGCGGACTTTTTCACCCTACTCTTATACCTGTAATAATCTTCAAATCCTCTGTTCTAGATAGAATTCTAGAAAGAAGTTCAGTATATATCACAAACAGGTATAACGAGATAGGGTCACCTTGTCGAAGTCCCTTCTGAGGTTTAAAACTTCCCGCCAGTCTACCATTAATGAGAAGAGAATAATGAACCGATGATACACATATTTTTATGAGCCTGCAAAAGTGAGATGAAAACCCCAGACTACAGAGTATTGCATCAAGTATATTCCAATCAACTCTATCATAAGCTTTTGACATATCAACCTTGAATCCCATGAATGGACTCCCCTTTCTTTTCTTCCTCATGGAATGTAAGATTTCTGTGCAATTACGGAATTCTCTTGAATGCTTACTGCCGGAACAAAAGCGATTCTTGAGGTGAAATGATACGACTGAGGAACCCTTTCAGTCTATTTGCCAACAACTTAGAGATAAGTTTATAGCTCACGTTGCATAGACTTATGGGCCGAAAATGGTTAAAGGTGTGTGGATTATGAGTTTTTGGGATGAGTACTATAAAAGTATGATTGAGAAGATGAGGCAACTGACCTGTGTTAAAGAAATGTTGCACAAATTGGACAATATGGGCCTTCACCACTTCCCAGCATTTCGTGTAGAAAATAGCATGGAATCTGTCTGGGCCTGGTGATTTAAGAGGGGCCATCTCTTTCAAGACGCTAAATATTTCATCCTGAGTTGGAATCGCCAAAAGATCCAAGTTTTCTTCGTCAGAAACTATCTTAGGGAAGAGTTCCCTAATGAGAGGGTGTGGATCAAGAGATGGTCCCGAGAAAAGCTCTGTATACTTGGATAAAAAGAAGTTTTTAATCTCATCTATACTCGTAAGCCATTGGCCTCAATCATCCTGAATTGCGAGGATATAATTTTTGCGCCTTCTGATGGTTGTAGAAAGATGGAAGAATTTGGTATTCCGATCACCCTCCTGAAGCCATGATTGTCGCGATTTTTGCTTCCATATCATCTCCAATCTCTCCCATTGCTTGTTAATAGCCACCTTGATTTCTTTTTCCCTCCTGCTATGATCTTCTAATCATCACTTTGAATGGAATCAAGTGCTACGATCAATTCCTTGAGGCGTTGTTGGCAAATACCAAAATGCTCCTTATTCCACCTTTTGAGAGCTGTTTCTGTCGATTTCAGCTTCCTATGCCATGGGTTAATGAATTGCCTACCACATTATTGTTCCAAGCCTTTTCCACTTCATTAACACAAGTTGAGTCCCGTAGCCATGCAGCTTCAAATTTAAAAGGACGTTTCGAGTTATCCTCATTAGAAGTTGAATTCAGCAAAATACGAGAATGATCCGAGTTTACCACCGGCAAGTGGACAACCCCTGCTCGAGGGAATTTCTCACACCATGATGTCGAACAAACTGCTCGATCAAGTCTTTTCCGAACACTTGCAAAGCCTTCTCTGCTATTTGTCCAAGTATAAGGTTTGCCTTTGAACCCAAGATGAACACAACCCAATGCATCCATAAAATCTACCAGAAAGTGACGAGATGGGCCCGGACCCAAAAGGAGAGCTCTGCTTAGCTCTTCTGGTGTGAGACCTCGCTGATGCAGCTGAAACCTTTCTGCTCAGCCCTACCCACCATCTTCTACCTCCGGGACGACGAAAAGCAGAAGATCAAGATACCTTTCAGATTACGTAATAGAAAAAAATGACACCAATAATCTATGAACTTTAGTTTAATATGCAATGCGATCCCTGAACTTTTCGTATATGTTCAATTTAGTCCCTAAACTATATGAAAATGTTCAATATTGTCTTTGAAGTTAAATTAATGAAATGACAATATTGAATATTTTCAAATAGTTCAAGGATTAAGTTGAATATTTACCAAAAGCTCATAGACCACATTGAACAAATTAAAAGTTCATGGATCGCATTGCACATTGAGCTAAAGTTCAGGTACTACATTACACATTGAGCCAAAATTTAAGACCATTTGTCATTATCCCTACAGTATAAAGAGAATTGTACATGGATAGGTCCATCGAAGGGCGAGGTCTTCATGAATAGGTCTATCATTTTCAAGCACACGGATATAGATAATGTCTTCGGGGGTATTTTTGCATCTTGTCATATTAATTAAACATGAAAATGTCAAAATGATTATAATAGGTTGGATGCTAATTAAGTCTGCATTTATGGTCTTTTAGTTCATGCATAATAATGCATCATTATTAGGCATTTCATATAGTCTTTGTATATATCATGTCATTGCATATTTGTGTCACGCCCCGTACCCAACCAGGTGCGAGCATCCCACCTCCGGTCGTTTGTGATGCAACGCTCCCAGGATGCGTCGCTGACCCAATACCCAATCAGAGATAAGGCACATGCGGAAACAACGTACATAAATATATATATATAGACACACACACCCGTACAAAACAACATATGTGAGACCAAGGTAGAACAGCCATTAAACAAGAATATACACTTGTACTCTTATAGTAAAAACCCCTTTTACACTATCCTTTTGAACAACTCCAAAAACCTATAGCAGTCAACTGCCACTATATCAAAAAGGGTAAGTGGCACATGTGGTTAGGCTAACTAGGGTATGAACGCTATTCAAAAGAGACGGTCTTCGCTTCCCAGGGTACCGGCCTGCTCTAGGGCTCCCAGTCAGGGTATGAGGACTCCGATGAATCGCCCAATGGTTCCTCTGAAGACTCCTCCGAATCCATGGCCTGTGCTCGCTCATCCTCGGCTGCGATCCTCTCGTCCTCCGAATCTAGCTCTAACTCTGGGTCCAGATAAAGACCTAACTCGTCATCTTCCTCAGCTCCTATCTCCACATCGGACCCTACCTCGGCGACCTCTCCAATCTCTTCCTCATCATCTATGTCCATGTCTTCAAATTCCTCTTCTTCATCTTCGAGCTGATCAGGATCTTCGACAATTACTTGAGGCTCCCCATGCATGGGCTCATCCACGCCGTCTACGTCATACACATCCTGAGGATTGACTATCTCACCATCAGCCATCCGTGGAATCATCAATCCATTTTGGTCGATCGGCACATCAAAAGTCCTAAGGGGTTGCCCTAGGTTTCCGTCTGCATCTCGTAAGCACCATGCCACGTACTCCTGGGTCTGATGAAAGTACTCTCCCACATTTATAAACACCACGGACCGGTATCTTACGTATGATTCCCCATTTCCTGCGGGGTAGGTACTGGTATACTAGTGTATCTGTACATGTATTCCAAAAAGCGGCAGGTTCGGCATCGTTATGGCTGGGGGTCTGAAAAGTTTCGATTTACACAACCGTGAGACGAATCTCAATGAGTTCAACCCCTAAACCTAGGCTAGGCTAGCATGCAATCTCCTGACCGGAAATAAATATTTGAAACTATAATGCAACAACAATCAAATAATTCTCTGACCCTGCAAGTTAGGCAGTTCAATATATAATAATCACGGCACGTACGTGGCACACATTACCACACGTACGCCAATCACATGCTCATGTACCGAGTCTCACACACTCGCATGCCAGTCCATGCATGTTCATGCATGCAAATGTCGTCGACAGGTCACGTGCATTTCCCGGCCCATTGGCCCACATTGGCAATCGCCCAATTTATTATTTATTACGACGACTCGAGTCAACAACATTCACGGCCCGGTGCGTCTAGCCTGCTTCAAAGTGCATGAGGCGCAGCAACCGATCTGGCCTAGTGTCTCTAGCCTGCTTCAAAGTGTATGAGGTGCAACACTGATCTCCTTACGAACCAAAGCCTGCTTCAAAGTGCATGAGGATGGTCGTCTTCCGGATGTACCGGGCATCGTCCTGCTTCAAAGTGCATGAGGACGGTATCGATCCGAAGGTCACGACCCGAAGGTCTTTAGGTGATCACGCAACTCATTATTATTCGAACCCAGCGTATGACGCTTCAGGGTATTTTGGGTGATCACACACTCATGGCAGGCACGCATTCTCGCACAATTTCCCCACATGCCTCACACTAGGCATACATAATGCGTGTCCATGTTATGCAATGCAATGCACCATGAGCACCAATGAAATTCAAACACTCAATATCATAACACGTGCTCAATTGGCCCAATTAATACCACATGGCCCGATGTGCGATTCACAATTCAATAATTAATTACAAGCCAAACAGTGGCCAGTCGCACTCCACAAAAATCAGCCACACCACATGCGACATAACAGTACTCAATCAATCACAATTAAGCACGAATTACATATACAATCAGTCAACCCGGACATACCCGGCAATTCCACCAATGGGCTCCTAAATTGGCCAATCAATCCAATTACTCTCCCCAATAAATTCTTATTGATCCACTACATTTTTCCCGATAATAATTCCTACCAATCGGTACACTAATTCCTCTCAGCATGTACTAGTATTCCTAAACCAGTCCAGAAAAAATGCACTATCAGTTCTAATCCGGGTTTAGGAATTTTACTCACTTAATCCAAGGTCACGACGACGAGGAACGGCGGCCGATCACTGGTGAACAGTGGAACCGGCGGCGGCGTTCCCGGCGACGGCGTACGGATGGCGGTGTACGGACGGCGACGTACGGACACTGTACGGGGACACCGTACGGACGGTGGTGAACAGTGACGTACGGACGTCGGGGACGTCACAGTGGCAGTAGCTCGGCCGTACGAGCTCCGGCGCGGCGGCGGTGGGGGCTCCGGCGCGGCGGCGGTGCTAACCCGGGAGAGAAAAATGGAGAGAAAGAGAGAGAAAGGGAGAGGGAAAGGAGTCGGACAGGGGCACGGCTGAAGCTGGGGACTGAGGTGGTCGACGGGGAGGCACGGTGGCCGGCGGCGGCGCTCCGGTGGCCGGCGGCTTGCTCCGGCAAGGCCTAGCCGAGAGAGAAGATGAGAGAAAAAGAGTGATCGGGAAGAGAGAGAGAGATCTGGCAGAGAGTGAGGGTGAGGAGAGAGAGAAACAGATTTAATTTGGTCAAATTTTAGGGTTTAGGGTGCCAAGTGTCACAAATCTAGCCCAAAATGACCATTTTGCCCCTCATCCAATGGCCACCATTAAATCTTATCCAATAATTCAAGGGCATTTTGGTCCTTTGCTGCAATAATTAGGATAAGTCCAATTTTAATTAATTTCCTTAATTATCCCCCAAAATTCGGAACCAAAAATAGCCCAGGGGCAAAACCGTCATTTTTCCGGTCCCGGGGTGAAGTTCCATTTTTCGCCCGTACCAACCCTCCATATGCTTGGCCAACATAATGTGGTGTCGGAATCGCGAAAACAGCCCTTTAAGCCCTAAAAAATCGACTGCAAAGTTTCGGGAATAAAATAATATTATTTTTCACTTCCGAGCTGAAATTCCAATTTTTGATCGAAACCACTCTAAATGTGCGTGGCCACCCCAAAATGACATCGGTTTCGAAAAATAATCTCAAACGGCCTTAAAATCCAACATCGGTGTCCACCGGGGCAAAATCGTAATTTTCACCCTCGGACCGAAATTCCAATTTTCAATCATACTAACTCAAAATATGCATGGCCAGCATAATATGACGTCGGATTCCCAAAAATAGTCTCTTAAGCCGTCGAAAATCGACATCGAAATCCGGGCCCAATTTCGTGATCAAAACTCGCTCAATTTCCAATTTCAGGATCTCTCACTAACATGCGGCTGTTTAGAAGTTACGCGTATCGACCTAGGGCTATCCGAGTCATAACGGTCCGATCATTGAGAGAATGAGAAATTATCACCAGTCCCAGAAGTCACGATCGTCCGGTTTAAGTTCAGGATTGGTTGGCCACGTGCACTCTTGGTCATGCAGAATCACCTGCGATCCGATTGTACATCGTTGGCCTTGGCCAAACCAAATCCGTCACCTTTCCTAAGATCGATCAACATTGGTTCATAATATTCTCTCATCATTTCTCGTGATCGGTGTCCGCTCCGCGATCGGGTCCTTGGTCCACGTACCGTTTCCTAATTAGCCATACCCTATTGGTTAGTATACCAAGAGTGATCAGCTTTGGGCGAGACTTACTAAAATGAAACGCGAAATATTGTCAATTTTATTGATCCCGGAATTACATCGAAATTCAGGCTGTTACAACTCTTCCCCCCTTACAAAAATTTCGTCCTCGAAATTTGTAGTCTACACTTACTCCTCAAACAAGTGGGGATGTTGACGTCGCATGGCCTCTTCGCTTTCTTAGGTGGCACCTTCCGTTCCGTGGTGCTCCCATACAACTTTGACCATTGGGATTGTCTTATTCCTTAGCACACGGTCTTTCCGATCTTCGATCCTGACTGGCCTTTCCACGTACGACACTTTGTCGTCCACGTCTATCTCCTCGTATCTTAGGACGTGAGTCGGATCTAGTTCATACTTTCTCAACATTGACACGTGGAAAACATTGTGCACTTGGGACAGGTTGGGAGGCAGGGCAAGTCGGTAAGCCATATCGCCAATCTTTTCCAATATCTCGAATGGCTCGACGTACCTTGGACTGAGCTTTCCTTTCTTGCCGAATCGGAATAATCCTTTCATTGGCGACACCTTGAGAAATACATGTTCTCCCACCTGAAACTCTAAGGGTCGTTGTCTCCGATCGGCGTAACTCTTTTGGCGACTCTGCGCTGTTCTCAGTCTATCTCGGATGATCTCGACAGCTTCCACCGTCTACTGTACTATCTCTGGGCTTATACTTCGCTCACCAACTTCGTCCCAACATAATGGCGTTCTACAAGCTCTGCCGTATAAGGCTTCGAACGGCGCCATTTGAATACTATGTTGGTAGCTGTTATTATAAGCAAATTCCACTAAATGCAACTGCTCTTCCCATTTGCCTTGGAAGTCCAATACACAGGCTCTCAGCATATCCTCAAGAGTCTAAATCGTCCTTTCCGATTGACCGTCTGTCTGCGGATGATAGGCCGTACTGAATTGTAATTTGGTTCCCATAGCCACTTGCAGACTTTTCCAAAAATTTGCAGTAAACCTCGGGTCACGATCCGATGTGATTGTCACTGGTACTCCATGAAGACGTACTATTTGCCGCACATATAATTCTGCATATCTTTCCAGCTCAAAATCCTTTCGCACTGCCAGAAAGTGCGTTGACTTTGTCAATCGATCTACTATCACCCATATCGAATCATGTCCTCTCTGGCTTCGTGGCAGTCCCGTTACGAAATCCATCGTGATGTGCTCCCACTTCCATTCAGGGATCTCTAACGGTCTCAGCAGTCCTCCAGGCTTACAGTGCTGTGCCTTCACTTGTTGGCACGTCAAACACTTAGCCTCATGCTTAGCCACATCAGCCTTCATTCCATTCCACCAATAATGTTGCCGCAAATTCTGATACATCTTCGTGTTGCCCGGATGGATACTATAATTGCTCCTGTGAGCTTCCGATACGATTTCTTCCTTGAGCTCTGCGTCATCAGGCACACACATTCTTCCCCGGAACTTCAAGATTCCATTTTCACTCACTTGGAAATCTGACTTCCTCTTAGCGGTATCCAATCTGACAATCTTTTGGATCTCCTGGTCCGTAGACTGCAGTTCCTTGATTCTAGTTTGAATCTCCGGCTCAATTCGTAATGCAGCTAGCAGACTGAGCATCTGGCTCACTTCAAACTTGAACTCTGAATCTCTAAGCCTTTCCAATAATGTCCACTCCTTGACCATTAGGTGCGCCATACTAGACTTGCGACTTAAGGCATCAGCGACTCGATTCGCCTTACCCGGGTGGTACAAAATGTCGCAATCATAGTCCTTTAGAAGTTCCATCCATCGGCGCTGCCTCATATTCAACTCTTTCTGCGAAAATAGGTACTTGAGGCTCTGATGATCGATGTAAATCTGGAACTTCTCTCCACACAAATAATGTCTCCAGATTTTGAGCGCAAAAACGATCGCAGCTAATTTCAAATCATGCGTCGGGTAATTCATCTCATGAGGCATTAACTGACGCGACGCATACGCAACTACTTTTCCATGCTGCATCAAGACACAACCGAGTCCTCTTAGTGACACATCGCTATAAACCTCAAATCCACCCGGTCCAGACGGAATGGTTAAAACCGGGGCAGTTGTAAGCCTATGCTTAAACTCCTGAAAACTCTTCTCACACTTATCGTCCCAAACAAACTTGGATTCCTTCTTCAACAATCGCGTCAACGGCATGGCTATCGACGAGAATCCTTCTACAAAACGTCGATAATAGCCAGATAATCCTAAGAAACTCCGGATCTAGGTCACCGAGGTCGGTCTAGGCCACTTCATTACTGCCTCGATCTTAGCTGGGTCTACAGAAATTCCATCTCCAAAAACTATGTGTCCAAGAAACCCTACTCGGTTGAGCCAAAACTCACATTTACTGAACTTGGCATACAACGCGTGTTCCCTTAAGGTCCGTAGCACTACAACTAAGTGCACCTCATGCTCCTCAAGGTTCTTAGAGTATACCAGAATATCATCGATAAAAACTATCACGAAACTGATCTAAGAATTCTTTGAACACCCGATTCATTAAATCCATGAAAGCAGCTGGGGCGTTCGTCAATCCAAAGGGCATAACCAAAAACTCATAATGCCCGTATCTGGTCCTAAAAGCAGTCTTAGGGATATCCTCGTTTCTGATCTTCAGCTGATGGTACCCGGTCCTCAAATCTATCTTAGAAAATACTGAGGCTCCTTGTAACTGGTCAAACAAATCATCAATCATCGGCAGTGGATACTTATTCTTTACTGTCACTTGGTTCAGCTGCCGGTAGTCTATGCACAGCCTCAGAGTTCCATCCTTCTTTCTTACAAACAGTACTGGCGCTCCCCATGGAGAAGCACTAGGGCGAATAAAACCCTTGTCCAATAATTCCTATATTTGCACTTTCAGCTCCTTCAATTCTGATAAGGACATCCGATATGGCGCCTTCGAAATCGGCTCTGTCCCAGGGGCCAATTCAATCACAAACTCCACCTCTCGCTCCGGCGGTAAACCCGGCAATTCCTGAGGAAACACCTCGGGGAAATCGCATACTACGGGTATATCCTCCAACTTAGATTCTGCCACTGTCGGATCCACTACATCTACCAGATAACCTTCACATCCATTATCCAACAACTTGCTCACTTCAAGCGAGGAAATCCAAGGGATCGAGGTTCCTCCTCGATTTCCCTGAAACACAAAACTAGGACATCCATCCGGATTAAATTGGATCGTCCTATCGCTGCAATCCAATACAGCTTTCTGTCGGACTAACCAGTCCATTCCAATGATCACATCAAAATCGAACATGGCCAATACTGCCAAGTCGATACTCTCTTCATTACCCCCAATAATTATTTTACAGCTAGGGTATCCAAAAGAAACTAACACCCTATCATTCATAGGTATTGACACGCAAAGCACATGCTCAAGCAATACCGGTTTCATTCCAACCAACTTAATAAACTGCTCTGAAATGAAAGAATGGGTCGCCCCCGGATCAAACAATGCATAAGCGGCATGATCACATAAGGAAATCGTACCTGTGACCACGCCCGGCGCATTCTCAGCTTCTCTGCGCGCCATGGCATAGACCCTTCCTTGAGCTGGTGGTCGCCCCTGATTAGCCGGTGGGGGAAGTCTGGCTTGATTTCCAATGCGCGATGGTGGCGGTAATCTAGGCGGTCCTGAGGGTTGCATCTGCGGGCAACTGCGAATTTGATGCTCCATACTCCCGTACTTAAAACATGCCCCATATCTACTCAGTTGGGGGCTCGGTTTCCCAAGATTCCGCCTGGCCGGTGAGACAAACCATCTATTCCCAATTACAGGTTTCTTTCCCAAGCGGCGGTTGTCTCTGACCTGGGCAAACCGCGATCCAGATGCGGCTGTCCTATCCACCTGGTTCTGCTCAAGAGCCTGAGCTCTATCATAGATGTCCTCATAAGTTCTCAGATTGGACGGTATTAACAGGGTACGAATGTCAGGTCTCAATCCTTCTCGAAATTTTCGCGCCTTATCCTCGGGATGTTCCACCATCCTTGGTGCAAACTTAGACAATCTAGCGAATTCCGCCTCATACTGATCGACAGTCATCTGACCCTGGCGGAGTCGCACAAATTCTGCTATCTTCCTTTCCCTGGCACTATCCGAGAAGTATTTCCCATAAAAATTTTCAGTAAACACAGCCCAAGTCTGGGCGATACCTTCCGGAAATACTCTTCCCTTGGGGGCCTTCCACCAATCACTCACATTTTCCTGCAACTGATAAACACTAGGGTCACTTTCTCCTGCTCGGTGCACCCTAACACCTCAAACGCCTTTTTCCAGTTCCTCTACCCACTTCGGTGCAGCCTCGGGGTCACCTTTTCCCGTAAACTTAGGCGGCTTCAATTTCATAAATTGCTCCACTAGATGGGGCATCAGTCTAACCCCTGCTGGTTGGGCCTGCCCTGGATTGGCCTGATTTCTTTCATTACCAGCTATCGGGGCGGCCTCCGCTGCCTGAGCATAAGCTGCGGCCCTTTCCTGAGCCTGCAATCCCATAACACGCCCTATCTCCCCGTAGGGTATTCATTACCTCATCAAACCTGGGATCTCTAGCCTCACGGACTCCCTCGCTAGCCTGGGCTTGGGGCTCTTTCCCCTTATCCTACTTGGAGCTTGAATAATGTCCTCTAGTCGGTGGTCTCGGCCCTCTTGGCCTTCTGAACTAGGCTGACTTTGGGGCTCCTTACCCTTTCTTCTACTCATATTGCTACCCGGCTATACACTACCTGCTATAATTCCATCAAGGAATTAAAGACTTAAACCAATCTATCCCAGTCTAAGTCCTAGGCAGGTATCAAACAACAATAAAACAATCAGCATGCGGCTTAATAAGAACCAATCAACACATCACCCAAGGAGTTCACGTACTCACCTCAGGTCCTGCCGCACCTGCACGTTACGGGTCATACCAGTAAGCACTCAATCAAACACAACTGTCAGGAGATCCATGTAGCACACAAGGTCACCCTATTGGCTACCCATGGTCTCATCGTTCCTTATCACTTCAGGCTTCGACCAGATTGGACCGAGCTGACCTTGCTCTGATACCAATTCAAATGGGAATGTCACGCCCCGTACCCAACGAGGTGCGAGCATCCCACCTCCGGTCGTTTGTGATGCAACGCTCCCAGGATGCGTCGCTGACCCAACACCCAATCAGAGATAAGGCACATGCGGAAACAACGTATATAAATATATATATATACACCCGTACAAAACAACACACGTGAGACCAAGGTAGAACAGCCATTAAACAAGAATATACACTTGTACTCTTATAGTAAAAACCCTTTTTGCACTATATTTTTGAACAACTCCAAAAACCTACATCAGTCAACTGCCACTATATCAAAAAGAGGGTAAGTGGCACTGGTGGTTAGGCTAACTAGGGTATGAACGCTATTCAAAAGAGACGGTCTTCGCTTCCCAGGGTACCGGTCTGCTCTAGGGCTCCCAGTCAGGGTCTGAGGACTCCGATGAATCGCCCGATGGTTCCTCTGAAGACTCCTCCGAATCCATGGCCTGTGCTCGCTCATCCTCGGCTGCGATCCTCTCGTCCTTCGAATCTAGCTCTAACTCTGGGTCCAGATAAAGACCTAACTCGTCATCCTTCTCAGCTCCTATCTCCACATCGGACCCTACCTCGGTGACCTCTCCAATCTCTTCCTCATCATCTATGTCCATGTCTTCAAATTCCTCTTCTTCGTCTTCGAGCTGATCAGGATCTTCGACGATTACTTGAGGCTCCCCATGCATGGGCTCATCCACGCCATCTACGTCATACACATCCTGAGGATTGACTATCTCACCATCAGCCATCCGTGGAATCATCAATCCATTTTGGTCGACCGGCACATCAAAAGTCCTAAGGGGTTGCCCTAGGTTTCCGTCTGCATCTCGTAAGCACCATGCCACATACTCCTGGGTCTGATGAAAGTACTCTCCCACATTTATAAACACCACGGACCAAGTATCTTACGTATGATTCCCCATTTCTGCGGGGTAGGTACTTGGTATCTTGGTGTATCTGTACGAGTATTCCAAAAAGCGGCGGGTTCGGCATCCTAACGGCTGGGGGTCTGAAAAGTTTCGGTTTACACAACCGTGAGACGAATCTCAATGAGTTCAACCCCTAAATCTAGGCTAGGCTAGCATGCAATCTCCTGATCGGAAATAAATATTTGAAACCATAATGCAACAACAATCAAATAATTCTCTGACCCTGCAAGTTAGGCAGTTCAATATATAATAATCACGGCACGTACGTGGCACACATTACCACACGTATGCCAATCACATGCTCATGTACCGAGTCTCACACACTCGCATGCCAGTCCATGCATGTTCATGCATGCAAATGTCGTCGACAGGTCACGTGCATTTCCCGGCCCACTGGCCCACACTGGCAATCGCCCAATTTATTATTTATTACGACGACTCGAGTCAACAACATTCACGGCCCGGTGCGTCTAGCATGCTTCAAAGTGCATGAGGCGCAGTAACCGATCTGGCCCATTGTCTCTAGCCTGCTTCAAAGTGCATGAGGCGCAACACTGATCTCCTTACGAACCAAAGCCTGCTTCAAAGTGCATGAGGATGGTCGTCTTCCGGACGTACCGGGCATCGTCCTGCTTCAAAGTGCATGAGGACGGTATCGATCTGAAGGTCACGACCCGAAGGTCTTTAGGTGATCACGCAACTCATTATTATCCGAACCCAGCGTATGACGCTTCAGGGTATTTTGGGTGATCACACACTCATGGCAGGCACGCATTCTCGCACAATTTCCCCACATGCCTCACACTAGGCATACATAATGCGTGTCCATGTTATGCAATGCAATGCACCATGAGCACCAATGAAATTCAAACACTCAATATCATAACACATGCTCAATTGGCCCAATTAATACCACGTGGCCCGATGTGCGATTCACAATTCAATAATTAATTACAAGCCAAACAGTGGCCAGTCGCACTCCACAAAAATCAGCCACACCACATGCGACATAGCAGTACTCAATCAATCACAATTAAGCACGAATTACATATACAATCAGTCAACCCGGACATACCCGGCAATTCCACCAATGGGCTCCTAAATTGGCCAATCAATCCAATTACTCTCCCCAATAAATTCTCATTGATCCACTACATTTTTCCCGATAATAATTCCTACCAATCGGTACACTAATTCCTCTCAGCATGTACTAGTATTCCTAAACCAGTCCAGAAAAAATGCACTATCAGTTCTAATCCGGGTTTAGGAATTTTACTCACTTAATCCAAGGTCACGACGACGAGGAACGGCGGCCGATCACTGGTGAACAGTGGAACCGGCGGCGGCGTTCCCGGCGACGGCGTACGGATGGCGGTGTACGGACGGCGACGTACGGACACTGTACGGGGACACCGTACGGACGGTGGTGAACAGTGACGTACGGACGTCGGGGACGTCACAGTGGCAGTAGCTCGGCCGTACGAGCTCCGGCGCGGCGGCGGTGGGGGCTCCGGCGCGGCGGCGGTGCTAACCCGGGAGAGAAAAAGGGAGAGAAAGAGAGAGAAAGGGAGAGGGAAAGGGGTCGGACGGGGGCACGGCTGAAGCAGGGGACCGAGGTGGTCGACGGGGAGGCACGGTGGCCGGCGGCGAAGCGCTCCGTGGCGGCGGCTTGCTCCGGCAAGGCCTAGCCGAGAGAGAAGATGAGAGAAAAAGAGTGATCGGGAAGAGAGAGAGAGATCTGGCAGAGAGTGAGGGTGAGGAGAGAGAGAAACAGATTTAATTTGGTCAAATTTTAGGGTTTAGGGTGCCAAGTGTCACAAATCTAGCCCAAAATGACCATTTTGCCCCTCATCCAATGGCCACCATTAAATCTTATCCAATAATTCAAGGGCATTTTGGTCCTTTGCTGCAATAATTAGGATAAGTCCAATTTTAATTAATTTCCTTAATTATCCCCCAAAATTCGGAACCAAAAATAGCCCAGGGGCAAAACCGTCATTTTTCCGGTCCCGGGGTGAAGTTCCATTTTTCGCCCGTACCAACCCTCCATATGCTTGGCCAACATAATGTGGTGTCGGAATCGCGAAAACAGCCCTTTAAGCCCTAAAAAATCGACTGCAAAGTTTCGGGAATAAAATAATATTATTTTTCACTTCCGAGCTGAAATTCCAATTTTTGATCGAAACCACTCTAAATGTGCGTGGCCACCCCAAAATGACATCGGTTTCGAAAAATATCCTCAAACGGCCTCAAAATCCAACATCGGTGTCCACATGGGCAAAATCGTAATTTTCACCCCCGGACCGAAATTCCAATTTTCAACCATACTAACTCAAAATATGCGTGGCCAGCATAATATGACGTCGGATTCCCAAAAATAGTCTCTTAAGCCGTCGAAAATCGACATCGAAATCCGGGCCCAATTTCGTGATCAAAACTCGCTCAATTTTCAATTTCAGGATCTCTCACTAATGGACGGCTATTTAGAAGTTACGCGTATCGACTTAGGGTTATCCGAGTCATAACGGTCCGATCATTGAGAGAATGAGAAATTATCACTAGTCCCAGAAGTCACGATCGTCCGGTTTAAGTTCAGGACTGGTTGGCCACGTGCACTCTCGGTCATGCAGAATCACCTGCGATCCGATTGTACATCGTTGGCCTTGGCCAAACCAAATCCGTCACCTTTCCTAAGATCGATCCACATTGGTTCATAATATTCTCTCATCATTTCTCGTGATCGGTGTCCGCTCCGCGATCGGGTCCTTGGTCCACGTACCGTTTCCTAATTAGCCATACCCTATTGGTTAGTATCCCAAGAGTGATCAGCTCTGGGCGAGACTTACTAAAATGAAACGCGAAATATTGTCAATTTTATTGATCCCGGAATTACATCGAAATTCAGGCTGTTACAATTTGCCTCCCGGTTCATGGTTTGTATAAGCTCCCATTTTGACGATCAATCAGGGGAATTTGCTTGCTTGTGCTTCCAGGTTCTTCGGTTTTTTCGTAGTGTGTTTACTATCTTGATTATTAAGCGTTGCATTCATGTTTGCATACTCATATGATCATTTTTCACATGTTAGCGGTTTAAGGAAATAAATTGATAAAAATTGTGAAAAAAATGTTTTCATTTAAAGAGAAAAGATACTGAAAAAGTGTTGGGGTAATCTAGCGTAATCAAGTCCCCGTATTCAGAATTTCTAGTTCGCCGAAGTAAGACAAACTCTCCGTTTTTACTTGGATTTCTAATTGACCCTAAATAGACTAACGGCGGCTCCCATATTAATTAATTGTTCAATTGCATCAAGAACCCAAGTTGCGGTCGAATGCACTTAGGAGAGTCCGCACTAAGTGTAAGTGTCACCTCGTGAGAGGGTCTAACGTTTTCACTTGGTAAATTTGTTAACTTTCCCTTGACAATTCACCTTGAGGAAAGTAGCGACGGCTTGGCGACTCTACTGGATACTTGAGTTAAAACTCGTAGTGGACTTAGGTCTTGAATTTCTCTTTCGAAAATGTTTTTGTGTGAACGAGCGTGGAATCTAGGCATGCCACTAACATCCGTTTTAAATGGTCTTGCAGAAGGGAGTTATAAGAGGTGGAGTGTTTGTTAATCTTTTTGTTGTGCAGGTTTTTATCATAATTTTTTGGAATGGTGTACGATATAAATATGATTCTGATTTTGTCTTACTCAATACTTTGATTGTAATGATCTAGTTGAGAAACTTCTTCCAACAGCCAAGAAAAAGGTTCAGTTGAAATGATCGTTTCAAGTCTTCAAAGGAGTTGTTCAACTGGCTGACCAAGAAGTAGATCCACTAATGAGACCTCTGTCATCACATACAATGCATATAAATGATGGTGCCACAACAAATAAGAAGAAGATGAACAGCATGTCCGCTACTCAGAACAAAGGGCCTAACCACCGCCTGATACGAACAGATGCATCAATATGACATTAGGAATCCAAACTCTCTACCTATGGTTATGCAGAAGCCGCGGTTTCCCCATCTAGAAGTGTCTTGACCATAGCATTGCACATGCCCTCGGCATAAGGAAACATGTGGCCGGTCTGGGGTAGCTCGTGATACTTAATCCAGGGAAGCCGGTGGGCGATGAAACGCTGCAGTGTGACGGGCACGGGCAAATCATCATCACCCTGCCATAAATGTACGGAACCTTCGCCGTTGGGAAATGGGTTTTCCAAATCCATTGGGTCAAACTCCCAGGACCCAAACCCGACCGTCAAGTCTCGGTGGAGAGTCTCGTATTCTCCTTGCTGTCTTACTTGTGCCTGATCATTACAGAATACAACTCAATCTGAGATAAAGCAAGGATTACCACATTTTGCATTGAGGAGAACAAAAGGCGCATCATGCTGTTCTGAGAAACAGGAGTTGTAGATAATAGCAAGATTGAGAAAGGAATACGCGGTCCATGATTTTGTTCATGTTTTCTCGGCATATCTATCAGCAATTTAACTGATAAACACAAATAGGGTTTTGAAACAAAAAAAATCCGTTTCCTTCTGGTATAGAAGAGGCATTTCTATTGACATAAGATTGATCTTTCAGTGCAATGGATGCAAGGTAAGGAAGTTAACTTTAGAAAACATAATGTGACTCAAAGCATGAATAGAGGAACTAAAAAGTTTGCTCCACAAAAATACATCAATCTTTCCACTTTGTCAAAATTTTTGGCATGTTTAAAGTGAAAATATAATGAACAATAGAATCACAGAGTAGAATTGTAATATGTGAAACCTTTCAACACGAAATACAAGATGTTCCCTTGAAACTTGAAAGAAATACTCACAGAACAAATTTAATATTCTCAATGCCGCGCAGCAAAAGTTGTATATATTTTGGGATGATACTAAGATTTCTAGAAGAGCTTCCTATAGCAGCCAAAGAACTTGGACCATGAACAGATCCCTGAAACGCAGGGAGAACATTGAAATGCTTCAGGACCTCAAGTCAGGGCCACGTGATACTTAGATCGCCTTTCATGAGATGGCATATATGCACAAAGAAACAAGCTGTACATATAACTTCATTCTTCTCAATTTCAAACTAATAGCTTTAGCTAGACAACAGAAAGCATACGCATCGCATGTTAAAGGGAGTTAACATACCAAGTATGGTCCTCTCTGGGGAAGCATGGAAATGAGTGCCTTGTCGGGAGTAGTATAAATTTCAGGATGATAATCGATAACAGTCGAAGCAGGAAACCATTTTTGAGTATTCCACCAATAGGTAAGCCAGGGAGTGTAATGAGCGACCTGGAGAGTCCATTGATCTTGCCGAAACTGTTGGTAGTATGCTTCAGTCGACAGGTTTGCTGGAAAACTGGGCCACCAGTAGTTGATGACCGGAGCCACAAGGACTGCTCCTACTAGTCTGCGGATCATTTGAAACAATTAGAGAATATAGAGAATGCACCCGCGGTAACTATGTCCACTTTCATTTAAACTTAAGACAACATGAGCAATGTAGTTTCACACACGGTAAGACAAATTGTTCCACAAAGTGATCGACACCTGTGAGGGATTTACTTGAGGCAGCCCCACACTTCCTGTCCTCCCATGGAATATCCGATCACATAAAATCTTGACCCTAGACCCAATTTATCAGCAAGCTCTTCTATGTCTACTGCGATGCTCTTGGGTGTTCGTTTTGGGTCAGGGTCACTCTCACCATAACCAGGTCGATCAAAGGACACGATGTATATACCCGAGTCATCGATAATTTCCTGGAAGAAACCAGTGAATAAGAAATGATAAGGATGCAAAAATAGCGTTCTCAGAGTCTCAGCGTGTACTCAGAATGGTAAAAAAACAATAGTGGAGCACCTGAGATAAAGTGTTGGCCACAACAGCAAAATGCCGACAAGAATCGAATCCATGGACGAATACAATTTTATACTTTGCTACGTCCTTTGGCATGCCGTGTTCCTTGTATGCTAAATGTCTTCCATCTCTAAGCTTTATCCTTGGTGCTGTAACAGGGGGACCATCTAGAGTTCCTGGAATCTTTGGTGCGGCAGGTTGGATCGCTTGATATGCCAATGCAAGAATTCCAACCAATGAAATCGCCAATAATTTGGTGAAAATCCCTGAAACTAACTCCCATTAGAATGCAATTCAACAACACAGGCACGAAATCGGAATATTAAAGCTGTCGATGTTCTTTACTTTCAGATGGAAAAATGCCAAAGTTAAGGGTAAGAAAAACCGATCCCAGAACAATTGGGATCTTTTGGTAAGAGAAATTCAATACCATTTCGAGGGTCACACGATCAAATTATTAGGGAAACTGCTATTCTTCGCACAACCCGAAATTCTCGTCAGTTTACCTTCTTAGCTGTGCAAATACGAAGAACATATAACAAAGTACACTCCTACAGCTCATTGTATGAGAATCATAAGACGAGCTGAACCAAGTAAAAAGAACTGTTGAACATGCTGTTGATTTCTTCCAAAATCATGAAACTTTGAAGTTTCAACCCGACATTATATGCCAAACAAGCCGCGAGCAAAAGCAGAGACGCTCTGGCTACAAAAAGAAGCTTCTGTACAGAGATTTCACGTGATTTTTATGGCGGGTGTTCTTCCAAGTCATTTCGTCACAAGCGACACAACTCTCGTATCCAGCTACAACCAAGCACCACAACTGAAAAATTCCATCCAAGATGTACACATTCCTCTTCTCTTTCAAACGTCAGAATTGGTAAAAGAAAAATGAACAGATCTTAACAGAATAAAGCAACGAAAGAGAAAAATTAAACCCAAGAAATCACAAATTGCGAGTCCATACTAGGCGTTGATTACAAATTCGCAGTGAAGAACAATAGCAATTAAAGCCCAAATAATTCACGAAAGAAAGGGAAAACTAAAAGGACAATCAACCTGAAGGCAGTATAAATGGAGAGCTCTGTTTAGTTCTTCTGGTGTGATACCTCGCTGATGCGGCTGAAATCCTTCTGTTCTCACCTCCTGCCATTTTCTAGCTCCGGGATGGCGAAAAACAGCAGACCCAGATATCTTACAGATTACAGTAAAAGAGAGGCCAAGGCATATGCACGTGAGACAGTACGTCGAACAGAGCGAAATCAACATCAATGGCACGAGGATGGGGGAATCATCAAGAGGGAGTCCATTAATATGTCTAGTTGGATTAATCTTCACTCAAGAGCCTCTCATGTGCGAGTTCAGTGTTATCTCCATCAACGCTCAACTTATACATGGTCTCTTTCTCCATATCGAACCATGAAATCTACCATCAAGCCGGCATTGCTAGTCTCTGGTCTCTTTCTCCAGACCAGACCTGGCCCATGGCCCGTTGTTACACCACAATGCTTAAGGTGTTGTTCATCAGATTTCTTAGGTTTGGTATCATTTTGGATCAAGATTTATCAACTCAAATCTCCATCAACGGCCACACCCAATTTCATCTTCAGTCTCTTTTTCCAGATCAAATCGTGAAATCTACAATTAAGCCCGCGTTGTTCATCCTTGGTCTCTTTCTCCGGACTAAATCGGGCCTATTGCTACACCACAATGCTCATCGCGTTGGTCATCAGATTCTTTTCTTGAAATATTCTCTGAACACCGGAACAAATTGGATGCTCTAATACCATTTGTTGAGAGCGCAGCAAAAGCACGTTACCTTCACTTAGAGAGATCACTAAGAGGGAATCCAACTCCTAGCAGCTGACTCTCTTCTAGTAGTTAGTGAGTTATGAACCAATTAGGATATCTTAAGTACTCTACATCACGTCCATTCTCTGATATGGGCCACACGTGCATCCTAACAAAAGGCAATACTGTGAAGCTTGGCATTCAATTATGAGTGGACAGAGGTTTCTTATCTTTTTAGGCTTTCACTTGGATATCGTAAAAGGGGGAATTTAAGGTTTCTAATACATAAATCATTTTGTGTAATGCACAATTTATATCTTAAAAATTAAATCATTTAAATAAAGCATACTTTAACAGATAAATTGCAAAAACTCATTAACAATACCTGCAATAAAAATCATTTCCTTATCTCGATCGATTAACAAGGAAGAGACTTTTTCATAATACCTAGATTTTCATTTTAATTTATTGACAAGTACCGGATACCAATGATTGCATTTTATTTTTTACGTTTTATAAATCTCATGTTGGTCCTGAGCAGGACCTTGAAAGGCTCAAGGAAAGACAAGAGAAGGAACTCCCTAATATGGTGGAGGGATCTCCCTATAAGTTCTCTCCGTATTCCCTCAACATTGATGTAACTTTTTTACTAATTTTTAACACTCGAAACTTTAATGCAGTAATTTACATATAATTCTTTTACAATTTTCAAAATGTGAATAATATTTCAAACCATACCTAGATAGTAAAAAAGTTGTTTTTCCTGCTTTTGAGAAGTTTAAACAAACAAATCCTATGAAATTTATTATTGAACACTTCAAGACCGTTGACACCTGATTTTTAGCTCATTTTTTAATTTTTTTCAAAAATCACAAAATTAGGATTAGGAACCTTGGCCAAGCTTAGGGACCTATTTCTAAACCAAAAATAAATTTTTTATAATTTTCCTGAATTTTTCCTTAATTTTTTCGTCAAAATAATAGAGAAAATCAATAAAAATAGTAAATGGAATCCAAAAATTCCATAAAAATAGCCATTAGTCTTATTTTGAATCCAATTTCATCAATACAGCATCAATTTTAGAAAATTTCAATTGGGAATGTGCTTTTCCCAAAATTGGGTAAAATCAAGCCCAAATTGAATCAAAAATTCAATTGAGTCATTTCTAGTCATTTTTAGGCTATAATGTCTTCACAACAAATAAACTTGGAACCTTGAATTACATAATGGTCTATCCAATTGCACAATTTACTAAAGAAATCGAAAAACCCCTAAATCCAATTGAAAATTAGGGATTTTAAGCCCAAATTGGGGATCATGATCAATTTGAAATTGTCGAACCTTGAGAACGTCATTTCTAGGGTTAATCAGTCATGGGTAATCCAATTTTGGCATCAATTTTTCCCAATCAGGTCATCTGGATGTTAAATTGAGCAAAAACTCTAATGATCCGAATTTACAATTTGAGAATTTTGGGTTTAATTGTCACAAAATTAGGGCAAATCTCATATTCGGGTGTAAAATGTGATGAGGAATCCAATTTTGGTGTTAAGATCGAAAAATAGGGTCAAACTCGGGTCGAATTTGCGAATTTAGACCAACCCGAGTTTGTCGGGTCGGTCGGATGGACCCGACCCGACCCAGGTCGGCCTCCTTCTTCACTCGACTCGCCTAGAACGTGATAAACCCAGAAAATATCTTCTCCAGCCCGTGACTTTACTGATCTGATCAAATGAGCACGTGTTACACTCCGATTCCAGTTGGAGAATCTCCAGCTGGCGTCGGAAATTCGATCTAATCGATTCAGAGTCGATAATAACCAACTTTGGGCGGGAAAATCAAGCTAGAAAAAGAGAAAAAACTACTATATCGCGCATAGAGGGTGTTTGACGAAATCACTGAGAGAGGAAAAGAGAACCAGAGAGCGAGAAAGAAAGAGTCTGAGCTTGAGAGGTGTGTTGAGGCTCCCAGGACCGAGTGATCGGCATTTTTCCGGCGAGAAAAACGCTGGCAAATCGGCTTCAACGGTGAACCTCCTCACCTGGAAAACTTGTGCCGAAGCTGGTCGTGAGGCTTTGAAACTCGAGCTCAGCTGGTGCATCCACAGCTTCTCCGACGAAATTGAGTACATTAGTTTAAAGCTCAGGTGTCAAAGAACAGCGCCATAGTTTTTAATTGCCTTGGAAATCTTGTTCTACTTTCCGTTGAAACAGGTAAAGTTCAACCGTTTTTCCAAAATTCTAGAATGAATAGTAGAACTATACCGCGCTAAATCTTGCAATTTTTTTGGTTGTTGATGTTTAAAACTTGTTTTTGAACATATTTCTCCTTATTTGATTGCAAAACTTGGATTAAATCTGCATAAACCGAGTCGGCCGCCATTGAAATACCTCGCCGGAGCTCAAAGACCCTCACCGGAGTGCCATTTGTAGCCAACAACCACTCAAGTTAGCCATTTTCTAACTTTGTTTGATGTTCTGATGTTGATTTGATCGTTAGACAATGGCTATGGCGTTTACTCGGTGATCTAAGTATTAGAAATGCTTGTATATGATAGTTTTCGGGTTATGATGTTTAGGCTCGGTTTTCGCCGGTCGGCGGTGGTCCAACGGCGAGCCTGATTAGGTTCGGTTGATAGGTGGTGATGTGAAGTTGATATAGAATCTAAAAAAATGGCAAAAAACTCACTGGAAGGTCGCCGATGTTGAGCTTGAACCGGCGGCCTTGATAACAACAAACCCAGAATCATGCTTACTAGGTGTTCGGCAAAATGCCGAAAAGAACAACGCCGAAAACGGCGCCGTTTTGGCGTTGTGCCCACCGGGGCACCTGCCGGTGCTGATGCTGGCCGATTCGACTCGATCGGACCGATCTAAACCGGTTCAGTCCCCGGGAAAAAAAATTTAAAAATAAAAATATAAAAAAATTCTAAAAAAATACAAAAATTTTAAAATTTTAAAAATTTTTAAAAAAATTCAGAAAAAATTCTAGAAAATCTTAAAAAATAGAAAATTCAGAAAAATCCTAAAAAATTAAAAAAATTAGAAAAATTCTGAAAATTCATAAAAAATAGAAAATTCAGAAAATTTCTAAAAATATCGAAAAAATCATAAAAATTTTAGAAAATTGATAAAAATTTGAAAATTTTGAAATATCCATAAAAAATCTCAAAATTTTGGAAATTCCAGAAAAACAAAAAGTAAAAAATAGCTCCCGTAAAATAGATTTTAAAAAAAAATCAAAAATTTCAAAAATTCACAGAATGACTCAAAAACATTGTGGCCAAGCTTCGCAAGTGAAATTAGAATTTTTAGAGGTGCTTAAATGACATTTTTGGAAAGTCCTTAGTTTAGGGGTTTTTACCCCTAAAAAAACCCTAAAGCCTAAAACAATACACATTATCAAATGAATAAACATTTAGGGCTTTACTAGAGATTGGGTGTTTGAATTGGTTATCATTTTAGAGACCCAAATTAGGATTGTTTTGTTTGATTGCAATTGATTGTACTGCTTATATTGATTGATTGAGTTCCCACGATTAGAATGGTTAGAATTAGTGGATAAACCTCAGAAACTCGTGTGACACGTTAGACACATGGTATCATTTTAGGTACCGAAAGGGCGTTAGGGATCTCGATCCATGATCATTAACGTAACCAAGTCCCCATATTCAGAATCTCTGGTTCGCAGAATCGTGGTATTTCTTCCATATCCCTATTAGGTTTCTAGTTAACCTACCAATAATGATTAGTTGCGACTCCAAATTAAAAACCTAGACTGAATAGAATGATAAAAAATTTACAACCCGCAGTCACGTGAGGTATGGTTAGGAAGAGGTCCCGTTTGTCTAGTGATGGGATGTCTGTAGGACGTTTGAGCGAAATATCCATATCGGACCTTAGTAGCTCATTCGGGGACAATTTTCCCATTCGTGACAAATGGAAGTATCTCCTTAGCGTGCCCGAAAAAGGCACAGCGCGACAGGCTTGGCGACTCCGATGGGGACTTTAGGTTTCTAAGTGGACTTAGGCCTAGATAGAATGATATGTATGTGTTTTGTACTCGCGCAAGGATCCCAGGTACGTCCCACTAATGATCGTGTTAAATTGTTTTGTAGGTGGGAGGTATAAGGGGTGTTGTCTTTGCTGACCCTTATTTTGCAGGATGGTGTTGGGATTAAATGTGATTTGATTGAATTTTAGAAATGCTGTTTGGTTATTCAATTGATATGCATGCTTTTAAATTGCTTTAGCATTACATCATTCGCACACATCACCCGTGGTCCAACCCTGGCTACATTTAGGATTACCCTTAGGAGGTATGTGTTTAGGCGAAACTATGAGCCGATTGCTCATAGGATTGTTTAAATGCAATACCGATCACTGAAATGGAATAATATTCCATTACTTTAGGCCGATTGCCTATTGGAATGGAATCCCTTATCCATTAAGGTGGTGACCTCGAGCTTTTAGCATATCCTACCCTTTTAGGCGTCAAAACCTCACTTGTTACATTTGCTTGTCTTTGTGGTTGGTATACCTAAAACCAAACAAAAATGTTCCAGTAAGTAAGTATCGTTTCATTCCTTTCACTTTCAATTACGCAAGTTAGTTGGCACGATTTGAAAAAAATGTCTAAATGACATCCAATGGTTGATTTAGATGCCATTTTTGTATTAGAATGAATGATTAGGATGACATGCTCCATTTAACCATCCTTTCACTTTTAGATGGAATGTATAGGTCCATGGCGAATTTTCAATGTAATTCAAGTGACGATGTGCTCAAAATATGACATGTACAATTCAATGAGTCGAGTGTTCATTTTGATGTATTCAAAGTTGTAAACCATAGGCTAAGTCTAAATGGAGCATGACAAAAAGGCATTTACATCAAACACTGGTTTCATTTCCCATTCTCAACTATATGTTCTTTTAAGGCATGAATGGACCTAATTTGATATTTGAATTACTTTTTAAGTATGCAAATATACTTTACCTCCATTTTATCTTAAAAGGGACATATGATTGAAATTGAGACATTAAAATTGATTTGTAATCCATAGTGAATAATGATGAGTTTTTCTTTGCATGATTAGACTCAAATGGGAAAGTTAGACATCCAAGTAAATCCCATTCCTCTGAAGGAGCTCATTGCTTAGTGGAATGACATGTCTAAGAACAACCAAGTTTATGTCTAAGAAAGGCTTGGATATCTTCTCGAACTAATGCATGTGGAGCATCAAGTTAGCTTAGTCCAAGCTTTAGCTCACTTTTGGGAAGTTTCTACTGCCACCTTCCAGTTTGGAGAACATGAATTGGTACCGACCTTAGAAGAGTATCAAGCCGCCATCAGGATCAATTCTAAGCCTAGGATTGTAGAGCCACCCGTTGGACTTAATCCTATAAGCATTCTAGCCGAATTCCTTAACCTCAAAACTTCCAAAATTTAAAAGCTAATCAAATAAAACACGGGTAGATTTCCATTATCTTTCCTAATATCCAACTTTTCAAAACTTCATAGGGAAATGGGAAACACTTTAGCTCGGGTATTCATTCTAACCTTCTTCGGCTTCATTTTATTCCCCGTGTCTAGAACGGGATTAAATCTTTTAGTTGCTGTGATTACAAGACAAGCATGTCTCAAGAGGGACTTTTCAAATATGCTTCTTGCCCAAACTATTATTTCCCTAAACACGTACCAAAATCATGGGAAGGGTGTCTTTCAAGCTTCTACTGGTCTTCTTTCATTATGGTTTATCTCACACATTTGACCATGGTGTCATTTCATGAACATTTGTGAAATTTATTCAGCAACAAATCCAATAAAGCGATACATTCATCTTCAAGACAAATCACCCAAGCAATTTTTCTTAGATTGGGATAATTTCATTCGTGCTCTAACTCCTGATCAAATCCAACGGCGGATCAATTGGCCAAAGATTGACAAAGCGAGGATTACAAGCCAAGACGGGAATATGGTACCACGACTTGGATTGAATGGAGGAGTTGCATATTGCCCCCTAAGGGTTGTCAGCAATTCGGGTTGCTTCAGCAAGTCCCACCGACATAGAATCTCGAGGAATTTGCCTTCGACATCTCAAGTGGAACTATACCCAAAGAAGAGAAGAATAGCTTTCAAACTAAGATTCACAAAATCATTCTATATTTGGATAACTCATCAGAACAAGTAATTGAGTGGCCTAAAAAGCTTGGAAGGTGACATGAAAATTTAGATGGCATCCAAAGAATACATCAAATGGATAGAAAGCAAGCATCCAATTGATGTGGAGTCGTATGTTCCGTTGAGTGTTGTACCAGATCCTTAAGAAGAGTATGTTCCAGAATATATTGTTCCAAACATACCTGGAGTGGAGCCCTATGTCCCCGAAGAGGTCGTGATCGATGTCGATGAGTGGGAATCTCAAATCAAGGAATGGGAGGAATACCAAAAGGCGGAAGCTACCTTAGCTAGCAAGAAGCCTAGAATTTGATGATTTAGATTCCCATTTGAGTTTAAGATCATGATGTTAAACAATTTCAAGTTTTATATGCAATGATGAATTGATCATTTTTTAAACGTGTATGGTTAAGTTTAGAATATGATTTCAAAACATAAAAGAATCACCATGGATTACAATTCTTTGATTGCTTGAGAAAGACATTGATGAGAAGTTTTATACAATGCTAAGCCTTGTATGAAAGTTCTTATCCTTGTTAATTATAAGAAAAATCATACAATTGAAAGAATGTACGTTTTCATGTTTATTTCATCATGCTAACACCTTATCTTTCCATAAAACTGATAATATAGCAACGGAAGAAAGAAGAACCCGAATCCAAACTCGTTTGCAGACTAAAATGGTGGAAGAGGAAACCCGTGCTCGACTAGCTGAAGTTGAGAACCAAATGACCCAAATGGCCGCCATGATGGCATAAATGAAAGCCTTCATCATTGCTTCCGGAGGATCTTATCCCACAATTCCTAATGCTGGAACTTCAAATGCTACGGAAACTCCTATCGAAGAACCAGTTAGAAATAAAGAATTAGTCCAAGAGAATCTTCCAAAGGCTACACCTGAAGTAGTAAATTTGAAGAAAATGATCTAGCCAAGAAGATATCCAAAGTGAAAATGAGGAAGATTCCAAAAAATTGGCCAAAACTGAAGAATATTTGGCAAGTCAGGGATATGAACTTCAAAGGTTCGACAAATTCTCACCATATGCAAAAGTAGTTGTTCTAGAAAATTACAAGGAACCAGAATTCGTGAGTAAGTATGATGGAACTGACTGTCCCAAAAGCCATTTGAAGTATTATCTTCACAAGATGGCAAGATATTTAGACAACACGCCACTTCTCATTAGCACATTTCAAGACAGCTTGAGAGGAGCGGCCCTGGCATGGTACACCGCACTTGACATAGAAGATTTCACGAAATGAGATCATTTGGCTGGAGAATTCCTCCACTAATACAAATTTAATGTTAAAGTACTCCTAACTAGAGAGGATCTTGTTAGAACAGAGAAACGAAAGAATGAAGGGTTTCGAGTTTATGCCTAGAGATGGAAAGCTGTCGCTTCGCAAGTAAAACCTACCATAAGCAATGATGAACTTATTGAGCTCTTCTTGAAATCATTGCCGATTGAATATTACGACAAGTTACATGTGTCAGGCTGTCAAACATTCACCATGCTGGTAAAAGTGGGTGAAAGGATCGAGTGGGGATTGAAAGAGAAGAAAGTTCAAGAAATAACAACACAGAGGCCTTATCCTGGGAGGAAAGACAAAGAGCCCGTTCGTGAGGTAGTTATGGTGTCTAGCCGGAACACTCATCAGATGCCATTTTCGAAGCAATCCAACACTGCCTGGAAGAACCCAAGGCAGTTTGAGCGAAAGAAAATGCCTGTAAGGCAATTCACACCTTTGCCGCGACCCTCGTCAAAGCTATTATCAATGCTTCTAGAAAGTCATTTGATGGCAAAAGAGGTGCCAAGAGACAATCCTACAAGGTTTACTTGGTATGATGAATCAAAAACCTGTGCGTACCGCATGGGAGAAAGGGGACATGACGTAGATAATTGTTCCATTCTAAAATACCAGGTTCAGCAGCTCATTGACAAGAAGATACTTAACTTCCAAGAGCTCAAACCAAACGTACATCAGAATCCTCTTCCTGAGCATAATGCGATAAACATGATTTGAGGTGAAGAAGAAATAATTGGGTTTGATGATGAAGATGAATATGAAGCCAAGCTGAAAGCTTCTCGACTAGGGAATGCCCATTTTTGTCATGAAACACTTCTAAAAGGTGAAGTTGTAGATAACTTGAGAGAAGACTCCGGTAAGTATAATTTCCAAGTGAAATATACCCCACCACCATGGGCATTCAATAATGAAGTAATTGTGCCCGATGGTTGGGGCGGTATGGATGATGTGCTGAATCCTGAGAATAAAATTCCATTCGAAGACGAAATAGATCAATATGAAAAAGAGAAGGAAAGGATCTGTTAGGGTGAAAAGCGTTTTACCCAAGAATCACTTAAGCAGGGTGAAACCATGGACCTACTTGGTCAGGACAGTGGTAAATATAACTACTGCGTCAAATACACCCCGCCTCCATGGGCATTTAAAAATGAAATTATCATACCTGACAGATGGGGCGGTATGGACAAGGTTTCAATTAACATATTAAATCTTGAAGAAAGGAAGATCGAGAGAAGAAAAAGAAGAAAAAAACTCGTCGAGGCGATAGGCGGTTCGTTCGCAAAGCACAGAAACAAGGTGAAGTTGTGGATTTCTTGGGTCAAGATAGTGGCCAATATGATTACTATGTCAAATACACATCCCCTCCATGGGCTTTTAAGAACGAAATGATCACACCTAATGGTTGGGGTGGAATGGATGCCGATGAAGCCAATAGAAGCATGGTGTCCATGATCACACTATTTCTAATCAAACTTGATGAAGTGGATAAGCATGAGGAAGAAAAATGTCATGTTGAACCAATTACCATTCAACTTCCAATTGATTAGCTAATGATCGAGGAAAAGGAGACACGGCCTGTGATTATTACTTTGCCTCCAAAAGAAAAGTTTGACACTAAGTGCGTATCCTGGGATTATGCACCTAAAGAAGTTAATGCTATAACTCGATTGGGAAGGTGATATGTCCCGAAGGAGGGTGATCAAGAAAAGAAAGGAGTAACCAAAGAAAAGGAGACACAACCTGTAATCATTACTTTGCCTCCAAAAGAAAAGTTTGACACTAAGTACGTGTTTTGGGATTATGCACCTAAAGAAGTTAATGCTATAACTAGATCGGAAAGGTGCTATGTCTTGAAAGAGGGTGATCAAGAAAGGAAAGAAGTAACCGAATGAGATGTGAAGCACTTGTTTTCAATCATGAAGACAAGTGAATAGAAGTAATTAAATAGCTAAGGAAGATGCCGGCCCAAATTTCCTTGCTGGATCTCTTTAAAACCTTAGAGAGTCATAAAATGGTGCTTATGAAACTTCTTAATGAAGTACATGTTCCGGAGACGATCAACGAAGTGCAGTTGGAGGATTTCGTTGGCACTATTCTTTTGAAAGATCAAATCGCTTTCTCTGATGAAGATTTCCTGATAGATGGACGTTCACACAATAAGGCCCTATACATTGTTGTCAGATGCCGGGGCAAAGAAGTATCACGTGTGTTGATTGATAATGGCTCTGCACTTAATTTGTGTCTTCTGAGCACATTGCATTGCTTGGGGATTAGTGAAGAGCTCATTAAACCTTCTAAGGTAACTGTACATTCGTTTGACGGAATGAGGAAAGATCTCATTGGCAATATCAAGCTTGAGATAAATATAGGCCCTATGCCCTTCTTAATTGATTTTCAAGTGGTGGATATTCCGAGGACTTTCAACCTGCTGCTGGGAAGGCCTTGGATTCATATGGCCGGTGCTATCCTTTCAAGTCTTCATCAGAAAGTTAGATTCGTTATTAACAACAAAATGATCACTGTACATGAAAAGACAGATTTCACCACTTACAAGGAAAGTGCAATACCATATATTGAATCGAAGGTAAAAGAGGAACCGAGCTATCATTCCTTTGAAATGATTTCGATGGTGCAAATCCCCGCCGAAAGTATCATAAAGTCCCAAGAACTCTCAACATCATCTATTATGTCGGGGAAGGTGTTATGCCAATATAGATTCACTCCTGGTGACAAACTTGGGTCAAAAGCCCAAGGGATCAAGGAACTTATTATTCCACTTGCCACGAAGAAGAGACATGGAATAGGTTATATCACAAAGAGCTCTAATAATCACAAAGGAGGTTAAGGTCGAGGTTAAAAGAACCATGGAGGCTATAGAAGCCGAGGTGATTATGTTATTAATCCGTCAATATGGAAGGGTAAAGCTAAGGAGCTTCCTTATTATCAGATCCACATCAAAGAAACTTTTTCTGGACCCTCTAAGTTGCTTCAAGAGGAGGATCTACACACAAAGGAAGAATATGCCTGGTTTATTCGAGGAGAATGTTATCAACGTCATCATAACCGAAGTAGAAAATACCTACGCACTAGAGTAGGAAGATTCTCTCAAACTTTTACTTGTATTGTTGTCTTTTCCATTGCATTGTTGCTTTTGTAGTTTCTAGTTTCATGCTAATTCTGTTTGAAATTTCAAATTTAGTTGCAATTTCCATTCATGTTGATGTAGCTGTAATCACACTTTTCAATTCAATAAAAGTGTTCAATATTTTGTTAAGGACATAGAAACAAAACCAAACCTATGATGAATATTGCCCTCACTCATGAGGCTTGAGACTTTGGGTTTCTATATTGCTCCTGATTGCAAAATTGGTTTTAAGAACAAGGTAGTCCAAGGATATGAGGACTAGCTCTATCTTTCTATTCTTTTAAAAATGGATTTTAAAATGGATTTCCAAAAAGGCTTTTCATAAAACCTCATGCATTGTTATATTTCATATACGATTACTAACCATGTTTGTTGCATGTTAGGCATGAGCATTCGTATATTCATAATAGGTTCTTATACAGAGGAAATCACTTGTGATATCGAAGAAAACGATGAGGATGAAAAATGGGTCAGGAAGGAATGGATTCGTCACGAAGAATCAAAGCCACTTACATTAGAGAAAACAGTTACTATCAATTTAGGTAATGAGGAGAATCCCAAAGAAGTTAAGATCGGAGAAAGTCTTTCTTCTGCAGAAGCAACGAGAATTATTGATTTACTTAGAGAATATCAAGATATATTCACATAGTCATACGCCGACATGCCAGGCCTTGATCCGAACATAGTTGAACATGCTTTGCCAATCGATCCGAGTATCCCTCCGAAGAAATAGAAACTTCGGCGAACCAAGCCGAAATTGGCAAAGAAAATAGAAGAGGAAGTGATGAAACTGCTTAAAGTTGGATTCATCGAAATAGTACCATATCCAGAATGGGTTGCTAACATAGTCCCCGTATTGAAAAAAGATGGGAGGGTATGGGTTTGCGTTGATTATCGTGACCTAAATAAAGCAAGCCCCAAGGATGACTTTCCACTTCTACACATCGATGTACTAGTGGATAGTACTGCTGGATTTGAAACGTTTTCATTCATAGATGGCTTTTCTGGATGCAATCAAATCCTCATAAAGAAAGAGGACAAGGCGAAAACATCTTTCATTACACCATGTGGCACATTTTGTAACAAAGTGATTCCTTTCGATTTGAAAAATGCTGGTGCCACGTATCAGAGGACAATGGTAACTTTATTTCATAATATGATGCATAAAGAGATTGAAGTATATGTGGATGACATTGATTGTAAAATCCAAATAAGGAGAATATCATGTTGAAGTGCTTCGGAAATTGTTCAAAAGACTTAGAAAATACAAGTTGAGGCCATTAAGTGTGTATTTGGGGCAAAATATGGCAAGTTGCTAGGATTTATGGTCAACATTAGGGGTATCGAAATAGATTCCTCAAAGATTAAGGTAATATATGATCTCAAGACTCCTTTCACAGTGAAAGATGTGAAAAGTTTATTTGGGCGATTAAATTACATTGCCCGATTTATCTATCAGCTTTCTGAAATTGCAAAACCATTCTTCAAGCTACTAAAGAAAAATGTTAAAGTGAAATGGGATAAAGAATGTCAACAAGCCTTTGACAAAATCAAAGAATAGCTGGTATGTCCACCAATCCTTGTACCACCAATCCATGGGATTCCACTGATGTTATACCTGACAATTCATTACGAGTCGTTAAGAGCAGTGTTTGTCCAAAGAAAACCATACAAGGGTAAGGAGCAAACTATTTATTACATGAGCAAGAAGCTCACAATATCATAGACGAATTACCCAGCAGTTGAAAAGACGTGTGTTGCATTGATCTGAGTGTTGCACAAACTAAGGCAATACACTCTTCATCATCAAATTTTGCTGGTGACTGAAAATGACCTGATTAAGTATTTACTTGAGAAATCCTAGTTGGTCGGAAAGTTAGCAAAGTGGCAAGTCTTGTTATCAAAATTTGATATCAGAAGTTCACCACAAAAATCAGTCAAAGGACGAGCAATAGCGAACATGCTGACAGAGAATTCTCAGAATACTACTAATCCTGAGGAGGAATGATTTGACGATCGTACATTAGCATTGGTTGACAATAAATGGATCATGTATTTTGATGGTGCAACCAATTTATCTAGATCAGGAACTGGGGCAGTGCTAATTTCCCCATTAGGCCAACATTATCTAGTATCTGCAAAATTGACATTTCCATGAACTAATAACATTGTTGAATATGAAGTATGTATTCTTGGCTTACAATTAGCCCTCTCAATGAAGGTAAGGAGATTGCAAGTATATGGATATTCTATGCTCATCATATTGCAAACAAGTGGTGAGTAGCAAACTCGAGATACCAAGTTGATACCCTATCACAAATACTTAGAAGGAATGGTAGAGGAATTTGAAGAAATAACATTTGATTATCTTTCAAGAGTTCAGAATCATTTCGCAGATACTCTTGCAACTTTGTTGTCCCTACTGCAAGCTGAAGATGGTATAGATGTAAAGCCGTTAAGAATTTACATTCTTGAACAACCAACTCATTGCATGGTGATTCAAGCAAAGTTTGATAAAGAACCGTGGTTTCATGACATTAAGAAGTATCTCCAAACTGGAGAATTTCCTGAAGGAAGCCAACTAGACGACAGAAAGTTTATAAAGAAGATAGCTACTAAATTATTCCTTAGCGATCAAACTTTTTACAAGAAATCATTTGATTCAGTCCTATTAAGATGTGTTGATGCTAAAGAAGCTGAACAGATCATGAAAGAAATCCATGAAGGCGAATGTGGGCCACACACGAATGGCCATCTCCTAGCTTGAAAGATTATGAGGTTGGGATACTATTGGATGACAATGAAAACGGATTGCATCCAACATGTGAGATATTATCATCAATGTTAAGTTTATGGAGACAGAATCAATGCACCGTCGAATGAGCTGCATCAAATGTCAGAGCCATGACCATTTTCAATGTGGGGCATTGATATGATCGGTCGAATCAACCCTAAGGCCTCAAATGGACATCGCTTCATCTTGGTTGCAATTGATTATTTCACCAAGTGGATTGAAGTAAATTCTTACACAAATGTCACCGCCAAGAACGTCGTAAGATTCATTAGACGGGACATCATTGTTAGATATGGAGTTCCAGAAGCAATCATTACTAACAACGGCTCAAATCTAAATAACAAGATTGTGGATGATTTGCTTGAACATTTCCACGTTCAACGTTTGAACTCGTCCCCATATCGCTCACAAATGAATGGAGCAGTGAAAGCAGCAAACAAGAATATTAAGAAGATATTGTTCAAGACAGCTGAGAATTATCGTGACTGGTATGAAAGGTTGCCATATGCTCAATGGCATACCGAACTTCAATTCGAACATCAACTGGGGCAACTCCATTTTCCTTGGTTTATGGAATGAAAGCGGTATTACCCATTGAAGTGAAAATTCCTTCATTAAGGATATTATCTCAATTGAAGATTTCAGAAGCTGAATGGATTCAGCAGAGATGTGAACAACTCAACATGATTGATGAAAAAAGGTTAATGGCTATATGTCATGGACAACCCTATCAAAAGAGAGTTGCCAAATCTTTTAATCGAAAAGTGAAACCAAGGCATTTTAAGGTAAAAGATTTGGTGATGAAGAAAGTCATTCCTAATAATTCAGATCCCCGCGGGAAATTCACTCCAAATTATGAAGGTCTATATGTTGTCAAGAAAGTTCTTTCTAGAGGAGCATTGATTCTTGTAGATATGGTTGGAATAGAATTGGCCTATCCTGTAAATGCAAATGCTGTCAAGATATTCTATCCATGAAATAAAATGATTTGGGTCACTCTAGAACATGTGCATATCATGCATTTCATAAACATGTTTATTCGTCTTGCAGAATGAAGCAAAATGAGTCTAAGATGATCAAAGATCTCCAAAACCCCCAACGGAGTTGATAAAGGATAAAGGAAAGTATCATTCCCAATCTACTTTCCTTGATGTCATCTTTTAATATGTTCTTCCTTTTTGTCATCCTCAGGGAGCTCAAAGACAGGAAGCAACGAAAAGTAAATCCCCAGTGGAATCAAAGTGGAAACATATAAGCGAATTAGTGGTAATCGTTCCAATTGTTGTTAAGAATTGCTCAAATGAATTTCAACACTTGATTCCTAATTTTGCAAGACCTTCATCAAGTTGAAAAGGAATCTCATCAAACCGATCAGGAATTTGAAAAAAAAAACAAAACAATTTGGGTTTTAAAGAGTTTACTTTTCTGGAAAGATTGAACTTCTTTTTCCCCAAGCGGGTTGACGTGAAAGCTACACAAAACAAAGCAGATTGTTTCAAAGATCGTCTCAAAGAGTTTCAACCAAAAAAGTTTTGAAACATGCATTCTTTGAGCATGCATTACACGTCAAAATTCCTTAAAAAGGATAATTTGACAAAAGGCTTTGAAAGTTTCAAAGAAATCGTTTATATAAAATCAAATTGAAAGACCTTCAAATGATGAACGGTAAGCCATGTCCAAACATGTTCCCTATACACTCGAGTGCAATGAAAGAATGAGTACTAAGAGTGAAGAAAAAAAACCTCATCCTAAGGAGATAGGGGATGTTCGCAATGATTACGTGGATTGAAATGATGAAAGGCAATCGTTTCACTATCCCAAATATATGATTATCCCTTACAAATCAAATTTGAGCTTAAACAGTGGAAAAGTTTTTCAAAACAGTCCTGTTAAGAACCACCCTACATTGGGACAAACTAGGAGGTTTGTGGTCGACGTTTATGGAGAAAAGGATCAAGAAAGATTTTATTACATACACTTGCATCAATCTTTCTGTGATAACTTCGGGGTGAAGTCATATGGAAGCTCGCAACATCCCAAGAGGAAGAAGAGCATTTCATTTCTTATCCCCAAACACATTACCTTTTTGCAAAGCCTAATTGAGCCTGAATATTCATTTCAAAACCCTAAATTGGTGATCATCTCTTCACACTGGAGCATGAGCATATGATCCACTTTGGATAAATAAGAAACAAAAGGCATGACGCAGAGTCCTTAGAATTCAAAAAGGTTAGAAGCCCAAAGATGCAAGATAAATCAGGGGTATGAAAAAGCAGTGTGCCTGATAAAAGCAAGGCCAAATGCCCAAGAAAATAAAGAAAAGAAAAGGAGATTTCGAAAGAAAGCTCAAAATGACAAAAAGTCATGACAAAGCAAAGCATAAATTTTGAGAAATCAAAGATCACAACAAGCAAGTACGATCAAAAGAGAGGAAAGAAGATCATGATGAGTATTTAGAGGACTCTTGTGATCATAAAAGAGAAGATCCCTAGCGGATAGAAGGAAAATGGGTGGTGATGCCAAGAAGATCACCAATTTCACAAAAAACCCTGAATTCAAAAACAAATGAGCCTTTTGAGCCTACCCAATACTAACATTACAACCTCTCCCCAAAGACTCTTTAGATTGATATGTTGAAAGTGAAAATATGACTTGATGACAAGAAGTTATCTCTCAAAGGAGTGTATGCAATAATGTCTTGTCTCGTCCTCGAGGTTCTTAACTTGTAGACCTAAAGTGAGTCAAAAAAATATGATGAAATTCTTTTCTTGGCCTCACAATGCCTATCCTTTAAATAGCCATTGACCAAGCGTACGTTACAATCCTTTGAAAGACCTTATCACATCAATCGGATTGTATACATTGCGAACATCTCCGAATACTGAGAATCAGTCAAGAGAGATGAATTAGTGAAGAAAAAATCAGGTTCATAGATTGAGACAAATCCTTTCTAATGACGTCTTCCAAATGATCGTCTCAAGCATTTCTTGAAAGATTGCAAGTAAATTTGCTCAAATACTTCCTTAGAAAGGAAATTTGATTGTTTGAATGCATTGGCACAAAGAATGCATGTTTCCAAATCAACGTTTCAAATAGTTTTTGATCAACTTAAAATCAAATTTTCAAGCAGTTTGTGGTAAACTTAAAACCACGTTTCAAATAGTTTTTGGTCAACCAAACATCATACAAAGTCCTACTGGCGAGGAGCCACTAGGTAAATCCTAAGTCCTACTGGCGAGAAGCCACTAGGTAAATTTTCAAGTCTTACTGGCGAGGAACCACTAGGCAAATCTTAAGTCCTACTGGCGAGGAGCCACTAGGCAAATCACTAAATCATACTAGTGAGGAGCCACTAGGCAAATTTCTAAGTCCTACTGGCGAGGAGCCACTAGGCAAATCTTAAGTCTTACTGGCAATAAGCCACTAGGCAAATCTTAAGTCCTACTGGCGAGGAGCCACTAGGCAAATTTCTAAATCCTACTAGCGATGAGTCACTAGGCAAATCACTAAGTCCTACTAGCGGGGAGCTACTAGGCAAATTATTAATTTCTACTGGCGAGGAGCCACTAATCAAATTTCTAAGTCCTACTAGCTATGAGTCACTAGGCAAATCACTAAGTCCTACTAGCGAGGAGCTACTAGGCAAATTATTAATTTCTACTGGCGAGGAGCCACTAGGCAAATTTCTAAGTTCTACTAGCAAAGAACCACTAGGCAAATTACTAAGTCCTATTAGCGATGAGCCACTAGGCAAACCACCAAATCCTTGGGCGAGAAGCCCTAGGTACTCATGGTTCGGGGGTATATCCTTAAACCATGAAATCAGAATTCAAGTCATTATAATCATCACTATCACTATCATCAATTCACATTCTGGAGAAAATCAATAAAGAAACGCTCACAAACAGATAAGTTTTTCTTTCCTTCAATCATTAAGAACTTCTCATATACACTAAAAAATTTGGATTAGATCATGAATTTCAAAGCAAGATCCATAATCAGTTGTTGTGAAATTTCCATTTGTTTTGTCAATAGAGTCAACTAAAAACTCAGGTGTCACCTTATCTTTGAGATCAATTTCTAACGAGCTCAATCTCAAAGAGGGGCAGCTATTGACACCTGATATTTAGTTCACTTTTTAAATTTTTTCAAAAATCACAAAATTAGGATTAGGGACTTGGCCAAGTTTAGGGACCTATTTCTAAACCAAAAATAAATTTTTTAGAATTTTCCTGAATTTTTTCTTAATTTTTTTAGTCAAAATAATAGAGAAAATCAATAAAAATAGCAAATGGAATCCAAAAATTCCATAAAAATAGCCATTAGTCTTCTTTTGAATCCAATTTCATCAATACAGCATTAATTTTAGAAAATTTCAATTGGGAATGTGCTTTACCCAAAATTGGGTAAAATCAAGCCCAAATTGAATAAAAAATTCAATTGAGTCATTTCTAGTCATTTTTAGGCTATAATGTCTTCACAATAATAATCTTGGAACCTTGAATTACATAATGGTCTATCCAATTGCACAATTTACCAAAGAAATCAAAAAACCCCTAAATCCAACTGAAAATTAGGGATTTTAAGCCCAAATTGGGGATCATGATCAATTTGAAATTGTCGAATCTTGAGAACATCATTTCTAGGGTTAATCAGTCATGGGTAATCCAATTTTGGCATCAATTTTTCCCAATCAGGTCATCTGGATGTTAAATTGAGCAAAAACTCTAATGATCCGAATTTACAATTTGAGAATTTTGGGTTTAATTGTTACAAAATTAGGGCAAATCTCATATTCGGGTGTAAAATGTGATGAGGAATCCAATTTTGGTGTTAAGATCGAAAAATAGGGTCAAACTCGGGTCAAATTTACGAATTTAGACCAACCCGAGTCTGTCGGGTCGGTCGGATGGACCCGACCCGACCTGGGTCGGCCTCCTTGTTCACCCAACTCGCCTAGAACGTGATAAACCCAGAAAATATCTTCTCCGACTCGTGACTTTACCGATTCAATTTGATCAAATGAGCATGTGTTACACTTCGATTCCAGCTGGAGTATCTCCAGCTGGTGTTGGAAATTCGATTTAATCGATTCGGAGTTGGTAATAACCAACTTTGGGCAGGAAAATCAAGCTAGAAAAATAGAAAAAATTACTATCTCGTGCATAGAGGGTGTTCGACGAAATCACTGAGAAAGGGAAACAGAACCAGAGAGCGAGAAAGAAAGAGTCTAGGCTTGAGAGGTGTGTTAAGGCTCCCAGGATCGAGTGATTGGCGTTTTTCCGGCGAGAAAAACGTCGGCAAATCGGCTCTGACAGTGAACCTCCTCACTTGGAAAACTTGTGTCGAAGCTAGTCGTGAAGCTCGAAAACTCGAGCTCGGCCGACGCATCCAAAGCTTCTCTGACGAAACTGAGTCCATTAGTTTGAAGCTCAGTTGTCAAAGAAAGGCGCCACGGTTTTTGATTGCCTCGGAAATCTTGTTTTACTCTCCGTTGAAACAGGTAAAGTTCAGACTTCATCACCATTTTTCCAAAATTCCAGATTGAATAGTTGAACTATACCGCGCTAAATCTTGCAATTTTCTGGGTTGTTGATGTTTAAAACTTGTTTCGGAACATATTTCTTCTTATTTGATTGCAAAACTTGGATTAATCTGCATAAACCAAGTCGGCCGCCATTGAAATACTTTCGTCGAAGCTCGGAGACCCTCACCGGAGTCCCATTTGTAGCCAACAACCACTCAAGTTAGCCATTTCTAACTTGGTTTGATGTTCTGATATTGATTTGATCGTTAGACAATGGCTATGGCATTTACTCAGTGATCTAAGTATTAGAAATGCTTGTATAGGACAGTTTCGGGTTATGATGTTCAGGCTAGGTTTTTGCCAGTCGGTGGTGGTCTGACGACGAGCTGATTAGGTTCGGTTGATAGGTGGTGATGTGAAGTTGATATAAAATCCAAAAGAATGGCAAAAAACTCACTCGAAGGTCGCTGGCGGTGAGCTTGAACCGGCAGCCTTGATAACAACAAACCCAGAATTATGCTTACCAGGTGTTCGGCAACATGTCAAAGAGAACAACGCCAGAAACGGCGCCGTTTTGGTGCTGTGCCCGCCGGGGCACTGGTCGGCGTCAATGTCGGCCGGTCCAACTTGATTGGACCGGTCTTAACTAGTTCAGCCCGGTTCAACCCCTGACGGGAAAAATTGAAAAAATAAAAATAAAAATTCTAAAAATTCTAAAAAAAAAATAAAACATTTTGAAAATTTTAAAAAATTTTAAAAAAAATTCATAAAATTCATAAAAATTCAGAAAAAATTCTAGAAAATCCTAAAAAATAGAAAATTCGGAAAAATCCTAAAAAATATTAAAGAATTAGAAAAATTCAGAAAATTCATAAAAAAAATTGAAAATCCAAAAAAATTCTAAAAAAATCGAAAAAATCATAAAAATTTCATAAAATTGACGAAAATTTGAAAATTCTGAAATATCCATAAAAATCTCAAAATTTTGGAAATTCCAAAAAAAAAGTAAAAAATAGCTCCTGGGAAAATACATTTTCAAAAAAAAAATTCAAAAAATTCAAAAATTCACAAAATGACTCAAAAACATTATGGTCAACCTTCGCAAATGAAATTAGAAGTTTTAGAGGTGCTTAAATGGCATTTTTAGTAAATCCTTAGTTTAGGGGTTTTTGCCCCTAAAAAAATCCTAAACCCTAAAACAATACACATCATCGAATGAATAAGCCTTTAAGGCTTTACTAGGGATTTGGTGTTTTGAATTGATTTTCATTTTAGAGACCCAAATTAGGATTGTTTTGTTTGATTGCAATTGATTGTGCTGCTTATATTGATTGATTGAGTTCCCACAATTAGAATAGTTAGAATTAGTAGATAGACCTTCGAAACTCGTGTGACACGTTAGACACATCGTATCATTTTAGGTACCGAAAGGGCGTTAGGGATCTCGATCCGGGATCATTAGCATAACCAAATCCTTGTATTCAGAATCTCTGGTTCACAGAATTGTGGTATTTCTCCCGTACCCCGATTAGGTTTCTAGTCAACCTACCAATAATGACTAGTGGCGACTCCAAATCGAAAACCTAGATTGAATAGAATGATAAAAAATTTACAACCCGTTGTCACGTGAGGTATGGTCTGAGAGAGGCCTCGTTGTCTAATGATGGGATGTCTGTGGGATATTTGAGCGAAATATCCATATCGAACCCTAGTAGCTCATTCGGGGATAGTTTCCCCATTCATGACAAATAGAAGTACCTCCTTAGCATGCTCGAAAAAGGCGCGGCGCGACAAAGACACTTGTTAAATCTCTGAGTAAAAAATGTCTATAATTTTTAAATTCTTTTTGTTTTGCTAAAAATGAATAATTTGATTGTATCGTTTGAAATAATTAGTAGATGAAAAATATTTGTATTATCTTAAAAAGTTTATTATATTTTCGTGGATGATGAAAATATTTTTCGTTCATTCATTTTTATTAGCAATCATTTTAAAGAAAATATTTTTTAAATCATTCATTTCCCGCGAAAAAAGAACGCACCATTAATACATTATCTTTTCTACGTTACATACAATCATGCCATTCAAAGTTGGAACATTTCCTTATTAAACAAAGTTAAACCAATGCCCTGAGACGATTAACAAGATCGATTTGATAAGTTTCCAACATAATAATTGTTTTGGATAGTGAGTACCTGATACGTTGATAATGAAAATATTTTTTCTTAATTCCTTTTCATAAGTAATATTAAAAAATCAATTACAATAGAGTTTTTTTGAATCTTCAATTTCTCGCCAAATAGACTATCAAAGAGCAATAATCATTTGCCATTTGTCAAGAATGGGCGAAGGGCAATAATCAAGAAGTCAAATTTGTTTGCTTAGTAGAGTATAGATATTGGATCTAAATAGGTCATTAAAAGGCTCAATCTCGATTTTCGTCCAAATCTCGAGATCATATAGAAAGTATTCACTCTAGAAAAATGATACAAAGAAAATTGAGGGTGTGAAGTGTGTAAGTATCGATATTTTAAAATAAAGGACGCATTTGTGGCAATAAATCAAATGTCAAATTTGTCTGCTTATCATAGTACTAGAAATTATTGCCGGGGCCAGCCTTCACTAATTGTGGTGGGGTCCACCGCTGTACATAATTAATGTTCAGAAACATTCGTGCCATTAATGAGAACCTGTGGACCTTAAGGTCGTCATTGGTCGCGTTTGTTATTTTTTTCGCTGGAAATTCTGTAAAGTCTTGGTGCACGTGCATGCGACATGCAACCTTATATTAACTCACCTAAAGAGTAATGCTGACATTATATAAAATGAGGAATATTCCATCTTCGTATTACAAACACCTAACTCTTGCCTGTTTCAATCTTAGCCCTCTTTAATAATTATATTCCAGGATGTGGTCTTAGTTCACATGTTAAAGTGCATAAAATTAAGGTGACCATGGTCAAGGATGGATCTAGCGTTGAAGATTTGCGAGGGCAAGTTTACTATAAACAGTTTGAATTGACTCCTTTTCTTTCTCTGTAAATTGAGTTTGTAATGCACTGCCATTCACGGGTTAAGGGAGCACACTGTCTTTTCTTTTTTTTTCCAGCCCTGAACTGGCAACCTTGCCAGGCCAAAGTTGGAAAAAAAAATAAAATATTTAGAAAAGTTAAAAAATTTGTTCACGTCAGCATCGGCCAGTGCCGGTCATGCCGCGTAGAACGCCCAGCGCTAACTGGACCGCTATATCAGTGATTTCTGGCCAATTTTGGTCGAAAGGACTAAATTGACAAATCATCAAAATGTTTATGACTTAATTGGCACAATTGAAAGGTTTATAATTAAATTGGCAAATCATCAAAAGGTTTATGACTAAATTGGCACAATTGAAAGGTGTATGACTAAATTGGCAAATTGTCAAAAAGTTTAGGACTAAATTGGCCAAATTGAAAGCTTTAAGATTGAATTTGCACAATTGCAATAGATTTATGATTTTTTCGGTAATCTTCCTCCTAAATGAGTATGGCCACTTCTAGCTCTCATTCTGCTTCATCAATGTTAAATTATTGAACAGCCGACTTTATCACATATTACTTTATAATCAAGTGATAAAAGAAACGGAATCTTAACTTTGAATAGTTCATTGTTCATAGTGAAGTAGAATTTACCAATTTGACCCAAAAAAATTTGTGAGATCAAAGAACGTTCGATGAAATTTTAGGGCTTACTACCATGATCCCATACAAACTTTTTTTCTAGAACTTTATTCACATGGATATATCTTTTCTTCTCCTTTGTCCTATCCTTTTTGCATTTGGCGCATATTGCTCAGAAGCAGCCGATGCACATTGCGTTGGACGGTTTATATATTCGTCTGTCGACCAATAACATAGCAGATTCCCTTTCGAATGCAAACACATAGTCATGCCTTTCCCTGTATTAAATTTCCCACATTCAAACTTGTCACGTCACTTGAACATTAGCTCCGAGGAGGAAGGAGCCAATCCTACGTCGCTATCACATTTTTATCGATTGCTCCAATTAAGAATGACTATAGTCTCCGACCCCCCAACCAAAAAAAAAAAAGAATGACTATTGTCAGCCTGCGTAGGTGTGTGCACTAAAAGTCCAAAAATTCGGGAAGATTGAGCAATGAAAACTTTACATTTGGCCAATAAAATCATGAGACATTCAACAAATGTTCATTAAGGGTGCGTTTGGTAATCATTCTATTCTCAGAAACAATTTCTGCTTAGAAATTATTATTATTTATTCTGTTCCCGGAAATAATTTTTAAGCATTTAAAGGCATTTGGTAACGGCAAAAAAATTTCCATTTCTGGAATAGAAAAAGAACAAAAATGCGTTTGGTAACTGCACAAAATTTCTTTTTATTAATAATATTTTAATAATATTTAAATTTTTTAATATATTTTTTTTTTCTTGTCTTTTTTTCTTCTTCTCCTTCTTGGCCATGCCCGGCAACCGGCCACAGGCCAAGGCCGGCGAGGGCGTTAGGGCCTTCATCGGCCACAGGCGAGGGCAAGGGCTGGACCCTTGTCGGCCCTGGCCTGTGGCCGGTCGCTAGCCACCGGTCACAGGCCAGGAAAGAAGAAGAACCGGCCACAGCCAGGAAGGAAAGAAGAAAAAGAAAAAGAAATGAAAATTCTCTTCTATTTCTGATTCTTGTTTCTAGAATCAAGAATCAACTTTTTTTTTAATTCTTGATTCTGTTCCAAAACTGATTCTGAGAACAAATTTGTGCCCGGGAACAAAAAATTTACCAAACGGATTTTTGTTCTTTTTTTGTTCCAGGGAATAAAAGAATAGAAACAGTCAATATTTGACAAGTTACCAAACACACCCTAAAAGTCCATTTTTATATCTTCACCAACAAAACGCACATCTAAGTTAGCATCAAGAAGACATTTCAACGAAACAACTTAGTTTGCTAAAAAAGTTTTAGGAAATATCGCACACTTCAGAATTGCTATGGATTTTGAGGCTAAATTTTAGGACTCCTAGCAGACTTATCTATCTTTTGGCATATGCATATACAAGCAATTTGTTCAATAATTGAAGTGTAGGTGGCTTTGTTATTGTTGGAAAGTGTTGTAGAAGTTTAAGACAATGATTTATTGGCCAACTAGGAGGGTATTAAATAATCCTCATCAAACCCAATCTATAATCAAACTTCCAACTTGAAACTTTTATAACACAATTAACTCATGCATTTTAATAATCTCCCATCACATGTGAGTTTTAGTATTATGCATACTCCCCCTTAATCTCCACTTCAATACTATGCATCAAAATTGGCAGACCGCATTACTATGTTGCAACGTGTGCCTTCACTCATGGCCTCCTTTCACCAAACCAACCATGAATGCAACGTCTACTCAAAAACTGTGCTGATCATGATATTTCTTCCTTGAGATATTTCAATCAAATACCGATCCAAATTGAAGGCTCACCAATCAAATATCGACTTCGATACCTATTATGGGTAGGTGCAACAAAAGCCTAATACTTCACCTGGGAAATTCACCAGGAGAGAGTTCAAGTCTGAACCTATTAACATATTAAGTTTGACTCGTGTCCACTTAAAAATCTAAACCCATGAGTTATAAGGCTAAGTAAGATATATTAATTGCTCCCCATCATGATGGGAATTTCCAATATGAGAATTCTTTAAAACAAGTTACATGTATAGCTCAGCAGTTATGAACCCGATTGCATATATTGAATTGCAAGATGTAGTAGCCGAACACAAAACAAATAAGTAGTGAACAAGTCTGTTAGATTAGTTTAATGGTTAATTGCCAATTTTGAGTTGATTAGATGCACGCAATAATTCTACTTCTCTATGTCACCAAAAATTGAGCAATCCTATACTTATGGGTGCACATGTGAATTTCGGCTCACTCCTTACTGCTCTCATTGTTTAGTATTCTTTAGGTCAAGGATGAGTACGGAGTTCTTCTCTTTCTTTTTTTTCTTTTTTTCTGGGAGTTTCCAAAACTTATAACTCGACTAATCTCCACGAATATACTCAAATATTCCCGTCCACGTATATCGAGTAAGGGGCTGGCGACTGTGGCCCCCACTATCAATATGAGTGGGCGACACTGTGATTTGAATACAGTTACTAGTGGATACAGAAAGATCTACATCTTTTCTCTTAGCCCTGGGCTGTGTCTCAATCTCCCACTCAACCAATTTCGTGGAAGTTATGCATGGAGTTCCACATTGTGATGAAAGCTAGAGAACAAGCTAGACAGCAACTAGCTAATAAACGCATATGGACCGGCTGTTCCAAACGAACCTATGACTATGGTTTGCAAATTTCCAAGACAAAGACAGCACATATGCTCAACAGCAAAAAACAAGAAGCTCTTAACAGTCTCTCCAATGCAGTGCCCTATGGAGACAGTCTAAAACTTTAGTAAAAGTAAATATTAGGCAGCCTCGAATTAAATCGCCCAATCCCACGTCGACTCTAGGATTTCTACATACTTATATTGCCAGCTTACGTGATTTAGAGTTTAATTATCTTGCCTTCAAATCAAGATTCAGAAATGTACCCGAGCACGAGTACTGAAGATGTCCATGGCAATCTTAAACAAAGTAAAACGAAAGTCAGATGCTAAACGTAAGCTTACAGTGCGAGCCTAACGAGCTTGCTGTTTGCGCAATCCTGCAGAAATTTGCCAGTTTTATATAGGAATGGGTTCAATAAAGGGACACCCGATGAGGTGGCGTTTGGACTCTGATTTCATGCACTACTCAGTTGCTTTCCTTCTGTGCTTTACAGTTTACACCGTCTGGATCTTCTCTCTCTCTCTTTTCTTTATCGTTTCCAGAGAATGTTAAGCTTCGTCATCATGAAGACTCAAGAAAGAGAAGTCTGATAAGAATCTTGATCATATGAGAAAAAGGCCATGAGAAGTATGATTTGCTCAGTGTCACCATATGAATGGCGACGGCTCACCAAATACTATGTGGTCTGCTCAATCTCAGCGTACAAATGGCGACGTCTCACCAAATACTGTACCTTTTCATGCGTTTTTCGTGCATTATGTTCTATTGCGAGTCTCTCAATTCATTCTTTGGATTGATAACGTCACGAACTTGTCCCCAAACGATCAAATCTCTCATGTTCGTATCGTCTCTATTGTTGAAGAAGTTGGCCTGTATCTGTTGACACTTAAATTGTTGTCCAAAGGTCATCGTCACGTATTATCAAAAAAAATTGGGATCTGTTTTCCTCAGGAAGAAATATTTTAGTTGTTGAACATTGCATGCTTGCATTTTAGGAGCATTTAGCAAAATTTCAACAAATGGGATTTGGTTCATTCGAGTTTGTTTCCCAAGAAAAAGAGAAAAAAAGGAAAAGGAAAAGAAAAAAAGCAAATGTGATGATGTCGTTAATGCATCTTTTTTTTTTGTTTTTAGAGATTATTATGTTATACTGATTTATGCATTTAATCATGAGTGATTATAACTATTAATCCTATTGAGAGATCAAAGTTTTTAGAATCTATCCGGCCATTGATAGCGAATCGGTTAGCTCAACGACTTAGTGATGTTCTTTAACAATCTCAAATTATTTATCTTCACTTGCATGTTTTGTAACAATTTTGAATCATTTAACTTATTTGTATTGTTTGAGTCGAAGGTAGTACTAACCAACTGATCATGGAAGACAATAGATGCATTTATAGACTACGAAAAATGTAGAAATTGTTGTTAGCAGGCACGATTAGTTGTTGCATTAATCGACTTCAGCCAGACGTGCTTCACATGAACAAGAGGATGACAATGACACTTTGTCATCCGAATCATTGTGAAGGACACGGCGCCAATGATACCAAACTTATCGGACATTTTTCACAATATAATTTGTATTTAATCGTTATTAGAGCACCTGTATGTGTAATTTTTTCTATTAAAATTTGATTGATTGTTTTTTATTAATTTTATTCAAATTATTTCTTTCATCAGCATTATTTTTTGAAAACAAAAAAAATTAATTTAAATCTTGTGAATTTTTCTTCGACAAACAAATTTGATTTGTTCAGAACATATTGGGCCAACCATGGGCCCGATCCGACAAAATAATGTGATGACATGGCCCGATGGCCACCCCAATTACCAACTCCCAAAGGTTTGCTAATTGATCTATCCACTTTCTTGTGGATTGTTCACTTCCAAATGCATTAACGTCACCTAACATGTCTTCTCAATCTCTCACACAATATCCCTATAAGTCTATGTAATGCAGGGATGGCCAGCATTGTAATGTTTAGGAATTATTACCACGAAAAATCTCAAATTGATGCATCTGTAATAATTTTATCTCGAATTATTTTTTTATCACAAAAAACCCCAAACTGGTACACTTGTGACAATTTTATCCCGAACTAATTTTTTGACTATAAAAAATCCCAAACTGGTACATTTGTGACAAATTTACCTCGAACTAATTTGTAACCACTAAAAACCCCAAATTGGTACATTTGTGACAAATTTACCCTCCATTAGTGTCCGTTAAATTAGATTAATATTACGAAAAATCACAAATTGGTAAACTTATGAAAAATAGAGGGATAAAACCCAAAATCAGTACACCGTCAATTACCACGTGTCATTAAACTTAGTAATTTGACAGTAAAATTTAACGGAAACTAACGAAGGGTAAATTTATCACCGGTATACCAGTTTAGGGTTTTTTGTGGTTAAAAAATTAGTTCAAGGGTAAAATTGTCACAGGTGTATCAGTGTGGGGGTTTTTGGTGGTCAAAAAAATAGTTCGGGGTAAAATTGTCACAGGTGTACTAGTTTGGGATTTTTTGTGGTCAAAAAAATAGTTTGGGGTGAATTTGTCACAGGTGTACCAATTTAGGATTTTTTGTAGTATTAACCCTAATGTTTAAAGAAACTAAGTGTCAAATCTCCATTGCAAACCTAATTACTTCAACATATGACAATCCAAAAGACAAAAATCAAAAAAGGATTTCATCATGATTCAACTTAGTGATGCGTTGGAGGAATGATTAAAATTCCTCGGTAACATAATACTTGATAATCTTGATTAGTATTGAGAGAGAGAGAGAGAGAGAGAGAGAGAGAGAGAGAGAGAGAGAGAGAGAGAATTAATGGGAGGGTTACTATCTTAATTTTCAACCCTTTGCTCCTTTTGCTATGTGACGCAGCGTTCAGCGAATAATTCAAGCAAAACCTTGCTTAGAGAGAAAAATCTCGAAATTCAATAATGATGATAATAATGTTATCTCTTCAAAACAAACCCTAAATACCCTTTTATAGGGGTTAAACCTAATTACAATAGGAAACCTAATCATAATAGGAAAGTTACCTAATCTGAATTGGAAACCTAATCATAATAGGAAAGTTAATAAGCATCAAATAGCAAAATTACAAAAACGACCCTTAAAATTAATTCATAAAAAAATACTAAAATAATAGAAAAAAAACCATCTAATCGCATCACCATTTCGCTTTCCGTTTGGATTTCTGTTTGTCCAATCGGTCCAGAAACGCACCACTAATAAATTCCGCATCATTCTCCTCCACTTGAAAAGAACTCGTCCTCGAGTTAAAATCAGGATCTGGATATAACGACTCTGTGGACTCATGAAACGGTGACAAATCAGCAACATTAAAAGTGTTGGATATGCCCATGCTATGTGGAAGGTCTATAACATAAGCATTATCGTTGATCTTCTTGCTGACAGCGTAAGATCCATACTTCTTTGGCTGTTATTTACTGTAAGATCCAGCTGGTAATCGCTTTTTACAAAGAAAAACCATGACCTAATCACCTATCGCAAATACCTGCTTCTACCTGTGCTTATCTGCTGCAGCTTTATACTTCTAATTAGCTTCCTCCAGCTTCTGTTTGACTTCATGATGCACCTCCACAATCTGTTTAGCCATATGATCCGCTGTTACACTTTTATCCGCTTGCTTAGGCAACTGTACCAAATCCAGAGTATGCTGAGGCGCCTTTGTATAAACAACAGAAAAAGGCGACTTGCCAATAGAACTATGAACTGCATTATTATAAGCAAACTCTACTTGTGATAAAGCAACATCCCATTGCTTCGGCTTATCTCCACAAATGCTTCGAATCAAGTTTCCCAGAATTCTATTAACCACCTATGTTTGCCCATTAGTCTGCGGGTGAGCTGTGCTACTGAAATTCAAAGATGAATCAAACAACTTCCATAAAGTCCGCCAAAAATGCCCCAGAAATTTGCTATCCCTATCTGAGGTAATAGACTTGGGCACACCATGCAAACGAACCACTTCCTTAAAGAATAATCTGGCCACACTTACTGCATCAGAAGTCTTCCTACAAGGAATGAAGTGCGCCATCTTGGAAAATCTGTCAACCACAACGAAAACAGAATCCACGCCTCTTTGTGTCCGTGGTAAACCAAGCACAAAATCCATGGACAGATCTTTCTATATATTGGTAGGAACAGGTAAAGGCATATACAAACCTGTATTCTTAGATTGACCCTTAGCAGTCTAGCAAACATAACACTTTTGTACGTACCTACTGACATCTCTACGCAACTGGGGCCAGTAAAATCGCTCCCGAACTGCAGCAATAGTTTTATCACGACCTAGATGTACAGCTAATCCACCATCATGTAAATCGCGAATTACCTTCTCTCATAATGATGTCCGAGGAAGGCAAAGCTGATTGCCACGCATCAGATAACCATCCTGCACATAAAATTCTTGTACAGGTTGACCAGCAGCACATGACTCCCAAATTTTTCCAAAGTCATCATCATCTGCATAACAGTCTTTCAGCTACTTGAACCCTAGAATTTCCTGGCTCAACGTAATCAACAAGCCAGCTCTCCTACTCAATGCATCTGCTACAACATTATGCACACCTAACTTATGCTGTAATCTGAAAGGAAATTTTTGCAAAAATTGACATCATCGCTCATGCATATCTTTGCTAATCCTCTTTTGACTATTCAGATACTTCAAAGCTTCATGATTAGAATAAAGGACGAATCTTTCCCAATCAGATAATACTCCCAGGTCTTCAAAGCCCTTATGACAGAATAGAATTCTTTATCATAAGTGCTCCACTTCTGCCTTGCGTCACTGAGCTTCTCACTAAAATAGCAAACTGGTCTGCGCTCTTGAGATAAAATAGCTCATATACCCACTCCATTAGCATCACAGTCAACTTCAAACGGTTTATCAAAATCAGGTAAAGCAAGAACAGATGCAGTACATAACTTCTCTTTTTAAAATAGCGAAACTATTCTTAGCTTCCTCTCCCCATAGAAATTTGCCTTTCTTCATACATTCAGTAATTGGGGCTGCGATAGTACTGAAATTCTTAATAAATCGCCGATAAAAAGTAACCAACCCATGAAAACTCCTAACGTCAGAAACTGTTTTAGGAGTCGGCCACTCTCCGATTGCTCTTACCTTCACCTCATCTACCTCTATTCCTTCGGCAGTAATAATAAACCCCAAGAATAACAGCTTATTAGTTAAAAAACTGCACTTCTTAAGATTAATATACAGCTTATTAATCTGTAAGGCTGTCAACACCTCCCTTAAATGTAATAGATGATCCTCCTCGGTCTTACTATAAATCAGGATATCATCAAAATAAACTACAACAAATTTGCCAATAAAAGATTTCAGAACCTGATTCATAAGCCTCATGAAAGTGCTTGGAGCATTGGAAAGTCCGAAAGGCATCACCAACCATTCGTACAACCCCTCCTTTGTTTTGAAAGCTGTCTTCCACTCATCTCCAAGCCGAATCCGAATCTGATGGTACCCATTCTTCAAATCTAGCTTCGAGAACCACTTAGCACCGTACAACCTATCCAGCATGTCATCCAATCTCGGAATTGGAAACTTGTAACCCACAGTTATTTTATTAATGGCCCTGCTATCTACACACATCCGCCAACTCCCATCTTTCTTAGGAGTCAACAAGGCCGGAACAGCACATGGGCTCATGCTATTATGAATGTGTCCCTTTCGCAACAACTCCTCCACCTTCTCTTTTAGAATCTCGCTCTCTTTTGGACTCATCCTGTAGTGCGGTAAATTTGGCAGACTAGCACCAGGAATTAAGTCTATATGGTGTTGAATATCACGCATAGGCGGCAACCCATCTGGAATCTCTTCAGGCATCAGTTCGCTAAATTCCTTCAATAAAGGCCCGACTGCTTCAGGCTGCTCCTCCACTTGTAATTCAGCATCAGTCTCAATTGTTTGTTTCACGACCAGCACGTGAATCTGTCGAGTCTCCTTAACCTCAGCTTCAAATTTCCTCGTAAGGGTAACGAAATTATTTTCAGCAGCTTGTTTTCCTTTGTTCTTCAGTGGCAGCAACGTATACTTCACTCCATTCTTCACAAGGTTATACTAATTGCTTCTTCCCGAATGCTGAGCATCTACATCAAATTGCCACGGCCTCCCAAATAACACATAATATACATCCATGTCTACTATATCACAATACAGCTCATCATGATACTTACCGATGGAGAATGGAATTTTGCATCATTCAGTCACCTGAATGTTTTCTGCTCCAGATTTAATCCATCCTAACGTATAGGGATTAGGATGCTTCTCCACGTGTATTCCCAACTTCTTCACTGCCTCCTTCCCAGTGATATTCTCCATACTTCCACTATCAATAACCACAGCAAAGATCTTTCCCAGAATGGTGCACCTGGTTCGGAATAACTGATGGCGCTGCGAATCATCTTCCTGTTTTAGGGCCAACATCATCCTGCGCACCACACAGTTTACTTGCTCCTCTTCTTCATCTTCAAAATCATCGTCCTCACCATCCGGCACACAGCAATATCCATCTTCCTCCTCTTCTCTCACTGCTACGTTTACGGTCTTTCTCTGAGGGCATTCATTAGAACGGTGCCCATGCTGATTACACCTGTAACACTTTATCGCGGCTGGTTTAGTATAAGGGTTAGGGTTCACAGTTTTCTGTGCTTGCGTTCCCTTATCCCTCGGCTCGTTCATAAGGCGCTTTTCTACCGCCTTATCTTCCTGATTTCGCCCTGCGTTAAAGCGATTATTGAAACTGTTGTTTTCTACCGAACTGCTACCTCGATAATTTTCATAGCCTCTTCTTCCCCTATCTTGCTGCATCAATTCTGCCTTCATCGCCATATTCTTGGCTTCAGTTAAATTTCGCAGAAACTGCACTCCAATTTTATCTCGAATGAAGGGTTTCAAACCATCAAGATATCTGGCCACCTGCTGTCCCTCCGTCTCTGATAAATTATTCCGCTCCGCCAATCTCATAAATTCGGCCGTATACTCATGCACAGTCCGATTGCCCTACTGGCAACGTTGGTACTGCTGGAACATAATCTACTCATAGTCGGGTGGAAGGAATTCTTGCTTCAGCAGCTTCCTCATCCTAGTCCAAGTTCGAACTCTCTCTTTCCCTTCTCGTTCCCTCCTATTCTGTAATCTCTCCCACCATGCAAACGCACCCCCCTTTAATCTACAGGCTACTAATCGCACCCTTTTCTCACCAGGGTTCTCCATATAATCGAAAAATCTATCTATATCAGCAAGCCAATCCAGAAATTCTTCTATACCCAGACTACCATTAAAATAAAGGATATCGACTTTCAATTTAAAGTCGTTACCTTCACGATCGTCATAGCGTCGTCGTCCATCTCTCTTATCATGCCTTCTCTGAAGTCCTCCCTAACGATTTCTGCCACCATAATCAGCACGTTCCTCATCAAAATTTTCAGTTTCTTCTTCTTCCGAACTCTCTGAAAACAGAGGGTTATTCTGCCTGCGGATAGGAACAGGTCTATCAACAGGATCACCGCGAGCACGATCTGCACCAGGCCTTCTGTCGTTCCGCCAATTCCGGTTCACATCAACGCCGAGACCTTCGAATTGTTCTGTTAACTCGTCAAATCGTTCTTCGAAACGATGAAGACTTTGATCGAATCGTTAATCCAAGCGTTCCATTAAACGCTGCTCCCCAAGGGTTGGGGCTCCAGTCTCCTGAGCATCGTCACGAAGACCACCGCCAGTCGCCATAGGCTCTGATACCACCTGATGCAGCGTTCAGCGAATAATTCAAGCAAAACCTTACTTAGAAAGAAAAATCTCGAAATTCAATAATGATGATAATAATGTTATCTCTTCAAAACAAACCCTAAACACCCTTTTATAGGGGTTAAACCTAATTACAATAGGAAACCTAATCATAATAGGAAAGTTACCTAATCTGAATTGGAAACCTAATCATAATAGGAAATCTAATCATAATAGGAAAGTTAATAAGCATCAAATAGCAAAATTACAAAAACGACCCTTAAAATTAACTCATAAAAAAATACTAAAATAATAGAAAAAAAACCATCTAATCGCATCACTGTTTCGCTTTCCGTTTGGACTTCTGTTTGTCCAATCGGTCCAGAAACGCACTACTAATAAATTCTGCATCACTATGTAAGCTAAATCTAGCAAAAGGCTTTTTACACTTCAGGGCGATCTGCACTTAACTTCCTTTTACGTTTGAACATGGTTATGGTACTCCTTATTTTTGCAAATCAAAAAAGAATTTTGACAGGGTTGGATTTGTTCTCATCCCCTACTCGAACGTTTGGTTTAAGACGACAACGAAATACCAATATCCGATGGACAAGCCTTGTCAGCGTAGCCCAACCAGGTTTGAGTGGGGAAGCCCAAGACTGGCTATACATCTAAGTACAGGCCCATCTTGTGCATGCTAACCAAGGTATCTTGAGACCGAACATAGACTGGGGAATCGAATTTGTAACCTTCGGCTTGCAAATTAAGGCTTGAACAACTCGATCAACCACTTGGTTAGTTGGTACTCTTTATTGTTAGACAACGTATGGAAAAAAGGGATTTCTTTGGGCTATATATATAAGTGGAATAGGCAAATCCATAATGTAAAGACTTAACTCAAGTTTGATGGAGGAGAAAGAAGGTATTGCTATTAATCATCAATATGAGCCATAGTCTGTCTTTGGGAATATGGGTAATTATGAAACCAGCCACAAAGTCCTTAGAAGGGCTAGGAAAGAAATCCATTCATGAGGCAAATGTCATCTTCCATCTATGTAAGTGTTCTTACGATTTTCAATGGGAGCCAGTATTGTGTGTAACCTTCATCTTGCAAAGCTGCGTTTACCCTAATTTCGCATCTCGAACCTCTTTCTTCTACCAAAATCCCTAATCTGGATCCCAAGATCATCCTCAACTATCCCATTTAGTTGCGGTCGAGCCATTACTGAAGCCACTGTCTTTGTCCTATCAACTAACGACGATGACAAGTCAGCTCCTCTGGCCTGTTGGAACCAAAAAGAAGAACGACAACTTTGGAAATTTGAAACGATTGCACAAAATTGGAGTGAGAAATTGTTCCCTATGACTTCAATTGATTTACAAATTACAACACTCACCCTAACGTCCTTATAGAACAGAAAAACATTTATAATACATTTAATGATAAAGACAAACATCCACACACTTAAAACACACATTAAATGAGCCAAGAAGTCTTCTAGCACTCCTTCTGACAACATTAAATGAAGCAACAAAAAATCCACAAAGCTAAAAAAGACACACAAGCAATAAATGCACTAGAAAACAAATGTAGAATTTGTGGAGAACTCTTCAATGACATTTGTCTTTATTAAATGCTTGTAATTTTTGTCTTCATTCTTTATCATGCATCTGCTAGCATTTAATGAGATCTTCACAAAACGATCTTCATTCTTAAGTTCACGCAGCCCATCATAATTCACGCTTGTTGATTTCTTTCTGTTTTCATGGAGGAATTGTCCACTACAAAAAAACACCGGATTAATGACGAAATTTGCGACGGAAAACGTGGAAAAATCCGTCGCAAATCGAATTTGTGACGGATTTTGCGACGGAATTTTTTCCGTCGCTACTCGGTCGTCACAAAATTTTGCGACGGAAAATTCACAAGTTTGTCGCAAATTTGCGACGAAAAAAAATTCGTCGCAAATTTGCGACGGCACATAGTCCGTCGCAAAATTCGTCGCAAATATTCCGTCGCAAATATTCGTCGCAAATTTCGTCGCAAATTTGCGACGAACTCGATCCGTCGCAAAATTCGTCGCAAAAATCCGTCGCAAATTTCGTCGCAAAATTTGCGACGAACGTTTGTCCGTCACAAAATTCATTGCAAAAATCCGTCGCAATTTGTCGCAAATTTCGTCGCAAAATTTGCGACGCACGTTTGTCCGTCGCAAAATTCGTCGCAAAAATCCGTCGCAATTTCGTCGCAAAATTTGCGACGAACGTTTGTCCGTCGCAAGATTCGTCGCAAAAATCCGTCGCAAATTCGTCGCAAATTTCCGACGAACTCAATCCGTCGCAAAATTCATCGCAAAAATCCGTCGCAAATTCGTCGCAAATTTCGTCGAAAATTTGCGACGAACTTTGTCCGACGCAAAATTCGTCGCAAAAATCCGTTGCAATTTCATCGCAAATTTGCAACGACTCTGTCCGTCGCAAAAATCCGTCGCAATTTCGTCGCAAAATCGTCGTAAAATTTGTCGCGAATTTCGTCAGAAAATTCGTCGCGAATTTCGTCGCAAATTAGTGACAAATTTTAATGATAGCAAAATTCGGCTTAAAATATTCGTCGCTATTTTTATATCATTTCGGCCATAAATTCTTGTCCATATCAATCAAAGGAGACAATGATATATAATTGAAACAGAAAAACGAACAAATCATAAATTCTGACAAACCAGCCACAATGACATATAATTGAAGCAAATAACAGAAGGAAAGTTGTAGAGTCTGACATGATACTATTTGATATCCAATCTTACAATACAGTCAAAACATGAACTAAGAGACGGTACAATCATAGAAGACGCAAAAAAATCATACAGAAGAAGACGCGGCCTTGGTACGATGGCAGGACACCAAAAGTAGTCACTTTTGTCGAGACCTGAGGAAATGTCGATACATAAATCAGTCCAGAATATAAAAAAAGCGTTTATGCATGGATGTGAAACTAGGTGTAAAATAACAAAAGGGTTAACAAAAATACGTTTCGAGACGAACATAAATGTTCTTACATATAAATATGAGTGAAATTATGAAATACCAAGATTATGAAGCAAGCTTACCCCCGATTTTGAGAATTTTAACTAGAAAGACCGGAGAAAATTTTCATCATCATCATCATCAGCAGCATTCTCGGCATAAATGTGTTGGTCATCATTGTTCCCATCACCTATTGGATTGGCTGGAGGTACAGGAGGATCGCCATAGCGATTGATGTTAAGGTGTTGCATAAAGACTCTCATTTGTTCTTCCAAGTTATATATTCGTTCATCCTTCTTAACAAGTAAATTATTCAGACGATGCACTTCTTGGGTCAATTGCTCGTCTGGTCGTGACCTCCTTCGACCAGTCCCAGTGGATGATGAACTTCCAGGACTATTCGGCATGTACATCCTTGATAATGATCCCATCCCAAATATTTTCCCTTTTCTCGCCCCACCCGTTGCCTCCATCCATAATGCCATATTATCAACTGGTGGCCGGGACTCAGGACAATCATCACTACCACTAGCACTGCTCATTAAAAGTTCATCATATTTTTCCTACATTAACAATGTAGATGAAAATAAAATCACTATATATATATATATATATATATCTACCAAAAATATTGAAAGCATTCACGGTTTTCATTATAGTTTACATATAAGCCAAAGTATAACCTTACATACCTTAACAGCTTTTGCTCGATCGCCAGTCCATGTCTTATCTTTCTTTTGAAATGTGCGTTCAAATGTAGCTGCAAATGTCGGTTCCGTCCCCAATTCATGTGCCTACAAAATGTAAACATGAGTAATTGAATTAAATTAACTTATAACTCATTTAACAGACTTACCATTCGTTTGCGATGCTCCGCAATGTTGATAGAGCCCCGCATATGTGGTGACCCATCACTAGAACTAGAAGATCGATTCTTCTTATTACGCTCACGAGTTGCCGACTACGTTCGGATGCCCAAAATGTGTTAATTGCCTCCCAATTGTCAGCTGTAAAGAAAGACGGCTTCGCTTGCTTGCTCTTCGCTCTATTCATGACATTTCGCATAAAATCACTTATTTTCTTATCGAAAATTCTTCTCACTTCATTGTCTTCCGCCTCCTCCCACTTGAACTTCCGCTGCAATGAATAAAAACACAAATTGAAAATTATTATGATGATTACATAGCCATAACCATGCACCAGACAAATATAGACAGATTTTGTAAAGTTCATGTCGGGGAAAATATCTGGTCCTTTAGGTATCGAAAACTACAGAGTTGTTCTGTTCCCTTTACATCATTCTTGACCATCAATATACTACACCACACTTAATTGGTGAGAAAATAAAATATATAAAACTTACCTTGAACTCATTCCACCACATTTCTTTCACTTCTTGTGGAACATTTCTGTAAGTAATATACTCTCCCATCCAAAAGTTTCTTACTATTTTGTTCAATTCCCTCACAACAGACGGAGCATCCGTGAATCTGCATTCATATGAATATTGTGCAACATGGACAATTCAATTGACATCAATATCTAAAGCCCTAAATATTACATATACTAAAATAAAAATGAAGTACTTACGAATCTCCAAATGGGCATATGAAGAATCGGTTATCTTCTTGACCTATGTTTCCGTCAATATTCGATTGTTCCGCCGAATAATGGGATGGAATGGAAGGAGAGGGAGCTAAAGGAGATTGAACTGGAGAACGTTCAGTTCGCATGTGGCCAAGTCCCGTAACATGTTGTTGAGTGTTGGAGGAAGGGCCAACGTGTCCATATTGTGACGAACCATACTGTGGTTGAGGGTTAGATGCCGGGACAGGGAAAGAGGAAAGGGACGGGGACGAGGACGAGGAAGAGCCTTGTCTTCTAGGCATGTGACCTCCACGTTTAAACTGACAAGTAGGAAGGTTATGCGAATATGTAAAGAACTATTGACACGTATTACGAACACATAATGATGTACATGACGAAGCTTACCATTTTGATGGAAAGACTGAGAAAATATTTCCTTGAAATGAGCTAATGTCGAGTGTTTATGACGTGCAATTTCCTACAAACAAATATACTATGAATCCCATTCATTTTGATATGAAACATCAACGTATGAGCACGATTTGGGTGGCTACATGTATTAAACATCACTATATGAATCGCATTCATTTTGATTAAATTTTTTTTGACAACGTACAAAAATTTAAATTTCACTGAAAGTGGGTGGCCACAGGTATTCTGAGTTATTCTGTACAGTTTTGTAAGAAAAAAATTATTATTATTGCAAAAAAAAATTTTGGTCCCTAAAAAAGAATTTCACTAAAAGTTAGTGGCCACAGATATTCTAAGACATTTTGTAAAGTTTTGAAATTTTAAAATTTTAAGCATTTTTAAATTATTATTTTTAATATAATTTTTTTTCGTGAAATAAAAAAATTTGTCCATACTAAAATTGGGTGGCCACAGGTAGTCTAAGCTATTAGGTAAAGTTTCCAAAATTTTTGTCCTTATTTATTTTAATAATTTTTAGGACATGTTAAAAAAATTAAATATAACTAAAAGTGGGTGGCCACAGGTATTATAAGTCATTCCGTGAAGTTTTGAAAATTTTTAAATTCTAATTTTTTTTGGCCATCTAAAGAAATTTACATTTCACTGCAAGTTGATGGCCAAATGTTTTCTAGGCAATTCTGTGCAGTATTGAAATTTTATATTTTTTTAATTTTTTTTTCACCCAAAAAAAATAAAAATTTCCCTCACAATGGGTGACCACATTTATGTTAAGCCATTTTATAAGGTTATGGAAATTTTTAATTTTTTAATATTTTTTTCCCCGGAACGTTAAAAAATCTAAATTTCATTGAAAATGGGTGGTCACTATTAATTTTTGCCATTTTGTGATATTCTGAAATTTTTGTTTTTTAAAAAGTTTAAAAAACTTTTACGGTCAAATTTCATATTTGTTGCCAACATATACCATTGTTTTAATTTTCCGTAATTTTCCTTGATTTTTTATAGAATTGTTCAATTTTCAAGCATTTTCTGTGAAAACGCTTAATCAATCAACTTATCGTCATTTAACGCTTAATCATCCACATAATAGACAAATTAACCAGTCGACCATCGATCAAAGCCACATGCAATCCTGAAATCGACCAGTAACTTAGCCAACGAAAAGTGATCCTAAATAATCCTTAAACAAGTCCGACTAATTACCTAATTATACTAACTAGGGTTTAGAGAGTTGCTTACTTGGTTCAAGGACAATAAAAATCGGCCGATAGAACAGTGGCGGTCCCGGCGCAAGTGTGAGCTCAAATGGTGACTAGTCGGCCAGGTGCTCGGCCACGACCGGGAGAACGACGGCGGAGCTCGGCGGCGACGGCGTCAGGGGTGGCGACCGTGTCGGCGGCGGCAACGGCGTGGGGGCCGGCGACGGGCCGACCGGCCACAGCCTCGACCGGCGACTGGGAGGCGGGTAGCAGGCTGGTCGGCGGCGGCACGGCGGCGCCGGCGGCCTCAGCGGTGCGACAGTGACAACGGCGTCGGGCAGCGGGCCGGCCGGCTCGGCGGGCGGGCGACGGCGGCGAGGCCGGGCGGCGACGGCGGCCGGGCACGCTGGGACACGACCGGCGGGGGGGCGGCGACGAGGCGAGCTAAGGGGCGACCGCGGGGCGGGCGACGGGCGGCGGGGTGGCGGCGAGGCGGGGCGAAGGCGCGACGAGGCGGGGGGCGGCCGGCGAGGCGGGGCGAGATGCGATTCGATCCGTCGCAAATTTGCCACGGAGCTGTCCGTGGCAAATTTGCGACGGACAGCTTAGTTTTGCGACGGACTCAATTGTCCGTCGCAAATTTTGCGACGGACAGCTTAGTCCGTCGCAAATTTGCGACGGATTAATTTTCCCGTCGCAAATTGCGACGGATTAATTTTTCCGTCGCAAATTTAAACGGCAAAATTTTGACGGCAAATTTGCGACGGACAGATTAGTCCGTCGCAAATTTACAATGGATTTTTTTACGTCGAAAATTTCGAGCGGTAAAAATCTTATCGCAAAATCAACTTTCCATCGCAAATTTGCAACGGACTTTCTATATCGGTCGTAAATTTTGCGATCGACAAAAAATTTCCAGCAGAAATAAAAATTCGTCGCAAATTTGCGACGTAAAAAAAATTCCGTTTCAAATTTGCGACGGATTAAATTATCCGTATACAATTTCGAACGGTACAAATTCTCTCGCAAAATTTGCGATGGACAGCTTGAGTCCGGCGCAAATATGCACATACTACATGAACGTTGTAAATTTGTGAATTTTTTTTTTCGGTCAAAAATTTAGCATCTCATTTATTTGAGTCCTAAATTTGCTACATCTTTTTTTCAATCCAAAATTTAGGCATTTCAAATGTTGCAATAGAAATTAGAATATCGGAAATGTTAGGGCACGTTAATAATATTAGACTTGTCGGCATTTAGGGACAAAATTTCGGACGATCAATTAAAATAAAAAGAATAATCGACAATAACAATAATAAAAAAGCACAATAACAATAATAACAAGAACAATAATGATAACAACCAAAATAGCACCTGTAGCATTAATAATTACACATCTGTAGTGTTTTATGACAAAAATTTTAATCTTCGTCTTCGTCTTCGTCTTCGTCTTCGTCCTCGTCTTCGTCCTCGTCCTCGTCCTCGTCCTCGTCCTCGTCTTCGTCATCTGTCTGAAAATCAGATTCTGAACATTCTTGTACATTTAACTCGCAAATTTCAGTTGGCTCCACATCTATCATTGCTCCACACGGATCTCGTAAAGTTGGTATGTTATATTCCTCAATTTCAACCGTGTTAGACACTTCCTCCTGTTGGTAGGCTCTATCCTTCCAGTGTTCCTCGATTTTCCTCCGTGCTTTGATTTTACATACAGCCCACCAATCAGCTTTGTCACGTTTCAAACTAGGATATGATGCATAACATACTTGAATTGCTTGTTGTGCCAAGACAAATGGTTCATACTTCATATACCTTTTCTTGTGATTTATTTCAACCAAATTGAACTTCGTATGCACCTTCATTCCTTTGACGGGATCGAACCACGTGCACTTAAATAACACAACCCGCATCATTAATGGTCCAGGGTACTCTATTTTTATGATTTCATCCAACAAGCCATAAAAATCATCTTTCGAACTGTCACAATTGGATGACCGAACAGAGACACCACTATTCATTGTGGATTTTCTTATTCCATATTCTTGAGTATGAAAATTATATCCATTTATGAAATATGCTGGCCAACTTCGAACTCTTAACTGTGGACCCCATGACAGATAATGTAGCAATCCTTGCCCTCCAATTTCATCATAATTACTGTGAACCTAAGGTTACACATGCAAAGTTAATAATATATATTTAACTAAATGATGTATATAATTTTAATAACTTGGTTTTGATCCATAGGCAACTTACATATGTCTTGAACCATGCTGCAAATTGTTCATCGCACAAACGGTCAAACTCATTTGGTTGTAGTCCAAACATTGAAGTTTGGAAAATCCTAATATTAAAAACCATATCATTATTAGCAAATATTTGACACGCAAAACATATATTTACAAATTTACACTTACTTGAAGTATGGCTCGACTTTTGGACAATTCAGTAAAATATAAGTATGGGATGTATGAAGTTCTTCGCCTGATAAGTAACGAAACTGACATGCGCCGCTTGGTCAACCCAGATAATTGAAAATAGAGAATGTTGTGCAATTGGGATCAATGGGGCCTTCATCATTTCTGCCTGCTCTCCGCCTCTTGCATTGAACGTGCGGCTCAAAATAGTATGATGCAAATGTCGTCACTTCTTCCACAATATATGCATTACAAATTGAAGCTTCAACATGTGCCTTATTCTTCACTTTTTTCTTCAAATGATATAAGAATCTAGTTGAAATAGAAAAAAGCTTATCGGGACATATTATATGATAAACTCATTTGAACTGTATTTTAAAGAAAACATTACCTCTCAAATGGATACATCCATCGAAATTGGACGGGTCCTGCAACTTTGGCCTCATAAGGCAAGTGAACTAAGAGATGCTCCATTGAATCAAAAAACGCTGGAGGAAATATCATTTCTAAGTTGCAAAGAATAATTGGAATATCTCTCTCTAGTTTTTCCATGTGCGATACTTTTAACACTGTCGAGCAAATATCATGGAGGAAATTGCCTAATTCTGTAATGGCGCCCCATACAAAGTTCGGTAAAACTTCCTTCAAAGCTATTGGAATTAGTCTTTCCATCAGGATGTGACAATCATGACTCTTCAAACCTGTCAACTTGCATTCCTTCAAATCAACACATCTCCCGAGGTTCGAAGCATATCCATCGGAAACCGCATGATTTCAACCATTGACAAACAACTCGCCTCTGCTCCTTATCCAATGTATAAAGCTGCTTTCGGTTTTGGTCCCCGCTTTGCTTGCATCCACAGCTAGTATTGGCCGATCGCAAATATCTCTCATATCTTTTCTTGCGTTCAAGTTGTCTTTTGTTTTTCCGGCGACATCCATCACAGTATTTATGACATTGTCGAAAACTTTCTTTTCTATGTGCAAGACGTCAAGATTATGATGAATAAGATGGGCTTTCCAATATGGTAGATCCCAAAATATACTGCGTTTTGTCCACTTATGTGTACTTCCGTACTCAAAAGTCGTGCCGCGCGGGTTTTCAACAACAGTTGGAAAGTCCTGCACACGCTCCCAAATTTGATCGCCAGTCAACCTCAATGGTGGACGCGTTCTTTCAGTCCTATTCTTGCTGAACTCTTTCTTATTCCTTCTAAAAGGATGACTTGGCGGTAAAAATTGTCTGTGACAGTCAAAATAGCTAGGCTTCTTTCCATGTTTTAATCTAAATGACTTTGTCCTCTCCAAACATATCGGACATCCTAAGATCCTAGCTGTACTCCATCCAGATAACATTCCGTAAGCTGAAAAGTCATTTATCGTCCAAAAAAGGGCAGCCTTCATAACAAATGTTTGATCGGTAGAAACGTCATACGTAGGGACACCTTCAACCCATAGCCGTTGTAACTCCTCAATCAATGGTTGCATATAAACATCTATCAACTTTTTCGGATTTTGCGGCCCTGTCACGATCAATGTCAAAAACATATAAGGTGTCTTCATGCACATACCAGGTGGAAGATTATACGGCGTTAAGATAACTGGCCAGCATGAATAACTTTTTCCTGTTCTCCCAAATGGAGCAAATCCATCGGCACGAGACCTAACCCGATGTTCCGAGGCTCCATTGCAAACTCGGGTATGTTCTATCAAAATGTTGCCATGCCTCTGCATCTGAAGGATGACACATTAGACCATTTTCTGTTTCATGATTTGCATGCCAAGTCATGTGTTCAGCAGTGGCTTTAGACACATAAAGCCTTTGCAATCTGGGGATTAAGGGCAGATAAACCATTTGCTTGCATGGTTTACGCTTCTGATTACGACCCGGCCTCCTGTTAATCTTGTACCTAGGTTGGCTACAGAATTTGCAAGATTCTGCATTTTCATCATCTCTCCAATATATCATACAACCCCTACTACATACATCAATCCTTACAACCGGAAGACCTAAGTTATCCACTAGCTTTTTCATATCATAAAAATCACTTGGCATGTTGTTATCACGAGGCAATGATTCCCGCATTACTTCAACAAAAGAGTTGAAGCAATCCGCAGACACATTATGCTTTGCCTTGATATTTAATAGTCGGGCTGTCACCGATAACTTAGTGTGGTCCTCACAACCTGTCCATAGAGGTTCATCTGCTGCTTTCAAGACATCCCAGAACTGATTAGATTGAAAAGTTTCATTATACACATTCTCCTCAAAACCCGTTACTCCTATATCTTCCAACATTGAAGCATGACTAGTACCCACTTGTTCACGTGTAGGAGTAAAACTAGTACTTGCATGATTTGCTTCTGTGACAAAATTATAACTAGCTGCATCAATCACCATCCTCTCGTATGGGTTCAATTGCTCATAATAGCCACATTCTTCCCTAACTGAAAATTGGTCACTTCTTCCATATCCTTCATCAGATATAAATGGTTCACCATGGGAAGTCCAATTATAATAGTTCGGAGTAAACCCAAATCTAATAAGATGTTCTTTAACTTGATCACACACAAGAAATTTACCATTACCGCACTTTTTACACGGACACCTTAACTTATTTCCATCCATAAACTCATATTTACTACTAGCAAAGTCTAAAAATAGTTCCAACCCAGTACGAAACTCATCTGTCAATCCTTGACGTCCAGGTAAGTTCTTGTTATACATCCAAGCCCTTTCTCTTTGCATTGTGTCTGTATTAAAATAAAAAATTCTGGTAAAATATTTAAAATATCATATCTACTGTTCTTAATTAAAACCATAAAATTTTAGAAATTATAATTTTTGTTATTCACGCAACAATTAATATCAAATTGCAAAAATAGAAAAAACTACAATATAAAGAAGACTTACCAGGTGCTATTTGACTGAAATATTTGTAGGAGAAAGTGATCAATTTGATGAGAATTGCAACGTCCACATGGATTGCGAGACCTTCAATTAGGCACATACCCAAAAAAGAATAATCACTTAAGAATCATTTTTTAATAATTTTTAATGTGCGATGGAAACGGAATGTATCCGTCGCAAATTTGCAACGGATACTCAACTCCGTCGCAAATTTTGCGACGGAATTTTCATTTATTCGTCGGAAATTTGCGACGGAATAAGGTTTCCGTCGCAAATTTGTGACGGAATAAGGTTTCCGTTGCAAATTTGCGACGGATACTATGTGCCGTCGCAAACGTTCCGTCGCAAATTTGCGACGAATACTACGTGCCGTCACAAATTTGCGACGGATACTCAAATCCGTCGCAAATTTTGTGACGGAATTTTCATTTATTCGTCGCAAATTTGCGATGGAATCAGGTATCCGTCGCAAATTTGCGACGGCACATAGTATCCGTCGCAAATTTGCAACAGAATTTTCATTTATTCGTCGCAAATTTGCGTCAGAAACTATTTCCGTCGCAAAACGGCGTGGCCGTTCGGCCACATCCAAAGGCCGGCGAGGTATCGCCGGTCGCCGGTCGTTAAACCGGTGATGCAGATACAAAAAAAAAACAAACATAAACATATATTAAAAAAACGGAAATTACAATGCAACGACGAATAGTCACGAAGCTAGCTATGACACTTACCGGTACAAAAGCTTCACCGAGATTAATATGTGCGTGCGCGGATTTTGCTGATTTCAGACAAACGAAAGAGGGAGAAAAACGAGAGAGAGCGAGAGAGGGCGAGAGAGAGAGATAGGGTTGGAATATCACGAGCTGATAAACTACGAATTTGCGACGGACGCAGTTTTCGTCGCAAATTTGCGACGGACTTACAATGCCGTCGCAAATTTGCGACGGTTTTATTTTCCGTTGGAAATTTGCGACGAACGTTTTTCCGTCGCAAATTTGCGACGGAAAATACAATCCGTCGCAAATTCCGTCGCAAATTTGCGACGGCAAAACGTTCGTCGCAAATTTCCGTCGCAAATTTCGTGTTTTTTTGTAGTGGTCAACATAATAATCAATTTTATGAATCCTTTAACATGGCCACCACTAATTCCATGCCCATCCTCCATTGCAACTGTTCAAAGTGGAGGTTACTACGATCGACAGTCTCTATCAATCTGCATCCAGGCAAGCATGCACTTTTGCGTGCATGCACGAGAGAGAGAGAGAACACCCATCGAGATGGAGGTGCTATTATTAGCTAGAGGTGCGGTGACTACGACCGACGGCGGCAATGTCGTGTGGATGACAGGAACCTTGGATGTTGGGTTTCGGAAGAGCTCAAGGTGGGAGAAAGGAAGACCGGGATAAAAGATACAGAAAAACAAAGCAATTGATTTTTGAGTGAGCCGATGTATGCTCCCAAGCATGGTAAACTGAACATCTCAAGTTCTTCCCAAATGGCCGAAAATCCCAATCTCTAAGGGGAAAAATTTCAATGGTAAAAGCCCAGTTAACATCAACTCAAAACGAAGATCGTCGATCCATCAACTGAGGCTTTGTGGTTCTCTAAACAGTTCAATAACAAATCAATCTAAGTGATGGTGAAACCTATATAAGGACGCTAGGGTGAGTGTTAATAAATTTATTGAACTGTATATGTTAATAAATGTCGTTTATATTTCATTTAGGGCAATGTTTCATTAGTTATTATAGCGAGGGATGGAATCAAATAGTGCGATGATGAACATGAAAAGGGCAAGCAGTGGGAAAGTTAAAATTTAAGTAATTTTGTCCTGACTACCATATTATTTCTAATTGGATTATGCTAACATTTGTTTTAGGTTAAATCTTTTATTAGTAATTACAAGGGGTCGAATTGATGAGGGCAACAATTATGAAGATGAAAATGGTAAGTGAAGTAAAGTATAACATGGGAGGCAAGATTTTAATTAGATAAGTAATAAGTTAGTAAGAAATACTTAGATATGATTAAGCATTTAATAAAAAAAATTAACTCCAAACACATTTGTCACTTATTTAACAGTGCTGGCTGTGGACCTACCAATAGTCCTTAATTCACTTATTCATAGTAAAAAAAACATATATCGTTTTTTCTCTTTTTTCATTTTTATTTAATAAATTACATATTTTAAAATATTTGAAATAAGTTATGCAAAAACTTAATTTAGGTTTTTTTTTATCACTTACAAGGAAAGATAAAGTTAACAAGGGCAATGATGATGAGCTAAGTTGGTCAATTTACATTCTTATTAGAAATAATATCCACTCTGGGATCTATTTTAAGAAAACAACTCCATTTCAAACCTCTATTTAAATTTTTTTCTTAAGAAAAAAACTCTAAAAACAAGTGATCTTTTGACGAGTGGTGCGTAGAATTTGAAGTAACACGTTCTACAATATTATGTTTATGGTGGAAATTGAAATTTAAGATGTCTAGAGATATGCTGATTTTTCGTAATGCCAATGATGGCACAATTCTAAACCTTTCAATTATACCAATTGAGTCATAAATCTTTTTTGCCCATATAGTCTATTCGGCTGACTTTGGTCGGAAATTACTAGCATGAACGTCGGCTGTCTTACGTGGCATGGCCGGTGCTGACGTAGACAATTTTTATAATTTTTATTTCTTTTATTTTATTGTATTTCTTTTATTTCTATGTTTATTTTTTTACAACTCTGGGTCGGCAAGGTTTGGGTAAGGGTTGACGCCTTCGCCGGCCACGGGCATGGGCCTCCACGCCCTTGCCAAGATCCAGGCGAGCGCTTCGCGGCCCTCTACTAGATCTGGGCAAGGGCTTGATGCCCTCACTTGTGGCCAGTGAGGGTCAACCGGCCACCTCGCTAGCCCAACATAAAAAAATAAAAATAAAGGAAAGAAATGAAAAGAAGAAAAGAAAAATAATTAAAAAATTAAAAAAAATTAAAAAAATTTGTAAAAATTATCCACGTCAGCGTTGGCATGCCACATAGGACAGCCGGCGTTCATGTCAACGATTTCCAGTCAAAAATTGGCCGAATTGACTACATTGACAAATCGTCAAAAGATTTAGGATGCAGATACTATTGAAAGGTTTAGAACTGAATTGGCATAATTTAGGATTGATCGGCATAAATGCAATAAGTTTAGGACTCGTTTGGTAATTTTCCCGAAATTACACACTCAAACCTTGGCCACTGACTACACTTCCCGTTGATCATCTCTACTGTTTATCTTCTACATGTAAGAAATTTAAGTTAGCAAATCATCGAGCTTACAGTGCATTAAACTATTTAGACACATGAAATTACTCGCTCTAGACCAGAACAAAGTTGACATTTAATATACTAAGTTGTTTCAGATGGGACATAAGATAAGCAAGATTGTACCAAATTGAATGAACCGGATCAGTTCAATTCAAATGTTCTCTCCATAATCGAACTGAATAGAACCATTACGAGTAGCTTCATAACAAAGCAATATGTACATAGATCCCATAACTTCCGAGAGAATCTCTAGGGTAATGCATATGGACACAGGTGTTCCCATAAAGCCATATATAAAGTGAACATAAAAGTTACTAGAGTCTATAATGTAAAAAGGGGGACACAAAAAGAATACGTAATGAATCTTACAGTGGAACATCAAACATGAACCCGAGCAGTCGCTTCACAACACCCGAGCTCAAGACATACAGGAAAAAACACAGTTCCTGTTTCCAGTTATGGAAAGTCCACCTTCTTGCTCTTTCTAAGAATGGAACCCTAGCGAGACCCTCTTTATCTTGAAGTGACTCATGGCACTCACACTTAATGGATGAGCAATTTGCGGCTCCTTTATGCGCCAAGCAGAAGAATCTCTCTGAAACAGTAGATTCCTCTCCATCTATAGACGTTTTCAAGGGAAGGTTCTGTGTAACACAATTCCTGGTCTCTGCTTTTTATTACCTTAAATGCTAAAGATGCTTCTTTAACCAAAGTCGGTTGATGTTTAGACAGCAGGAATAATCCCGCTTACGTCTCTTCCTCTTTCACCTTTTATTTTGTCGTTAATGAGTGGTCCAAAGCATTTGTGAGGATTCATGTCTGCTTAATGAGGAAATATATGACTTGTAAAGCGGTTGATTTTATGCTATATAACAAGAAGGGATAAAGATGATGCTTTTTATTAAGGCGGCGAGATTACATTATCAATTTGTTCCCTGTATGTGATTGACACATGAGAATAATAAGATCTCAGGGCTAAATTGGATGCATCGACAAATTCTCTCTCTCTCTCAACCACAAAGGTTGCCTAGCTTTAGGCCAAAGTCGTGAAACCAAATTAGGGGGGACTTAAGGTGACAACTTCCTTTACACAAATGATTCGTAATGGTCGAATCCTTGTACCGATCTAATCTATTTTCGCAGACACAAACATGTGCGTGTGAACAAAGACACAGGATTTTAGAACTTCGGATGGATTCATGAACTTGGATTAGGACACGATCTAAGTACAGGAGAATTGGAGAGGATAATTTCATTCCCACAAAAAAGATCGACAATGTAAGTTATTTTTTCATTTAGGTATTTAACAAAGGTTTAGGTATATAATTCACTTCTTTCCTTTTTCTTTTGTTCATGTCTAGATATGACCAGAAATGGACAACTTGCATCCTTATGAGGACCCTACAATTGAAAATAGTGTTTATGATTTGCTTTCCGACCTGAAGTATAAGAACATTCACCGCTCTCCAATTGAGTGAACACACTTGGCGAGAAGGGTTGGGAGCTAATCAAGAACTGATTCTTGGGGACCCAACACGAAGAGGCATGGCACAGAGAATCACATAAATCATCAATTGCAATCAAATAAAAATCCCATAAAGCCGACAAATAATATCAATCCTCTAATCAATGAGGAATAAAAACCAGAGCTTCTGTAAAGGGTTTCCGCTTCCACCACGCAAAAGGGTCAAGAGTCCAAGCTAAACCATAACTGGTAGAATCTAGTTACCTTTCTGTTTCGATGTACAAATTGGTTGACACTTGACACGCATTATTATTTTCTCTCTCAAATCACATGCGCCCACACCTGCTGTTTGTTTGCAACACTATAAATATAAGGGTTTCCAAGTTCAAGAAACTCGCCTTCAGTGCCTATTTAGATCATTTCTTTGCACAACCCTAAAAGTTTTCTCTGCTTCAGTAGAGAGAGAGAGGAAGAGAGGGAGAGAGATGGCAAGGGCTTTCGAGCCTCTGACAGTTGGGAGAGTGATTGGGGATGTGATCGACCCATTCACTCCAAACATAAGAATGAGTGTGAAATACGATGGGAAGCAAGTGAATAATGGGCATGAGATCTACCCTTCCTCAGTTGCCGCCAGACCTAGGGTTGAGATTCATGAGGGTGACATGAGGTCCTTCTTCACTCTGGTATCGCACAAATTTATCTTCTTTTAGGACTTTCATTTCTGCATCAAAGATGATCAATAATAAGAGTCATATTGTTCTTTTCCTCGTTTCGGGCAGGTCATGACAGATCCAGATGTTCCGGGTCCGAGTGATCCTTACTTGAGAGAGCACCTTCACTGGTAAGTGATTCCTACTAGAAACCATATAATGTGTGCATGAGTTTGCATCATAATTACGGTAGATTGTTTCATTAACTCAGTCCCATTCAAATGAGATGTAATTTTGATCGAGTATTCCGTCAAATTATTGATTTTGTGCATGATCATTCGGCAGGATTGTCACTAATATTCCTGGTACTACGGATGCAACATTCGGTATGTCTATCCTTCATATTACTTCATTTATCATCTAATCTCTCTCCGTGGCGACAACTTATGTCTTGATTGATTTTACAACATCCGAAGAATTATTCTATCTAAAATCCTAACCGTATGATAATAATATCGCCAGGAAATTGTGTTAAGCCTAGCCTAGCTAAGGTGATCGCGTTGGAACATTGCATTATGCGGACTAGCATAACTTTAGAAGCAGTGACTCACAAGTCTGATGATTCAGATGGATTTATGAACAAACTTTATGCCCATACAAGAATCATTCAATATAAAATGTGTACATGAGCGTGGACATACGACATAGGATTACTTGGTTTGAGGCTTTCTTTGCAAATTATGACAGGAAGGGAAGTGGTGAGCTACGAGATCCCGAGGCCTAACATAGGGATCCACCGGTTTGTCTTCATCCTCTTCAGACAAAAACAGCGACAGCAAATAAGCCAGCCTTCTTCGAGAGATTGCTTTAGCACCCGCAACTTTGCCGCTGAGAACGACCTCGACCTTCCGGTTGCAGCTGTTTACTTCAACGCCCAGAGGGAAACCGCCGCAAGAAGACGCTGATCTGAACACCCTCCCTCTCTCCCCTCCACCCCACCCCCACACCCCCCCCTCTCTCTCTCTCTCTCTCTCTCTCTCTCATTCGCACTTCAAAATCAGTCCAGGGATCTTGTTGTAACACAAATAACCAAGAGAACTGAACTTTCTCTCCCTCTATTTTTATGTTGTTACCTGTTAAAGTCTGCCATGGTTGTCTTTCCATCCAAAGACAATGGATTTGTGACTGATTATTTCCAGATTTGAGCATGTCAAAACTGCTCTCTCTCTCTCTCTCTCTCTCTCTCTCTCTCTCTCTCTCTCTCTCTCTCTCTCTCCGATAGTCTCTCATCATCTCTTCTTGTTATATTCAAAAGGAAAATCATGAGATGGCACGTGAGATGTGAACCAGCATGTTTGCTTTTTATTTTATGCTAAATGCCAAGTTGGGGGTTTCTTCTGGGGCCTGAGTGTGTTGTGTTCCAGCTCAAACATGAAGAATAAAGTTGGAGCATTGGCATCACGCCAAGGGAACATCAATTTCCCATCTCTCAGTCTTATTAACTGTCAGATTTGCGGAGTTATCTCAGAGACACGTTTCTTTTGCTAGTTTTGACAGCATGTCGGCATCTATTTCCAAACCAGCAAGTTTCCTTTTGCCAAACATGTATAGCAATTACTTTTCCAAACCTAGAAGTCCGCCAACTGAATAGATGATGTGTACACGCATGGTACGCATCGGGTACTTCGGTTCGGAAAGATTTATGTGTACGCAGGATGATGTACACAGAAGTAACTCAACATTTTGCAAGCTCAAATACCCGGTACATGATAATAAGGTTTTTAAAATCTTCTCTGTTCTAAATTTGAGTCATACATCAAAGTGATGTTTATTGTCTTAGGTATGTATGATCGTATTGGCTTGCTTTGTGCGGAAACCTCGATGCCTAAGTTCAGGGGTTCGATCGTATATATGGAGAGAAAGGTTAGCACTCGCGCCCATTGCATTTTCAATAACTTTTGAAGATGCACAATAGGTTTCCCTACTTCTTAAATGGAAATGAATTATTAACACTGTCTATTTGAATTTTCTCTCTTAGCGAAGCCCATCTTTCGAACCTGACTGCTTGATATAGATGTTGGCACTTCTGTGAGAGAAACAAGAAAAAAAATGATATCACATACAAGTTTATTTTTCTTTGCAAGCTGACATGACATGTGAATTACCTTACATATATGAAGTGGAACACATTCTACCGTTTTGTTAAAATATATATATATTCCTATTTCATGCCTGTAGATTTCTGAAAGGATTGATGAGTGTAAAAAAGCAGTATTGATAAAAAAAATTACCGGTCACCTAATTTTGAGAAACTTTTTTGTAACCTACCAACACTATTAGGAAATTACTCACTCTTTTCTATAGTAATCAAATTATCAGCTTTTCTTTTATGAATTTTAATTTGTTTTCCTTACCCAACGCCTTAAATTAAGGTTGTACTTTATGTTTGTAATTCATGTCGATTGAGTTTACAGACACGGTAGTAGCTGTAATAACTATCTATGATGATTGTTTGGTATTTCTTGCATCGCCTCTTCTTATATGAACATGCTTCCATTGATTTCACCTTCCATCGGTGTTGTCCTTACTTGCGATGTTTCTTACTGTTCATATTACATTTCTGGGATGATCGTGTTCTTCGCGAGTAATGTTCGTGATGAACATGGACTGTTGTTTTGAACAAAAAAAAAACATGGAGTACTGTAATTTCTGTGATGATTAGCGTCTGCAATAATTTCACTACACAGCCCTCGCTTGTATTTTTTGCATCACATCGCAGTATAGATAGGGGTATGACGTTGGTGACCTCGCAATTTCTGAATAGGTGGAGGGACTTGGCATCTGTTTGAGAATGAATCTTCCTTTCATAAAGTGAAATCTTTTTGAAACAAAAAAACCCGAGATGTATTTCCCCTAGCACAACGGGTCTTGGCAACATCTTCTCCGTTGGGCGTCCACATCCATTGCTGGCAACAGCTTCCATCACCGCCTTGCTCGGTTTGCACTTGGAGCTCTATGCCACCTCATTTGGATAGAGCGTAACAACTTCCTATTTAGAAATGGGACCATTTTCCTGCCTGCGATGCGGAACCATCTTGTCAAAGCTGTTCGAGATAAGGCTCTTTCTCTCAAGCCTGTTGCAGATACTCCGCGCAATAGAAGAATCCAGGCCAGCTGGGACATCCCGACATCTATTTTTCTTAATGTTCTGTAGTTGTTGTTCCTTTGTGGCTCTTTAGTCCGCTTGTTAGAGGCTCAGCTCGTTCTTCTTATCACCCGGGCCCCTGCAGCTTGTAGCGCCCGCTAGCTTTAGTCAGCCGCGACACCTTTGCAACTATCGCAACACCTGTGTTGCGTTAGGTATGAGGTTTTTGTGTACGGCTTTTCTGCTGTATCTTGTGAATTGAAAAGTATATAATCCTCTTACCTTACCAAAAAAAAAAAACCCGAGATGTTTATCAAACTTGTCATGCGTTTTGACTGATTTCGTGGAATCTGGAAAATGGTACTCTAGTGAGTTGTTCTTGTATAGGGATCTTTAAGATAGTCTGATCATGTCTAGGATGAGAAGAGGCGTTTCGAGCCAGTTTGTTCCCAAAGACTACAGCTGCCCATTGCTTAACCCCTTTTTCGAGCCGGTTTTGTTCCCAAGATTTCAACCTTACTAGAGATTACCGACGGGTAACCGGGTTTTTAAAGAACGGTGTTGATCGAACTCCTGCTGCGACTCATAAGTCACGAACAGGACGAGTTTCCTTGTAGATTCCAGAGCTGGAAGCGGGTTACCTACATGATGATCATGGAAAGGGCGCGACAAGGTAAAAAAAGTCCGTATCTACTCTAGTTTCAAGGTTAAGGGCATCGCAAGGGTTTGAACTCAGTGCATTTATGCACAGTCCATTGCTCCATCATTCTTTCGAAGAATATTGTACGGCTTGAGCTCCTAAATTTCCACGCAAGAATCGATGATTTCAACTGAAACTCCACGAACAAGAACACCAAATCTGAACCGCACAAGTTTCCATCTTCCAACCGTGCAGTATAGTGCAAAAAGCAGAAACACATAATCAATCCGACATATATCTAACTTTCAACTATATACGCAACTATCTTTCTTGGTTTTTTTTTTCAGCTACAAAGATCGCATAAGTCGCATCAAATTCCTCTAGCTATATTATCGTACATGAGAGCCCTTGACAATGGGAGCTCGAGAAGCTTCCCTAGGGTCAGTGACTGACCAGCACCCATAATCAGAAACCTCGACGTCTCCGCAAACGACAACCTCCAGCTACTACATCCGGGTAACTCATCGAACGACTTCGCTGGGATGGCGCTGGAGACTTCCTCGGCGGGCAAAAGGCAGTTGGCGAACCGCGTAGTTCCGCCGCTGGTCGCGGCGGTGGCGGCGGCAGCAAAGCAAGAGGTGTCGTCCCAGAAGTAGTTCGGTGGCGGGGTTTTGTCGACGGCCTCTAAGTTGATCTCAAAGAGGTCGTCCTCTTCGTCTTCTAGTTCCTCGACCGAGGCGAGGCGGCTGGGTTGGTTCTTGCCAACGACCAAAGCCATGGCAGAGGAAGGTTTTAGGGGTAATCTGTGATGGAGAATGATGAAAGACTTTTGAGTATTTATAGGATGAGTTTTGAGTGGTGGAAGGGAGGGAGTGTGGGTAAGTAGAACGCCTGCAACAAATCTCCCGCTGATAGGTTTCTGGTTGGTTGCTATTGTTGATGCAATCCAACGTGCTTGCTGACTTATGAACACGCTCGTGTTTTCTTTGGAGTTGTGAGGTTTCTTTGATGGGTGGAAAAATCACCTAACATCGAAGACGAACGCTGGGTCTGAGGGGTAAAACGACTCGAGATTTTGCGATTTCGCCTCGATAAGCCTCGAGTTCTTCCAGTTCGATTTCTATTAGGCGCGGTCTTTTCGGCCTACATCGCGAGCGAGTAATTCCTAGCGAATCCTTTCGCCGGATTGGAAGGGTTGATTGAGTCTATTTGGTAAAACTATTCCGTAGTTCCATCTAACTATAATTAAGAAAGGGAAAAAACTCATTATCTTTGGTTCCAAATGATGGGAACTTTTGGAACAGTCATAAATCATATTGAATACAGCTAAAGATATTAAGACAGAAGTAGAAAATTGGTTTGGAAAGTAATTGCCTCGGTTCTTAATTATTGGGTGTTTGAATATGATCCACTTAGTCGAATATGTACTTAAATTGCCACATCGCTATATCAACTTAATTTTTTATACCGGCATTAGCATCGTGATTTTAATAGCATATATTTTTAGTAGAAAGATTTATTCACGGTAGTGATCTCAAGGCCATAACAAGTGTAAATTGTCATGATCGGTCAGTAAACATGTGCACTCTTGCTCATGGCCTCCAGACTTTATTGTGAACGAGCTAAAACCACTTGGAATTGATGGTTCCCCAAGGGACGGACTTCGGGCGATAATTAGTCATAACTCGTATCTTTTATGTAATTCCAATATAAAATATCGTAACACACTAAAATCGAGAGGTATCAATCAATGAACTAGATTTACTCTTCTTCTTTCTTTTCTTTTTTTTTTTTTCACTCCGACAGTCATCAAGAGATCGGGATCCATTCCCCGAGGATCGTCGGAAACATCCTAGTTTAAGTAGTAAACGCGATGCTACAGGGCTTCGCCTTTATTACTTTGGCAAAAGAATCAAAAAGGGAGAGACATAACTACACAAGCCCAACAACACCCACAGTTTCAAATAGGATACGCTAATGGCCATCTACCATTGACCTAAACCGTCAAGACGAGAGTCAGCAGAAGTAGACTAACGACCTCAACAAAACCTAATGTCCCTTGACCCAACAGCAGCCAAATTCACAACCAACTGTTCCTATTTTAGGACCTAATCTCCCCTACAAGTGATGTTTCGGTAGTGTCCGATGCAGGAGCTGTTCGAACTTCGCGTCATGCTCTCTCGTTTTCTCTGTGCAATCTGCGTCATCATAGCTTGTTGCATAAGGAACAACAGAGAACCTGCGTTCCAAACTGGACAATTCTGATCGCCCACCAAGAAATGAATGCGAATGTCCTCCATGCCCAATCGGCGCCCGTGTTTCAAGAAGCTATTGACTTTAAACGTTTGAGAAGATTAAAAAGGGAAATTGGTGGTGCTCCTTGATGACCTCCGGTGCGGCTCGATTTATGAGCAAGCATCTCTTATTAAATATGAGCAAATTCTGACCTAAAAAAAATTATGAGCGATGGCAAATCTCTTTAGAGCCCAAACCTCCATTTCTCTTACTTTGTTTTCACCTTTCGCTTGGCCCTTTATTTTTGGGATCATGCTGTGAAAAGATAACCGGGGTTCAATGTTTTGGCTGTTAGTCAATCGAGTCTCTAACTACGACCAAAACAAAAAAAAAATCGAGTCTCTAACATTTTATTTTTCTATTTTAAGTACCTAACGCGAAAAAGCCTTAATCAAGTTCCAAGCTTGCCATGGAAGGGTTTCCGAATCAATTTTAAAGTATTGCCATTTAATTAATGTTCTTTTTTACTTTGTTCCGCTCTAACTCTTCTTTGTCTCTTTCTCAACTAAACGCTGCCACCTACCCAATTCCTTTATCATTGGGCCGTGTGCCCAGTGGATATCTACTTGAAAAGTTAACATATGCAAGTCCTTTCTCTAGACTAATTGTCAGTTTGCATATTGATTTTGAAATTTTGCAATATGTTTTCTATTCAAATGATAAACATTTATTACCAGAATATGCTTATTACAAAGATATGCATAAGAATCTATTAGAGATTATCAGCAAAATATGCATAAGCAGCCCCATACTTTAACGTCTCAATAAGATAATTGAAATTACATTAAATGGAGCATGGGATACTACTTCGAATCTATTTTAAAGTGTGATGCAGACTGTAAATTGAATTTGTTGCTGCTGTAAAAATATGCTCTAGAATAGTAATACTAGTTCAAAAAAGGATTTAAGGTGTAGCAATTTTCTCAAAAAGAGGATTTCGAAATGCACATTATCTCAAATAAGATTTTAAAAGTGGTCAAGTTAGTATCAAATAAGGGCCCCTCAGCTTGTTCCGGCGACTAGGGTAGAGGCGATTTCATCCAAATTCACAACCGGGTAAAAAAAAAGTGGTAAAATCCCGAAAACCACAAACCTTAATTTGATGATATATCTTCAAAAAAATGTGGGAGAATATATCTTCAGAAAAGATGCCTACCATTGTTCGAAAGGTGCAATGCTTTTAGCAGAGAGGGGGATGCAAGGTCGTGACATCAACAACACGCATAAACACAGGACTCTGGAGCTCGGCAGCGGCTCCCGAGAATCAGGCTTCAGCATGCGAAGGAACCATCGCCAGATGTCAAGAGAAAATGGTTCAGAACGGAGCCAAAACCGAGCATCAAGAAGAAGCGACGCGAGCGCAGCGCAGCGAGGAACAGAACGGGATTTTACACCAGTGTTGATTTTTCAACCAAGGCAATGATGATGCACAGAAGGGTCAGGACGTTCAGAATCAGAGAGTCCCTCTCGGGGAAGTTTCTGTGAAGGGCCACCTGTAAACATGTCCTGTGCGCGCTTGAGCGAGAAACTTCTTGTTTTTTGCGCTTGAATCCACGATGAATCTTGGAACTCAATTTAGGGTTTTTTTGGTTTTTAGGATTTTTTTCCCCGTTGCAAATTTGGAATGAATCGCCCCTGCCCTGGCTACCGGAACAAGCCAGCTGTCGAGTTTGGATATTTTATTTGAGACTAATTTTGCCACTTCAAGCTCTTATTTCAGACACGGTGCACTTTGAGGCTCTCTTTCGAGAAAAGCCTCCACCTCAACTTCCATATGGAATTTTCCCTAGAAAATTGAAAATGTAAACTAAGTTGCAAGGATGCCAATAGATGATTCGAGTTATTTGTAGTGTGCCGGCGAACTGTACTTGGATACAATAAATATTGACTCATATTGTCTTGACCTCTTCATAAAATTTATCGAAATCGTTTTACTTTCCTTCAAGGAGTCCAAAAGCATTACCTATTTATCAGATATTTTTTAGAGAAACAACAATGAAATCTTAGATATCATTACCAAATGTAGCTTCAATACAGTGTCAATTTAACTCATCTTTCTTGGTGAAGCAACACCAAGGCACATAAATACTTTTATATAACTTTTTCGAAATCATAAGTAACTCTTTGTCGTTGATTTTCATTTATCTTTATCATTTTGTAATATTCATTCATTTGTCAAATACGTTCAAAATAAAGTATACCATTTTGAACACCTATCGAAAATTCAAATAATACTAAAACTTGTTCTAAAGCTCATTCAAAAACTGTCACGCCCCGTACCCCGCGAAGCGCGAACATCCCACGAAGAGGTCGAATTTGATGCGACGTCCCAGGACGCGTCGCCGACCCAACGCCCAACAATCAGATAAACATCTCGCATGCGGAAGCGACGTATATAAATATATATACACCGGTACACAAACAAGATAATCAAGGATAGCACAGTACTAAAACCATCATATTAAAAACATATACATTTCATTACTATCAACTATATACAATATTCATGTCTACCCCATAATACATTTATAAGAGCCAAAACGGGCCAACAACCACCAACCAAAAGAGGGTACGAGGCACGGCGGTCCACACCATATTTAGCCGGGGCTTCTCCCAAAACGAATCGGCACACCTGCCATCCTCAAAGCCGGGGGTCTGAAAATGTGGGTTATTACAACCGTGAGACGAATCTCAGCGAGTACAACCCCTAAACCTAGGCTAGGCTAACATGCATTCTCCTGACCGGAAACAAATATTTAAAAACCATAACACAACAACAATCAATGATTCTCTGACCCTGCAGGTTAGATAGTTCAATATATAATCATCACGGCACATACGTGGCACACATAGTCACACGTACGCCAATCACATGCTCATGCACCGAGTCTCACACACTCGCATGCCAGTCCATGCATGTTCCTGCATGCAAATGTCGTTGACATGTCATATGCATTTCCCGGCCCATTGGCCCACACTGACGCACTGGCAATCGCCCAATTTATTATTTATTACGACTCGAGTCAACAATATTCACGGCCCGGTGCGTCTAGCCCGCTTCAAAGTGCATGAGGCGCAGAACCGATCCGGCCCGGTGTCTCTAGCCTCGCTTCAAAGTGCATGAGGCGCAACACCGATCTCCTTACGAACCAGAGCCTGCTTCAAAGTGCATGAGGATGGTCGTCTTCCGGACGTACCGGGCATCGTCTTGCTTCAAAGTGCATGAGGACGGTATCGACCCGAAGGTCACGACCCGAAGGTCCTTAGGTGATCACACAACTCATTATTATCTGAACCCAGCGTATGACGCTTCGGGGTATTTTAGGTGATCATACACTCATGGCAGGCACGCATTCTCGCACAACTCCACCACATGCCTCACTCTAGGCATACATAATGCGTGTCCATGTCATGCGATGCAATGCGCCATGAGCACCAATGAAATTCAATCACTCAATATCACAACACGTGCTCAATTGGCCCAATTAATACCGTGTGGCCCAACGTGCGATTCACAATTCAATAATTAATTTCAAACCAATCATTGGTAAATCGCACTCCACATAATTCAGCCACACGACATGCGACATGGTAGTACGAAATCAATCATAATTAAGCACAAATTACGTACAACCAGTCAACCCGGACATACCAGGTAATTTTCCAATGGGCTCCTAAATTGGTCATTTAATCCAATTAATCTCCCCAAATAATTCTCATTAATCCACTAAATTTTCCCGATAACAATTTCTACCAATCAGTCCTCAACCCAGTCTGAAATACACACTGATACTACCTAAGCTAGTCCAGAAAAACGCACTATTAGTCCTAATCCGGGTTTAGGAATTTTACTCACTTAATTTCTAGACCACGGCGACGAGGAATGGCGGCCGATCACTGGTGAACAGTGGAACCGGCGGCGGCGTTTCCGGCGACGGCGTACGGACAACGTGAACAGTGACCGTACTGACGGCGTGAACAGTAACCGTACGGAACGTCGTACGGAAACTGTACGGACGGCGATGAACAGCGACGTACGGACGTCGGCAACGTCACAGTGGCAGCAGTTCAGCCGATTGGGCTCCGACGCGGCGGCGGTGAGGCTCCGGCACGGCGGCAGTGCTAACCCTGGAGAGAAAAAGGGAGAGAAAGAGAGAGAAAAGGAGAGAGAAAGTGGTCGGGTGAGGCTGAGGCTAAGGCTGGGGACAGAGGTGGTCGACGGCGAGGCACGGTGGCCGGCGACGGCGCTCCGGCGGCCGGCGGTGAGCTCCGGCAAAGCCAAGCCGAGAGAGAAAATGGGAGAGAAAGAGTGATCGGGAGGGGAGAGAGAGCTCTGGCCGAGAGTGAGGGTGAGAGGAGAGAGAGAGGATTAAATTCTGGTCAAATAATAGGGGCTAGGGCGCCAAGTGTCGCCAATCTACGCAAAATGACCAAAACGCCCCTAATCTAACGGCCTTAATTAATCCTTATCCAAAAAGTGAAGGGTAAAATGGTCTTTAGCCCCGATAATGCAGCTGATCCAAAAAGTGAAGGGTAAAATGGTCTTTAGCCCCGATAATGCAGCTGATAATCATCAATAATTTTCCCAAATAATTTCCCAAAAATTCGGACCCGAAAATAGCCTAGGGGCAAAACCGTCATTTTTCCGGTCCCGGGGCGAAGTTCCATTTTTCGCCCGTACCAACCCTCCATGTGCGTGGCCAACATAATGTGGTATCGGAATCGCGAAATTCATCGCGCAAGCCCTCGAAAATCCACGTCAAAGTTTCGGGAATAAAATAATATTATTTTTCTAATTTTTGTCGAAATTCCAATTTTTGGCCATAACGACTCCTGGTATGCGTGGCCACCCAAAAATGGCGTCGGCCTCGAAAAATAACCTCATTTGGCCTTGAAAAGCAACGCTGGCGTCCCGAGGGGCAAAATCGTAATTTTTCATCCCCTGACCGAAATTCCAATTTTTACTCATACTAACTCCAAACGTGTGTGGCCAACGTGATATGACGTCAAATTCCCAAAAATAGTCTCTTAAGCCTTCGAAAATCGACATCGAAATCCGGCCCCAATTCCGTGAACAAAACTCGCTAAACTTTCAATTTCAGGGTCTCTCACTAACGGGCGGCTGTTTAGGGATTACGCGTATCGACCTAGGGCTATCCGTATCGTAATGGTCTCGATCATCGAGAGAATGAGAAATTATCACTAGTTCTAGAGGTCACGATCGTTCGGTTCAAGTTCAGGACTGGTTGGCCACGTGTACTTTCGGTCTTGCAGAATCACCTGCGTCCCTATTGTACATCGTAGGCCTTGGCCAAACCCAATCCATTACCCTTTCCTACGATCGGCTCACGTTGGCCCAAAATATTCCCTCAGCGTCTCTCGTGATCGGTGTCCGTTTCACGATAGGGTCCCCGGTCCACGTACTGCTTCTTAATTAGCCATACCCTATTGGTTAGTATCCCGAGAGTGATCAGCTCTGGGCGAGACTTACTAAAATGAAATGCGAATTAATATCAGTTTTATTGATCCCGGAATTACATCGAAATTCGGGCTATTACAATTCTTTCCCCCTTACAAAAATTTCGTCCTCGAAATTTACAATCTATCCTTATCTACTCAAATAACTGGTGGTGTTGACGTCTCATAATTTCTTCGCTTTCCCACGTGGCACCTTCTGTTCCATAGTGCTCCCAGACAACTTTGACCATCGGGATCGTCTTGTTCCTCAGCACGCGCTCTTTTCTATCCTCGATCTTGACTGGTCTCTCCACGTACGACACTTTATCGTCCACTTCTATCTCCTCATACCTTAAGACATGAGTCGGGTCTTGATCATACTTTCTTAACATCGACACGTGGAAAACACTGTGCACTTGAGACAAATTGGGCGGCAAGGCAAGTCGGTAAGCCATATCTCCAATCTTTTCCAAAATCTCAAATGGCCCGACATACCTAGGACTCAGTTTTCCCTTCTTGCCGAATCTAGATAATCTCTTCATAGGCGACACCTTAAGAAACACGTAATCTCCAACCTGAAACTCTAAAGGTCGTCGTCTTCGATCGGCATAACTTTTCTGGCGACTCTGCGGTGTTCTGAGTCTGTCTCGAATGACCTCAACTGCCTCAACTGTCTGCTGGATCAACTCTGGACCCATGATACTCCGTTCACCCACTTCATCCCAACACACCGGCGTCCTGCACGCCTTACCATTTAAGGCCTCAAACGGTGCCATTTGAATGCTCTGCTGATAGCTATTATTATAGGCAAACTCCACCAAGTGTAACTATTCCTCCCTTTTGCCTTGAAAATCTATCACACAAGCTCTCAGCATATCCTCCAGGGTTTGAATGGTCCTTTCAGACTGGCCATCTGTCTGTGGATGGTATGCCGTACTAAACTGTAACTTCGTTCCTAAGGCCGTTTGCAAACTTTTCCAAAAGTTGGCCGTAAATCTCGGATCACGGTCTGAAGTGATCGTTACTGGTACTCCATGCAACCTCACGATCTGCCTCACATACAAGTCTGCGTATCTATCCAACTCAAAGTCCTTTCGCAGCCGAAAGTTCGCCGATTTAGTCGGTCTATCCACTATTACCCGATTGAATCATGTCCTTTCTCGGCTTCTTGGCGATCTGTCACGAAATCCATTGTAATATGTTCCCATTTCCACTTTGGGATTTCTAATGGTCTCAATAATCCTCCAGGCTTACAATGTTGTGCCTTCACTTGTTGACACGTCAAACACTTAGCTACATGCCTGGCCACATCTACTTTCATCCCATTCCACCAATAGTGTTGTCTCAAATTCTGGTACATCTTCGTACTCCCCGGGTGGATACTGTAATTGCTCCTATGAGCTTCCGATAATATTTCTTCCTTAAGTTTTATATCATCCAGCACACACAATCGCCCTCTAAATTTCAGAACTCCATCCTCAGACACTTGAAAGTCCGGTTTCCTCCTAGCTGCATCCATCTCAATAATCTTTTGGATTTCTGGGTCCATAGACTGTAGTTCCTTAATCTTGACCTGAATTTCTGGCTCAATCCTCAAGGCGGCCAGCAAATTCGATACTCGACTCATCTCGAACTTAAACTCAGAATCCCTGAGTCTTTCCAACAAGGTCCACTCCTTGACCATTAAATGCGCCAAACTAGACTTTCGACTCAAAGCATCTGCCACTCGATTGGCTTTCCCAGGGTGATACAGAATGTCGCAATCATAATCATTTAGAAGCTCCATCCATCGGCGCTGCCTCATGTTCAACTCTTTTTGCGAAAATAGGTACTTGAGGCTTTGATGATCAGTATAAATCTGGAATTTCTCTCCACACAAGTAGTGCCTCCAGATCTTAAGTACAAACACGATAGCAGCTAATTCCAAATCATGCATCGGGTAATTCATCTCATGCGGCCTCAACTAACGCGACGCATATGCCACCACTTTTCCATGCTGCATCAGCACACAGCCCAATCCTCTTAGCGAAGCATCGCTATAAATCTCGAATCCTCCTGGGCCCGACGGAATGGTCAATACAGGGGCAGTCGTTAACCGGTGTTTCAATTCCTGAAAACTCCTTTCACACTTGTCATCCCATTCAAACTTCACCTCCTTCTTAAGCAGCTTTGTCATTGGCATGGCTATTGATGAAAATCCTTCCACGAATCGCCTGTAATAACCAGCCAATCCGAGAAAACTTCGAATCTCGGTTACTGATGTTGGTCTAGGCCACTTGGTAACTACTTCAATCTTAGCTGGATCTACCGAAATTTCATCCCCAGAAACGATATGCCCAAGAAATCCTACTCTGCTGAGCCAAAACTCACACTTGCTGAACTTGGCATACAACGCATGTTCTCTCAAGGTACGTAGCACTTCAGCCAAGTGTACCTCATGATCGTCGGGGCTCTTAGAGTATACTAGTATATCGTCAATAAAAACTATCACAAACTGATCCAGGAATTCCTTGAACACCCGATTCATCAAATCCATGAAAGCGGCTGGGGCATTCGTTAATCCGAAGGGCATGACCGTAAATTCATAATGCCCGTACCGAGTCCTGAAAGCAGTTTTGGGAATGTCCTCATTTCTGATCCTTAGCTGATGGTACCTAGTCCTCAAATCTATTTTGGAAAACATTGAGGCTCCTTGCAACTGATCAAACAGATCATCAATCCTTGGCAGTGGATACTTATTCTTCACTGTTACTTGGTTCAACTGCCGGTAATCTATACACAATCTCAGAGTTCCATCTTTCTTCTTGACAAACAGGACTGGCGCTCCCCATGGAGACAGACTAGGGCGAATAAAGCCTTTGTCTAGTAGTTCCTGTATCTGGACCTTTACCTCTTTCAATTCTGATAAAGACATCCTATACGGCGCTTTCGAAATCGGCTCTATTCCTGGTGCCAATTCAATCACAAACTCCACCTCTCGCTCAGGCGGCAAACCCGGCAATTCCTGAGGAAACACCTCGGGAAAATTGCTTACTACGGGTATATCTTCCAACTTAGGTTCCACCACTGTTAGATTCACAACATTTACCAAATATCCTTCACACCTTTCATCCAACAGCTTATTCACCTCAAGCGAGGAAATCCAAGGGATCGAGGTTCCTCCTCGGTTTCCTTGAAATACAAAACTAGGATATCCATCTGGATTAAACTGGATCACTCTACTGCCGTAATCCACTACGGCATTTTGTTTAGACAGCCAATCCATACCAATTATCACATCAAAATCGAACATGGCCAACACTGCCAAGTCGATGCTTTCTCCTCTATCCCCAATCACTATTTTACAATTAGGACACCCCAATGACACTAACACTTTATCATTTAATGGGGTTGTCACACAAAGCATGGTCTCGAGCACAACAGGTTTAATTCCAACCAATCTAACAAACTGCTTTGAAATAAATGAATGGGTCGCCCCCGGATCAAACAATGTATAGGCAGCACGATCACATAAAGAAATCGTACCTGTGACCACGCTCGGCGTATCCTCCGCCTCTCTACGTGCCATAGCATAAACTCGCCCTTGCGCTGGCGGCCTGCTCTGATTAGCTGGTGGGGGATTCCCGGCTTGATTCCCTATTCTGGTTTGCTGCGGTTGCCCTGGGGGTACTGAAGGGCGCTGTTGGGGACAATTTTTGATCTGATGCTCCAAACTTCCACACTTAAAACAAGCCCCAAATCGGCTCGAGGGAGGGTTCGGTTTCCCAAGGTTCCTCCTAATTGGTGGGACGAAGCGCCTATTCCCTGTCATTGGTCTCTTCCCCAGACGGCGGTTATCTCTGTTCTGGGCAAACCGCGATCCAGATGCGGCTGCCCTATCCACCTGGTCCCGCTCAAGAGCCTGAGCTCTATCATAGATGTCCTCATAGGTTCTCAGATTGGACGGTATTAACAGGGTACAAATGTCAGGTCTCAATCCTTTCCGGAATTTTCGCGCCTTATCCTTGGGATGTTCCACCATCCTCAGCGCAAACTTAGACAATCTAGCGAATTCTGCCTCATACTGATTGACAGTCATCTGACCCTGGCGGAGTCGCACAAATTCTGCTATCTTCCTGTCCCTGGCACTATCCGAGAAGTATTTCCCATAAAAATTTTCAGTAAACATAGCCCAAGTCTGGGCGATACCTTCCGGAAATACTCTTCCCTTGGTGGCCTTCCACCAATCACTCGCATTTTCCTGCAACTGATAAACGGCTAGTGTCACTTTCTCCTGCTCGGTGCACCCCAACACCTCAAACGCCTTTTTCAGTTCTTCTACCCACTTCGGTGCAGCCTCGGGGTCACCTTTTCCCGTAAACTTAGGCGGCTTCAATTTCATAAATTGCTCCACTAGATGGGGCATCAATCTAACCCCTGCTGGTTGGCCTGCCCTGGATTGGCCTGATTTATTTCATTACCAGCTATCGGGGCGGCCTCAGCTGCCTGAGCATAAGCTGCGGCCCTTTCCTGAGCCTGCAATCCCATAACACGCCCTATCTCCCGTAGGGTATTCATTACCTCATCAAACCTGAGATCTCTAGCCTCTCGGACTCCCTCGCTAGCCTGGGCTTGGGGCTCCTTCCCCCTTCTCCTACTTGGAGCTTGAATAATGTCCTCTAGTCGGCGGTCTCGGCCCTCTTGGCCTTCTGAACTAGGCTGACCCTGGGGTTCCTTACCCTTTCTTCTACTCATCTTGCTACCTGGCTATACAACTACCTGCTATAATTCCATCAAGGAATTAAAGACTTAAACCAATCTATCACAGTCTAAGCCCTAAGCAGGTACGAAAACAACAATCAAGCAATCAACATGCGGCTTACTAAGAATTAATCAACTCATCACCCAAGGGTTTTGCATACTCACCTCAGGTCCTGCCGCGCCTGCACTTTACGGGTCAAACAACCAATCAATTCAAACACAAACACACGCTGTCAGGAGATACATGTAGCACACGAGGTCACCCTACTGACTACCCATGGTCTCATCGCTCCTTATCACTCCAGGCTTCGACCAAATGGAATCGAGCTGACCTTGCTCTGATACCAAATCAAATGGGGATGTCACGCCCCGTACCCCGCGAAGCGCGAACATCCCACGAAGAGGTCGAATTTGATGCGACGTCCCAGGACGCGTCGCCGACCCAACGCCCAACAATCAGATAAACATCTCGCATGCGGAAGCGACGTATATAAATATATATATACACCCGTACACAAACAAGATAACCAAGGATAGCACAGTACTAAAACCATCATATTAAAAACATAGACATTTCATTACTATCAACTATATACAATATTCATGTCTACCCCATAATACATTTATAAGAGCCAAAACGGGCCAACAACCACCAACCAAAAGAGGGTACGAGGCACGGCGGTCCACACCATATTTAGCCGGGGCTTCTCCCAAAACGAATCGGCACACCTGCCATCCTCAAAGCCGGGAGTCTGAAAATATGGGTTATTACAACAGTGAGACGAATCTCAGCGAGTACAACCCCTAAACCTAGGCTAGGCTAACATGCATTCTCCTGACCGGAAACAAATATTTAAAAACCATAACACAACAACAATCAATGATTTTCTGACCCTGCAGGTTAGACAGTTCAATATATAATCATCACGGCACATACGTGGCACACATAGTCACACGTATGCCAATCACATGCTCATGCACCGAGTCTCACACACTCGCATGCTAGTCCATGCATGTTCCTGCATGCAAATGTCGTTGACATGTCATATGCATTTCCCGGCCCACTGGCCCACACTAACACACTGGCAATCGCCCAATTTATTATTTATTACGACTCGAGTCAACAATATTCATGGCCCGGTGCGTCTAGCCTGCTTCAAAGTGCATGAGGCGCAGCAACCGATCTGGCCTAGTGTCTCTAGCCTGCTTCAAAGTGCATTAGGCGCAACACTGATCTCCTTACGAACCAGAGCCTGCTTCAAAGTGCATGAGGATGGTCGTCTTCCGGACGTACCGGGCATCGTCCTGCTTCAAAGTGCATGAGGACGGTATCGACCCGAAGGTCACGACCCGAAGGTCACGACCCGAAGGTCCTTAGGTGATCACACAACTCATTATTATCTGAACCCAGCGTAAGACGTTTCGGGGTATTTTAGGTGATCACACACTCATGGCAGGCACGCATTCTCGCACAACTCCACCACATGCCTCACTCTAGGCATACATAATGCGTGTCCATGTTATGCGATGCAATGCGCCATGAGCACCAATGAAATTCAATCACTCAATATCACAACATGTGCTCAATTGGCCCAATTAATACCTTGTGGCCCAATGTGCGATTCACAATTCAATAATTAATTTCAAACCAATCATTGGTCAATCGCACTCCACATAATTCAGCCACACGACATGCGACATGGTAGTACGAAATCAATCACAATTAAGCACAAATTACGTACAACCAGTCAACCCGGACATACCCGGTAATTTTTTAATGGGCTCCTAAATTGGTCATTAAATCCAATTAATCTCCCCAAATAATTCTCATTAATCCACTAAATTTTCCCGATAACAATTTCTACCAATCAGTCCTCAACCCAGTCTGAAATACACATTGATACTACTTAAGCCAGTCCAGAAAAACGCACTATCAGTCCTAATCCGGGTTTAGGAATTTTACTCACTTAATTTCTAGACCACGGCGACGAGGAACGGCGGCCGATCACTGGTGAACAGTGGAACCGGCGGCGGCGTTCCCGGCGACGGCATACGGATGACGTGAACAGTGACCGTACGGACGGCGGTGAACAGTTACCGTACGGGGACGGCGGTGAACAGTAACCGTACGGGAACGCCGTACGGACACTGTATGGACGGGCGATGAACAGTGACGTACGGACGTCGGCAACGTCACAGTGGCAGCAGCTCAGCCGATCGGGCTGCGGCGGTGAGGCTTCGGCGCGGCAGCGGTGCTAACCCGGGAGAGAAAAAGGGAGAGAAAGAGAGAGAAAAGGAGAGAGAAAGTGGTCGGGTGAGGCTGAGGCTGAGGCTGGGGACAGAGGTGGTCGACGGCGAGTCACGGTGGCCGGCGGCGGCGCTCCGGTGGCCGGCGGTGAGCTCCGGCAAAGCCAAGCCGAGAGAGAAAATGGGAGAGAAAGAGTGATCGGGAGGGGAGAGAGAGCTCTGGCCGAGAGTGAGGGTGAGAGGAGAGAGAGAGGATTAAATTCTGGTCAAATAATAGGGGCTAGGGCGCCAAGTGTCGCCAATCTACGCAAAATGACCAAAACGCCCCTAATCTAACGGCCCTAATTAATCCTTATCCAAAAAGTGAAGGGTAAAATGGTCTTTAGCCCCAATAATGCAGCTGATAATCATCAATAATTTTCCCAAATAATTTCCCAAAAATTCGGACCCGAAAATAGCCCAGGGGCAAAACCGTCATTTTCCGGTCCCGGGGCGAAGTTCCATTTTTCGCCCGTACCAACCCTCCATGTGCGTGGCCAACATAATGCGGTGTCAGAATCGCGAAATTCATCGCGCAAGCCCTCGAAAATCCGCGTCAAAGTTTCGGGAATAAAATAATATTATTTTTCCAATTTTTGTCGAAATTTCAATTTTTGGCCATAATGACTCCTGGTATGCGTGGCCACCCAAAAATGGCGTCGGCCTCGAAAAATAACCTCATTTGGCCTTGAAAAGCAACGCTGGCTTCCCGAGGGGCAAAATATTTTCATCCCCGGACCGAAATTCCAATTTTTACTCGTACTAACTCCAAACATGTGTGGCCAGCGTGATATGACGTCAAATTCCCAAAAATAGTCTCTGAAGCCTTCGAAAATCGACATCGAAATCCGGCCCCAATTCCGTGAACAAAACTCGCTAAACTTTCAATTTCAGGGTCTCTCACTGACGGGCGGCTGTTTAGGGATTACGCGTATCGACCTAGGGCTATCCGTATCGTAATGGTCTCGATGATTGAGAGAATGAGAAATTATCACTAGTTCCAGAGGTCACGATCGTTCGGTTCAAGTTCAGGACTGGTTGGCCACGTGTACTTTCGGTCTTGCAGAATCACCTGCGTCCCTATTGTACATCGTAGGCCTTGGCTAAACCCAATCCATTACCCTTTCCTACGATCGGCCCATGTTGGCCCAAAATATTCCCTCAGCGTCTCTCGTGATCGGTGTCCGTTTCACGATAGGGTCCCCGGTCCACGTACTGCTTCTTAATTAGCCATACCCTATTGGTTAGTATCCCGAGAGTGATCAGCTCTGGACGAGACTTACTAAAATGAAATGCGAATTAATATCAGTTTTATTGATCCCGGAATTACATCGAAATTCGGGCTGTTACAAAAACTTATTGTAATCCGTAATTTAAAGTTTATTCTCACCAATTATAAGACAATAGGGATTTTCGTCATCAATGATAAAGTGATAAGAATCATCTTTGATAAATATTTTAATCATTTTTAAATAAATGTTAAAAATTAAACTTACAGACCCTTAATTGAGTTTTGCATGCTTGTTGACTTGTAATTCTCAAATATAAATATTAAGAACTAACACATTTGAGTTCACTATAGTTATGCATCTAATCATGAGAGTCCTAACTAATTATCCATTAATGAAATATGAGAAATTGTATAATATATTGGAAATCTAATCATTGCATAGTTATATTTTTTTCATTTGCATCGACGAGAGATATCACGAAAATATGCATAAGGATTAAATACGCAAAATTATAGGTTTGCATTGATTAGAGATTGATTTACCAAAATATGCATAAGAACTAGAGATGTGAAAGTTTGTTTAGATTGGAGATTTGTTAGGAAAGGAGATTTGTTAAAGTGGATATTAGCAAATTGGCCTAATAATCTAAAAAAACCCCAACTTTAGGTCCAATCCCAGTTCTACCCTTAACTTTTTTTGGTCATGTAAAAAACTCCCAATTTTAGGTTTAGTCCCAATTCTACCCTAAACATTTTTGTCCCATGAAAAACTCTCAACTTTACGTCATATCTTAATTTTACCATCCAGTCCTAATTTTACCCTAAAATTTTTACAGTCTCATAAAAAAATCACAATTTTTTATTTGAGTCACAAATCTATTCCTATTAACCTCCCATCCAAAATTTCTTATTGACCGCCGAGAGATTGAAAATTCCCGAGCACAAACTATTCGAGCGTCCAGAGCCGAGTGTTCCAAGTGTGAGTTCTACGACCACGAGAGATGAAACACTCTCGAGCACGAGAAATTAAAGGACAAGCGCAAAATCAAAGATCTTTGAGCGAGATGGAAGGAAGACTTTCTTATGAGTAAGAGGAATTGTAGAAAGCTAACCCTAATTACTCTAATTTTTTACCTAAATTTCATATTTAACAAGACGTTGTTTGAGTTGATATGGATATTCACCCCCAAAAGACAACTTCTCAGATCTCAAATTTGGGGAAAAACTAGAGTAATAACATGGAAATGTCATGTAAGATCACTAAGGGTGCATTTGGTTCAGCATTTCCCCCTTGAGGTGTTTGGCAAGCATTTCCAATGAGCACTCGACCGAAAGCCAGCATTGGAAATGCTGAAAGCCCAAGGCTGGTCCGGACCAGCTTTGAGCTTTGAGCATTTGCCTAATGCTGAACCAAATTTTCTTCTTCCCAAACTACCCTCACTAATTCTCCAATGTTCCAATTTTGCCCCTTGTGATTGTTCATCTTTTTGGACTAAGGGTGGCCGGCGAAGCGCCAGCGCCAGTTTGGCTCACCAGCAGCCGTAGCCCATCGCTAGCTCCGGTGAAGGGTAAGCTTTTTTTTTAATAAAAAAAAATCCCAAAGCCCTTTGCAAAATAAGATTTACCAAACACTACTTGTGCTAAAGTAGCTTCACAATTGAGTTTTTATCAAACGCAATTTGCATTTCTCTAAAGGGCTTTAAGTTAAAGATATTTGCATTTTCCTAAAACCCTTTGGGAATGTTGAACTAAACACACCCTAAGAGCAATTTTGGACGGAGAGTTAATAGGCACAGATATGAGACTTAAGTAAAAGTTGGTGATATTTATGAGACAAAAAAAAATTTAAGATAAAATTGGGACTAGACCTAAAGCAGAGGTTTTTTATGAGATAAATAAAGTTTATGATAGAATTTGAGGTTTTTTACGAGACAAAAAAATTTAGGGTAAAATTTGGACTAGACCTAAGATTGAAGATTTTTTATAAGACAAAAAAAGTTTAAGATTAAAATTAAGTCTAGAGCTAAAGTTAAGTTGGGGTTTTTTTTAAGGTAGTAGGCCCAACAAATTATTGGGCAAGTACATCGATTAAAGAATTATTTCCAACATATGCATAAAAATTGAAGACCTAAAATTTGAGATTTGCATCGATTAGAGATTTATTACCAAAATATGCATAAGAATTAGAGATGCAAAATTTTAGGATTAAAGATTTGGTAGGATTAGAGATTTGCTAAAGTGATTCGCGTGGCTTAGCCTTGAAGGAACTTGATCCACTTATAAATATGTGTGTGGATGTGCGTGTGCGTGGGCACGACATGTAAATTTAGGACTTCTCTGTCTCCTTGTAGTCATTGGATACTTTTTAAAGAAATAGAAACTCGATTAAGCTCGAGAACCTGCAAGCTCAGTATTGGCATGCTTGAGCTCAACTCAAAAAGGTACTCGAGCTCAGACTCGGAAAAAATACTCGAGCTCAAGCTCAACTCCAAATTAGGAGAGTCACTCTCGAGTGCTGATCAAGTCGAGCTTTCGTTAATCCCTTCCACCAGCTTCCGAAACTGTTGAAAGGCTTACAGCAAAACCCCTACGGAAATGGCAATTTTGGTCTCAAAATGCATGGACAAAAATTAACACCAAAACTATCACACAAGATACTCGGAAGCCAAAACTAGCTTTCAGAAATTTTCCAAAAGCATCCTAAATTATGACAAACTCCACATTAACCTTTAAACAACTCACTGAGAATTTCATTTCATACATATCTCAAATCAGTTTCAGTATAACAAGCATTAGTCCATCGTGGATATCTCTGATGAGCCCCATCTACAAGGCCAATTTCAATTGCGTATGTCAAGATCATAAGCGAAAGCAAAAATCCTCAGAAAAGAGTTGTATTTGATCATAACCACCCAAGTGGACGTGATTTTAGCTTTAGCTTCTCCCGGTGTCCCAGCACTTTCTGGGTGTAAAAATTGACACAATTTCCTGTGAGTATCTCTCTATCCTTTTAACTAGACACGTTCTTAATGGCTTTAAGCATATGGGCCGTCCTAGCAGATGAATCGATTCATGGGATTGACTCGTAGACAGCAAAATTCAACATGACCAGACTCCTAGTATTTCCATGTAACAGCCCCTTTTGTAAAACTTTAATATTTCCTTCTTTCTAAACCAGTCTTAGATTGCAACCAGACACGAAATTCTTACCTTGATTAGAGACTGCTGCAGATGGGATAATAAGGAACAAGAATACCTCCCCCATGGCCTGTATCGATCAACCTAACAAAGCCTACTTTCTTACCTTCGGATCTCACTGACCAGTAGAGTAGTAGATCCACCAACCAAGCAGAGCAGCCGAGAACAAAACATGTACCAGCAATAAAAGTGGATAGGACAAGAATCACCTCGTAGAGGTACATTTTGCACTTCCAGGTTCTGCTGCATATTACTTGAATACACTGGTATGTGTAGCCACCAATTCATGGAGATAAATAGCATAGTATAAAACCTCATCAGACTAGTTCCTTGTTTCTTCAATACATATACCAAGGACAAAACCTCGCTTTCCCAGCACATCCTCAGTAAGCATGCTTGAACTAAGTTTGACATGATAGCAGCGAAATATGAAGCATCCATTTAGTCTTTCTCAAGTGATTCTACAACTTCTGGAAATTTGGAACAAACTCCACGTTCCGACGAAAAGTTAAATAAACATTAACCATCGTTAGTTTCCCCATGTACAGCCTAAGCACACTACTACAATTTGTCCTCTAGTTCATGGCAATTGAAATAGCAACCAGGACCCTCAGAGTACTTACAAATACCTTTTTTTCACGAGAGACTCCAATTCCAGTATAGAAAAGCTACATATGGTTTCCCGGCACATACCTTAGCAATTTCAGGCTTAAACTAAGCTCGAACTACAAGCATTAAGGCCCCGTTTGGTTCAGCTTTGAGAAGAGGCTTTCGGCCTCGAAAGCCCCTTCCCAAAATGCTGAACCGTTTGGTTCGGCTTTCCGAGTTTGGAAAGCTGAAAGCCAGCATTTGGAATGCCATTGGAATGCCGAAAGCCCAAAGCTGCTTTGGGCTTTCAGCATTTGTGGAATGCTGAAGCCTATTTTTCCTTCCCAAATTGCCCTCACTCAAATTTCAATTTTCCGGTTTTGCCCTGTCACTGTTCATCTTCTTTAACGTGAGGGTGGCCGTCGAGGGTGGCCGGCGAAAGACCGGCGAAGGACCGGCGAGGGCGGATCTGGCCGGCGAGGTCGCCTGACCCCAGGCGGCCGTCGCCTGGGTCAGGCAACCTCGCCGGCCCCTCGCCGGGCCTTCGCCGGCCAGATCCGCCCTCGCCGGCCCCTCGCCGGCCACCCTCGCCGGCCACCCTAGTCGGTGAAGAAGATGAATAGTAATAGGGGCAAAATCGGAATATTAAGAATAAAAATTGCCAAAGCCCTTTGCAAAAACAAATTTACCAAACACTATTTAGGCTAAAGTAGCTTCACAAATTTTTTTTTACCAAACACCACTTGCATTTCCCCAAGTGGCTTTCACCTAAAGGTATTTGCATTCCCCCAAGTTGCATTTGAAAAGCCGAACCAAACGGGCCCTAAATGAGAAGCATCCTAGAGACACCACAAATCAGTATCACAGATTCAAGCAAAGATGATAAAGAACTCCAATGAGTTAGCATATATTAAAATTGCGTCTTGTAAGATCCCCGATCTTCCGAGTCAAAAGTTGATGAGCGACTTGAATTGCACTTAAACAAGCAAGTTAGCAAAATCATAGTGAACTAACTTTTCAGCTCGTTGAAATTGTTGGAATCACAATCTTCTACATGATTTCAACCATTCTAACAATTACACAAAGGAACCCTACTTTAAACGACAATTAGCATTTGGCTTGAGAAACATAGTCCAAGTCATGAAAATGAAAAAAAAATCCCACTATTAGTAAAGTGATAAGTATCAAATATTAGGGGTGAGCAGTTCCAGGTTCTGTATAGATTTTACTTGAAATCTGTAACCTATCCATGAGAACAGGTTCCTCATTTTTTGAAACCTGAAACCTATCCTACATACCTTGGAAGTTGGAACCTACCCTTTTCCAGGTTTTAGGGTCAGTTCCCAGATTCCACTTGTATTATTATTAATTGAACGAATGCAGTGAATTATCACTTTTAATGATCACCATTTGCTACTAGAATTCATTGGCCACAACTTATATTTAGATACACGAAGAATATGGATCATTAACATAGTAAAAGTATCAGTCATGAAATGAAAACTCATACTAGTGGTTCCAGATTATACACTCGTCATTGGATGCCATGGAATACCGCAGGATCGCGCGAAGACATAAACCAAGAAAAATACAAAAACTTGTTTTAGGTTCTAGGTTCCACCTACCTAGAACTTGAAACCCATCCGTCGAAAAAGGTTTTTCAATTTTTAGAACCTGGAACCTACCCTGCATACCCAGTAACTTAGAACCGACCGGTCCGATTCTCAGGTTCCAGGTTCTATCCTGGGACCATGCTCACCCCTATCAAATATTCAAGGCTCAAAAGCACGTTGACCCTGTACCTTCCACCCCACTTGCCTTCTCCCTAACTTTGATTTCTTGGCTCATTTCTTAACTTCAATTTCTCGAGCCCACGAGTTTTGCCCCACATATTACCAAATCAAACATTTGTCCACATCTTCACCATTTCATAAACATCCAGAAAATGTGGGAACAACATTAAAAAATTAGCCCACATGCAATAGATCTTATACAACAGTAGATATATGAAATTGCATTTAACCATGTCATCCAAAAAGTATACTATGTTTAAAATATCAAATTCCAATGTCAATAAAATTTCACGATTTCATGATCCACTTTTACTATTTGATCTCAAATACAAAAGCAATTTTACTATCCTTAATACACTAAAATTACTGTCTCTGCCAAAAAAACATGTTTTACCCTTCAACCGTTGGAATAATTTCGAACTCTTCTACTCTAAGAGCGGCTTGCAGCACAACTGATTAAAATACTGGTTTTATTATATAATGATGTCTCCCTTTCAGCTACCATCCAACCAATAAGTACACATACTGTCTACTGAAAGAATGCACAAGCTATACAGTCTCATCATCAAACTGCTGCACCTCAGACTTGTTAGATTTAAAGCTGGCTAGGTCCTCCCAATAGATGTTGGATTGTCGTCCTTACATTCTACACTCCTAGTATCACCAAGTCCCAACAGGGAGTTTGCTTCAATGCAAATTCATAAAAACACATTAAGAAGAATGCCACATGAAATGATCTTTTTTTAAGTTCTGACTGTGCACAAATCACAAAGTTTCAGTCCCACCAAGGGATCCCAAATGGAATTCCAGCAGGTGCCTTGTACCTTGGCATTTCAAACAGCAGAACAAAGTTTAAACCGTATTTGTCTGGTCTATCAACATGCAAGGTGAACATGTCCCAGAGAAGACGAGAATCGTTTTAGTTTACACAAAAAGCCCGGACAAATTGTAACAACCAGCCTATTTTTTCACAAAAAGAAAATTCCATTGACGCTGACTCAAATCTATTCATCAAGAAGCAAAAGAATATGTCTGTATGTCCATATACTAAACGCTTTTTCATCCGCTCTTCTTATCATTAGCAAACAATATCTTCTCTGAACAGAGAAAGGCAGAAAACAGATCAGCCATAAGGTAAGGTCAACATGTCCACGAGACAACAAGAACTATCATAGTTCAACAAAAGCCTGGGGCGATTGTGATAACTGGCCTGTTTTTTGCAAATAAAAAAAAAGACGGTCCTAATTACATGAAAGTCGAGTCATGAACCTCGAATAAATCATCTAAATTGTGAAAACATTCTGACTGAAAGGCACTACATTTCCATCAGAAAGGAGTAGCCTTATAGGTTATACAGCTGCCTGCTGCCAATTGAAGCACGTAATAACTCTGTGAAACATTGGAACAAGAAGAGAAAGGTTTCTAGGCTAACCTAACTATTCTTGGAAACAAGAGGCAATCATTCATTGACCAAAATATTCAGTCAATCAACAAAGCGGAAGTTTACGCAAGTAGGATAAAACTCATCCACATCAATGACGTCAACCATTCATAGGTTGCACAATGTTGATGTATATCCTGCCCATGAAGTTAAAGTCAATTCGATCAAGACAGACATTAGTTCGCGCATTTCAGTATTTATAGAAAAAGAAAGACATCTTCATTGCGTTTGATGTTGAGGAGAACTTGCACACAAATCTCCCAAAAAATGTTGTCAGCCATTGCCACTAAAATCTGACAAGCAGCAGAGACAGAATCTAAAAGTTTTGTGATCTCTACATACCACTTCTCAACCAAATTACAACGAATCATCCAATTTCATTACATCATAACTACATCCATTACTCGTAAACTGAACTATGGCTTCACTATCTTTCATATCCCACACCCAAAACTCGGCACAAATCACTGGAAAACCCCACACATCTCTAGCCATTTCTACTAAAAGATGACGAGCAAAGAAAATAGAGTGTAAATCAAAAAGCACGCGTACGCAACAAGGCCACGATGCTCCTCCTCGCCTTCGGCAAGCGCCACCATCAGGGCCGTGGACGCCCTCGTCGCCCACAACACGAAGACCCCAGCGATCACGAACCGGACCACACTCGCTTGCGGCAAGAACAGCGACGCCGCCGACAAGATCACCACGGGCAGCAAACAGTACCCGACGACGCTCGTACACGTGTGCAGATTCAGCTGGCCGTTACGCCCGGCGAGCATGTTGAACACCACGTAGAGGAACATCGAGGAGACCACGATCCATCCCAGGATGACGCCGAATTGGATCTTGCCAGCGAGCAACTGGAACAGGCAGAGCGAGAGGTACAGGATGATCGGTCCAGACAGATCGGAGTCCTTGTGGACGGCCGGGTTCACGCGGAGAGGGTTGAGGATCGACCGGGTCTTCTTCCAGATCTGTTCGGGGTGGATGCCGAGCTCGTCGAGCAGGGGCTCCTCGTCGTCGAAGTTCGCGGAGCCGGAGGGGCCCCCGCCACCGCCGCCGATGGGGCCGCCGTAGATGGTGGAGGAGGCGGCGGAGGCGGCGGGGCCGATGTCGAAGGACATGAAGGGGAGGCTGGAGCCCGAGGGGCGCGGGGGCTGGAACGGCGCCGTGGGGACGCGGCGCTGCTGGAGGTTCCCCGCGGCGGGGTTTCCGCCGGCGGGGAAGACCACCGGCGGGACGGCGAATTCCTTCGTCATGGCGAAGAGGCAGAGAGACAGGTGAGGGAGGAGCTCGCCGGTTCAGGAGAGGAGGATTAGGGTTTCGAGGATCGATTGCGGAGAAGAAGCGATGCGAGATCGGAGCGGCGAAATCGGAGAGAGAGAGAGATTCTGGGGAGAAATACGAAGGATGGGGGGGATCGGTCGATCTGGAAGGGGAGCTTAGGTTGAGGGAGGAGCGGGAGGGCATATCCGGGATTGGTGTCGGCGGGTCCCGCAGACGTGTCGCGAGCCCATTGGCCCGGTGATGCCCTCCGGGGGGAGGGGGTGAAATTACCTTCGTAGGACGTGGATTCCATTTCTGCGCTGATGGGAACTTGGGGGAGTTTTCTTTTTTTTTTTTTGCCTTGGGCGTGAAGGTTCTGATCGTTTTTTGCCTCTTTGTACGTGAAAAATTGGATGATTTAAAAAATATTTTTATGAAAACGATTGCTTGAATATAATAAAAATAATTTTCATTTCTTTATTTTTTTATTAGCGATTAATTTTAGAAAAATAACTTCTAAATTATTCATTTTTCGCGAAATAAGTCACTAAGTTGTTGCAAATATCGATATTACTCTGCTAACGAGTTGTGGTTATTTGTCTGAATCATAAGTTATTTAAATTTTGACCAAAAAAATAGGTTATATAAATTGAAAGGTCGAAAAATTAATCGCATAATTAGCCAACTGAACGAAAATTGGTCCCATTTATTTCGCGAAAGATAAATGATTTGAAAAAAATATTTTCTAATACTAATCGCTTATATCCCGTAAGATAATTAGTCGATGAAAAAAATGTTTTCATCACGGTGACAATTTCTGTGTAAACATTTTTGCGAATGGGGAAAATATTTTTTGTTTATTCATGTTTGCACGCGATTGTTTTTAGAAAAATAATTTTTAAAATCATTCATTATTTGAAAAACAAACAAAGTTTAAGTGATCTAAATTCGAAGAAAAATAACACCCCGAGACCGAGAGACAGATCACGCAATAAAAAACAGGATGTTCTTTTTGTTTTTGGCCAAAATAGGATGTGCAAGGTGTATGCCTCTTCTTCTTCTTTTTTTGTAAAATTTCAAATTTTTGATTAATTTTCTTTATTTATTTTAGGTTAATTCCTATGCACCAAGAAGTAGGTCTAATTATCCCCAAAACAGTATAATAATAATAATAATATATTTTTTTTGTATTATTATTATTAGAGAAGAACTGCGTAGAAACGGAGGGGAAAATGGAGATTCCAAGTACTTCACCGCCGCGAGCCAGCGACCACGGTCGCCGCGAGCTCGTCAACTTCACTCTCCCTCCCGCTACTCCCCCAAGCCCCGAGCACCGCCCCCATCCGGAGCTGCTCCGCCGCCTCCTCGTCCCGCGGCGGCGGCGCCTTCCCCTGTCGCCACCGCCGCTAGGGCTAGGGCTCGCCGATCCGGCAATGGAAGAAGGCGGCGGCGGCGGCCCGGGCCTGTCGAAGCCGGCAGCGCTCGCCGCCTGCTTCTGCATGGCCCTTTTCTACGTCGCGACTCTCTACGCGCCCGCCGCGCTCCTCCGCCTCCCTCCTCCCCCCTCCTTCAAGAGCTTCATGCTCCGGCGCTTCGCCTGCGCCGCCGTCTCGTCTCTGGTCTCGGTCGTCGCGACCGCCCTCGTTCTCCCGGTGAGTCCCAGTTTTTCAGTTTGCAACTGGAAGATTCCTCTTTTCTAACGATTCGCGACGCCGATTTGCTGTAATCTTGAGTTGGCAATGTGGTTTCCTGCTGTATGCTAGATAAGGAGATGGGAGGTTAGGGATTTGCTGGCTGTTTACGGCATCAGAGGAGACCATCTGGTGAGTCAACTGAGTCAAGTGCAGTATTTCTAATTTTAGTTTTGTGTGTGTCTGCGTGATCACGGGACTGAGGAATTTTCGCTCGCGGTGGTTATGCGTTCAATCCTCGTTCTGCAGATTCTGAAATGAGATGGTTTGTGTATGTGCATGAAACAGTGGCAAGCTGTGGTTCTTCCTCTGTCGTTGACCTCGCTTATGTACGCCGGGAGTTTGGCCCTCAAGTTGTTGTTATGGGTGGATTCATGGAAGGAACATCGGAATTGCTCCGGATGCTTTTCCTTCGAGTATAGCTACGCTTCTGTGCAGTTTCCATTCAGGTGGATTCTCTCCAGGGCCTCGAATATTCTGGCTTGGCGTAACTTTGTTGTGGTTAGTGTTTTTTTCCCGTCGTGCTTGTTGCGCATTAAGACTTTGTCGTGATTCGAAATCTCAATCGGACTAATCATGCATCTCAACACATGTGATGTCAAAACACTTGGCAAAGTCGATAAACTGCAACTTCAAGTAAACATAGATGTTTCTAAACAAATACGATGCATCAAAAGTTAACTACTTAAAGCAATGTGAAAGTGTGGCTTGGAGAGGACATTTGGTCTCTTAATTAGGTTTTGGTGGGTTTTGACTGTTTAAGTACGCATTTTAACTTTTGCTTTACCCAATCACATAACTATGCATGTTAATGATATAATTGTCGTAGTTTCCCATTTTAAGTTGATTTTTGATGGATATGGTAAAGTTACGATCTATTCACATCATTTGTAACTGCAATTAGCCTGTCTCTGAATATATCGACTTGTACGCATTATGTTACGGATAATAAAGTGTCGATAATTTTGTGGATTAAGAATAAGACTATCTAGTTATTCTCAATTTCATGCTGGATACTTTTGAATAAGTTGCTAGATGTTTGATTCGTTTTCATTTTTACTATTTGCATCCTTTATTTAAACAGGCGCCACTGACAGAAGAGTTGGTATTTAGAGCATGTATGATATCCATACTTCTCTGTGGAGGATTCGAAAAGTACAGCATCCTTATCCTGGGCCCGATTTTGTTCAGCTTGGGTAATATGATTGATGAACTTATAATCCTGTCCTGTCCTTAGCAATTCCATCCACGCAACAAAAATTGCAGTTACAGAGTATCTTGGTTGATAATGCTTACCTTGTTGAGATATTGGTCAAGTGCAACACATGCATGGTGCTGCATGTTGAAGTCCGTCATTCTTGTCTGTATTTGGTAATGAAGTATTTATTAACTCCTGCATCCTTCAATTGTAAATAAAGCATCCTATAAGTTATCATCTGAGTTGGCACTTTAGAATCTTAAGGATGTTCTTTTACTTCTGTATTGTCTCATATAAATGATGAATTTGCTTTTTACTCACTACAATTTCCCAAGCTAATAGGCTATGTATTCAGAATTGTCTGATACACTTTATCAGAATTGGATTAGGTCCATGAGAACAATTCTGCATGCTGTGATACATAGTTAAAAGTGACTGTTTTATCGCATGGTAATTGCTTCAGAGTCTCTTGCTTTTAACCCAGTGGAAGTCTCTGGAGTCCATCCTTCCAGTCATAGTATTTTGTTAACATGTGACTGGGCATGGTGTTCATCTGTGAACATCTTTAAGACTTTTCTCTTCCTCTTGGTCTTTTTGATGATACATGTTTGATCAATGTAATAAGGGTAGATTTCACTTACTGTTCTCTTTTTGCTGGTGTTTGAGTTGGATCCTTCAGTTCATTGAAATGATTGTCATATCAGTAGGAAGAATTTAGAGTTCTTTCAACTGGTAAAAGTTAACTTGCATTCCCTTTTGAATACTCCTAATGTTCCTTATTTTTTACGTCATCTGACTGCAAAGCTATTTGAAATGATCAATATTGTTTCTATTTTCGCAAAGCATCAGCTCTGTCGTTACCAGTTCTGTAGATGGTTGCTGGTTTTAACTTCTGGCACATGCTTCAAAATGTATTTCTGCCTTTTCTGCTATTTTAAGTTGAGGTGAATTTGTGATGATATGATCGATGTGTGATCTTATTTGCAGCACACTTGAACCATTTCATGGAGATCTACATGCAGCAAAAGCGTCAAATTATAAAAGCATCAATGATCATAGGTAAACTCTATCCTGAATTTTATTATAATTAGATGCAATTTTTAAGGTCCGAAGGCTTAGTTTCAACCAATTTTTTTCCTCCCACGGTCATCTTTCTGGTGATTCTCTTTTCTCTTTTTTGTGAGATTTCAATTGCTGAATGAGGCCGTTCTCTCTCTTAACAATGATCTGTTGTTTTGTCAGGCCTCCAGCTTGGATACACTGTTGTCTTTGGTTCATATGCATCATTTCTATTTATCCGGACTGGTACGTCGAAGCTGGTTTGCAATGGTGTTCATTTGATGTCTGAAACTTTTTGAAGGAACAAATTCCATGCCTTGAACAATATCACTGTGAAACCTAAATATATCCGTTTTACAATGCTGGATTTATAGCAGTAGCGTGCATATGTTCTTTCCATTGTGCTTTATTGGGTCAAGAGGTTACTGCTTCTGAGTTGTTTGTTTTGTATGGTGTTGCAGGACATCTTCTTGCCCCGTTAGTTGCTCATATCTTTTGCAATTTCATGGGATTGCCTGTGCTATTTTCACACAGGAAAGGTATGTAACTACGAGTTGGCTTGAGATCTGTATGATTGACCAAATGGACTATTGTCTAATACTCCATAGATGACGTGTTGAATACGACTTTATCTATGAGTTTGGTTTTTTCCCCTGCTCTCCTTTTATTGTCACTTCTCAGCCCTCGTTTTTATTGGTGCTGTTCTGTCTTCCTGTCAGAATGTTTGCTCAATGACTCCTTTAAATAAGGCATCCTTTATACTCTTTTTTTTTGGCAAAAGAATGGAGTACTAATCTTGATATTAACGAATCCTATATACCTAAGATTCCCCTGAAAAAATCTTGACGTCATATACTGTTGTTTTAGCAATGTTCAACTTTGGTCTATATCATTGTTCTGAACATATACCTCAATGACTCGAGTAGGATCATCATTTCTATTAGCAGACGCTCCTCGCCTTGAAACCATCTAGAGGTCTTTATCACCAACCATTCTTCTACGGTGTTACCTCCTGATCTTGCTTGTGCTGGTGTGTGAAGTCGGGAAAGTTATTTTTCCAAGTGCCATCTGAAATGACCATGAAGCAGGAAGCATTATAGACCTCGCAACATTTGGAGAATCATAGTTAACATCCCTCTTTACTTAGCTAAGTTGTGTTTGTAGTAAACCATCTGACGTTGTACGCTTGGAGGTTCTGCTCTCATGTTATAAAGCTGCCCAGATTAACCATCTTTTCCTTTTGTTTTTCTTCTGTTTTTTTTTTTTTTTTGGTTGATGTTATTTAATTTTGTCCATACTCTGTAAAATTGCCTGTGCTAGTATTATGAAAGATGTGTTTCAACATTTTTATCTTTGTGCTGCAGATGGTCACCTTCTTGTATTTTCTGTGACAGGAATTGCAACTGTGGCATTTGTAGCTGGAATGATGGGGTTTCTATGGCTCCTTTTTCTTATGACAAGGCCAGATTATTATAATGACAGAACTAAAAATTGTAGATGTTGGCATGCATTCTGTTCCTGGATCTGAACTTTTTAAAGTTGCAAGATACGTCTTCAGTGTGAGGTTGTGTCCGGGGAGGATATATCGGAGAATTGAGAAAAAGGGATGAAATCGGGATGTTGGGTCATGTCCTCACCGACTCCTCTATCGGCTGATTTATCGGAGGACCAAAAGAAACGTCTCTGTTTTCATCCATACGGAAGTCCATCTGCTCAAACACAGTAGGCCAGCAGATATTATTCTAAAGTCCTTTAATCCGATGCAGCCCAGAACTTGTGCTGATTGTCCATCATCCCCGTCCTTATGGACTGCTGCCGCCTGTATAATTTTGTGCGCATCACTGTGCGTGTTCTTTTCTTCCCCGGAAGTCAGAAGAGGATGCTGGCGGAATTTCTATGGGGATTTATAAGGGATATTTTTCTTGTAATAAAAATCTAGGTTCCCTCGTAAGCATCTCGCTAAGAGGGTTGTTAATTGCTCTCATGTCACTGTATTTGTATTTGGAATTCTTTGAAAAAGCTTTGGCCAAGATAAAGCCTTACCTAATGATTTGAGTGGCAATCATTCATGACATGTGACCTAAATCCAGTTTGAGTACCGCTTGTGGTACAGTTCGAGGGGATTTGCTTGATGCGGATTCACTCATAGATGTATGTTTTTTTTTGGCTCATAGATGTATGTTTGAAGATAGAAAATTTCTGTTTCTTTGGCCATCCCAGAGGAAATTATCATCCCTAAGAGGGTATCGTTCTTTCTTGCAATCAAACGTGCGTGAGAGTGAGACTCAGGAGGGCCTGCTTGATGGTCGAATGGGTCAACGCCCCATACCATGTATGTGGTATTCAGAAGGATGGGCAAGATTCGTGTTGACTTTGTCCACCGAATGCACCCTGACGTTTCTTCTCGGACAGGATCCTTAACATAGAATCTGGATTGAGAATACCCGTGTCTATTCGTGTGCTGTACATCTTGTCTTTTCCTTTTGTCTGGGGTTATGTTTCTCTAGCGCACAAAAAGACATGCATGATGCGCAAGGAACGCAGTTAAAGAACTTCTCCAATTAAGCAGCACAAACATTCTTCTAGGATTCAGTTTTAGCGGACTTGGTACGAGCTATATTGCTTGAATGTGAAGATGAGCAAATCATAATCTCAGAGAGAGAGAGAGAGAGGTGCATTTGGCATTTGGTGATGGACCGAGACTTGCTTGAGAGATTAGAAATTCACATGTCAACCCGCAAAGATCGTCAATAAAGAAAAACCGAACCGATGAATCTAACGACAAACTTCTTTTTCTAACTGGGTATTACACTGGAAGAAGAGAGCGGATCGTCGATGGGGTCAGGCGGGGCATTCGTGGCGCATCTGAATATTAGGCGTTGGTGCCGGTATTGGAATAATCAGGTCGCGAGCTAGAGCTAGCGGAGCCACGGCGCTGATCGAGAATGGTGGTGTTCGAGGTAGGACTAGGACCTTCCTCCTTGGCATTGGAGAGCCTGTCCTTCAGCTGGGAAAGGAGTGCCTGGTTCTCTTGGTTCAGGAGCTGGGCTCTCTTCCTCAGCCTCTCGTTCTCTTGCATTATGTAGCAGTTCTGCAGATACAGCTCCGAGTTCAGCCTCTCCATCTCTGCGGCTTTCAAAGTGGCAACTGAACCGCTCCTCCGACGACCGGTGTTGCTTCTGCAGATTGCCCTGTTATTATTCCAAGACACAGAATCAACGAAGTATTGCTGAGTACTTTTCTAAGCATGAGGTTGACCACAATACATTAGTCAATGCCAGGCATACGAGGAGTGTTAGTATTTCTGTCTGAGCAGAATCAAGACCAGCTAAAGAAACAAAGATAGCTATCAGAAACCATACCGATGTCTCTCTCTCTCTCTCTCTCTATCTCCTTCACTGTGTTTCGTGTTCTCTTGTTCTTGTGGCCTTGTTGGGTTTGAGTTAAGAGCATGCATACCGTTTCCCAGAATCCATGGCAGATATAAATAGCCAGAAAACAAACAGAGGGAGCTTTTGTGGCGTAAATGTGAAAGCAGATGAAGACACGGAATATCATAAAACAAACACATTTGCCCAAATCAGCACTGTTCAGGACTTGTTCCCCTTTCGGCTTCCCCAACATGAAAGAAAGGGATAAAGCTCTTCTCTCTCTCTCTCTCTCTCTCTCTCTCTCTCTCTGTGGCTCTGCACAACTACTCATTGCTATTTTGCTGATTCCTAAGACTCGGGCCATCGTGTACGAGGCCAGCCACATCTGTGGCACAAAATGTCCTTGGCAGTTTAGATTGAACATGCAAGAAAACCCATGTCCTCCTAAAGAGAATTGACTGACCGAAAGTGTCATATACTAAAGGGAGAAAAAGGGATTCATAAACATGCAGTCTCCACTCAAAACTAAAGCCCCATAAAGCTCATGCAGAAGTTACCTGAGTAAATAAGCAGAGAGGATAGCGAATGTTACAAGACGTGAGCTGTGGGGAACATCAGGAGAGGGACAAAGGATAAAAAAAAACCAGAGGGGTAGTGTGAATTATATAGTGGACAAAGTGGAAGAAAGATGGGGGGGATTTTGTCTCTCTGTCCGGAACTGCAATCATGAGATGTGAGCATGGAAGGCGGCTCGTGTTGATGAGTGGTTTCGGAATTGATGATCCTCATTATGTTGGGAGGAAGATTATTGCCCCCTTTTCACTGCTCACTACTCACCTTTTCATGTTGTAATAGGATCACAAAAATATGTGGGAGGTTAGAGAATGAATAATGTCGCGCAAGAATTAGCTTATGTCTTTTTAACGATTATGTTTTTAATGGGTGGGTTACATATTATGAACATCGCCGCTACATACAGACTCGACAAAATAAGATGTGCCGGATGTGCAATGTTGCGACAGTCAATTTAAGGTATGATTAAAAGAAACTAAGGTGTCGGAAAATGATATTCGATAAAAATATATGACATAAAACAGGGAAAGTGTATGCCGTGTGATTACGAAATATCACAAGTTGGTGAGCTTCGGACACGTGTTTTGTAGAGGCCGGTGGGTTCAATAGCTTAATGGAATGAGAGTTTGCATGTGCTGGTGGCTTGATTCAACGAACAAAATATTTGCCATTCATCTTTACAGATTAAGATCCTCTCAATTTTAAGGAATTTTAGATCTTCAATTGACACCTTAAAGGACCACCATAGAACACACGGGAGATGTCGACTAAGGTGAGAGTGTATCTTCATGTGATTTAGTGTAAGACCAACCAATTGATTCCACATGTCGAGCTCTGGACGCAGGTGTTGTCGACAAGCGTCCTAAAGAAAAAAGTGTATTACGCATTGCTCGTATTCAATTACCAAGTGATGAAAATATGCAATAAATCAATTGTACAAGTGTGTTTACGGATTCGACAATCTAAAAATTATTATTGATATCTCGTGACTGTTGGACAAAATGGTTTCCTTTTCCTAACTAGAAGTTAGCTTATATTTTTTTCGAAACATCGAAAATTAGAAAATCATTGTGATATCACATCTCGCAACATGTGCTTCCATTGACGAAGTCCCGCAAGTGTGATCCAACCTTACTCACACGCGATTATTAGATTTGATTTGGGTCTTTTTAGATTTTTCCTTTTGGGCATAGAATGGATATCGTTGTCGTAGGATTAAGCTGAATGATTCATGGTATTTGTCAAGTGGTAACCTCATCAAATGAATGGAGTTTTCTCTTTTATGAGGACATTCGTGGCTTGTCTATTTAGTATACAGGGACGGCAAGTTCTACCGATACATTTTTCATTTTAACGTGCTCTATACTTACACACCTTGTATTTTCAATTCATTACGAATTTTTGTTTTTTCCAAGACGTAGGAATGAATATCCTCTAAAAATTTTACATTTTGATGATCCCGACATTCGAACGAATTTAACGATCTAGACATCCAAACAAAAATCAAAATAAAATCTTTTAAGGTCATCCTTAGGATCGGCTATCTATCTCTATCTCTCTCTAGCAAAAGATAATGGGATAGGCCGTCCCCCAAGATACGCAATGATGGGCATGGATCGGTTCGAAGTTCGAACCATCATGACCTCTCCCCCCCTCCCTGCCCATCAATGGCCCTATTCTTGTCTCCATGTGAGGATAGATTACGGGCAACCAATTACCATATCCGGTTACCCGCATTCTTACTTTCGGGTCATCATGTTGTTTTCGGGCGTCGGGAAGCGTTGGCAATGATCATGCTCCGCCGTAGCGTTTTAATGCGAGAGGGGCGTGATGGCCGCCGCTTTACACACACACACTGAGTCTCACTTGTATTGAGCCTCGTGTACCTTCATTTTGCCCTTTTTGATCTGGCATTTGCGTGGTTTACTATTACTACACACGAGGGAGATAACTTTGACTTTAAATTATGAATGCGAGCTATTGGGATTGGATTGTGTTCATCAATCATGACTCTTGCACGTACGTGCCTAGTGTTGCACTTTGGCAGCCCCAAAAGACATCTAGGTTGAGGCCTATTCAGGTAATGGAAGACGTAAAGGGAAAATTGTGGGTGGATTGATGTTTTTTCTTAAAGTTTATCTTGATTCAATTGGGCCTGGAAACACTTTTTGGAATGACCCATTTTGGCCTTTTGAGATGATGTCGAGAGAGAAACCTGAATTTTGTCCCTCAACTCGTAGAGAGGAAGTTCGAAATGCAAAACTAATGTCGACTCGATGGCGTGGAGTGTCTTTATGGAGAAGGAGAATATAATGTGGTATGTTGCATCTATATTGTTTGCTCATGTTAACATCATGAGGACTAGGTTGAACAGTTTTTTTAATAAAGTTATTATTAGGAGTGTGCAACAGCCGGAGAGATCACTAAGAGGGAGCCTAAGTTCGAACACGTTAAAATATTCAATTGGACCTACCTTCACTCAAAAACTTAAGCCAATGAATTATGGCCTAACTAGGATATATTAACTGTTGTACACCGCACTAATTATCCGATTTAAGATTTCCCTAACAAAATTTATACGTGCATCATAACAATCTACACCTTAATTCAAGTAATATTTATATGCATCAAGATATAAAGTTGGTACCAATTTGTTAGGAGTGTGCAACAGAAGCGTAATATCTTTCGCCCGGGAGATCACTAAGAGGGAGCCTAAATTCGAGGCTAGTAAAATATCCAATTGGACCTACCTTCACTCAAAAACTTAAGCCAATGAGTTATGGGCCAATTAGGATAAATTAACTGCTCTACACCACACTAATTATTTGATGTGGGATTTCTTTAACACAACTTATACGTGCATCATAACGGTCATTGTCCCTAATTGAATCGTAATGTAGTTTTTTGACAACTTATAACATAAGATAAAAGTTGAGACTATCGAGAGTGACCTTCCTATAGATGGCCTTCAAGTTAACTGTGCGAGTGCACATATCTAAGCTTCTGAAGAGGTTTTTCTTGAGCTTGAAGTAAGGGATGAGACTAATGGGGCCCCGAGCGAGGTGGTCAATGGTTCCTCTTAGACGCAACGTTGGTGTACAAAGCAAATCTAAATTGTTGAACAACGTCGTTGCCTAACATTTTCATTTCACTTTACCCCCTCAAATTGATAAAACCTAGTAATACAATTCTACAATCTTGAGAATGTTGCCGCCAAAGATAAAATGGGATGAATGCACTGTAAATTCTAAGAGTTGTCGCGAGAGTGCGATCAAATTTTAAAACTTTCAAGTAGTGCAATCAAATTTTGAAACTTGTCAAATTGATATGATCAAATATAGACCCGTGACAATTGGTATCGCAACAATATTTCTTGTCGCCGTGGCTTCCAACTCCGACGTTGTCAACTCCATGGATGTTGCTCAAGAGAAGGACGACCGTGGGAAGGTTAAGAGGGCTAGCTCGATAGACTCATGTCTGCCTTTGAGGAAAGGCTAAACAAGGTAATGGTGGCCATAGGTTACATGAAGAATGGGTTCGAGGAAATGAAGGAGTGGATGGACAAGGTGGAGGAGACACTCCGAGATGAGTTCTCGAGTGCTACGAATCACGGGCCACTTGAATGGAAAGAATAAAGACCTTGAAGCCACCAACGAGGCATTGGAGTTTGAACTTCAAGAGCTCAAGATCGAGTTAGTCCTGTGCAAGGCTAGCATTGCAAAAGTGTGGGATCCGTTCAAGCAACACCCAAGGTGGACGTGCCGAGAACCAAAGAGTTCAAGGGCAACCGCTCTGCTAAGGACATGGACAAATTTTTTTGAAGTATGGAGCAATCCTTTGGCCCATCGGCATGCAAGACAAGAACATACAGGTAAGAATCACTTCTATGTTTTTGACCATGTTGCTATGCGGGCGTCGTAGGTGCGGTGAGATCGAAGTGTTGGTCTTGTCAACACTAGGGATGAATTCATAAAGAAAATTTGGGAGAAAATTTTCTCCCTAGTTCGCTTAGGACGAGGCCCATGGTAAGCTTTGTCGGCTCACACAAAATGGACGGTTCTGGAGTATGTCGAGGAGTTCACCGAGCTTAGGCTTGAGATCCCCGCCCTTGGGGATGGGAAGCTCTCGTTGCCTTCATGGATGGTTTGAAGCCTTGGACAAGAAGAGAGCTCCAATGACAAGGTGTCCAAGATATTTCCAAGGCCCTCACCATGGCCGAAACTCGTGTGGACTTCTCTAATCCCAACTCTTCCATACCAAAGAACAAAGGGAAGAGTGGAAGAAGCCCCAAGGCGAGTGGCACAAGGATTAGAAGAAAAAGACTATCAAGTGCTTCTTTTGTGATGGCCCTCACTTGGTTAAAAATTATCTACAGCGAGGCAAGCAATCTGCTCTCATGGCGGACGATGCCGAAGAAAGGGAGAAGACTCGCATCGGATCAATCAAGATCCTCAACGCGCTAAAGAAAAAGAAAGTCTTGATGTTCACCGATGTCTATGTCGTAGGAACGAAGATGAGCGGTTCAGTGGATACCGGCGCATCTCATCTCTAGATCCGCCCGATCACCAGAACACATATCACCAACAGTTCACTTAGCTGATTGTCTCGCAATTAGCAAAAGCACAGGGCGAAGCATTATATAATTATATCAACGAATGAAGCGAAGAGCCCGTTTATAATAAGATGTTCCATTGCTTTTGAGATACAGATGTTTACCCAGAACACCATTTATTTATTCTATCCCCGAACCAACTTTGCCTGTATAAAACAATTACATTGTGCATTCGGGTATTTCTATACCTGTGTATCAAGGTTATCACGATTTACAGGCAGGGTTGGACGAGAGGCTGGTCAACCAAGCTGAATCTGCTTCCACACCCACATCATCGTCATTCCTATGCCATGTCCAAAGTGCATGAGTTGCATTCACCACCTCCAGTTGCCCGTGCCCAAAGCTCGCCTCCCGGAAAACCGATATCGATGGTGCCGGATTCATGTACCTGGCAAGGGAAGCAGCGGCTTTAAAGTTAAACCCATCTATGGTTAGTCAGCCGCAGCAAAATGCAAATTGAAGTTCAACTTTTTCCCGCTCTCAGTCAATTTCGGTTTCATTGTGCAGCCAGCAACTGATAAGCAGAAAGAAGCATTTGGACAAGGAACACGAGAAAAACCTTTTGGCAAGGCCTTCGCGGTTTCCGCCATCGCCGATGGTGATGTGCACCGGACCGCAATCATTGGCATTTCCGTTGTAGACGCGGGTCTAAAGAGTAAGGAGTGAAATGAAAGCAGAGATGAGAAACTAGGAGGAAAGCATAGCCTCAACAAAAGATAGAACAGAGAAGGATTAGGGAACTTACAAAGCGCTCATAGGCATGCACATGCCCAGCGAAAACCACGTCGACTCGTGCTTGATAGAGCAAACCTTCCATGGAGGCTTTCATCTCGACCGATTCCTTCTCGCCTTGATGAGCAGTGTTAGAATTATACCACGGAGCATGGATCAGCACCACTATCCAAGGGGTCCTCTTCCGGTCCACCTTCCCCAAGTCGGCTTGCAACCACTTGTACTGGGCTGAGCTTGGGTCAAAGTCCGTGTATGAGCCCAGCATGATGATGTGGACCCCGGCGACATCGAATGAGTAGTAGAGGTTGCTGTCCGAGCCGCTCTCCTCAAATGGCATCCGCCACCTCGCGTTGTAGGACGTGAAGGAATGAGGATGGATGACCGGCATCTTCTCAATCTCATGGTTGCCTTGGGTCACCATCCAGGGCCTCTGGCTAGCCAGGGGCTCGACGAGGCGGCCAAACGAGTCCCACCAAGGCTGGAAGAAGTCGGCGTACGACAGATCGCCGGGCAGCAGCAAGACGTCATAGTTCGATTGTGCTATGTGTTGAAGGGTCGATGTGGTCCATCCTGTCTGTCCGAGGTCGCCTGCATCATGCCATGTCAAACTTTAAACCACCTTCGTAAAAAGCATTTTGCGGAATATTTAACATAGTGCCAATTAAACCGCCGAGATAGACGTGAGAAGCATTAACATGTTTCATATGCATGCTTTGTCCAATCCCGCTATATGGGGGGAAAAATAGGCTTCTGCTCATATAATGAACAGAGTTGCAGCATTAAAATGTTTCCTACCATCACTCCAAAAACAATGTGAATGGACCAGATCAAACACTAAAACAAACCAAAAATTGTCCCAATAGAACTATAGATTGTAATTCATCTTCTTGACTTCTTGTATATTACACGGTCACTTTCCACCTAGATGAAAACCCTTCTTGATGATTATATGCTTCTACATACCTATTACTGTGAATTTGATCGGTAACTGCGCGGGAGGGGTTTTGAATCTGAACTCGCGGGCCAAGTCTGAGCTACATCGGTAGTAATATACCATATTAGGTTCCAGCGGACCGATGACCGCCTCGTGGATTTCCCCGGACTTGTACAGTGCGTACTTGTATGAAGTTGTATTTCCCGTCACTGAGTTCTGGTACACGCCCGGCGACTTGCCGTATTCCACAGTCGGAGGAGCCGAGCCTTGGGTGATCCACGAGATCCTCATTTTATCTTGACCCACCAGAGATGTATGCACCTGAGAAACAAAGCCGGGGATTTCAGCAGACCTTTCTAACATGTCTATTCCCCAACTAATCTAAGATGGAATTTAGCTTCAATGTCAATGACATGAGAAGGTAAAAGTAAAAAAACAAGTTTGTCAATCATTGTAAGGAGCAGCTGTTGAATCAGGATTAATCAAGCCTATCGCATGAAGTTGATGGAACTGTTTTAGATCACGATTCACACATCATATACATGATTCTAGATGAAGTACATTCTAAATATTCAAATGCAATGATACATGTTATGTTTGCACAATGTTCACATAGGTCACATAACTTTGTCCACTGATCTAGCCCACCAATTACATACTTAAAATAAACCTAAGAGACACTTACCTGGAAAAATAAAAGAGTTAGATTTAATATAGAAAAATAAAAACTCTCTGGATTACCCCCCCCAAAAAAAAAAGGGGAGAGAGAAAGGTAGAGATAGTCTTCAAACTTCAAATCTTTTAATCCAATAAGTCCACGAAAATGTCTGCTCATGAAGATAGCCCTAGCTTTTCGTTCATTTGCTAGCAGCAGAAAACATAAGCACATCAAACTGGATCGAAAAGGACAAGTCTAGTTGATCTATTAACGTAATTAATCTAATTAATCGGTGGGGACTACTAATGACACTGTTAAAAGTCACGCACCACCTAATACCCCGTGACCTACTTATTCCCGCGGAGTGCACTGTACATGCCATGACAAGGCGGGAAGGAAAAAAAAAAGGAATTTTAGATCCGCGTTTTCTTGCTATACAATTGACTTTTTTAATAGATACTTGAAGGGATTTATTATTAAAAAATAGACATATGTGTATGTATCAAGTGCACTATATATATATATATATATATATATATATATATATATATATATATATATATATTCCTAGATAAGGTAATTGTGGCCATTAAAATTTCACATGGGATTTACATAATTCACACAACCAAAGATTATGATTGACTCGATCAATATATGTTAGGATCGAGTCGGGCAACCACTTGCCGTGTTTGAGCCATCCATCCGAGATTCTGCTTGTGTCATAAACGCCAATGAAGTTAATGTGCATCCTAATGGGATCGGATTCAGGTGACCTTTCTTGTAGTCAAAGAGGGAAAAAAAAAATATCGCCATAATTAAACAAAACACCAAAAATAGCTCAGAAAAAAACGAAAATGCGTGGATTATCTTTCCGATAATATGGTCGCCCGTGGATAGAAAGTTGAAACATCCCCATTTTGTTTCTTTATCTTTTGGATCGACTGAGGCACATCATCATTGCACTTTTGAACCCAACATGGAAAAATCTTCATCGGAACCTCTGTCGTTTTCGGCAAAGTTCACGAGCATTTCCAAACGAAGCCGGAAGAACCGAGAATGAAAAAAAAAACACAGGAAGACAAACACTGAGCGATTTGATCTTCTCTCTATTTTGCGTGTATGCAAATGGAAAGCGAGCGTGGCCATATTCTGCGACCTTCGCACGGCACTAATCCCCGGAAATCAGGCAAAATCAGCATCCTAAACTTGCACCAAATCACCACACAAGCACTGCAAGGGAGAGGGAGAGAGCTAGCAAAAACGGCGAAAAGACCATGAAGATGAACAAGCCGCCCTTAAACGTCGATAGTGGAGCGTCGTTCCGACGTACCTGCTGGGGAGAAGCCGAATCCCCGTTCTTGGAGTCGGCAACAAACATGTCGGGGCGCGGTTCCGGGCGATTGTAGGGCGACGTCGTCCCTGCCGACGCACGGTCGAAGCAGGCTCCGGTGAAGGCCGTGGCCATCAGTGCCAGAAGAACGACCACGCGCGGCCTCATCGGAGCGCGCATTTCTCCGGGGTCCCTCTCTCTCTCCTCGACGGTGGCGCGGGCGGCGGGAGGAGGAGGAGGAGGAGGAGGAGATCAAGAGAGGTTGAGATGGAAAGACTGTCTGGGTGGCTTCCTGTGAGTTATATCCTCGTACTCGTTTTTATTCATCTTCCATTTATATAGATTCATGTCGGCCTCTGGCGGATCGTGTCCAGCATGGGAAATCAATAACGTCCGGGACAATTTTAGTCGCTTAACCCCCGAAAATGAAAAGCCCGAAAATAATTATAACATTAACATATGCCTGCGATAATGACAGGAGCTAATAATTATGGAGCAAGCAAGTAATTTCTCACCGCAATCTTCCATTTATCGGGGATTTCTCGAATATTGTATAAGTAGTATTTTTGTTTTCGAAATATTCGAGCGTCTTTAAGATGGGTTTTCTCGTCATTAAAAAAATAATTAAGGCCCGATTTATATTTTTTCGAAATATACGTTTGATGAGATTATGTGGTGGGTTTAACTCCTTTTAGGCGTAAGTAGAGAGAGAGAGCAGTGTCCATACGAAAATGGTTTAGACAAAAGGCCCGTGGTTTACATGGGACACGTGAAGCATATTCCGAAGCATAAAGATGACGGTCCATTGGGAATTTCTAAGCTTCAAACATTGGATTTTCCATTTCCCAATTTTGCCTTCTATTTATTTATTTGTTTTATCTTTTTTTTTCTTTTTTTGGGTGACTTGCTCTTTTGGCGTTTCGCAGTTGGAAGATATCGTCACGGTTTTGGGGATTTTCATTGGTTTTCCTTAAACGTTGCATTGCGGCCAAGGTTTCGCTATGTTGTCTATAATCTAAATCTCTCGAACGAACATTGAGGATAAGAAACTTTAGTAGTTCCGGTCCATTAAGACAAGATATTTGCATGCGTTGTATATTCACGTCATTCAAATATAGTTTCGGTCTATCTTTACATACTCTTTACTGTATGTATAATCGATCTCGATTTGATTACCATCAATCGCCGTCCAACAAAGTTAATTAAGCTTAATCTAAGTGTAGACGGAACTGGGAATTTGTTCCTTAGTAGACAACCCTAATCACCCTTGAGAGCATCGAAGAGAAGTGACCCCATTTTCGTTCTCTCAAGATGGACAGTAAGGCCTCGAACATGACGTCCGTCGTAAGGTGTTTATTTTAACAAATACTACATGATCAAATAGATATGCCATCCAAATATTTACACATTTAAAACTTTATTCCCATGGTAAGTTTGGCATAATTGATTATCATTTGTCATTTGAGATCGTATTTGCTTGTAAAATTACGTTTTTTTTTTATGACTTTGGTGTCACGGACCAGCAGTTCCTTGACTGCAAAAAAGCCTGTGTGGCACCTGGTAAGTCGATAACATCAAGCCAGCTTTCGTTCTATAATTGTTTCAAAGAACCATATGGCGAATAGTTTCCTCATATCGAATCATACCATGTTCAGCTAAGCTCGGGCGTCTAATCCATCAAGCGCATGTTCAACTAAGCTCGGGCGTCTAATCCATCAAGCGAGATAAACGGAACACTTTAGGTACAATCACTAGTTTCGGTTTGCCATGGTCTCATCAGAAGAGCGACATAAACTCCATACCAGTTTGTGCACGAGAGGCTAACCCACCTTCAAAGCTCCTAAGGGTATCTTAATTCTAACCTAAAACTCCTAGCACAAACCACCCCAATGCCACTCCCATGAACCAATTGTATTAATCCCTTCTGCATCACTCACTCTTCATCGAAAACCCCAAGTTCCACTCACAAGGGTACACGAGTATGGGAAAACTCCAGTGTCACTTCGGTCTGTGACATTCTCCCTACTCAATTCCACAACGTCCTTGTTGCAATCTGTTCTGTCGCTTCCCTGCGTTCCTCAACTATTAGGGTGCGTTTGGTAACCATTCTGTTCTCGAAAATAATTTTTGCTTAAAAATAATTTTTTTATGTTGTTCCCGGAAACAATTTCTGAGCATTTAAAGATGTTTGGTAATGGCCCAAAATTTCTATTCCTGAAATAGAAAAAGAACATAAATGCGTTTGGTAACTGCACAAAATTTCTTTTTATTAATAATATTTTAATAATATTTTGAATTTTTTAAATATTTCTTTCTTTCTTTTTTTTCTTTTCTCCTTCCTTGCCCATGGCTGGCAAGGGCAAGGGCTGGACCCTCGCAACCTGGGCAAGGGCCACCTTCGCCGCCGCCCTCGTCTGTGGCTGGCAAGGGCCGCGACGCCCTTGCTAGCCACCGGCCACAAGCTAGGAAAGAAGAAGAATCGGCCACAGGCCAGGAAGGAAAGAAGAAAAAGAAAAAAATAATTCTCTTCTATTTCTGATTCTTGTTCCCAGAATCAAGAATCAACTTTTTTTTTATTCTTGATTATGTTCCAAAACTGATTCTGGGAACCAATTTGTGCTCGGGGACAAAAAATTTACCAAACGGACTTCTGTTCTTTTTTTGTTTTCGAGAACAAAATAATAGAATCAGGCACTATTTGGCTGGTTGCCAAATAGGCCCTTAATGTGCCACTCTAGGTCATACATTGAATAGTCTTCAACCATTGATGTGCCACTTTTGGATCATACATCGAATGGCAACGCTTGCCCAACAGAACATGCCACTCTACTCCACCGGTAGCTTTTTTCGATCAACGTTGTTTGAGTATCCTCGGTCACTTGTGCTTTCCTTGACAAGTGTGGCACGTTTCACCAACTGCACCTTTTGGAAGCACCCTCTTTTGCCTACTAATTTTCTCCTGATCTCAGCAAACTAATGGAGGTTTCTCTCCTTATTGATAACGTGGTGGCAGACCCATATTGAGATTCGCCAAATTGATCCAAGAACATTTTCCCTATTCAGTAGGGAATTGGTTCTTTCCCGTGCCCCAATTGTCATCCTAGACACTAGTCAAGAGCCACACTTTGTCCAACCAAATTTTGCCCTAGCAATTCACTCTCTGCTCTTGTATGACCGGGTAGACCACTGGTTTTCTCCAACTCTAGCTCACCTACTGGAGGGATCCTGCTATAATACAATCTATCACGGGCCGACAGTTCTTCGGTTGCGGAATAGCCCGTGTGGCGCTTGGTGCAGTCAATAACACCAAACCAGCCTTTGTTTTATAGTTGTTCCAAAGAACCGGATGGCGAATAGCTTCCTCGTATCGGATCGTACCATGCCAAGCTAAGCTCGAGCGTCTAGTTCATCGAGTGAGACATGCATAACACTAGGTACAACAATTTGTTTTGGCCTGCCAAGGCCTCATCAGGAGAGTGCCATCAGCTCCTGACCAGTTTATGCACGGGAGGCCAACCCACGAACCAGTTGTATTCATCCATTTTGCATCACTCACTCTTCACCTGATAACCCCAAGCTCCACTCACAAGGGTATGCGAGTATGGGAGAACTCCAACGCCACTTCGGTCAGTGAGGTGAAATAACAATTCTAATTACCCTTGAGAGTATCAAAGAGAAATAAACTAATTTTCTTTCTCTCAAGATGGATAATAAGGGCTCGGACATGACATCGGCCGTAAGGTGTTTATTTTAACAAATACTACATGATCAAATAGATACGCAATCAAATATGGACACACTTAAACTTTATTCCCATGGTGAGTTTGGCATAATTGATTATCATTTGTCATTTGAGATTGTAGTTGCATGTAAAACTAGGTTTTTTCTATGACCTTAGCCTCTCCTTGTATAACTCTTTCCGCAAGGCATGCAAAATAATTAATTTCAGGTCATGCCAGCTAATGAGGGTGAAAAAAATTATCAATGATTATTATGATTTGCATTTTTCTATTTCTCGCACCAATATGATCTTTGATCGGGATCACACAAGTTTAACGAGAAAATTACATTACCAAAAAGTCCCCAATGTTTTGCACGGATGCCAATCCAATCTTAAACCTTTAAATTTTGTCAATTGAGTCCTAAACATTTTGAGAATTTGCTAATGTAGTCCTTTCGGCCAATTTTGGCTGGAAATCGTTGACGTGGACAATCTACTATATTTTAATAATTTTTTTGGCACAACCCCCGTGTTGGCGCGTGGTTCATTCTCCCCATCAACTAAAAGGCATGGGGTCCCTCTCTCTTGTAATGGTGGGAGGTGCTCATAATAGCGGAATCTTCTGTAGAATGTAGCCCTAGTTTAAGGGTGGACCAGAATAAATCTTTGTATATTGATTTTTCTTTCTCGCCTTTACTCTCTAATTCGTTGTGTTTTGTGTGGCTAATTCTAACACCCTACCAGTGTTAAAAGAAAAAAAAGAAGAAATGAAAGAAAGAAAAAAGAGAAAAAAAAAGAAAGAAATTTTTATCATGACATAATTCTTTGTTGGGTTAATACCACGAAAAACCTATGACAAACTTATGACGAACTAATTTTTTACCATAAAAAACCCAAAACTAGTATACCGGTGATAAATTTATCCCAAACTAATTTTTTGACAACCAAAAATCCCAAATCGATACACTTGTAACGAATTTACCCTCCGTTAAATTGGATTAATACAAAAAGAATCACAAATTGGTAAACCTGTGAATAACGGAGGGATAAAACCCAAAACTGGTACTCCCGTCAATTCTCACATGTTATCCAACTCAAAAATTTGACATTAAAATTTAACGGAAACTAACGGAGGGTAAATTTGTCATAGATGTATCAGTTTGAGGTTTTTGGTGATAAAAAAATTAATTTAGGGTAAATTTATCACAGATGTACCGGTTTAAAGTTTTTCGTGGCATTAACCATTCTTAATTTTCTCTTTGCATATAGTAATCTAGAATCCGGTGGGCGTATAGTATCCCACTAGAGCTCGCACAAGATGCAAGAATCCCCATAATCAGTCGTGAAACTCCATGCTTCGTCACGTTTTCGCGCTTGCAATTTCTTCAATCGATCAAAAAGCGATCGAAATAGCTTCAACCCCATAGTTTGGATTATTCTGATTTGCTGCCTTGTATTACGGGGACAGCTAGTCTCCCGGTGCAAAAATTGATTAGCCAATATTCCCGCTAATGTTCCGTCATTGTCTCTCTAACATAGCCTCTTAATCTCTCCCCTTACAGGTCTTAAATGGACCCACCAGGCAAATTTGGAGTCGTGTTCGAAGGGCTTGATGTAATTTATGGTTTAAAGCACCCTTCGAAAGTTACTATGTCTTGATAACGAACACTGATTAACATTTCCATCGAGAAATTGCTGTTGCATTCAGAGAATTGCGCCACGGATATCAGATTTCGACTCGTGTTCTTTCGAACGGAGCTTTAGACGGACCCCTCATGTAAAACCCTAAATGCACGGGAAGTTCGCGAAAACGTATTGCATGGTCTATCCACGTAGAAAGGCAATGAAATAACCTTTCTTATATTGTGCTTAACTTCTCGGCCCTTAGCAACAAAGAACTTTGACTGTTAATGGAGAAATGTTTAGCGTGATTAGAATGTGATAAGTCGGACTTATCATAATGAATTGAAGCTATTCAAAGGGCAAAACTATGGTTCAAAGGTCCTATCTAACCCTTCAAAGTATGTTCCAGCAAAAGAAAACTTCAGGGTCCGTTTATTTGAAGGAAAACTATTTGCAGGAAATTGTTTTTTAACTTTTTGGTATTTGGATGATGGAAAACTAATCGATTTACGGAAAATATTTTTTGTTCCATGAACTGAAAGCATCAGAGATTGTTTGCACTGCTTGTTAGACAAAACAAATCACAACGTTAAGAAGGCCATGTCAGCCCACCCTCCTATTCATCTTTACTCTCGTGCTTCACACCCGCTTCACGGTAGGATGAACTTTTCTCATGAGAAAATCGCGTTCTTAATTTATATGGTTTGACACAAAAGCAAACCGTTATAAAATGATATAATCATTTATTTCATTGATCGAGTTCAGACACGCTCAATCTCAAACTAGCGTCTCACTTTCGGGATGTAACATGAAATTCATAATACAAACATGACATTACCCCATCATAATTCGATATGCTCATAGATTAAACTAAGTGAATTTTTGTTGCTGTTGTAAAGATGTAAGCAGTATTAATCAGATGAGTACAGAAGCTTGAAGGCATCTCCTAGCATTGTAGATGGAACTAATCATGTGAGAAGATGGATATATGAAGTCTCCACATAGTAGCCAACAAAACATTTGCCTGGAAAGGTCTAAAATTTTGGTAGAGTGAAGCCATGCCACTTACAATTTTACATACCTTAACCAAAAGAATGAGGATCTTAGTTGACTTGTTTTGAAAATATTTGTAGCTATGCTCCATCCAAATGCAATATATAATCGCTAAGAAAGAGACCTTGAGGAGTCTCGCTGCCAAGTCATTGCCCTTAGTGGCCTTGATCATCTACTGAAGTTCATCATTCCATCTTCCTAAAGATTGTCGAATATCATGCCATGTGAGGATATTGCACTATATACTCCTAGTCCGATTACACTTGAAGAACAAATGGGTTTTGTCTTCTAAACTGTTCATAATATGTTCTCTACTGTCGGTTGTCTATCTCTTCAGACAAGCTGGCTGATAAAATGAAATGGTTGGATCAACGACGATAGGAGATTGGGCCCACCTATGGGATTAGAGCTTTGTCCTGAACAGCCCTTTCTTTCCTATTCGCCTGTGCTTGCAAATTCCGCTGGTCCAAATCAGGTCATACCACTCCATAGCTGTTCCCACCTATATGAGTTCCTTATGTATCTCTTTCCAATAGTAACTTGAGCTAGAGATGACTGAAGTTAGAGGGTCTCAACTTAAGAAGAACTTGCCAACTCTAAGCCATACTTCCCTTGATGTCAAGTTGTATCATTGGAGTGCCTTTGCATTTGGTGCTGTGAACCCAATTACTCCATAGGGAAGAGGATGGATAGTTGATAAGGTTCCAAAGCATGCGACCTAGCAATACTTTGTTCCAAAATTTCAGATCGGTCAACCCTAGTCCCCCCCCTCACTTTTAGGTAAGCAAACTACTTGTCACGCAACTTTGCGTGACATATGAACTTCTGCTTTTCCTGCCCATAAAAATTGTCTAATCTTTTTCTCAATCTCATAGATAGTTTGATTTGGTAGTAAAAACATTTGCATCCAAAAGGTGTAGATGAAAATAAGGTCCGATTTGGCCAATTGAAGTCGTCCTACATAGCTAGTATGTTTCATGCCCCATCCTTTTATTTTCATAAAGATATTTTCCCTCAGACCCTTGCAATCTTTATGCGTGAGCCTTCCAGTAAAAAGGACCAAGGTATATAAGAGGAAAGCTACCTATGGAGAAAGGTGTGTGGTCCTGTACAAGGAGCTTTTGACCATCAGTCAATTCAAAGAAAAAGATTTGATATTTGTTTGGATTAAACTGTAGTCCCGCACGAGCTGCAAAGTCATCAAATGCATTAACAAGGCAAAGGACGGAGTTCACATCCCCATGAGCAAATAGAAACTAATCATCTGTGAAGTATGAGGGGGTAATTCTTTGCGATTTATAGCACCAATGGAACTTAAAGGAAGAGGTAGCAACTTTCCCACTAATAATTTTATTAAGAATTTTCATAATGAGGACAAAGAAATATGGAGAAATTTAATCACCAAGTGCGTAGCCTACTAGTTCAAGCAAAATAACTAATTTGTTTGCCATTGAAGTTAACTGAGAACTTGGGTGTAGTATGTATTTATAGCTTTAAGAACCCTGAGAACGGCATCTCATGTTACCATGTCATAAGCTTTCATGAAATCAATTTTTATTACCACTCGTTTATCTTTGTCGCCCTTATGGTAGTTGTGCAAGAGTTCTTGGCATAGTAGAATAGTTTCTGAAATCTACCGTTCCTTGATGAAAGCAATTTGGTTGAGGCTAACAACTGAAGCGAGAATACAAGTTATTATTTCTGCAAGTGGCTTTGATATGATTTTATATAAAACATTACAACTTGAAATTGGAATGAAATCCTTGAGGCAACATGGATTAGAAACCTTCGATACAAGAAAGAAATAATGAAGAGTTAACATAAAAAATTGTGAATACATGACATGTATCTTATTACATTAAAGAGAAATGCATTAGATTGTGTTGCATAAAACAAAGTAGTCTAACTCTAACGATTCATTTTAGTTTATTAAAAATTGACATCAACCCACAAAATGCAAAAGAATGGAAGGAACATAATTGCCACCTTCAAACTAAAAATAAAATTTAAAGAAATAATTATATAGTATAGTAGAAATAAATCACTCTTTTTAGAGGATCATTCGTCCTTCACTCTCTTGCTATTACCCGCAGTGAGCGCAGCAAGCAAGGTGCATAAGAAAGAGAAAAGGGGGATGAAGTGACACGAAAGAGATCTATAGTAAAATTGAAGAAAAGAAGAGGGAAGGGAGGGAGCGACGGGACATGTGCCCTCACAAAACCCTCCTTTCTTGTTTTTTATTTTTTAGCTAAAACTCAAAACCTCTTTTCTTCAAATAGCGATAGTAGCTCATTCATGAAATTCTCCTCATTTCTATGACCATAAGTACTATACATTGGACCTGATCATAAGCTCGGCGACCTTCTAAGCCCGCTCGAGCGGACAAAGCTCGAAGAACAAACTAGGCAGACCTAGGCATACAATTTTTTTCTTGGGTTGAAGCTCGCTCAAATAGCCTTGCTTGGGCCTACTCAAGCTCGATTACCTTTTTGAGTGAAAGTTCAAATATTTTAAATCATGGGCTAGTCTTGGCAATGACATTTAGGCTTGTATTCTGCTAGGCTCATCCATTGATCATATCTATTATGCATACATAGAGGTGAGAAGATTTTCAGGCTTAAAAATCTTAATTGACATGAAATAATATACCAACGGACATTTTCTAAAAATTCACATCGCTCTTGATGCGTAAATAGAACAATTAAACAACGTGTTCTATATTCAATTCCTTCTAACCTACCAAGTATATTTCATTCCAAAATTTAGGGGATATGGATTTATCTCCAAATTGTGTAAATGTATCATGCCATGTAGAATGCCTCGGGATCAAAGGTGCATGGTAAACTTATAAAAACAATAGTTTTGAGAAGGAGGACCCGTTTTCCATCATCTTTTTCTTTAGTCATCCTTCCAACGCAACCTTCTCTGCTTTCACCAAGGTCCTTGTACTTTAGCTAAAAAATCAAAATCGTCCATATAATTTTTTTGTTCAACACATCCTTCCACCTTTTAGAAAGTGCTACTGTTCGTCTCCAATTTGCTTTTGTGATGGAATTTCCTGACATGGCGTTAACAACGTTAGAAATTTGATAATTGTTTTTTTTTTCAAATGCTCTCTCTCTCTCTCTCTCTCTCTCTCTCTCTCTCTCTCTCTCTCTCTCTCTCTCTCTCTCTCTCTCTCTCTCTCTCTCTCTCTCTCTCTCTCTCTCTCTCTCTCTCTCTCTCTCTCTCTCTTCTTCAACTTAAACCCCCACAAAATCTAGCACCTCAACAACGCAAAACCCCTAATTCATAAATAAGCAACCATTGCTGCGAGCTCAAGATCCATGAGCTCGAGCTGTTATGGCAGCCACAAGCTCGAGATCTACAATGTTTAGATTGCGACCATTGCGACCGCAAGCTCAAAATTCGAGCACCCATGGCCGCAAGCTCAAGTTTTGGGTTATGCGCTTTAGATCTCCAAGGTCCAAATCTCGTGGCTGCGAGCTGGAGAGCCCATTCTCTCACTCTCTCTCTCATTTTGTTTGTGCTTTTATGTTGTCTAATGTGTGGTACGAATCATAACACAACAAGTCCACTGCAGAGTCTTACTAAAAAATCCGACAGTCTATATTAGCAAAAATCAATGAGTAAGAAAAAAAGTGAAACAGAGGGATCAATGTAGCACTTTCGAAGAAGAGAGATTCTTTTGAATAAAGAAAAAAAGTAAAGAGATCATTTTGATTTTCGATACAAAAATCTATGGATCAGCGGTGACATTTACCCATTATTGAAAATGAAGGAAAATATATTTAAAGTTTAGTAAAGCCTATAGAGAGTCTAGAGCTTGTTAAATCCCTACCTTACATCTGAAGTAACATACGCATTTTTTTTTTTTTGGTCGAAAGTAACATACGCAATTGGATCAAAACTTTAATCGTGAGTTGTGTCAAATGTGCAAACAACATGGACTCCATACTTCTGTAAATTAGTATTATCTTTTGCCAATGAACTGAATCATCAGTAAATTTCTGTTTCGGCTTTTTCTTTTAACTCTTGGTAATCATGATCTTAATGACCTTTTTTTTTTTTTTATAGTTAACCATGGATTATACAAGAACCTAGAACTATTAATTCACTTACGTACCGTATCTGATAAAACAGAAATTGGTGAGAAGCAAAAGAATAAAAAGAAAAGAAACACTTCCAGCCTCTGAAGCTCCTATCACTCGTTTTCAACTATAATCTCTTTCATCTTTTTGGATTTTTCCCCGCGGAATTTCTCTCTCAGCCTTTCGTGTAGAGACCCACTTGTCGTCACACATTCTAGGGTTTGGGCGAGGGGACGTGTTCCAATAGCACTTGACAATCACCTTTTGGAAGCAATCGTGTTTCCACTTTGGGAATCTAGGGGCCAAGAAAGTTTGCAATTGCCTGAATACCTTTGCAAATAAGCCCTTAATCACATTTGGTCAAAAGCTATTTCAAGATACTAAATACCCTTTTGGGGAGACGAATGTATTGTAGTATAACGTGGTAGCTAACCAGGTATTGTAATTAAATCAATGCGAAATCACCATATAAATAAACGAGAAATAATGAAGAACATCAGATACAGGAGAGTCGCGCTCAAGTGTTTCTCACACCTAGATAAAGCCTAGAGCAAACCCACAAATATTATCTCATGATCTCTCACAAAGAACTCACTAAAAAATCTTACAAAAAGAAATTCTGATACTCCTCTTGTTTGCTTTTCTGTATCTGATAGTAGAGGTAGAATATGCACACACATTTGAAATAGGAAAACTTTTTTAGAAAATCTACTCAAATTAAGAAACTTGCTCGAATTGGAGGTATATTCTCAACAGTATGCACGCGTATGGTTAAAGCCTTTTTATAGCTTACACTCTTCCTATAATCACAAAATTGATATTAATGGAACTCTTCCATGGAGATGGAAAGGCAGCCAATTGATCAACATCTTGAAGAGTTTCCCCTAAAAGTTTAATTAGTTGAGAGAAAGCAAAATTTGCGTGTAGACCCACCTTTGCACGTGAAATATAAAATGTGAAAAAGAGAACATACTAAAAGAGACGTGTACCATATAAAAATAAAGATAGAAAGAGCACCAAAATTCATACTCTATAATATCTGCTCTGGTACCGTTTTGAACAGATCATTTTGTTAACAGTTCAACTTTGGAATATTGATATATTAGAAAGATTAGTACTAATCTGACATTTTTTTGGTTTCTTTATCATCTTTGTGTCGTCGTGATCTAGACAATGTTGACGAGATTATCAATCTCTCGAATGGTTTGATTCCTTGTTCACATCATAAACGTGTGTCAGTCGAAAGGTTATGATCCGGTTCTCAAGGCACGTCCAAAACTGATATAATAATGGAAATCTGTGGTTGAAATTGCTTCTTGAAATGAGACATTTGCCAACTCATTTTTCCCATTTAAGATTTGATTAATGAGAGAGCCAATCAAATATAAGAGAGTGTGGGGTTATGCACCGCCACGTCGTGGGGTTTCTAGGAGTAGATTCCTCGGATATTCGGAGCATGACGTAAGAGGACATCATTGAGTCCGATTCATAGGTTCTAAGATTTGGCAGTTTTTATCTTTTATGGTTGGCTTTTTTATGTGTTTTGGTTTACCACGCGAACCAATTATTTTTTCATGCTTTAACGGGGAAAAAGGGATATTGCTAGAAAATTAGAAGTTTTACCATTTATTTGTAGATTTATCACAAAACAAAAGATAATTTTACAATGAATTGAAGGCGAGTTTATTCCGCGGAAAACAAATTATTTGAAAAATAATTTTTAAAAACTAATCGCTTGAATTACTTGCAAAAATGAATAAGATGAAAAGTATTTTCATCGTTCATGAAAATTTTTTAGACATAAATTGTTATTAATAATAAAAATATTTTTCATTAATTAATTATTTCAAAATATACAAGCGATTATTTTTAAGAAAATAAATTTTAAATTATTTATTTTTTCACGAAACGAACGGAGCCTAATATTTTTTACCAGATAATATGACTTTACCAAACATAAATTGTGTTTACCAGGAGATTGGTCGACTGATCCGGCTTCTGTGAAATTGGCAAACCTAATGGGCAGGTGAGAGAATGAACGGCGTGGCTTCTCGTGACCGACAAACCCTAATTTCCCTCACTGGCAAACCAAGGAAGAAGAAGAAGAAGAAGAAAAAAAAAAAAAAGGCAACGTAAAACGGATGGGTCTGAGTCTCCAACAGGTTGGGAACCACCCAAGTCTGACTTTGGGTGTTCAGACGGTGGTGGTGGTTAGCTTTTTTGGCTCCAACCGGACATGTCTTGTCCCCTTTGGAGGAGAAATTCTAGTATACGACAAATTCATTTTCGCTCAGTCCACGTGAAAGATTCAGATCAAGGTGAGCTGAGCTCTACTGGCAAAAGTTTTGAGTCTTGCCCAACGACCGAGATATTGCATGCGTACAATGAGAGAGGTGGCCGGAACAACATCAACTAACAAACCGAGTAAGAGAACGCACGGATCGTCAAAAATTTGATCTCTGTAACTAACTTTGTTAGAAGCTCAAACTATCGAGAAATGCGTACACATCCACGATCATCGACCATATATCTTAACAAGTCTTACCCGGTTAGTTTTTCTACACACGAGATTAGTGTAAGAACTCATTGGTATGAACTTTGAGCGATGTATCGATTGCGAAACTTCACAAGTGTATATTCGAACTTGCGGATGGGTTGCTTGTGACCCGAGACTTTTCTAAAGTCCCTCTTAAATAATAGTAACCCGTAACTCGAGACGCTTTTATTTCTTTAGTTTAGGATAATTACCAAAACTATCCAAACGCATCAATGATCCTGTAAAATTACTGGCTGAGGAAAGTGGTCCCTTTCCCAGCCAAGCCAAGTCCAAGAGTTACCTTATCACACGCTTCTTGCTGGTAGTGAAGAAAAATGGAGGAGGACGAGAGCACATCTACCTCTGAAGCATCATATTCAAGATATTCCAATCGACTTACTTGACGGTATTGCCTTCTCGTTTATTTAATAGATTATAGTGTTCCGATTCAAATTCCCCTAGCCCAACTTTTCTTTATATTCCCTCTCTCTTCCTCCCAAAAGTATTCATCAGTATACACACTTTAGCTTCATTGCTTCAACCATGGAGATTTGGTGTCCACGGGCGTTTCTTCTTCCTTCAACCATTGTTGTCTTCTTCTTCGTCTTCGTGCCTCAGATTCTCATACAGTTCACTTATGCTTCCGTAGAGGAATACAATCGACCCCCTCCCGGGAACATCATATTCTCCAAGCATAAGCGGTCTGAGTCGGAGCCTCAACAGGTCGATTTCTCATTGCCCATTGATCTTATAACTAATTTCAAAGATATTTTATGAACTCCTTTGCGGTCGAAGAACATGAATATTTCTCGAAGTTGTGCCGGTTAGATTTCATGTCGATGTTAAATGCTATTATTCCCATTTTTGGGTGATTTTAGGTGCATATTTCGCTTGCCGGAAGCAACCACATGAGAGTAACGTGGGTTACGGAGGACCACAGGGCGCATTCCACCGTGGAGTACGGCACGGCTCCGGGACAATACACCACCAGGATAAGAGGAGAGCATACATCCTATACTTACTTTTTCTACTCCTCCGGCAAAATCCACCATGTCAAGATCGGGCCCTTGGAGCCAGACACGACTTATTACTATCGGTGCGGTGCATCTGGCCCGGAGTTCTCGTTCAAGATGCCGCCTTCCACCTTCCCCATCGAATTTGCAGTGGTTGGTATGTATCCTTGATGCAACTCTTTTTTGTCCCATTTGAGTCGATAAATAGCAAATTTCTTCCTATTTGTCCAAACTGAGTTTATCTAGTAATCTTAATCGTTACGATTTTCCGACCTATGTAGGTGATCTAGGGCAAACAGACTGGACCAACTCAACCCTAGAGCACGTTGAGAGCAAGGACTACGACGTCTTCCTACTCCCGGGCGACCTCTCCTATGCCAATGGCCAGCAGCCACTTTGGGACTCCTTTGGCCGCCTGGTTGAGCCAACTGCAAGCCGCCGACCTTGGATGGTTACCGAGGGCAACCATGAGATCGAGATAGTTCCCATCATCTACACACACGGGTTCAAGGCTTACAACGCCCGGTGGCTCATGCCCTATGAGGAAAGTGGGTCTGAATCCAACCTCTATTACTCCTTCGATGTTGCCGGTCGTAGCATCCACATCATCATGCTGGGGTCATACACCGAGTTCAACTTCGACTCGGCTCAGTTCAAGTGGCTTCAACAGGACCTGGCCAAGATTGATCGGAGGGCGACACCGTGGGTGTTTGTGCTGTTGCACGCGCCGTGGTACAACACGAATAAGGCTCATCAAGGGGAAGGTGAGAGCATGAGGAAGGTGATGGAGGAATTACTGTATGGCGCACGGGTTGACATCGTCTTTGCCGGGCATGTTCATGCCTATGAACGATTTGTAAGTTCACATATAGCATGAAGCAAAATGTTTCATTTTTGGTTTTTCTGAGAATATGACGCTCGTTCTTTGTTATACGCAGACTAGGATTTACGACAATGAGGCTGACACTTGTGGACCTGTCTATGTGACCATTGGCGATGGAGGGAATAGAGAAGGGCTTGCAATGTCGTAAGTGTGCTTTCTCTAACTTAATTTTTCCTGTTTATGTTCATTTTCGTTCTGAATCAACAACCGGTCGAATTGTAGGATGAAAAACAGAAAGAAATCCTAGAGGAATTGACTGATGTTAAGCTGTTGTGTTACTCTTTGATCTGTCGTAAATTTTTTATAGGACAAAACACAGATATGGCAATGTTCTTTTAGAGGATGATATAAGATAGCATTCTCAAATTTTGAAATATAGACAGATTTCAGTCATCATTAATCCCAAAAGAGTATGCCTCTTTTTATCGCGAGACGCATTGCCGCATTGGCCTTGTGTTGAAATATTGGATGATGTTGTGTATGTTAATGTACGCTTTTATAGCGCCTGATCATTTAGGTGATGAATTTGTAGGTACAAGGAACCAGCTTCGCCTCTCTCGATGTTCAGGGAGGCGAGCTTTGGACACGGGAGACTGAGGGTACTCAACCACACGCATGCGCACTGGTCATGGCACCGCAACAACGAGACCAACTCCGTCATCGCCGACGAGGTTTGGCTAGAGAGCTTGAGCGCCTCAAGTACTTGCATGGGTCAACAACCATCTTCTATTAAGGATGAACTTTGAGCAGGATCGAAGCCACAATAGAGATACTTAGGTTCAGCATCAGTCAAATTGCATATTTGGTGGGTGTAGGTTTATATGTTGAAAGGTCCCAAAAATTTAGATAAAATTGCATGTTTGGCAATCTTTCTTTTCCCTTTGAATTCCTTCTTAGACACAGTTTCTTGCAATTAGATGGGATTTTTACCCTTTGTTAATGACACAAATAATTCCTCCAGAGCAATTAATTGGGTTTATGCGGTTTATTTTTCATATTTTCTCGTCGCAGGAAAGTAGTGAAAACGAAATTCTTCCTTAATTTACACAACAATTCATTGTCTTAGAGAGTATCGATGTTTAATACTATGTGTTCCAGGCCTAATGGGGATTTAAGTTCATATTCAGGACGGACCAAATCGAACATCGGATTCACACGATGGGAAGCACTTGAACTATGCTTAAGCTTGAGTGACTGGTGGGATAGTAGATGTTCTGACAATTATGCCTAACCTAATAGTCAAATTAGACTTTGGAAGACCGGTATGGGGAAACGATGTTGACTTCATTGAGGATTTATATTCCCGATTAAAAGAAAGGCTAATCAGCTTCCTTCTAGGAAAGAAATTAGACAAAGACTTTGATATTCGTAAGAAAAATACTAATGTATGTCATCAATCTATTGAAAAATAGGTGTTAATACAAAATTGTTTGCACACTAGCATACACGCAATGTGCGTGTGAAATAAACTTTCGGACGTAAGCTCTAAAAGAAAGACGATGGAGGCTAGTAGTAACATGAAAAAGAAGAAGCAATTTATTCGAAATTATAGAAAAATATATGGAAGCTTTACGCTAGTCACGTGGCTCGCGCTTTACGCAGATAAATGTCATCAATTTTGACTATCTATCCCGTATATACAGGTATCTTTATATGTTGTTTTGGGTTATTGTCAATTGAGTTAAAAAAATATAGCAAAAAGGAAATCTTTGTGAACGTAGACATAGAAAGGCCACATGAGAGTTCAGATAAAGTTTAAAAGGGAATAAGAATACCAAAAGTTCTACAACTTTCGTATGGCACTCACTTGAGTGTTAAATTTTTTTTTTTCGCTCACTTGAGTGCCACATTTTTTAAAAATCGTATACTTGAATGCTATCGGTGATTTGTCTCGTCAAAAAATCCAACGTGGCAATAATTTATCATATAATGTTTGACGTGGCTCATCGGCAAGATGAAGTCAGCAAATGAGAATTTAAATGACGTTGTTTACAGATCTATTTGAAGAACCCTAGCTCAATTTATCGAAATTGGGGCAAATTTCTGTTAAAGTTGAAAAGGTTGGTGAGGAACCCTGACGCTGCTTCCAAGAGGCGAAATTGGGGCTCTTAGAGCAAGCAAGGAGAGGGAGAGGGTTCGTGCCATCCGTTGGTGAAGTACCCTAACTCAAAATAGATTCTCTCACACACTCTCTCTCAGGAGTCACCATTGCAATTTCTTTATTTCCTCCACCAACGGATCTTGGGTCTCTCAGAGCAAGCGCAAGGACAGAAAAGAGAGAATGATAATGGACGACGGAGGAGGAGCGGCGTCGAAGTCGCTAGACTATGCTTCCAAGCCGAAGCAAGAGAAGACAGAGACTATGCTTCCAAGCCGAAGCAAGAGAAGACAGAGCGAGAGTGAGCGATATCGAGAGCGAGAGTGAGCGATAGTGAGCGAGAGTTAAATTTTTATTTTATGGATTCTACGATTTTCAGACAGGAAGAAGTGAGAGAGGGAGAGAGTTCCCTTCTTAAAAGCCAGGTCGGATTCAAAACATTATTTAAAAAGTCACGTAGCACAAATTGCCGAAGTATACACTCGAGTAAACGAGTTTACAGCTACGTGATACTCAAGTGAGCAAGAAAAAAGTTATGGCCCTAAAAAGAGCGTCATACGAAAGTTATCACATTTCTGTTGTTCTTATACCATGTTAAAGAAATGGAAGTGTGATAGAATATGTAGAAAAGAAGAGTTCGAAAAAAATTAACATGGCTGTATTTAATATTTTATTTCATATTATTAAGAGTATATGGTCACTGTTATCTAGGATAATTATTTAACAAGTACTAAACTTATTGCATGGCGGCGAATTCATTCCTAAACTTTTTATGGTCAATTTAGTTGTAAATCTTTTGACGATTTGTCGATGTAATCATTTACCAATTTTGACTAGAAATCTCTGACATGAATGCCAACTATCCTACATGGCATGGCCGACGCTAATGTGGACAAGTTTTGTAATTTTTTTGAATATTTTATATAGTATTTATTTTTTATTTTATTTTCTTTCTTTTTTCCCACTATTCATCTTCCTGGAAGGACTGGCGGTGCCGGGCCCTCGATGATGGCCAATGATGGTTATGACCCACACTCAGATCTAGACGAGGGCCGTGAAGCCTTCGTCAGTGTGAGCGATTCGTATCTATATTATGTTTCCCTCGAGAGCTAACCTTACATGTGCTTGGGATCCAAGAATCAACGGGCTCTTTTTTTATGAGATGACGACAATATTCTCCGCCCAGATTCGCAAATTCATTTGAGTCGTGAAGAAGCTTAGGAACATGAATCCATAGAGATTATGGGAAGTGCATATCTATAAATGGGCGAGGGCCTAGGCCCTTGCTGAGTCCCCGGCGACCCGTGTCGGCCCTTATGGGAAGATAAATAGTAATCAAAGAAAATAAAATAAAATATAAAAATAATAAATAAATAAATAACTCAATTTTTTTTAAATGGTAATAATTGTCTGTGTCAGAGCTAGTCGTGCCACGTAGGAGGATCGGCTTCTATGTCGGTGATTTCTTACCAAAATTGGTCGGAAGATTTATGACTAAATTTCCAAAATAAAAAAATTTATGATTAAATTGACCACCGTATAATAAGTTTAACATTTTTTTTAAATTATCCCCCCTTATCCAGTGCCATATTCAGCAAATGTAATTTTCATTTAATTATTTCAATCGCTAACAAAAAAGCTCAAATTTATCTCATTTTTATATGATAGTTAATATGACTTGCAAGTTTAAGATAAAATTAAGAAAAAAAGTCACCAAAAACATCAAACTATGCCCACCGTGGCACATTTACCCTCAACTTTTTTTTAACGTTAAAAACCCCAAATTATGTCAACTGTGACATATTTATCCTAAACTTTTTCCTGTGATATAAAAAATCAAATTTATATCTATATGACATATTTACCTTCTATCAAGGTTCTGTTAGTTGATATTTCAATCAAAACAATGTCTTTTAAAGAGGGTAGAATATATTGCCTTATTTTTGTTTGACTTGGTCAAAATAGGATTAAAATTAAAAAGAAAAGAAAAGAAAGCTTTGACTAGTCAAAAAGAAAAGGGGAAAAGAACACTAGAAGTGCCAAAAGCTATGTACGGCGCTCACTTTACTGCCAAAAGTTTTTTCCGAATTATTTAAGTGGCGTTTTTAAAAAAAACGATCACTTAAGTGTCAACTCCGATCTAGGTCGCCAGAAGTCTGACATGGTCATATTTTATTAATATCTCAGTCCTACGTGGCTCGCCGGCGTGCCTAGTCAGCATTATTGTTCCCAAACAACGTCGTTTATATATTTGCCCCAAATCGAAACCCTTAATCGAAACCCTAATTCGACTTCCTAATTCAATTTTGAGAGGGGATGGTTGTTTTCGCCGGTGGGAACGGCGGCGTCCGTCGTTGCTAGATGTGCAGTGAGCAACGGCACAAGACTCAGCGAACTACTACTGGTCGGATGATGGAGGATGGCTGGAAAACCTGAAACTTGCCGGTGGGCCTTGATGAGAATTTACTGGGCAAGTTGGAGTCCATAGGAAATTGCCGGAATAAGCTAGTGTTGCTGGTATGGCTTTGGAGCAGATAGCGTCGGCGAGATTAGCGATGAGCGATGCTGAGTTCTGGGCAAGAGTCACCGGTCAATTGTCTAGATCGGGAACAATGCCGGCCTGGTCGCTTGAGACTCTGCAAAAAGGAAGCTGTGTGTTTCCGATTCAGAAAAGAAAAGGGCCCCTTTTTGTCCTTTTTTGATGGATGTGTCATATCCCAAGAGAAAAGAAAGACTGAAGAGTTCATATCCTCCATTGAAGCTTAGAGAGAGAGAGAGGGGATTGCCCCTAATCTAAACCCTAATTCAGTTTTGAGAGAGGAAGAATGGCGTCCATAACTCTCACATTCTCTTGCTCGCTTGGGTTCGGTGCTCACTGTCCATGGCTGAGATCTCGCTCTCTCACCGAAGCTTGACTGTCAAGGCGATGCGGCCACGTCGGCCTCCGAGGTGGTCGTCTCTTCGCCGGCGCAGCTATGGCAGGGCTGGGCGCCGCCGCACCGATGAGGCTCGGCACCTCTCTCCTCCCCAAGACCCGTGCGACGTCATTTTTGGACTGAGCTTCGTGCGATGTCGTTTTTAAGGAAGTGTGACTAGCCACATTGTCCATGTGGACTTGTTCTTAATATTAATAAGCCACGTCAGATTAAAAATTTAATTATAAAAATCACATATTATTTTTGGCCGGAATTTCTCGCTGTTAGCACTAAAGTGATCGTTTTTTCTCCGATTTGATACTTAAGTAATCCAACAAAAACTTTTGACACTAAAGTGAGCGCCGTACATAACTTTTAGCACTTCTAGCGTTCTTTTCCCAAAAGAAAAGGGGAACTTGACTTTCATTATATAAGGGAAAAGAGTGAGCACGTAGAGCACGCAGGAAAGCGAGGAAAGGAAAGAAAAGAAGAAGAAAAGAAAAAAGGGGGAAAGAAGAAAGAAAAGGGAAAGATGGATTTCGTGTGTACATGTCACGGACGTCTTGTCAAGCTAGATTTATTTTGATTTGCAATGCTAGATAAGGATTCAAATCCTTTGTTTGTCTAATTGGAATAGTTTTCGGAATTAGAGCACAATTTCGAAGTTTTGTGAAATTTGAACTCCGATGCCCAATTTTTGCATTGTTAAGATGAGGGATTTCATGGAAATAGTATATAAGGGCGTTGTGGGGCTATGGGACTTGACGGGAGCCAATTTGAAGTAACGGTGTGGTCGGAGTGAAATTCTAAAGTTTCATGCTCAAGTTCCACATTGCGGATAGCTTTGAATATCCGCTTCGGACAAAAGTTTCGTTGGCGCGTAGGAGTCATTTTATTAGCAAGTAAGCTTGGTTTAATAGATTTGTAGCTGAGGTAGCATTTTAGACTTTGATGTTATTTCTCGTTTATTTGATAAGATTGCGAGTTCGATGGTTCGAATAATCTTTGACATTTGGTCATAGGCGTTCCCATGTAAGTAGTGCTATCTATTTTATGAATTTTTAAACTCATGTCTCGAAAGTGGTAAAGATTCAATATATATGAGTTATAAAAGAGCATGTTTGTTACAAAAAAATCTAGATCGGGCATTTACGACTTTCAGTTATTTGTGAATCGTTCGAGAAATGTCTTATGAAAGAAATTTCAAAAGGTTATACATATTTATTTGTGAATGTGATTTATGAAATAAATTCCGAAATGATTTGAGAAATGTCTTGTGAAATATATTTCGTTTGATTAACAGATTGTGAAAGAATATATGTTTTGGATTGTAACATGTATTCTAATTATGAGAGGGATCTGGATTTGGTATTGTGGTTTATTGGAGGTTGATGGTTTGATGCTCAATATCACTATGAACTCAGTTAGGGATTTATGGGTATGCATACTAGTTTGAAGGATAAGAACATTAGTAGTAACATAATTTTCATACGATGCTCACTTAAGCGCCATAACTTTGTTTTTCGTTCACTCAAGTGCCACATCAGAGTAAAATCGATCATTTGAGTACTATTTCCAGCAAATCAACCTACGTGGATTTTTTACTTAATTTTCCATTTCAACGTGAAACTTTTTAAAATAAACGGAAGTCCTCGCCGGCCGTGACTGAGGGCCTTCGCGCCCTTGCCCGCGGCCAACAAGGTTGCGAAGGTTGTTGCCAGCTGCTAGTGGGACTACGAAGGCCTCACCCCGGGCCATTGCGGCTTCGCCGGTTGCGGTCAAGGGAGTGAAGGCCCTCGCCAAATTTGGGTGAGGCTGCGGCAAAGGCCCTAGCCCAGATTTGGCGTGGGCCTTCGTGCCCTCACCCGTGACCGATGAGGCCACGATGGCCGCAGGTGAGACCCTTGCCGGCACAAAGAAAAACAAGGAAAGAAAAATCTAAAAATAAAAAAATTGTTAAAAAATTACAAAAATTATCCACATCAGTGCCAGCGGTACCTAGTAAGACAATCGGCCGGTAAGACAAATCATTGATAACACTTAAGTGATCGATTTTTTAAATTTGTGGCACTTAAGTGAGTAAAAAAAAAAGTTTATGGCATTCAAGGAAGCGCCATATGAAAGTAATGGCACTCTTGCTGTTCTTATCCCTTGGTTTGAGGATATCCTTAAGGGCAAAGCCACCGACTGATTATAGATGGAGACCTTGCCAATGGGAATCTTGATCGCCTTATCACCATATGTTGTATTGTGGCCATGGCTTGATATTTAACAATAGATTAGTCGACGAATGGATCATTGATGTGTGATTTGACATGGATAAATGGAATAGACCATTGATATGTGGTATGGCATTGATTAATAGAATAGATCATTGATATGTGAATTGATGATATTGATCAATGAACTTGACCATTAATGTTTATTTTGATATTGTTGATTTAAATGAGTATTTCCGGTACGTAAAAAATTTTGTTGAAAGGTTATAACTCGTTCATGATATTGTGTATGTGTGTGTATATATATTATATACTAGATTTGAGATTATTGAGTTTTGGTATCGCCTTATAAACATGCATAGTAGATGATCGATCTGCTTAGAAGAGATATACACTACTCATTGAGCTGTGATTGCTCATCACTTTCATTCTAATCTTTTTATGGTCCATCAGCTAGCGGCCAGCAGGATGGGAGTGATATTGACGGGGAACTTTGGTAGTTAAATTTTGAGTATAAGTTGTGATAGTTTGATACATGTCCGAAATGACATTTGTCTGGTTTAGTTGAGTTGGAAGTGTATATAAACTTTTGATGGATTGTAGAAATTCTGATCCTTTAACCAACTTGCTGGTTTATCATAAATAAATAAATAAATTATATGCACACACATATGTGATAACATGTTATTGTTGGTTATATTGGAGGCTGCGTCCTTCAGCTAAGAGGACGATCATGTCATTTCCTCTATTCTTATAGGATTTGGGGTGTGACAGAAGGAATGGATGCATAGGGTGGAGGAGACGCTCCGAGATGAGTTGTCGAGTGTCAACAATTTAGTCACGGCCCACTCGAATGAGACAAATAGGCCTTGAAGCCACTATCAAGGCATTGAAGTTAAAAGTTCAAGAGCTCAGGACCGAGTTAGTCTTGTGCAAGGCTAGCATTGCAAAGGTATGGGATCCGTTCAAGCGGCGCCCTGCTGAAAATCAATGAGTTCAAGGGCAACCGATGTGCTAAGGGCGTGGACAGACTTATATGGAGTATGGAGCAATACTTTGGCACCATAAGCATACTAGACAAGAACACCCAGGTAAGAATCGCTTCTATGTTTTTTACCGATGTTGCAATGCTACGATGGCGTCGTAGGGGTGGCAAGATGAAGCTAAGTGTTGATCCCATCAACAGTTGGGATGAATTTGTAAAGGAATTTTGGGAGAAATTATTCCCCAAGTCCGCTAAGGACGAGGCTCAAGGCAAGCTTTGTCGGCTCACACAAATGGGAACGATTCTGGAGTACGTCAAGGGGTTCACATGAGGATGGGAAGCTCTCATTGCTTTCATGGATGGTTTGAAGAAGAAGCAAGCTCCAATGACAAGGTGTCCAAGATATCGGCAAGGCCCTCACCATGGCCGAAGCTTGTGTGGACTTCTCTAAGCTCAACTCATTCAAACCAAAGAGCGAGAGAAGCCGGGGAAAGAAGGTCCATCCAATCCCCCTTGTGGGAACTGGAAGAAGCCCCGAGGCGAGTCGCACAAGGATTAGGAGAAGAAGACGATCAAGTGCATCTTTTGTGATGGCCCTCACTTGGCTAGAAATTATCCATGGCGAGGCAAGCTATCTGCTCTCATGGTGGACGATGCTGAAGAAAGGGAGAAGGGCCAAGTTTCCTAAAAAAAAATAGCCTTGATGTTCACCAATGTCTATGTCGTAGAAACGAAGATGAATGGTTTAGTGGATACCGGCGCATCTCACCTCTAGATCCGCTTGATCACAAAAATACATATCACCAACACTTCACTTAGTCGATTGCCTCACATTTAACAAGAGCACAGGGCCAAGCATTCTATCCTTTTGAGACCCAAATATATTTACATGGAACACAATTTAGTTGTCTTGAAGAACAATTTATGTATTTTATTCCCGAACCAACTTTGCCTATATCCAACAATTACATTGTACATTCGGGTGTTTCTATACCTCTGTATGAAGGTTCTCACAATTTACAGGCAGGGTTGGATGAGAGGCTCGTCAACCAAGTTGAATCTGCTTCCACGGCCTCATCATTGTCATTCCTATGCCATGTCCAAAGTGCATGAGTTGCATTCACCACCTCCAGTTGCCCGTGCCCAAAGCTCGCCTCCCGGAAAACTGATATCGACGGTGTTGGATTAATGTACCTGGCAAGGGAAGCAGCGGCTTTAGAGTTAAATCCATTTATGGTTAGTCAGCTGCAGCAAAATGCAAATTGAAGTTCGACTTTTTCCCGCTGTCAGTCAATTTCGGTTTCATTGTGCAAGCCAGCCACTCATATTCATTATGCATATGAATTCTAGAGGATCGCATCACAGTTTCAGAGCTAAATCTGCAATGATTTGAAATTTTGAAGACTGATAAGAAGCATATGGACAAGGAACACGAGAAAAACCTTTTGGCAAGGCCTTCACGGTTGCCGCCATCGCCGATGGTGATGTGCACCGGACCACAAGCATTGGCTATTCCATTGTAGACACGGGTCTAAGGAGAGCAATAAAGCAGAGATGAGAAATTAGGAGGAATGCATAGCCTCACCAATAGATAGAACGGAGCAGGATTGGAAGCTTACAAAGCGCTCATATGCATGCACATGCCCGGCAAAAACCACGTCGACTCGTGCTTGATAGAGCAAACCTTCCATGGAGGCTTTCATCCCGACCGATTCCTTCTCCCCTTGATGAGCAGTGTTAGAATTATACCAGGGAGCATGGATCAGCACCACTATCCAAGGGGTCCTCGTCCGGTCGACCTTCCCCAAGTCGGCTTGCAACCACTTGTACTGCGCTGAGCTTGGGTCAAAGTCCGTGTACGAGCCGAGCATGACAATGTGGACCCCAGCGACATCGAATGAGTAGTAGAGGTTGCTGTCCGAGCCGCTCTCCTCGTATGGCATGCGCCACCTCGCGTTGTAGGACGTGAAGGAGTCAGGATGGATGACTGGCATCTTCTCAATCTCGTGGTTGCCTTGGGTCACCATCCAGGGCCTCTGGCTGGCCAGGGGCTCGACGAGGCGGCCGAACGAGTCCCACCAAGGCTGGTAGAAGTCGGCATACGACAGGTCGCCAGGCAGCAGGAGGATGTCATAGTTCGATTGCGCTATGTGTTGAAGGGTCGAATTGGTCCATCCTGTCTGTCCAAGGTCACCTGCATCATGCCATGTCAAACTCACCTTTATTAAGAAGCATATTTCGAAACTTAACATAGTACTAATTAAACCCCTGAGATAAACCTGAGAAGCATTAACATGTTTCAGATGCATGCTCTGTCCAATCCTCCTATTTCGGGGAAAAGAATAGGCTTCTGCTCATGAAATGAACAGAGTTGCTGCATTAAAATGTTTCCTACTACACACTCCAAAAACAATGTGAACGGACTTGATCAAACGCTAAAACTAACCAAAAATTGTCCCAATAGAACTTTAGATTGTGATTCATCTTCATGACTTCTTGTATACTACACAATCAAATTTTCCACCTGGATGAAAATCCTTGCTGATGATTATATGCTTGCACGTACCTACTATTGCAAATTTGATCGGTAACTGCGCCGGAGGGGTCTTGAAACTGAACTCGCGGGCTGAGTCTGAACTACATCGGTAGTAATATACCATGTTTGGTTCCAGCGGACCAATGACTGCCTCGTGGATATCCCCGGACTCGTATATTGCGTACTTGTATGAAGTTGTATTTCCTGTTGCTGAATTCCGGTATACGCCCGGCGACTTGCCATATTCCACAGTCGGAGGAGCCAAGCCTTGGGTGATCCACGAGATCCTCATTTTATCTTGACCCACCAGAGATGTATGCACCTGAGAAACAAAGTTGTGGGATTTTAGGATACCTTGCTAATATGTCTGTTCCCCGCTAATCTAAGTTGGTATTTAGCTTCAATGTCTGTGATATGTGAAGGAAAAAGTGAAATACAAGTCTGTCAATTATAGTAAGAAGTAGCTTTTACACTGCCAATAAATGAAATTTTCCCATCCAAACAAACCATGGCAATCTCTAGTACTATCTTTTAATTGATCAAAATCTGTAATTCCAAATGCCCACTTAGACTCTGGCCAAAAAGAATAAAAGAACTCGCCACTAGATGGTGGAGGAACCACATAAGGTGTAATGAGAAGAATTCGCCCCCGCCATACCGAGAAAAATGCGAATGGGCATCATTATGTTTGATTGCTAGATAAAACATGAAGCTTTTTGCTACTTTTACTTGTCAATTTACACATCAAATGACTGCTTTATGCATGTCTCTTCTGGTTAAAAGAGGAATAACATATCCCTTCTCTCAAGTAATCTGTGCCTACCACAGGAGAAGACTGGAAAAAGGCACATTGTTTCCAGGAGAGCCGATAAACCGCGGCTCTCTCAAGCTACCCGAGCTCGAGTCGTGAGCAACTCAAGTTTGACCGAGCTTCATTCAATCAAGTTGCCTTCAAACTCAACAATCATTAGGCTCGGCCAACTTGTGATCCAAATATGTAGCTTTTCGTATGTTTCCCTTACTGTCAAATATTTTTGTATACTCAAAACAAACTCAAGGTAGAAATGATGCAGATCAAGTCTAAATCGAGCATCTTTATTCACTTTCTCACTGTGACTAGAGTTCAAAGGGTATCTATTGAGTAGAGTTAGCTTGATTATGCCCATTGCAACCCACCTACAACAACCGAAGATGTCTTGATTCTGTTGTTTGCGTTTGGGCCTTTGAGAAATCATTAACGAGTGTTACGACACGAGATATATAGAGATAGCTACAAGTTTAGGTAGAAAGACATCTACAAAACAGTCATCAGCATTAAACTAGGGTTACCCAAATTCCCAGGACAAGAAGTTAGGTATTATCCTCAACAAACAATAGCAAATCATGGTTACCAAAAAAAAAAAAATAGCAAATCATGAGTAATCAAGTCTATTGCAAAAAGTTGGTGGAAATGTATATATCAGGTCATGTTTCACACATCATATCTTTTACCCAGTAAGTCCACAAAAATGTCTGCCTATGATAATAGACCTAACTTTGATTGTGACTTTCTGTTCATTTTCTTGTGTGAGACGCGTGTGAGGTGGTTGACTTTTGCTGGCAGCAGAAAACACAAGCACACCACACTGGCTATTGATATATGATTTAGCTTATGTAGTAGATGTTTGAAGGAATTCATTAGTAAAGAACAGACATGATCGTGTAGATTAAGCGCAAGATGTTCACACCACAAGGTGCCATCTCAAACTTCGGGGAATACTTACCCCCGACAAGGTAATCATGACCGTCGGATTTCGTGAGGTCCACACGATTCCCACCTTCAAAATTCACGATTGGACCCAACCAACATGGTAGATTGGCCCCAACCAACATGGTAGGATCGAGTCGGACAAGTATTTGCCGTGCTCGATCATCCATTCGAATTTCCGCCCACGTCGTCAATGTGTATTTCATCAGGATCGGATCCGGGCGGCCTTTCTTGTTGTTGAAAAGGAAAATAAAAAGTAGCCAAAACTAAGAGACTCTCTAGTTTTTCCAAAAGCGAGCATTTATTGAAAGCAGCCGATGCAGGCAAGCACAACTCAAACGTACCATCTCATCCGACGGTGAATGTACTTTAAACTAAACTTTATTTTTTTTCCTCAAAATTGACATTTGTCGTTTCAACGCTAGACTCCCAGACACCTGCCATTTTTACACTGATTTCTTTTCTACCAAAACACCAAAGAAATAACTCAAAAAGCCAAAATTCCTAGTTGTTGGTCATCTACCCATAATTTGGTTGCCGTGGATTGAAAGTTATAACATCCTCACTTTATTTATTCATTCAAAAACATCCTCATTCGCTAGTAAACGATCATGAGAAAAGCTACATCAGAATATCCGTCGTTTTCGGCAAAATTTTTCAAGCATTTCCGAACAAAGGGCATTGAGCGATTCGATCTTTCCGTGTTCGGCGTACATGCAAATGGAAATCGAGCGTGGCCATTATCTGCAACCTTTGCACGACAATAATCCCCGGAAATCAAGCACAATCAGCATCCCAAACTTGCTCTAAATCACCACACAAACACAACAACGAAAAAAGAGAGAGAGAGAGAGAGAGAGAGAGAGAGAGAGAGAGAGAGAGAGAGAGAGAGAACTAGCAGAAACGGCGAAAAGACCATGGAAATGAACAAAACCGCCCTGAACGTCGACAGTCGAGCGTCGTTTCGACGTACCTGTTGGGGAGAAGCCGAATCCTCGTCGTCAGAGTCGCGAATGAACACCGCGGGGCGCGGTCCTGGGCGATGGTAGGCCGCCGTGGCACGGTTGAAGCAGGCTCCGAAGGCGAAGGCTGCGGCCATCAGCACGAGAAGAAGGGCCAAGCGCGGCCTCATCGGAGCGCGCATTTCTCCGGGGCTGTCTCTCACCTCCTCCTTCTCGGATGGTGGCGCGCGACGGGGGAGGGGAGGAGGAGGGAATCAAGAGAGGTTGGATAGGGATGGCATGTGAGGTAGGGGAAGGGGAAGGTGGGGACAGGTTTGAAATGGAGAGAAACTGTCGGGGTGGGTATGGCTTCCTGTGAGTTATTCTCGTCCTTCATGCGGATTCCTTTTATAGTTTTTACATGTTCATGTCGGCCTCTAGCGGGTCGGGTCGTGGCATGGGAAATAACGTTCCGGACAATTCAGTGGCTTTAAAAAAAAAAACCCCCAAAAAAATATACGATATTATAATATAATATTAATATCACAAAAAATCTCAAACTGGTATATCTGTGATAAATTTATCAAAAACTAATAACCTCAAACTAGTATGTATTTGACCATAAAAAATCTCAAACCGATACATTTGTGACAAATTTATCTTTCGTTAGTTTTCATTAAATTGAATTAATATCACGAAAAACCTCAAACTAGTACACTTATGACAAACGGAGAGTAAAACCCCAAACTGGTACACCTGTCAACTGCCACGTGTCATCAAACTCAGTAATTTGACGATAAAATTTAACAGAAATCAATTAAGAGTAATTAAATTTGTCACGGGTGTACTAGTTTGAGGTTTTTCGTACTATTAATCTTATAATATAATATTTGCCTCCGATTATGAAGAGAGCTAGCTGATGATGGGCAAGCAAGTAGTTCAATTTCCCACCGCAAAAAAAATAAAAATAAAAAATAAACGGGGGACACGTGGGTGATCCTTGGGGGCATATTCCGAAGCATAAGAGGAGAGTTTTATTGGATTTTCGAAGCATTAAAATATTGGATTTTCCACTTTCCAATTTTGGGTTCTGTTTTTATTTTCTTTTATTTATTTATATATTTCTTGGGTGGGTTGCTCATTTGGCGTTTCACGGTTGGAAGCTATCGTCACGGTTTGGGGCTATTCATTGGCTACCTCAACGTTGCATTGCGGTCACGGTTTCGCTATCTTGTCTTTTTAACTAAATGTTGAACAGAAATTTATGGATAAAGAAGACTATAGTAGTTCCGATCGATTGAGAGAAGATCGTTTGGATAAGGTCTATATTGTCATTCAAAATATAGTTATAGTCTTATGTGTAGTCGTTATGTTACGTATGATCGATGTCGATTTGATTATCATCAATAGTCGTTCGACAAAGTAAATTAGGGTGATTGAAGTGTAGATGGAGCAGGATATTTATTTCCTTAATAAATAAATAAATAACACCCTAATCTCCCTTGATAGTATGGAGGATAAATAACCCAATTTTCGTTCTTTGAAGATGGACAATGAGGGATCGGACACGACACCGGCCATAAGGTGCTAATTTTATCAAATATTACATGATCAAACAGGTGTGCAATCCAAATATAGGCACACTAACTTTATCCCCATGATAAGTTCGGCATAATTGATTATCATTCGGCATTTGAAATGGTATTTGCATGTAAAACTAGGTTTTTTTTTAACGACCTTAGCCTCTCCTAGTATTGTTCTTTCTACAAGGCATGCAAAATATTAAGTTTCACTTTATGATGATCAATGGCTATTTTGATCTTTCATCGGATCACATAAGTTTAACCCGTACTGATTATCAAGTCACTTATCGGGCCGGCGTTCTTAATACATGCTGGTTAGCGCACTTACGGAAGTAACAATAATTATGATTCCACTCTCTTACACTCTCGAAATCCGACATAAAATCACCCTAATATTCAAATAGTTTCCATGACCTAACTCTTAAGTTTCTCTTTGCACACAAGAATATAGAATCCGGTGGGAGTATATCCCACTAGCTCGCCCAAGATATAGAAGAATCCCCATAATTATTGTGATCGCGATTATTTGTGTCATTCCATGCTTCGTCACGTTCTCGCGCATGCAATTTCTTCAATCGATCAAAAGCGGTCGAAGTAGGTTCACCCCATAATTTGGATTATTCTGATTTGTGCCTCGTGTTGCGGGGACAGCTAATCTCCCACGGTGCAAAATTGATCAGCCAATATTCCCGCTAATCTTCCGTCATTTGACTCTCTAACACAGCCTCTTAATCTCTCTCCTCCCCGGTCTTAACTGGACCAGCAGGCAAAATTTGAGACATGTTCGAAGGGCTTGATGTCATTTTATAAAGCGCCCTTTGAAAGTTACTATCTTGAGAATCAAAACCGATTAATATATCTATTAAGAAATTGCCATTACATTTAAAAAATTATGGCCATGGATATCACTTCGATTCACGTTCTTTCGAGTCGATCCGCATAGAAAAGTAATGAAATAACCTTTCTTTCATTGTCGCTTAATTTCTCAGCCCTTAGCGCAATTAGAGTATGATGAATCCGCATTAAAGTCCGCGATCATTCTCACATCGTGATTAGTTGAACCTAAATTAGGTGAGATATCAAACTTTTGCGGGATGAATATGGCATGAGTTGCTGCTATATTCTGAAGCGTGAAGAGCAACATGATACTATAAAAGGGCAAAAATTAGGGCTAAAAGGCCTTGACCTTTCAAAGTAGGGAAAATTGTTCAAAAAATCCTAAACCTATTGGTTTTTTGTCAATTTAGTTATAAATCTTTTAATTTTGCCAATTAGTCATAAATCTTTTATATTTGTACCAATTCAGTTCATCCGGCCAATTTTGGCTGGCCGATGCTAATGAGAACGCTAGCCATCCGGTCAACGCTGTTGCAATTTTTTATATATATTTTAATATATTTCTTCGAATTTTTTATTAATTTTTTTTCTTTTTTTCTGTTCTTTCTTCTTCTTTTTTCTGCCCTTCTTCCCTCTGGCTGACGAGGCCGACCTCGCTGGCCTTTGACAAAGCTCACCCCCGCCGGCCACTAGCGAAGGTGAGCCTCGCCCACCCCTGGCTGTTTGAGCCTTGCCCAGCCAAGGCAAGGTTGAACTCGTCGTCGCTGGGTTTTCTTTCACCCAGGGATTGCAAGGTCGACCTTGCCATGGCTGGGCAAGGTCCGATCTCGCAAATTTGGTTGAGGTCGAGCCTCGCCCAGCTAAGGTGAGGCCGACCTCGTCGTCGCTGGGTGTCACTAGGCGAGGGAAAACCTAACAACGGCGAGGTCAGCCTTGCCTTGGCTTGGCGAGGTTCAACCAGCCAGGGACAGGCGAGGCTCGCCCTCGCCAGGGACAGGCGAGGCTCGCCCTCACCAGTGGCCGGTAGGGCCAGGCTTCGCTAGATGGCCGGCGAGGTCGACCTCGCCTTTGGCCAGTACCCTTCTTTCCTCTAGACTGGCTAGAGGGAAGAAGGACAGAAAAAAAAAAGGAAAACAATTTAAAAAAATTAAAATATTTTTAAAAAAAATTGCCACGTCAGTATTAGCCAGATGGATTGAATTGGCATAAATGTAAAAAATTTAAGACTAAATTGACAAAAATGTAATAGGTTTAAGACTTTTTGGACGATTTTTCAATATGTTCTTGCGAGAGAAAAGTTCAAAGTAAGGAAGAAAAGAACCAAGGAATGGGGAGCTCAACTCATGTTGCAGGCCTAAGATCACACAGAGATTGTTTGCACTGCTTAGTGGTCGAATCCAACCACAACATTAATACATCCGCTGGTGCAGGCCTAAGAAGGCCATGTCAACCGACCCTCCTATTCATCTTTCCTCTGGTGCGTTACATTTACATCCGCTTCGCAGTAGATTAAGGGTGCGCATAAATACTATTCTGTGCCCGGGAACTATTTCTGAACAGAAATGATTTTTTTTTATTCTGTACTCGGAAACAATTTCTGAGTATTTGAAGGCGTTTGATAAACTGTCCAAAATTTCTATTCCTAGAGTAGAAAAGAACAGAAATGCGTTTGGTAACTATACAAAATTTCTGTTCCCAAATAATATTTTGAATTGTTTAATTTTTTTTTTCTTTCTACCATTTTCTTCTTTGGCCATGGCCGGTCGCGCGGCCGGCGAGGGCGTCACGGCCCTCGCCGGCTGCCGGGCGGAGGCGAGGGTCGCCCTCGTCGGCCGCCGACGGAGGCGAGGGTCGCCCTAGCCGGCGAGGGCTGGGGCTGGACCCTCGCCGCCCGGGCGAGGCCGAGCCTCGCCGTCTCTGGGCAAGGGCGACCCTCGCCTCCGCCGGCAGCCGACGAGGGCCGTGACGCCCTCGCCGGCCCTGGGCTGTGGCCGGTCGCCGGCGGCCGGCCCAACCCAGGGAAGAACAACACAAAAATAAGAAAAGAAAAAAAAGAAAAAGAAGAAAAAAAACTGATTCTCAAAATTGTGCCGAGAAACAAAAAGCAACTTTTTTTTACTTCTTGTTTCTCTTCCAAAACTGTTTCTCGGCACAAATTTTTGAAAAAATGTGCCCAGGAACAAAAAGTTTACCAAACGCATTTCTGTTCCCAAACTATTTCTGGGAACAAAAGAACAGAAATTTTCACTATTTGGCACGTTGCCAAACGGGCCCTAAACTTTCATCATGAGTGAATCGCGCTCTTAATTCATATAGCTCAACACAAAAGCAAACAATTATAAAATGACGAACTCATTTTATTTCATTGATCGAGTCAAGACACGCTCAACCTCTCTCTAGCGTCTACCTTTAGGGATATTACACGGAATTCAGAGTAGAAATATGACATGAACCCGTCATAGTTCGATAAACTTATAGATAAACTAGAGTAAGTATTTTCAAAATAAGATTTGATTGTGATTATTAAGACGGGAGAAAGGGAGTCAAAAGAAAAAAAAATACTTTCAATGAGGAAGTAATAAAGAAATAACACGAAATTCCGAATACAAGATATGTATCTTGTTACATGGGAAAAATACCAAAAAAGTCCAAAACTCATTGTATTGGTATCAATTCAAGCATAAATATTTCAATTTAACCAATTTAGTCCTAAACCTTTCACATTGGTACCAATTCAGTCATACGGCCAATTTAAATTGAAAATCGCTAATGTGAATGTCGGTCATCCTACATGACATGGTCCGCACTAACGTTGACATTTTTTAATAATTTTTTTTTATCCTTTCCCTTTTCTTTTTGTCAGTGGCCGGCGAGGGTCACCCCGTCTAGCCATAGGTAACGGTTTGCCTCGGCAAGCCTCGTCAACGCTCACCCTCACCTAGGCGAGAATAGTCCTCACTGGCCATGTCTTTTGGCCGGTGGCCGGCAACCGGCAACTGACAAAAAGAAAAAAAAAAGGAAATAAAAGGAAAAAATTAATAAAAAATTCAAAAATATCATTAAAAAATTATAATAAAAAAGATGTCCACGTCAACGTCGGCCGTGCCACATGGGACAGTCGACGTCCACGTTAGCGATTTTCCAGCCTAAATTAGTCGAATGGACTGAATTAGTATAATGTGAAAATATTTAGGATTAAATTAACCCAATTGAAAAGTTTAGGACTAAATTGGTACCGATGCAATAGGTTTAGGACTTTTTTGGTATTTTTCCCCTTGTTACATTAAAGAGAATACTTTAGATTGTGTTGAATAAAATAAAAGTAGTCTAACTCTAACGATTCGTTTTTGTTGAGAAACCTTCTATAATATTTCGAAGTTGATAAAACCGTCCATGTATGTCTTATGAGCTGGATAAATGCAAACGTTGTTTATGTTTCAGGTAATACCCGTTTAAGGAAGCTTATATGTACAAAAGAAAAAGATTCGTGAAGACTAGATGAACCTAAGTGTGAACAAGTCTAGAAAAATGTGAAAAGACTTGGAGTTACCATGATGAACAGGACCACAGGATCTAGCTTGTCTATCAAAGTGTAGCTGATATTACCAAGAAACTCGATATAAACGGAAGCTGATATCACCGAGAAACCAAATATATATAGGAACTGCTAATGTCAGTGGAGCGACTATATTAACTATAACAACAGCTTTATCACATGCTCAGAAGAAAATACCCCATGATGAGTTATTTCATCAAATTATTTGACAACTAGTGATCTAGTGTGGATTATCTTTTTAGAAGAAATTGATTTATTATCAATCTAGAGGAATATCTATGTGGAAGATCCTAATTACACGTGACATCCAGATTGATTGACAATCATCTAGAAGACAGATTTATTTTCATAACTCGAGTTACACTATTTTTGGAAACTAGAAGATTTGATTGCATAGGCAACCAAATCTCCCGAATCTCAAATTGATTGACTTTAACGGCAAAATTGTTCTGCTCAACAATTGTCCGACAAATAGTTTGGAGATTGATCCTCATAAAGATTGTCCATTAGGAAAATTAGATACCGAGAAGTATAAAAGGAGATCAACATACTTTGAAGAAGAAAAAGATTAGAGTGATAAACAATCCATTAACAAAAAGATTTACATTCTTATATGGTTTTTTGAGTGTACTGAAAGTGTAATTTCTTGAGAAGTGTCGCAGTATTATAGTTTGTGCTTAAGTGTGAGATAATGAGATCTATCTCCTTGGGTATAAGCAACACCGACTTTGGAAAGAAGAGCTTTGAGTATAAGCAACATATACTATTGTAACTTCTAGTGGAATACAACCAATAGGTTGTTAGTCTGGGAGAGTGGACATAACCTTATACCAAGCCAAACCGCTATAAAATTCAGAGTGCATCGTTCTCTATCTCACTGCTTATATCCATTATTGTCTAATAGAAACGCACTGTACTAACCGATATAACATGTTCCCACCTATATCAACTTACTGATCATATATGTTATTACGCTTATATTAAATTTGACGCTTATAATTTCTCAATATTTTGTCAAGTTTCTTGAAATCACCTATTTAACCCCTCTAAGTGATATAGTTAGCCACCGCAATTTTTAGTTTCGGTAAAATTTGACATCAACCCACAAAGTGCAAAAAGAATGGAAGGAACATAATTGGCACCTTTAAACTAATAATAAAAATTAAAAAGATAATTACGTAATATATTAGAAAAATAAATAAAGAGAAAAGGGGGATGCAGTGACACGGAAGATACCTTTAGTAAAATTGAAATAGAAAAACAGAAAAGAAGAAGAAATTAGCGAATGAGGGGACATTTGCCCTCGCAAAAACCTCCTTTCATATGTAGTATAGATGTATTTAATAGAGAAACTGTGCGAATATACACTATACTATGGCTCATTCATAAAATTCTCCAGCTTACTTTCATTTCTATCACCATATGTATGTACTATGCATTGGACCTGATCATAAGCTTGACAGCCTTCCTGATCGAGCCAACAAAAGCCCGAAGAACAAATTAGGCAGGCCTAGGAATACAATTTTCATTTCGGATTCAAGCCCGCTTAAATAGCCTTGCTTAGGCCTACCCGAACACGATTTTTTTTTTTTTTTTTTGCGAATAAAAGCAATAGATTGAAATCACAAGCTAGCCTTGGCAATGACATATTAAGACTGTCTCTGGCTCGGCTCCCCCACTGATAATGTTATTATGCATACATATAGCCGGGATAATTTTCAGGCTTAAAAATCTTAAGTGGCATGAGAGATATATATAAACAGACGTTATCCAGAAATTCACATCACTCCTGAAGTGTAAAACATAACCATGAAAAAAAGCGAGTTTCATCTTCAATTCATTTTAACCTACCAGGTAAATTCCTCCATCACCTTCTTCATTAATCATCGTCCAACACACCCTTCTCTGCTTTCAGTTCCACAAACACATTCCACTTATATTTAATCTTCTGCATTAACAGTTCCATTCTTCTTCGACTACAGATCACGGGTGCCACAGTCGCATCTGTTGCCACGTCGGCCCAGCTGCGAGGGAAAATTCGTCGTCCACCGAGGGATTCGTGCTTCCACCATTGCTGTCGGAGCATCACAGCACAAGCTGCAGCAATTTCCACGGCCCTGTCCTCAACAATGTAAAGAGGACGACATTGCTCATCTCAATGTTGGTGCGAAACACCATGGCGTCGCCGCCACAGCTTGATACCTCGGCAAGTACTTGAGCAAGCTGTTCAGCTAACACACAGACTCCCGAGATCCAAATCAATATGAGCTTAACCCGATTAGCCCGCTTTCAAGGTGCCACTTGTGTCGCCGTCGCCGCCTATCGCCCCACCGTTCCACCGTCGGTCCCACACTGGCAGTTGCGCCTGATTTCGAGTACTCATGCGCCGGACTTGACCCGTTCTACTCATGTCACAGCCACGTAGACGATGGTGGAAAAATTGTTTGATAACATGGAAAAATAAAAATAATTGTTGGAAATCTATTGAAAAGGATGAGAAAATGATATCAATGTCTGAGGCATGCTAATCACTGTCCTTAAGGATAATTCCACCTCTCGAAGTACGAAACTCGGTGCATAAGCCTTCAGCGGCTATCCTCCCAAGATACAACAGACCCTCTTCTATACTCCGCACTTAATATTAGAAGGAACAGGAACAACGTTATGTGTATATTCCAGCAAAAAAATGAAAGATAGATAAAATAAAGAATAAAGAATATTCTTGTTCTGATATATATATATATATATATATATATATATATATATATATATATATATATCACTTTCCAATTATGCTCAAAGTAATGATTTATAGGTACAAGAAAGAGAGCATTTAAGAACCGTTATAAAACAATTGGTAATTATTTAAAAAGTGACTGATATATGACCGTTGCAAAACCATTACAAAATGATGACTTTATGGCAGTCATAAATTATAACAAATATTTCAAAACTATTGAATTATCCAACAATCCCCCACATATTTCAAAAGGTTTTGAAATGTAAACATAAAATAATGCTGAGTTATTGGAGCTTAATGCATCGGAACTAGCGCTTGTTAGGCTATGAATCAGCCTTAGAAAGAATCAAATATAATTCATGAAATCATTGGTGAAGTTCGAAACTTCTGTGAATCAGTAATTCCTTTTGTGAATTATGATTTTCACCAATCATATTACACTTCCCACAAAGTTTGTTTTTCAACGCGGTTTTGCGCTAATAGGCCATGCGCATGCTTGGTTTATTCATAAGTGGTCTAGAGATTATTGCCAATAATTCTCATAGGAGTGACCTCACTCTACACTTATATAGGTGATTCTATCAAATTTATTCTGCAGTTTAATGCAACACCAATAATGGCTATGGATTCATTAAGAGTTTAGCTCAACCTCTTTTTCTTTGCAGCCTTGCACTATTCTCACCTTAGGATGGACAACAATTTTAATAGTGCATCACTAGATCAACAAGTGACTTGTTATTACCCATATGAACCTAATTAATGGAATCGCCAATCATATAGGTTGGGTTACCATCACTGGTGATTTTCTTCAACTGGCTTGTCCCATTCCCCTCGATGTATAGTCAAAGGATTGGCCAAAATCACTTCTGACTTTACATAATTGATGAACATAATTCCATCTTTAAGCAATTACTTTACCACATCACGTCTCAATCAGATGTGTCTCTTTATCATTGAAAGAACCATTCTTTGCAATGACTATTGCCACTTGGCACATGTAAGGTGTTGGTTTCATTCCCTTTCCCAAGAACTTGAGCAGTTCTCGTATCACCAAGATATATATTTTCTTCCCCTTCCTCTACTAGAGTGTAGGAGGATAGACCATTTTGTTTTTACATATATGCTTGGTAGCACCTAAGTCTACCATAAATTCTTTCACTTAGCCACAATATTGGCTTGGGAATGACCGCGTCAATTGCATCATCATATCATCTATCAAATTAGCAGGATTGTCATTTCCCCCACAATTTTTGTTTCACTGAATTCTAAGGTATAGCACCTCCACGAAGGTGAACACATATCCATTTGTAGATTTTGTCTCATCTGAATCTGAGATTCACTAAGCATCGCTATATATATATATATAGCGGAAAATCCACTATGTAGGATGCCATAATTTATGGTTCCTTGAAAGGTGAAGGCTATGCCTCAAGCGCTTCTTAACACTAGGGATTGCACAACTTATGCATTCGCATGCACAGAGACACCCTTACAACTTGCAAGCACATCAGTGGATGCACGCAAACGCCACTTTAAAGTTTAAAGCACTAAACACACAACATGTCAATAATGGGTGTAGCAAAGTATTTATTGCTCATAATTCTAACAACATATATTAGACCATATTGCTTGTATATACGGTCCAGCAACACTTAGTAAGCACGGTCCTTAACTGGCACTGAAAATGAGGTCTAAACTCACTTCAAAAGTATCTAAAAACTATTGACATGATATTGACACCTGATTTTTAGCCGACGCATTTAAATTAATTTAATTTTCTTAATATTTTTTAACCTGACTATTTCACCTTATTGTCTCCCTTTTACGCTATATTGGCCCATTTGTATTTCAAGGTACCAATTTACCAAACCGGCTAAAACCGGGTGTCAACACTTAGGGGTTAAGCAAATCAATCATAACTATTCATTTAGAATAGATCATGGCCATCCATAATGTCATGTCTCCTATCCTTAACTCCTAAGGAATATACTTAATCATTAAGGGAGTATTCTAGGCCATTAGATTGATCTAAGGGTTAGAATTCAAAATTGGGGAAGGTATATAAGCTTTTTCCTTCCAAAACTTGCGGGGAGCTCTCATTTTTTCAGAAAATTTTCTCTCTCCTCTCTTCCCTCTCTCTCTATCTCACGCCCTCTCTCTCTCTCTCTCTCTCTCTCTCTCGGCCAGACTTTCCCCCCGCCGGTTCGACCGCTCGCCGGTCGGTTCCCGGCATACCGCCGCCACTCCAGCGATCCCCTCGATGTCTCTGAGCTAGTCACAAGACTCTCTCTCGGCCGGACTTTCCCCCCGCCGGTTCGACCGCTCGCCGGTCGGTTCCCGGCATACCGCCGCCACTCCAGCGATCCCCTCGATGTCTCTGAGCTAGTCACAAGACCGGCCACCGCCGCTGGTGGCCAAAGCACCTCCGATCAGCTCCATCTCTCTCTCGGTCACATCACTAGCAACCGAGCCGGTGATTGATATAGCCGACTTCCGTGGCGATTCTGGCAATCCGACAGCTCCCTTCAACGATCTTGAGCCTCAAGCGATCTTCCTTGGTGTCCTCCCATGGCTGTGGTGGCCGGCCTCCCTCCGAACGGCCACCGGATTACTTCGTTTTACTTGATTTTCCATTGATAGTTCATTTGATAAAACCAGACCGATTCTGACCATGATTTGTGTACTCTACTTTCAGAGGATCGTTGAGCTTTATGAGGCTTCTCCTAAGGCTGTATACGGAGGCCAGATCGCTCGGTTGTACGTCGAAGAGTTAAAACACAAGGTAAGTTCAAATCTGTGATTCTCGGATCCTGATGACCTGATTGCTTGCAATGATGATTTGACCTGTGAAATACTAGAATCTCGCAAAGTGATGAACTAGAAAATCGTAGAATACATCTTGAGCTTCGATTTGATAGGTTGTACGCCTTGAACGGACATCATTTACTAGGTCAAATCTCCTTAGAAAGTCGAGATCAGAATATGAAATGATCATGTTGTGTTCTGTTCTTCTGTGATACTGAATGACCTTGCTCGATTGGACTATTTTTCTGATATTCTGTGTTCATTATTTGACAAAACTTTCTTCATGAAAGTTGTAAATCACACTCAGATCTGTCTATTGTAAAATTTTCATAAAATTACAAGTATGTTAGGTTAGGACGATTAGCATCGTCATCTGATATCAGTTCCTGTTGTAAATGAGTTTCTGACCGACTTTTATGTGTTCTTCGATTTTATAAAATCGTTTGTTCAAAATCTAGAAAATTGTTCTTCACAAAAGTTTACACTGAGATCTAGAGATTCCTTATGATACCAATTTTGTCAAAATCAGAATTTATTTGGATGTTCAAAGGAATTTTTCATGATTTAATCAAATTCTGTGTCCAGATCTGAAATTCCTTCCTTTGAATTCCAAAACATGTTTCTCCGAATTTTATAAACTTGGAGTCCTTTTTTGCGAAAACTCAAAACTACAAAGTTCTCATTAGGGTCTTATTATGTATGCTAAAAATTTTGGAGGCCTAATAGCAATGTTTTGGTGAGTCAATTTGCTAAAAATCTTGAATAAGGTCCTCCCGGCCTTAAAAATGCTTTGCAAACGAGTCATCGGTGAAAACCGAATTTTATAAAAAAATGGGGTGCTTTTTAGCAAAAACTCAAAACATGAAAGCTGTCACACACGGAGAATCCTAACCTTCCAAAACATTTGGCTAGGTTTTAATAACGGTCACTATGTTTCCCGTAATTTTTTCTGAATTCAAATTCAAACCGGGTTCAGACTGCCTCCGAGGGTAAATTTGTCATTTTCGTGAAAATCAGTGGGAAATTAGAAAAAGTGGTCTCCATGAACTTTGATCTTCATGAAATTATCTTTCTAATGACACATGAATCACTTCATTTGAACATCATTAAGTCAATTAACCACACTCTTACGGAATGGAGCCTGAATTTAGCAATTAATGATTGAACAAGTTGACCTCTTTTGAGGCCCACTATCCATTGCTTGTTTGGTTGAGAAACAAGGCCCATGAGCCTAAGTGCATGCTTTATCCATTGTCTTGCATGTGTTTGTTAGATGTATGTTCGACCCAGTGCATGTTCGACGGACAGCCCACGATAGTCACTTATAACCCGACTTTAGGGGTTAACGATATGAGTCATCGTTTTGCGAATGCAAATGGTTACTCTTTGTCGTTAACTATTAATCAATTAACATTAGATCATTAAGTGGGTGGGATGACCGAAATGCATGTAAAGCAAAGGCCGATCCCGAGGCCTGTGTTTGATTGGTGAATTTGCTTATATCATTGCCTTGCTTTGGTTGTTCCTTTGCACATTGTTTGTCGTGAATGCATGTTGTGAATGTAAAAATGACACCCGAAAGGTGATTTATGGAGGAGGTGGCCCCAAAATTATTGAAGACGTTGGCGATAGACCGATGTCCAATTCAGTCTCAATTTATACCTAATTCATTTTACTCGACCATGTCTTGGGATTTCGTAATTGTGTTGTAAATAAACACCCGACGAGTTGCGAGTTTACTTTTATCGCACTTAGAATAGCTTGTCATTTTAATACCTTGGTTGTTTACTTTACGCAATGTTTTTTAATATAATTGTTTGTTTCTTTCTTTTCAAGACTAAGATAGGATTAGTTTAGAATTTTAAATGAAAACACAAAAACAAGATACATGATCACCTAGTGGACTAAAACATGAAAAATGGTAAAAAAATAAATGCATGATAACGTAGATGACAACCATGATAAGTTTAACGGTACCGAATGGGTGTTAATAGAAATATTAACGTAAGCTAGTCCCCAAACCCATGATTTCTGGTTTTCATAGAAACCGAAACGAAACTCCCGCGTTTCGATTGGGTGTTCTAGTTGACCCCCGACTTAGGCTAGTGTCGACTCCTAAAAAAGATAAAATCAATCCGCTGTCATGCGAGGTATGAATTTAGGAAAAATCCACGTTCATGATAAATGGACCGTATGGATGACCAAAAGATTGACGCTTTGATAAGCCGTTTTTTATGATGTGCCATACTAACCGTTTCATGAACACTTACCTCTAAACCCGCTTCATCGAGTTCGGCCCTCAAGAAGTAGGTTGCGACACATGTGAGCCTCAAATAGCATTCAAATTAAGCTAAATTCATCAGAATTCATGTTCAATGAAGGACATCCAATAAAGCCTAGCAATTCCGGCAGATGTAGAGCAAATTACATTGATAGTGATTTTTAAACATGCTTTGAACCCTAGAAAAGATATCAGACACTACCCATAATCATGAACATTTAACAGAATAATCAAACTAAGCCCATTTCATTCAAATTCACATCTAATTGATAACGCCCAACATTCTCTTTCCTTCAGCACCTCACGATCTCAAAGTAACATGCACCAGCATCATTTGACATGCACAATCACATATGAACAGGATTCGATACACAAACACTTGTGAACAACATTCGACATACATCTCCTATATATCCAATCCGTTCGCTTTTCAATCAACCATATAAAGGAAGTCCAGCAAGACACAACGAACCCAACAATAATTGGACATCGAAATGTTTATAGACAGAATGTAATAGGAACTAACTATCTATGATTGAGTCAGGCATTCTGTCGAACAAGTTGTGAGCATGTGGGGTGAATTACCCTATAAACAGAATAGCTAACAATTCAAAACACAACATAGTAGAGATAAATTGGCGAATCTGATTTTTATTGGATACGAAACGACCAGATGGTCCGATAACGATACTCGGCTTCAATCAGCAAAGTGAGATGATTCAGGTTTGATTGTGGCTCTGTTCGAGATGATCCTCAAAAGTAAACAGAACGAAAACATCAGAGTAGGAAATCCATGCGTACAGGCAACTCTTGCAACTTAAATCGAAAAGACACAACCTGGCGATGGTGAGGTGATAACGCACGGCAATCATGAGGCGGCCGTGCTATGGATCATGTTCCTACGCCTTGACTTCATTTCCACCAGACGCCTGAAGTTCATTGCTCCCTCTGTTTTCTTATTTACAAAAACAGAATAGAAATCAAAAGACAAATCGGAAATGAATCGAAATCAATTCCAAAGTTAATCGGAGACGAAGCGACCTGGCAGGTGTGGCTCTTAGTTGATGGATTCATCATTGCCTGAGCGTCATGGAGCAGGATATACGACGGCAGAGATGAAGACGGGGCGGAAGATCACAGATAAAGCCGCCGGAGTCATCGTTGCTTGACTAGAATCGGGGTGAACTGAGTCGCGGTTGATTAAGAAGAGCCACAACGACAGTGATCAAGGTGTTGTGACAGTGGAACCGCGAGCCAACATCAAACCGTTGGAGAAACTGGTGCGAGACGACGACGACATGGGAATCCATAAGGCAATTATCCTTAAGATTGTTGGAAAAATTGTTAGATAATAAGGAAAAATAAAAATAATTGTTGGAATCTATTGAAAAGGATGACAAAATAATATCGATGTTTGAAGCATGCTAGTCACTATCCTTAAGGATAATTCCGCACCTCGGACAGATTTTCTTCTATACTCCGCACTTAATAGTACAAAAAACATAAACAACGTTATGTGTATATCTCAACAAAGAAAGGAAAGATAGATAAAAGAAAGAACAAAGAATATTCCTATTTTGATATGTGTATATATATATATATCACTTTCTAATTATGCTCAAAGTAATAATTTGTAGGTACAAGAAAAAGAGCCTTTAAGAACTGTTATAAAACAATTGATAATTATTAAAAAAGTGACCGTTATATTGTCATTATAAAATAATTGAGACTTTATGAAGAATTAAATTAAACGTTACAAAGCCGTTATATGGCCGTTGCAAAACCATTACAAAATGATGACTTTATGGCAGTCATAAATTATAACAAATATTTCAAAACTGATGAAATATCCAACAAACGCCTCCTAGTAAATTCCTCCAAAGAATGACCACCTCCAACTTCGACAAGTTAACGTCGCTCCTCCAATTTGCCTAACGTAGCTCCGTTCTTGCTTTCGACTTTTGCTTTGAATGAACTAAATGAATCCTATTTTCTTAGATATTCTACTCATATGTATAAGATAAAAATCCTAAATCAAAGATAATAAAGCTAAGCACGTCGGGTATACAATAGAAACATATAAATAACTAGATCTTCTTAGATTTGGCAAGATCAATCTTCTTCCTGAGATCATTTGTTATTGAAGTAACAATCAAAAAGCAAAAAATCAGAATGGTTGCAGTGCAGAATCTTTTACAAATCAACATGAAGATAACGCATTTGTTATCTAGCAGAGTATCCATGAGTTAATGATTTGGAGATCTTTTCTGATACCGTAAAGAAAACAAAGAATTGAGTTGATGAAGCGTTACTTTTCATTGATATGTTGTACAATAAAAAGAGCTATCATCACCTATAATTATGATAGAAATTAAAGATAAAAAATAACAATTTGATTTATATGAGAATTAAATAAAAGACAAATCAGAAAAGATCTCCAAATTATCAACTCATGGATACTCTGCTTAAGGTGTTATCTTCATGTTGATTTATCTCGTAATTCTCTCCATTTATTTGAGATGCAGACTGGGCTGGGTGCAAACTCACCTGACGTTCCACCACTAGTTATTTTACTTTTCTCCACTCAAATTGTATTTCATGGAGTGCCAAGAATCAACTTACTGTGGCCTGCTCCACAGCTGAAGCCAAATCTCGGGCTCTTGCTTTCGCAGTTGCTGAACTCACTTGGATTTCATACATACCGCATGACATTGGGATCTACCAACATCAACATTCTTTACTTTTCTCGGACAATATGTTAACATTACATCTCACAACTAATCTGTTTTTTCATGCTTGGACAAAACACATTGAGATCAATTATCATTTTGTTCGGAAAAAGGTTGCTCTTGGTTCCATTGTAACTCGCTATGTTCTGTCTTCCTAACAAATTGCTGATATTTTCACCAAACCATTGACTCGAGATAGGTTTAATCAAACTCGATCTCTGGTCCTCCCATTGATGGGTTTCAAACGAAGTATTGAAGTAACAAATCAAAAGGCAAAAGGCAAAAAATCAAAATGGTTGTAGTGCAGAATCTTCCACAAATCAGCATGAAGATAACACATCAAGCAAAGTATCCACGAGTTGATCATTTGGAGATATTTTCTAATGTCTTTTATTTATTTCCCATGCAAATCAAATTGTTATATTTTATCTTTAACTTCTACCGTAATTATAGGTGATGGTATTTCCATTAATTTATACTGTACAACATATTTTCATCGACTCAATTCTTTTTTTTTTCTTTAATTTGTCTCGTTGTGTATCAACCGCTCCAGAAAAATAATAGGGACGTGAGTGACCGTTCAAGCTTAAATTAGCATCTTATCCTATGTTATCTTATATAGTAAATCTCAAATAACTACAGAATATAGCAAAAGCCAGAAAAGCAAATGACAAACAATGACAATTTGAATTTGCCCTAAAGTCGGAGAGTCGGTGACCGGATAACCAGAGGAATTAATAGGAGGGATGATGGAACATGAATACATCTCTCTACCACTCTTGTTCCCAAAGAAGATTTTCAGTTTCACTCGTACGTTAAGGATGTTGTCCAAAGAACAGAATATGAGGGTTTAGTGTCACCAAGGTCCTTGTACTTTTGCCCGAAAATTAAAATCGTTCGTATAATTTTTTGGTTCAAAAGGATCCTTTTACTTTTTAAAAAGTGCCACTGTTCGTTCATGGTTCGCTTTTGTGATGTAATTTACTGACATGAACTTAACACCTCTAAAAATTTGTTGATTGTATTTTTTCACTTTTTTCATTTGCTCTCTCTCTCTCTCAACTACCGTATTCTTCGACTTCCGTTTCTTCTTCAACTTAAACCCCCACCAGATCCAAACCAAACCACAAAATTTAGCACACCAACAATGCAAAACCTCTAATTCATAGATACTCAAATCATGATCAGCGCTAGCGATGGTGGCCGCAAGCTCAACATCTACAAGGTTTAGATCTCGCGACCGCGAGCTCAATTCCAATTGCCATAGCTATCATGAGCTCGAGATCTACAAGGTCCAAATCTCGCGGCCACAAGCTCGAGAGCCCATTTTCTCTCTCTCTCTCTCTCTCTCTCTCTCTCTCTCTCTCTCTCTCTCTCTCTCTCATTTTGTTTGTGTTTTTTTGTTGGCTAGTGCGTGGTCCAATCATAACATAACGTGTTTATTACAGTGTCCAACTCAACAATCCGACAGTCTACATTAGCAAAAATCAACGAGTAGGAACAAGTGAAACATAAGGATTAATGTAGCACTTTTGAAGAAGAGAGACGCTTTTGAACCCAAAAAAAAGAGTAAAGAGATGGTTTTGATTTTCAATCAAAAGTACATGAATCAGCAATGACATTTACCCAATATTAAAATCAAGCAAGATATACTTAAAGTTTTGTAAACCTATAGGGAGTCTAGAGCTTGTCAACTCTGTAACTTAAATCTGAAGTAACATACGCAATCAGATGAAAATTTGAATCGTCGGTTGTGTCAAATGTGCAAACGGACTCTATACTTTTGCAGTATTATCTTTGCCAATGAACTCAATCATCACTAAATTTCTGTTTAGACCGCGTTCATTGGCTGCTTTCTCTTTGAGTCTTGGTAATCATGAGCTTAATGGCCTTTTTTTTCTAATAATTGACCGAAAATTACACGATAACCTAGAACAATTAATTCACTTACGTGCCGTATTTGACTTAGAATAAAACAGAAATTGGTTAGAAGCAAAAGAATAAAAAGAAAAGAAACACTTCTAGCCTCTGAAGCTCACATCAGTCGTATCATTTTCAACTGTTCTCTTTCGTCATTTGAATCTTTCCCCACGGAAAATCTCTCTCAACCTTTCGTGTGGGAGACCCACTTATCGTCACGCATTCTAGGGTTTGGACGAGAGGAAGTGGTCGAATACCACTTGACGATACTCTTTTGGAAGAAACGATGTTTCCACTTTGGGAATCTAGGGGCCAAGAAAGTTTGCAATTGTCTGGTCACATCTCTAAATAAGCCCTAAATCACATTTGGTCAAAGGCTATCTCAAGATATGTTAAGTACCGTTTTCGGGAGATGTATGTGCATGTATGTTTTAAAGCCTTTTTTTCTAGCTTGCACTCTTCCTAACACCACAAAAAATGATATCAATAGAACTCTTGCACGGAGACCAAAATGCAGCCAATTGATCAACATCTCGAACGGCTTCCCCTAAGAGTTTAATTGGTTGGGAGAAGGCAGAATTTGCGTATAGATCGAGCTTTACGTGTGAAATGTAAGGTGTGAATAAGAGAACATACCAAAAGGCATGAGCACCATACAAAAATAAAGATAGAAAGATCACCAAGTTCCATACTCGATGATCCCATTTTGTCAAAAGTTCGATTTTGGAAAACATGGCGCAACGACTATATTATATTTCGGAGGATTGAAAATGCATAGATAGATTAAAAAAAATTACTAGTACTAATCTGACATTGGTTTGTTTCTTTATCATCTTCTCGTCGTCGTAATCTAGCAATGAAAATTTTAGCGACTTCTAGATAATGTTGACGAAATGATCAATCTCTCCAATCGTTTGATTCCTTGTTTTCACATCGTAAACGTGCGTCAGTCCTAACGTTGGGCAGAGGTTCGATCCGACTCTCGAGGCACAACAAAAGCTAATAATTGAAATAATTGGTTGAATTTGAAATTGCTTCTTGGAATGAGACATATGTAAACTATTTCTTTTTTCCAATCAAGATTCGCTTTCGCCACGTCGTGGAGTTCTAGGAGTAGATTCCTCCGATATTCGGAGCATGACGTCAAGTACATCATTGAGTTCGATTCATAGATTCTAGGTGTTATCAGTTTTTTATTATAGTTGGCATTAATGTGTTTTGGTTGACCATGCGAACCATTTTTTTAATATACTTTACTAGGGAAAAAAGGGATATTACTAGAAAATTATAAATTTTACCATTTATGTGTAATATTTTACAATAAATTAAGATTATTTACCGCATAATATACGTCTTTATCAAAAAAAAGTAATGTCTACTATTTCTAGCAAAAAAAAAAAGTAATGTGTACAAGGAGGTCGGTCGACTGACAGCTTAATTCGGTTGACTGGCCTTTGTGAAATTGGAAACCTAATGACCAAGTAAGAAAATGTACAGCCTCGATTTTATGAGATTCTATTTGATGGTGAGAGATTTCATCTTACTATAAGGTGGCCTAATGATGAAATTTCGTTACTGGCTGTTGACACCTATTTTTAATTTGCCCAAAATTAATTGCACAAAATTTAGGAATTAATTTTCTTTAATTCCTAAAACAAAAAAATTTCAATTTAAATGCATTGCATATAGAAATTAGGCACATTTTGCATTAATAGGGTCTATTAGAGAAGATTTAAAAAAAAAAAATCGAGTCGGGCCGAGTCGGAGCTGGGCCGACCTGGCCCATTTCTTTTTCTTTTTCCTCCTGCGCGGGCCCAGCCCGTTTTCTTTTCTTTTTTCTTTTTTCCTCCGCGCGGACTGGGCCTGGCCCGGCCCAACCCCTTCCTCTTTTCCTTCTCCCTCGCCGGTCGCTCTCTCGCCCCTGTTCTCCCCCGTCGCTCTCGCTGCCCTGTTCGCCTCTGCTCACCGACGGCAGCGTGACGGACGGCGGCATCGCTTCTCACCGTTGCTGTCTGGCCAGAGGAGGGCCGGATGAGCACGCCGACGGGACTGGCATTAATTGCCAGTCCCGTCCTCCCTATTTCCCCTCTCCCTTATCCCCTCCTCCCTCTCGGTTCCCTGTTCCTCTCTGCCCCCCCTCGGCTCTGCTCTGCACCGGCCTGCTATGGCCGCGAAAGTCGCGGGGCAGGTAGGTCGGTGCAGGCCATCGTCACGCCGACGCGGGGAGGCACAGGTTCGTCGTCGCCGGCTATAAATAACCAGAGAGAGAGAGAGAGGCCGGTCGGCCATTTTTGGAAAAAAATACAGAGGGAGCGTGAGAGCGTGAGCCGGGAGAGACAGGAAGCCTCCGGCAGCCACCGCGCCTCAGCCATCCATCCCCATCGCCGAGCTGACGGCGGCGACACACAGAGAGAGAGAGTGGGTCGGCGATTTTCAGAGAAAAACAGAGTGAGAGAGAGAAACCGAGAGAGACCGAGAGAGAATAGAGAGTGAAACAGAGAAGAGAGAGGGAGCCGAGAGTTCGCCGGAGCTAAAGAAGAACCAGCAACGGTCGTCGACGCCGTCAGACTAGCCGGAAGCCGCCCAGACGCGCCGTCGACCGGTGAGCCCCCCTCGGCCGCGAAGCTCCCCTGTTTTCCCCTGATTTTTGGCTCGGTTTGGCCGGGACTCGCGCCGGCCGTTTCGCGCGAATCCCGGCCCATACCGTCGTCGGTCCCGATCCCTAGTCGCCGTCGGAGGTGAACCCAAGCCGCCGGAGTCGACCGGATCGCCGGAGGAGGTCGGAATCCCTCGTTTTTCTACTCACCCGCCAGGCGTTCGACGAAATGCCTCAACCAGGCTGGTTTTTGTTTCATCGCCGGCCGGCGAACGGTGGTCCTACGGCGGCTCAGGTGAGTAGCACAGCCCACAGGCGGTCCTAGTCGGGCGATTTGAGGGCGGCGCTGGCCTGGGTCAGCCGGCGGACGGCCAATTTTGGCCTCTCCGGCGCCCCCCTCCCTGCGGGTCTGTTTGTTCGGGTCGGATTCGACCCGAATCAATAGATCCGACCCGGGTCAACGCCCGGGTCGGATCCGTTGACCCGGGTCGGTTCCGACCCGATCCGGATTGACCGATCTGACCCGGGTCAACGACCGGGTCGGATCCGTTGACCCGGGTCGGTTCCGACCCGGTTTGGATCCGACCCGACCTGACCCGGTTAATATTATATTATTATTTTATTTTATTTTAAAAAAAATTTTTAAAAAAATTAATTAAATTTTTTTTTCTTCTTTTTTTTTCTGTATTATTATTTTTTTTTCAAATTATTTTTTATTATTTTTATTTTTTATTTTTTTTATTTTAAAATTATGTTATATCTAAGTGTTTAATTTATCGTAGCATTATTATGCATATTTTTGTCTTGTTTAAATTAGACAAGCCTGAGATTGTGCGGTAATATTTTGCATGTTATTTTTATTATCGCTGTACTATTATGCATGTTTTTAATACAATCGCATGAGTTGTGTTTTGAATGTCATCTGACTTAGTTAAGGTTAGAACCTTAGGCTGCATGAATTGTTGTGTTCCTGACTGCTGATCGTTTCTGATTATGCACTCGCTTGATCACCTCACATGTTAGAAGAAAGGTCCTAAAATCAATCCAAATTGCTTGACAAATGTTTTCAGAAATGAACAGGGTAAAATGGTACCGAAAGGGCATTAGTTATCTAACTAGTGTAACCAAGTCCCCGAATTCAGTTAATCTCTGGTTCGCAGGAATAGGGTGATTCTCCCATCACCCTATTTGGGTTTCTAATCGACCCACCCCAAATCGATTAGTGGCGACTCCTTGATATAAACCACTTGCATGTTAAAAACTTAAATCCTAAGTCGCGATATGGTATGGGCTTGGGAGAGCCCGAGTTAAGTCCCGAACCTAGACTTAGCACGTACCAGGCGAGCCCCCCTTTTTTGCATGTTGTTTAAAAAGGACTCGGGAGTTCGGTCGCGACAGACTGGCGACTCCGCTGGGGAGGTGGATTTTTCAAAGTGGACTTAAGCCAAAAATTTTTATCTTGTTCAAAATAATTTTTGTTTGGCAGCAAGGACTCCAGGTATGATCCTGACATTAAGGTGTTATTTGTCTTGCAGGTTCGAATTGATTGTTTATAATTTGTTGTGCATGCTTTAATGATTTAGCACTACACCGTTGCACACACAACCACGCTGCCGGACCTGGGCCGCGATAGGGCATGTTAGGATGGTGTTAAGAAAGATACGACCTCGAATGCGAGCCCGCGATGTAGAGGTTGCCTTTCTTTTCCCCGAAATTTATTTCTAAAAATCGTAAAGAAGTATCTTTAGCCGCTATTCGCGTGACTATAAGATATTCCTTTCGATTTGGCCGAGGTTAAAAGGACTTGATACCAACGCGAGACTGCGACGGTCAGGCACCCTTTTAACTTCATGTTGCTGAGCCAGTCTAGATAGAAATCGAACCTCACTCCTCATGTGCATGTTGTTGCGATTGCCATGGTTCAAAGAAAGGTATATATTCTATCCCTTCTCATTTTTTTATATATACGGCCTACTTATTCAATTGATTTGTTACTGTTAGGCCACCCGTTGATTGCAGTCTATATACCAGGGATACGCTTATTGCGGAGCTTGTCCGTAAAAATAAGCGCCTCCGAGAGATCGTGATTTCCCCATCGTTTATAAAATGAGTATCCGGGAAGGGCACCCTTTTGTTAAAAGCCTCTGTCTTTTATATTTCCTAGTAATTATGTTCAGGGGTTTTGGTTATCTCCTGTAAAAATGTTTATGGGTTGTACAAATGTTAATATAACTCGGGCCGCTTTTTATACTTTAAATAATTTTTTTGCCCCTTACTGACACCACCGCGGCCTTCGGCCCAGTGGTGTCCGGGGATGTAGCCTCAGGGTCCGAGGCGACCGGGGTTCGAACCCCGGGGACGCCACCTGTAATGATATATAAATAAAAACTTTTTTTCTCTCTCTTTTTTCTTTGCAAATAAAGAAAATATGCACTAATAATATGACTAAGTCATAGAATGATTCTTTATTGAGCATTATACTCATTCATATATGCGTTTTCGCAGGTAGTTACAAAAAATGGCCGAAGAAAACGTCCGTCTCAATAACATGGAAACCGAAATGAAGCAGGTCTTCGCTTTTCTTCAACGACTCTCAAAACAAGTGGAACATCTGTCGGTCCGCTTAGACCAACTCACCATGACTCTGCTTCGCAATCCAAGACCAGGGGTGATGATTCAAATGGAGCCATCCAGTGTCAACCAGAAGGGTAAAGATGTCATAGTTGACAATGTCCACGAGTCCCCTGATCCTAAGGAATTGAGCACCCTATGCCCAAAGTTCATGCAACGTGAACAATACAAACCCGGTATCCTTCCACCCCAAAGGCGAAATAACAAAAAACAGTGCACGCCACTCCCTTTGCCTATGTCTCAGATCCTGCCTATTCTCCTGGACAAGAGGTTGCTTGCTAAAGAGCCAAAGCGTAAAAATCCTAAGCGTTTCCCCAACTACGATCCCTCCAAGGCATGTGACTATCATTTGGGCGAAATAGGACATTCCGTCAATGACTGTGTCGTCCTGAAAAATAAGGTCCAGAAATTATTGGATGCAAAGATGCTTTCATTCCGCAACGCACCACCCAATCAAGCAGGAGGCGCGGATGTCGTCATTGAGTAAACTGAAGACTCAATTTTCCTCCTTTAGAATAGAAACATATTTAATAGTTTGAATTCTCCTATGTGGGAGCTTTTCTTGCTTTCTAAAGTCCCAGTTGTTTTCTAAGATTCCCAGTTTCTGAATTTGTAATTATGCTTGGAATTTTAGTATTGCAATTTCCATTCCAACAAATGTAATTCGCCTGAACTATTCAAAAGAATTACAAATGTTTTGTTTTGAGGGCCTGAGGAAGTATCCCAAACCGGCCCGTTGATGATATCCAGCCACGAAAAGGAAAGTGTTCTGAGGCCCGGGCTTCCTCATGTTTCATCGTTTCTAAGCTTTTGAAAATAAAACAAATGTTTTATCATTTTTCAAAAGGATAAAAAAGAATAGTGGAAAAGCATGCGTGCTCATAGCCCTGTTTGTTTTTCTAATGCGCTCACTTCGTGTCTCAGAGCATACTCCTTTTTGATTTATTATTACGAAAGGGACATTTGGAAATGACACAAACTAAAGAGCACATCAGCCCCTGGTAATGATCGCGGACCAACTCATCTGATAGGAGCAGTCCAAGCGAAGATCATCCAACCTTCAAATGAAATATGGGGCAAATCTCATTACTATCAGTGGGTGATATCAGCCCCAGAAAGTCAAAGAGAATGCTAAGCATTCCTTGACTCCATGATGAGCGGAACATCATTTCGTACAAAAGTCGGGGGCAGATCAAGAAAAGATTATCCCTTTTGAAAGAAAAGGTATGTCTTATTCCTTAACAAATTTTGGAAATGACATTCCATCCCTTTTCTTTTGCAGATAATGAACTGGGGATCACGCTAGACTCTGACGTGCTAGCGAGCCGGATAGAGCACCAATGTTGAGATATCTCGAATGAAACATGACGAAGAAATGCTTAATTGGGAGAGCAGACTATGGGGCATGTAATCCCCCAGTCCATCAAAAAGGGTGTATTTCGTTCCTAAAGTTCATCCACTTTAGCATAAAAATGACACATTCTTTCCTTTTATGTAGGACAAATTTGAGTAAAGATCATGTGCAAGCAGCTGGAAAAGACTTCGCACATGACAAAATGGCGTCAAGGCCGATCCTGACAATCATGAAAGTCTCGATGTTAGTCATGCCCACATCAGTCAAAGACCTTTAAAGCAGAAATTAGCTTTGCTGCGAAATTCCCCATGCAAGCAATTGCACATACCTGTGCAATCAGGAATCGGAGCATCCACGAGAAACTTCTCAACATGCTGGAATCGCATTGACACAGCATCCGCTGACAATGGAGCCCTCTATTCAGGAGCACCCCTAATTATAGAGGATTTCATTCGAGCTTCGAGACCTAGAATATGGAGGAACAGATTGAGACAAAGAAGGCTTAACAAAGTAAAGAAGAGAAAAGACTTTGCTAGCTTTGAAGGCAAAATGGAAGAAGGGTAATTTGTATCGTTCTCAATTTACCCTCAATCCTCTCATTTCTAACATAAGCTCCTGTTTTTGTCGGAAGGGAATTATCAACATCTGAGAAAACTCAAAGAGTTGTTAGTTTGATCTCAAATGAAGGGAATCATGAAGGGTAATGTTGTATCGTTCCCAATTCCTGTCCCAAAGAGCCGTTCATTAACACGGTCTTTCTTATTACCTTGCAGGTTTGCCCTACTGTTGCAGCATAGGTAAGTATTTCTTTCCCTTAAAACTTTAAGAGTTGAAAGAATCAAAAGAAAGAGGAAGTATGTTAAAGCAAATAAATGTTTAACCTTCCCTCAAGTGCATTGCATGTCTTTTGGAAAAAATTTCGCATGGTAATTTTACCTGTTTAATTCACCAATTCCCTGTGAAAATCTGGACAATTCGACGAATGGTGTCAAACTGCTCCGATGTATTGAACGAGGTATCTCAGGATGATGAGAGGCAATCCTTAGTCTATACACATTCTCACGTACCAAACCCATGTAAGATAAGCGAAAAGGTTTCACTTCTACAAGGTAAAGGGGTTTCTCGCATAAAGTACGGTAGCCAAAATGACGAGAGGCAGTTCATTTCTCTGCCCCATACACTACCATTAATCCTTTGCTTGACCATTTTTGAGCCCATACACTCAGAGGTTTCTTTACATCACCCCTGTCAAGAACCACCCCACATTGGGGCAGCTTGAGGTAAACCAGCATCACAGGGAGAATTCAAATTCAGAGGGAGCAAGAGGAGCATCCCTCCCTTTCGATCACCACTCCCGTAGTTTCGGCCTCGTCGTCTTTACGGATCCAGCGGTCCTCGACAGAGTCCTCCAAAACAAGCACACCATCGACGGCTAAACAGTCGAGGCTAAGAGGGCTTTGTCAAGAGAGAAGCAACAAACTAAAACTTGTCCAAAATGCCAACATCTTATTGATAACAGTGATGAGCAAGACAAGAAGGATGAGGAGTTTGTAATATCTAAAAGTTTCTATGATCATCAGCTGCAGCAGCTCACACAAGATGAAAAGATGAATAGAAATTTTCTTGCTCTCATTTGCATTAATTTTTGAGTGTTTTTATTGCAGATGAACTCTCACAATAATTTAAGTGCCCTAGGATGACGAAGAGCGGTTCTTCTTCTATCCCATACACTCATATCCCTTGCTAACCCAATTGAGCCGGCGATTTCATTTCGTACCAACCCAGTTGGTGATCATCCCCTACACCGGGGCAAGGCAAAAGTCACCACAGCTTGAGCATCAGGGTCCAAAGTACCGAATCAAAATGAAGACTCCAAGAGCCTAATAACATTGTTCTGCTCAAATTTATTTAGGCTAGTCCTGACAACACCAAAAGAGCAGCAAAAAATGCTGAAAACTAGGGACATGAAAAAGCAGTGTGCCTGGTAAAAGCAAGGCCAATGCCCATGAATAAAAAACAAAGAAAAAGAAAAAGGAGAAGAAGAAAAACGATGAAAAGACGACCCCAAAGGGTTAAACTTGAGTTCTTCTTCGATACAAATTCCTACTTTAGGAACTCTGTCTTGACAAAGATCTGTCACATGATAGATGAAGACGAAACTACTCTTGAGAAAGCAATTGGAACAGAGATAGAATGGTATCCAGGAAAATGCTTGATGCATAAGCTCCTCAAGAAAATGTTGTCAAAGATGCTAAAACACGGGATTACCCAGGGAGTTGTCCAAGAGGATCCTGATGATGAAGAAAAAGACAGGTGACAATGCCAAGATGATCACCGACTCTCGCCCTTACACACATTTTTGAGCCTAACGACCCTTTCGTTTCTCAACTTGTGAACCGAGCCCACGTTACGTCCCTCATGAAGTCTCTTCTGACTAGGACACTTGAATTAACGTGAAATTTCAAATGTTTATAAACAACGCTCGAGGAAGTGCGAGCAAGACTATTTCTATCTCGTTTTGCAGGGTTCTTGACTTGTAAACCCGGAGATGATTGCAGAATATTTTCTTTCATGGCCTTGACTCGGACAGTCTCCTTCGTTAAGCCATTGACCAAGCCTGCATTACGACCCTGAAGAAGACCTCTCAGATTGGCAGCGTCGTACCGCTTACGAGAAAACTCAGACCCTTGCAGATGTGATAACGGTCAGATTGAGTGTTTTCGATGTTCCCACATTAATGGACGGGACAAATAGCCCTTTTCAATGAGAGCGAGTGAAAAGTCCTTTCTGACTGAGGATCCCTCGTTCAGCATCTCGAGAAGTCCGCCCAGCGAGCAAAAATTGTCTTGATTGACCCTCGGTGGATATTTGATGATGCAAACATGGCAAAATCATCATGTATGAACTTTCAAATACACATTCTGGGATAGCCTAGCTTGTCTATCCTCGATGAATGCATGCATGTTTGCGCTAACCCTCTTTGACAGGTAAAATATCTTCAAAGACTCAAAGAACATATGACCTTTGGAGCGTCTCCAAAGATGTCACAAAAAATTCCTTCTGTTCCCCAAGCGGAATTGACATAGCATGCTTTTGCAGCTCAGAGTTCTAATCCCCAGTGATAGAACATGAAAATTCGGGCACTGGAGAAGCCCTTATTATCATCAAAAAAAAGATGCCCTGAAAAAGGTCGGGTATTCAGCAGATGATACATCAAACCTCCGGGTAAGAAATCCCAGGTATTTCATCAGATTTCTTTTCAAACTACCCAGAAGGTAAACAGGGTGTTTCTTTGAAAAAGAAAAGCATCTTGACTAGCTGGTCAAGATATTTCATACGATATTCAAGAATAGCCTCAGTTGTCTATTTCTCCGATGAATACGTATGTCTTTGCACAAAAAACTTGTCTGACAGGAGACACGCCCTTAAGAGGCAGGAATGTGCCCAGGTAAGTACATTTTACCCATGCCTGATTCCAAAAATCCATGTACCTACGATTGTTATGGTACCCTTTGAACATCGGAGTGACCCCGTTGTTCACCCTCTGAACATCGGATTGACCCCGTTGTTCACCAATTGAACATCGGAGTGACCCCGTTGTTCACCCTCTGAACATCGGATTGACCCCGTTGTTCACCCTCTGAACATCGGAGTGACCCCGTTGTTCACCAATTGAACATCGGATTGACCCCGTTGTTCACCCTCTGAACATCGGAGTGACCCCGTTGTTCACCAATTGAATATCGGATTGACTCCGTTGTTCACCCTCTGAACATCGGATTGACCCCGTTGTTCACCCTCTGAGCATGGGACTAACCCCCATGTTCACAACAAATCCTCGGGCGAGGACCCCCAGGTGCTCATCGTTTGAGCCTTTTCAAGACCTGCTGGCGAGGACCCACCAGGCAAACCATCAAATCCTCGGGCGAGGACCCCCAGGTACTTTGTCAAAGCAATCCTCAGTCAAGGCGACCGAAGAAAGGTTCGGGTCCTAGACAGGCAAAATCCAGTCAGTCAAGGCGACCGAAGAAAGGTTCGGGTCCTAGACAGACCAAATGAAATCCAGTCAAGGCGACCGAAGATAGGTTCGGGTCCTAGGCAAGCGATTTCCCCCAGTCAAGGCGACCGAAGAAAGGTTCGGGTCCTAGACAAATGAAATCCAGTCAAGGCGACCGAAGATAGGTTCGGGTCCTAGGCAAGTGATTTCCCCAGTCAAGGCGACCGAAGAAAGGTTCGGGTCCTAGACAAAAACAATCCCCGTCAAGGCGACCGAAGATAGGTTCGGGTCCTAGACAAACCATTTTTTCCGTCAAGGCGACCGAAGACAGGTTCGGGTCCTCGACACACAATATCAACTATCTGGAATTACTCTACCCTTCGGCAAGGTAAGTAGCCCCAGGTATGTTTTTATTTGCTTTAGCACGCATCATCTTATATCGCATCATAAAAATGGGACTCCAGTCTCGCCAAAAATAACATTCATTGAACATGCATGGGCCAAATTTAGGTGCCATTTTATCTTTGAACGTAACCTCTGCGAGCTCACCTTCAAAGAGGGGCAGCTGTTGACACCTATTTTTAATTTGCCCAAAATTAATTGCACAAAATTTAGGAATTAATTTTCTTTAATTACTAAAACAAAAAAAATTTCAATTTAAATGTATTGCATATAGAAATTAGGCACATTTTGCATTAATAGGGTTTATTAGAGAAGATTTAAAAAAAAAAAAATCGAGTCGGGCCGGGTCGGAGCTAGGCCGACCCGGCCCATTTCTTTTTCTTTTTCCTCCTGGGCGGGCCCAACCCGTTTTCTTTTCTTTTTTCCTCCACGCGGACTGGGCCTGGCCCGGCCCAACCCCTTCCTCTTTTCCTTCTCCCTCGCCGGTCGCTCTCTCGCCCCTGTTCTCCCCCGTCGCTCTCGCTGCCCTGTTCGCCTCTGCTCACCGACGGCAGCGTGACGCACGGCGGCGCCGCTTCTCACCGTCGCTGTCTGGCCAGAGGAGGGCCGGATGAGCACGCCGAACGGGACCGGCATTAATTGCCCGGTCCCGTCCTCCCCATTTCCCTCTCCCTTATCCCCTCCTCCCTCTCGGTTCCCTGTTCCTCTCTCGCCCCCTCGCTTCGCCTGCCGCACCGGCTGTATGGCCGCGAAAGTCGCGGGGCAGGTAGGCCGGTGCAGGCCATCGTCACGCCGACGCGGGGAGGCACAGGTTCGTCGTCGCCGGCTATAAATAACCAGAGAGAGAGAGAGAGGCCGGTCGGCCATTTTTGGAAAAAAATACAGAGGGAGCGTGAGAGCGTGAGCCGGGAGAGACAGGAAGCCTCCGGCAGCCACCGCACCTCAGCCATCCATCCCCGTCGCCGAGCCGACGGCGGCGACACAGAGAGAGAGAGAGTGGGTCGGCGATTTTCAGAGAAAAACAGAGTGAGAGAGAGAAACCGAGAGAGACCGAGAGAGAATAGAGAGTGAAACAGAGAAGAGAGAGGGAGCCGAGAGTTCGCCGGAGCTAAAGAAGAACCAGCAACGGTCGTCGACGCCGTCAGACTAGCCGGAAGCCGCCCTGACGCGCCGTCGACCGGTGAGCCCCCCTCGGCCGCGAAGCTCCCCTGTTTTCCCCTGATTTTTTGCTCGGTTTGGCCGGGACTCGCGCCGGCCGTTTCGCGCGAATCCCGGCCCATACCGTCGTCGGTCCCGATCCCTAGTCGCCGTCGGAGGTGAACCCAAGCCGCCGGAGTCGACCGGATCGCCGGAGGAGGTCGGAATCCCTCGTTTTTCTACGCACCCGCCAGGCGTTCGACGAAATGCCTCAACCAGGCTGGTTTTTGTTTCATCGCCGGCCGGCGAACGGTGGTCCTACGGCGGCTCAGGTGAGTGGCACAGCCCACAGGCGGTCCTAGTCGGGCGATTGAGGGCGGCGCTGGCCTGGGTCAGCCGGCGGACGGCCAATTTTGGCCTCTCCGGCGCCCCCCTCCCCGCGGGTCTGTTTGTTCGGGTCGGATTCGACCCGAATCAACAGATCTGACCCGGGTCAACGCCCGGGTCGGATCCGTTGACTCGGGTCGGTTCCGACCGACTCGGATTAACAGTTTCGACCCGGGTCAACGCCCGGGTCGGATCCGTTGACCCGGGTCGGTTCCGACCCGATCCGGATTGACCGATCTGACCAGGGTCAACGACCGGGTCGGATCCGTTGACCCGGGTCGGTTCCGACCCGGTTCGGATCCGACCCGACCCGATCCGGTTAATATTATATTATTATTTTATTTTATTTTAAAAAAAATTTTAAAAAAAATTAATTAAATTTTTTTTTCTTTTTTTTTCTTCTGTATTATTATTATTATTATTATTATTATTATTATTATTTTTTATATTTTATATTTTATATTTTTTTTATTTTACAATTATGTTATATCTAAGTGTTTAATTTATCGTAGTATTATTATGCATATTTTTGTCTTGTTTAAATTAGACAAGCCTGAGATTGTGTGGTAATATTTTGCATGTTATTTTTATTATCGTTGTACTATTATGCATGTTTTTAATACAATCGCATGAGTTGTGTTTTGAATGTCATCTGACTTAGTTAAGGTTAGAACCTTATGCTGCATGAATTGTTGTGTTCCTGACTGCTGATCGTTTCTGATTATGCACTCGCTTGATCACCTCACATGTTAGAAGAAAGGTCCTAAAATCAATCCAAATTACCTGACAAATGTTTTCAGAAATGAACAGGGTAAAATGGTACCGAAAGGGCATTAGTTATCTAACTAGTGTAACCAAGTCCCCGAATTCAGTTAATCTCTGGTTCGCAGGAATAGGGTGATTCTCCCATCACCCTATTTGGGTTTCTAATCGACCCACCCCAAATCGATTAGTGGCGACTCTTTGATATAAACCACTTGCATGTTAAAAACTTAAACTCTAAGTCGCGATATAGTATGGGCTTGGGAGAGCCCGAGTTAAGTCCCGAACCTAGACTTAGCACGTACCAGGCGAGCCCCCCCTTTTTTGCATGTTGTTTGAAAAGGAGTTCGGTCGCGACACCGGCAAACCCTACATTTTCCTCGTTGGGCAAACAAAACCAAGGAAGTTATGGGATAATTGTCCAAAAAGTCCTAAATCTATTATATGGCGACTAATTCAGTTTTCAACCTTTTAATTGTACCAATTGTACCAATTCAATCTTAAACTTTTTGACAATTTTTCAATTTAATCATAAATCTTTTAATCAGTCAATTTAGTCATAAATATTTCAATTAGTCAATTTAGTCCTAAATCTTTTGAAAATTAACCAATTCAGTCCTAAAGTTATTATTTGTCAGAAGGACTATATTGGCAATTCGTTAAAAAGTTTAGGACTAAATTAGTAAATTGTCAAAATGTTTAGAACTAATTGCCACAATTGAAAAGTTTAGAATTAAATTGGCAAATTGTCAAAAAGTTTATGACTAAATTGACATAATTAAAATGTGTAAGATTATTGATCATAGTATAATAGATTTAGGACTTTTGGGACAATATTCCTAAAAAGTTATAGAGCCAATTTGAACTATAACCCAAAATCAAATGAAGACAAAACGAGAAGAAGCAGAACAAAGGAAATATAAACATATGGGTCTAAGTCTCCAATAGGTTCGAAGATACTCAACTCTAACTTTGGGTATTCAAACGAGGCTTAATACCCTAAAAATTCCTCGACTTTAACTCAAGTCTCAATTTTATCATAAACTTTTTTTTCGTTTCATAAAAAACCCTCAACTTTTAGTTCAGACCCAATTCTATCTTAAACTTTTTTTTATCAACTTTAGGTCCAATTCAAATTCTACCCTAATTTTTTTTTGCTCATGAAAAATCACTATCTTTTACTTAAGTCTCATATTTGCCCCTGTTAACACTCCTTCCAAATCACCCTTAGTGATGTGGCATTTCCACGTTATTGCTCTAGTTTTCCCCAAATTTCAAATTCAAGAAGACATCTTTTGGAGATGAGTGTCTACGCCAGCCCTAACGACGTATTTTTGGATCTAAAATTTGGGTAAAAATCAGAGTAATTATGATTGGCCTTCTTCAATTGCTCTTACTTTTAAGAGCAAGGATCTTCCATCTTGCTCAAGGATCTTCCATTTTAAGCTCAGTATTCAATCTCTCATGCTCAGGAGTCTTCCATTTCTTGTGGTCAGGGAGCTTGCTCTCAGGACGCTTGAACAACTTGCACTTGGGAGTTTTCCATCTCTTAGTTGTCAAGAGAAATTTTGGACTGAGGATTAATGAGTGTAGATTTGGGACTCAAGTTAAAGTTTGTGGTATTTTATGACACAAAAAAGTTTAGGATAGGTTAGGACTGGATCTAAAGTTTTAGATTTTTTATGGGACAAAAAAAAGTTTATAGTAAAATTGGGATTAGACCTAAAGTTGAAGGTTTTTTATGGGTCAAAAGAAGTTTTGAGTAGAATTAAAATTAAAGTTGGGAATTTTTTTAGACAATGCCGATGGTTGATCTTTGTCTTGCATATAAAGGAGAGATTCTCGTGTACCACGACGAATTCATTTTTCCCTGGGTTCACGTGCTAAGTGAACTCTACTGGCCCGAAAGGTGAACTCCAATGAGCATGGCAAAGGCATTAAATCTTTGCTCAACGACCGTATATGTACATAACGATCATGAGTACACATCTTGATACATGTCATCTACATCGGAATATTGCGTGTGGATTGTGAGAGAGGTGGCTGGAGCAACATCAGATAAAGAGCCGAGCAAGAGAACAGACAGGCCGTCAGACTTGATCTCGCGACACAAAAAATCCTAATAACTATTCTTGTTAGAAGCTCGAACTACCGAGTGATGCACGCTTGCCCACAATCAATGCACATCTGCCATATATCTCAACAAGTTTCACTTGGTATTTTTCCACTTCGAATTCTTCAGTTTTATATAAATTACCCAACACCATTTTATATTTATGGCTTTGGCTATGTATCGATTGCAAACCTTCACCCGTAAGCAGTCGAACTTGCGGATGGGTTGCTTGCAATCCGATATTTTTTCAACAGCCATTCTTCAAATAATACAAACCTATAACTCGATATGCAATTATTTCTTGAGTGTCAGATCAATAGCAAAAACTATCCAATCACATAAATGATCGTATATGATTACTTGCTGAGAAAAGAGGTCCCTTCCCCCAGCCAAGCTAAGTCCAAGAGCTATCTCATCACACGCTTGCTGGCATCGGAGAAAAATGGAGGAGGACGAAGAACATATCTGCCTTTGAAGCTTATTGAGCATATATCAATGGACTTACTTGACGGTATTGCCTTCTCTCTTATTTAATAGATTACAAATATAGTGTTCCGATTTCAAATTCCCGTGACCCACCTTCTCTTTATATTCCCTCTCTCTCTCTCTCTCTCTCTCTCTCTCTCTCTCTCTCTCTCTCTCTCTCTCTCTCTCCCAAAAGCATTCGTCAATGCACACTGTTAGCTTCATTGCTTCAACCATGGAGATTCGGTGTCCCCGGGCCTTTCTTCTACCTCTAGCCGCCGTCTTCTTCATCTTCTTCCCCGGTTCTCAGTTCGCTCGTGCTTCCGAGAAGGAATACGCTCGACAGCCTCCCGGGCGCATCATCTTCACCAAGCATGACCGGTCCGAATCGGAGCCTCAGCAGGTAGATATCTCATTGCCGATTGATCGTACAACTGATTGCGAAAATGCTTTATTGAATCCATTGCCGTCGAAAAACACGCCTATTTCTCGAAGTATGTTAAAAGCTATCATTTGCATTTTATGGGTGATTTTAGGTGCATATTTCACTCGCCGGAAGCGACCACATGCGAGTAACGTGGGTTACAAACGACCACAACGCGCATTCAACCGTGGAGTATGGCACGGCTCCGGGACGATACAACGCTGTGGCAAGAGGAGAGCACACTTCCTACACGTACTTTTTCTACTCCTCCGGCAAAATCCACCACGTCAAGATCGGGCCGCTGGAGCCGGACACGACCTATTATTACCGTTGCGGTGGTTGCGGCCCGGAGTTCTCCTTCAGGACGCTGCCTTCCACCTTCCCCATCGAATTCGCGGTGGTTGGTAAGTCTCCTTGAAGCAGTACTCTTTTGTTCACCTTAAGAAGCAATCGATATCAATTTGTGAGGATGAGGAAATTTTGGGTTTTTTGCTTTAAGAGGGGGTGCTTTACTAATTGAGGAGTGAATTTCAGCTCAAGGAACATATTAGGGTTTCTGTCATTTTGCTTAGAGGTAAAAAGTGGTGCTCTAGTTCTGAAATAAATTTTTTACAATCAATCATAAAACAATCAGAAAATTAAGATGAAGAAAATATGTCCTTCCATGGGTTAATATGTCATTCCAGGTGGTCACTTCATTATTGGAATCTTGTATGTTTTCGTGCACATGAAAGGAACTTTCCTTGGCGTGGCCTGCCAAAGGTTGCGTGGTTCTATTCCTTAAAAACCTTTTTGAAGAACTAACAATGCACGTGAACACAAGCATCAACACATCAGATTCCCCCGACATTATTTGATTATATCCCGAAGCATATTACCATCTTATCTCAATAGTGTCGTGATAGTTTCTTTTATTCAAATACTATCTTAAATTTTCAATTTTTGGTGCCAAACTTATTATTCGAAACGTCTCGCTCTCAGAAGATAACATATGATATGCAATCTGTATAATTCATTTAATTTTATTTATTTTTGGTGTGAAGGTCTAATTTATTTATCGCACATCATTATTTCACGACTATTGATATGGATGGTCATAGCTTCAAAAATCGATCGACCGTCCAAATCTATGGCAATGGATGTGGTTGTGCATAAAAGGATTATACAAGTTGTTGTGCGCTTAGAATTAGTATGCTTTTGTTAAATTTGCGAGTCCCACTAGCCCCCATGAACAGTAGATCAGGTTGTCTTCTGTTGTTCCTTTCTTAGTCAAGCTCGTGCTTTAAGGCGAAGCAACACCAGCACGAGAGCAGGAAGAGTGTACATCACAGCCTCCTTCGCAATACTTTACGTCTAGATTGCGTGTCACCAAAAGTTTAAGTTTATTTCCCCTCATTTGAATTGAGCCCAAATGAAGAGTCCCTAGCTTGTATGTATATATAATTAAAATGAAGTTAATATCCTATATATATATATATATATATATATATATATATATATATATCTATAAAAAAAAAAAAAAGTTAATGACCTAACTGGATATGTGGTAAAAGATTAGGGACTGTGGTGCCTTTATGCCCTTAAGTAAAGTACACTTAATCATTTAGAAGATATAAGGTGATATTAGATGATGTCCTTTCTAAATTTTACAGAAAAAAGCATTTGTCAAGTGATCGTTGCATGTGTTGAGATGATTTGTCATTCATAGTGTTAGAGAAGTTATAATTTGTCAGATTTGGGTCTCACGTACTAATTTGAATTTAAGCACCGTTATTTTTTATGAAAATTAATGATTTAAAAAACGTTTTTCTAAACATCATCGCTTGTATTGTTTAAAATAATTAGTAATGAAATTGTTTTCATTATCAACAATAATTTATGTTTAAATATTTTCGTAGGTGATAAAAATATTTTTTGTTAATTCGATTTTGTAAGCAATATAAATAATTACTTTTGAGAAAACGATTTTTGAAACATTCATTTTCGGAAATAGACATGGTCCACTGTGTCTCGTTAGGATTTAGGAATATGACTGAGACAAGTCCGGCCCGGATTCAATTGGGCTTCTTGAGTTGGGATTTCACACGGTCCTTCTACCATTATTCAATTGGGCCATCACTGGCTGAAAATCTATACGTCGAGCCTAATTTTTTTCTATTGTAAGTCAATCTCCCAATTAACAGAGAAGCACTCATGTTTTCACTCACACAAGTGAATCCATAGTTCCAAGTCCCTTACTTCAACGGAGTTTGGGTGTTTTTTGTTGGGCATTTGGCCTGGCCGCCCGGTCCCCCCTTTTCTTGCACCCCGAATACCTCTAAACTTGTCTCAGACCTATCCCGATCTCCGGACTCGATCCAAATTCCATAGTTGGCAAGAACTTTGAGCCACGAATTTGACACTTCTCATGAACTACTCTAGCTCGATTATGGTCGACTACTATAGCTCTTAACTGATCCATGTAACAAGTTATCTTTTATATCTTACTTAACAAAATTCAAATGGGATCTAACTCTAGGATCAAATTGTTATAACAAAGGATAAGCATCTAGTACACATGAAATCTATGTACTATTTGTGTCGATAATAGCAAATTTTTCTTCCTATTTTTCCTAACCGAGTTTATCTAATAACATTAATCATCACGCTTTTCCAATCAATGTAGGTGACCTAGGGCAAACGGAATGGACCAACTCGACCCTAAAGCACGTCGAGAGCAAGGACTATGATGTCTTCCTTCTCCCGGGCGACCTCTCCTACGCCGACAGCCAGCAGCCACTGTGGGACTCCTTTGGCCGCCTGGTTGAGCCGATCGCAAGCCACCGACCGTGGATGGTGACCGAGGGCAACCACGAGATCGAGATATACCCCATCATCTACCCCCACGGGTTCAAGGCTTACAACGCCCGGTGGCGCATGCCCTTCGATGAAAGCGGGTCCAAATCCAACCTCTATTACTCCTTCGATGTCACCGGCGGCAGCATCCACATCATCATGCTGGGGTCGTACACCGAGTTCAACTCCGACTCGGCTCAGTACAAGTGGCTTCAGCAGGACCTGGCCAAGATCGACCGCAAGACGACGCCATGGGTGATTGTGCTACTGCACGCGCCATGGTACAATACGAATACAGCCCATCAAGGGGAAGGTGAGAGCATGAGGAAGGTGATGGAGGAGTTGTTGTATGGCGCCCGGGTTGACATCGTTTTTGCCGGGCATGTTCATGCCTATGAACGATTTGTAAGTCCACATATAGCCTGATGCTTCATGCAAAATGTTTCCTTTTTGGTTCCTTTTCGAGAAAACGACGGTCGTTCTTTGTTATACGCAGACTAGAATCTACGACAATAAGGCTGACTCGTGTGGACCTGTGTACGTGACCATTGGAGATGGAGGGAATAGAGAAGGTCTTGCTATGTCGTAAGTGTGCTTTCTCTGACTTAATTTCTGCTGTTTATGTTCAATCCTCGTTCTCAATCAACAACTGGTCGAATTGTAGGATGAAAAACAGAAACAAACCCTTGAGGAATTGACTGATGTTAAGCTGTTGGGTTACTCTTTGATCTATCATTAATCTTTTATAGGACAAAACACGGATATTTTAATGTTTCATTCTCAAATTTTGAAATATAGATAGATTTTAGTCATCATTAATTCTAAAAGAGTAGGCCTCATTTTATCGCTAGACGCATTGGCCTTGTGTTGAAACATTGGATGATGATGTCTTTGTTAATGTACACTTTCATAGCGCCTGAGCATTTAGGTGATAAATTTGTAGGTACAAGCACCCAGCTTCGCCTCTGTCGATGTTCAGGGAGGCGAGCTTTGGACACGGGAGACTGAGGGTACTCAACCATACGCATGCACACTGGTCGTGGCACCGCAACAACGATACCAACTCCGTCATCGCCGACGCGGTTTGGCTAGAGAGCCTGAGCGCCTCAAGTACTTGCATGGGTCAACAACCATCTTCACTTAGGGATGAACTTTGAGCACAAGCGTAACCACGATAGATAGACGTAGGTTCAGCATAAGTAAAATTGCATGTTTGATGTGTGTGGGTTGATATGTTGGAAGGACCCAAGATATTTAGTCAAATTCCTGTTTGGCAATCTTTCTTTTCCCTTTGAATTCCTTCTTAGATACAGTTTCTTGTAATTAGATGGGATTTTTTACCCTTTGTTAACGACACAAATAATTTCTAGAGCAATCGATTGGATTTATGCGGTTTATTTTCCATTTTGTTCTCATCACAGAAAAATAGTGGAAACGAATTTACAATTCATTGTCTTAGCGAGTATACATGTTTAATAGTATGTGTTCTAGGTGGGAAAACTATCCAAAAAGTGCTAAACAATTGCACTTTTACTTATTCAATCCTAAACCTTTAAATTGTGTCAATTGAGTCTTAAACATTTTTCATGTTTTACCAATTGAGTTCATAGTTTTTTATAATATTTTTATATTTTTTTCGAATTTTGTTTCTTTTCCTTCTATTTTTTCTTCCTTTTTTCCTCTAGCCAATTGCCGGGCCTTGGCGATGGCCGACAACTGGCCATAGGTGAGGGCTGGCAAGGTCGAGCGAGCCTTGCCCGCCCTTAGCAAGGCTTGACTTTGCCGTCACTAGGCGAGGCTTGACTTTGCCGTCGCTAGGCGAGGCTTGCCCTCGTCAACCGCTCTCGCTAGCCCAGTGATGGCGAGCCTCACCCGCCCCTTGGCAAGGCTTGACCTCGCCGGCCCTCACCTCTGGCCGGTCGCCAAGGCCCGGCGACCAGCTAGAGGAAGAAGGGAAGAGAAAAAAAAAGAGAGAAAAGAAAAAAAAAAAGAAAAGGTAAAAAAAATTGAAAATATTATTAAAATTAAAAATTGTTCATGTTAACGCCGGTTGTCCTAGCCAGCCATGCCACATAGGACGGCCGGCGAGAATGGTCGATGTCCACGTCAGCAAATTTTTGTCAAAATTGGCCGGATGGACTCAATTGGCACAATTATCCGACAAAAAAAAAATTGACACAATTAAAATGTTTAGAACTGAATTGACAAAAATGTAATAAGTTTATGACTTTTTGGATAATTTTCCCGTTCTAGACTGAATCAGAATATTAAGTTCATATCCAGGTTGGACTAAATTGAACATCAGATTCACATTATGGGAAGTACTTGAATTATGCTTTAAGTTTGAGTGACTAGTGGGATAATAGATGTTCTGACAATTATGCATAACCTAATATTCAAATTAGACTTTGGAAAAACTGCTATTAGGGAAAGACTGTTGACTTGATTGAGGATTTCTATTCCTGAATAAAAGTAGGGCTAAACAGCTTCCTTCTAAGAAAGAAATTAGACAAAGACTTCAATGTACGTGATGGACACTGCTAGTAACATGAAAGAAAACAACTTATTTGAAATTATAGGAAAAGAAATAGACGTTTTACTAATTTTTTTTTATTGAAACGTTTTTCTTTTTATATGATGTTTAAGATTAATTGCAAGTTAAGATAAAATTAAGGGAAAATTTCAAATAAGGGCATGAAGTGCCCTCATTTTCTCCAATAAGGGTCTAAGTGGACATTGTTTCAAATAAAGGCATGAATTGGCTATTATGTTTGTTTCAAAGAAAGGCCTGACTTTCCATATAGTAATGGCATTTTCGTCTTTTAACTTTTTTTGTCCTTTTTTTCTTTCTTTTTTCCTTTCTCTGGTTTTCTCTTTGTTCTTCGCCGGTGGCCAATTCTACTGGCCTACAAACCACTGGCGAAGGCCCAAAATAAGGCTAGGCGAGGGTTGCCCTCGCCCGATCTGGCAAGGGCCACCCTCGATAACAATAGGCAAGGGACGGCCTCACCCCATCCCTCGCCTGGGCAAGGTAACCCTCGCCCTAAGCAAGGCCACCCCCTCGAAAGCCACAGGCGAGGCCGTCCTTCGTTAGCAGCTAGCGAGGCGACCCTCGCCCGGATCTAGCGAGGCCGTCCTTCGTCAGCAGCTAGCGAGGCGACCCTCGCCCGGATCTAGCGAGGCCGTCCTTTGTCAGCAGCTAGCGAGGCGACCCTTGCCCGGATTTGGCGAGGCCATCCCTTGCCTGTTGCTGGCGAGGGTGCCTCTCGCCAGATCAAGTGAGGGCAACCCTCGCCTAGCCCTTACGGGCTTCGCCGGTGGCCGGTGGCCGGCGAAGAACAAAGAGAAAACCAGAAAAAGGAAAAAAGAAAGAAAAAAGAAAAAGAAAAGAAAGGAAAAAAGAAAAATAATTTAGTATTAAATTTTTCTTTGGATGAAAATACCCTTGATCGGTTGGAATATTTCGTCGACCGGCGAGGTCAAGCCCTTATTCAAAACTACCATGGCCACTTCATGTCTTTATTTGACACAAAATCCACTTCAGACCTTTATTTGAGAAAACGAGGGCACTTCAAACCCTTATTTAGAATTTTCCCTAAAATTAATTTCAACAAAAAAGGTAAGTACATATACTACCCAGTAAAAAACTCAATTTTTGTAGTATCTTAGCGTAACATAAAATACGATAATCTCTCGGATAATGATACTGCCAGTCTTTATACTTTTTTAATATGCTTAATTCAGTCCTACACTTTTTTGGCAGACTTGATCCCTAAATTACATATTATTCCAATTGACCCTTACGTGAACCACCGTGTTGCAAATCATAAAGTCTAAATTAAAGGACTAAAGGTGAAAATGTTTGAGCAAATTCAAATAGGCGCAATCATTACAAAACTTTTATCTAATGGGGACAATTGCGGGAAAAAAATTGCATTAATTAAGAGATTTCATTGTGGTTTAGAGGTGGCAAAATGGGTCATTGACCCACTCATATCTAATGAGCTTGGTAATCACAGGTTATCTAAAATTTAAAATATAGATTGAAATGAGTATAATAGAGCAAAGCCCGATTAATGATGGATTTTAGTGAGTCTTGAAAGAACTCACTTTCAAGTTTCAACCCATCTAATCAAAATGACAATATTAGGGAAAAAAAGAAAAAATTGGTTCAGAAAAGAATTCAGTCGTTCATCAAAAGGACTATGTCTATAGTGTTTTAATAAGATATGCAATTAAAAATCTAGACATTTGAGCTTTTTTTTTTTGGTCGGAAGACATTTGTGTGAATATGCCCAAAAGGACTCTCAAGAGAAATAGTCTTGCTAAATCAACTGGAATGGATCATTAGACATATGTCATAAAGTCTCTATTAGAGGTAACCCAAAAATTGTAACTTGGTCAATTTTTTTGAAGGTTCTATAGGTAAGAACAAGCTAGTGATAAGAAATTGGGAAACTTATCGAAAATTCACTTAAGATGACTAAAATTAGTTGTAAATCACAAATGAGGATGAGTATGTGTGCTCTTATCCAATTTATCTTGTTAAAATTTAGAAATAAAGAATAAGAGTGCATATTGAAGCAAGTAAAAGGATTTGATCTATATGAACATGGGGAGTGAGGTTGTGTGGTTTATAATTTGTAAAATGTTCATGAAAACTTGGAGGAAATATAATGCCTTGAGAGTACTAAGGGGATGTTGTATTTTGTGTGATGCTATCAGTTTGGGAAAAATGACATAAATGCTATATAAACTTTGGCATAATGAGCAATGCCGTCTCTAGATTTTTAATTCGATTAATGTGGTCATTGAACTATTAGTAAATGCTTAATCTAATATATAAATTATATGAAAATGTTCAATGTCGTCATTTTGTTAATTCAAGTTTACCAAATATGTTGATGTGATTTTCAATCAGTTAAGTTTGAATGATGAACAAAAAAAAAAAGTTATACGTGGATTATCCAGGTAAGACATTCATTCAGATCAGGATATAATAATTCTTTCCATCAAATAACGGTGAATATGTCAATGCCCTAATTTATTATTAAATGTAAGAAGTCCCAAATGGTTATAGACTGTGCTCATTTAAATTAAGAAAATACGCCAATTCATTTAAGAGATATAACAAGATAACAGGGGCGGGTGCTTTACATGTTGTTACAACTACACATAATCATCTTCCACCTTGTTATCTCTTTATCGATTGATTTTTCTCATCTTCAACATTTTCAAGAAATTCAAGAGAAAATCAAAGTAAATCACATGCGTATTACTTCTTGTTTGCATTCAGTAATTTTATCGTATCCTTTAAGTGACCTTGCCTAAATCGGAAGCAACGTATGGAGATTAATTATCACTTTTTATAAAAGTGGTTACACACCTCGAAGTCGATGGTTTCCATTCAATCTTGCATTACTATGTCTTTCAATTTGGAGAAAAAGAGAGGATGTGCATATGGAAAAGGGGGAAAATGGTCGTTTGATTTGAAAAAAAATTTGGATAGCAGCTTCTTTTTTTGGAGAGCCTGACTTTGACATGTAGATATATGATATGCACCCATCCAATGTCATCAATACGTTGAAAAGTAGGAGTGAAGTTACCATGTCAATATCAAATTGGACTTCTGCATGTGCAAATCACCTCAAAAGCGACCTCCACGGTCGAGCTTTCAAAAGGGGTTGCGTCCCCCCATGGCTATGATGGTTGGGAAAGGCGTCTGAGATTTGACCTTTGAGTGGGACTCTTGAGAGATTCATGGAGCAGACCAGTTTAGCTTTGAAGTTCGTGAGGGGAGCCGCGCAGGATCTCATTAGACCACAGAGTTCACGATGATCAAAATTCGATATCACTGAAGTTGACAATCAGGTTGATGGAGCTTTTACAACCCCCAAACTGCCCTTAAATTTCGCTGTTAAACTACTCTTATCCTCCATATTTTTTTTGGGCTTGAATGCTGATCCTAGCTTTTTGTGCCATTTCCTTCTTGACCTCGAGCCCTATGTCGCTCCATTCTCTGGACTACATCCACGCACCTCCTCAATCCAGGGAAAAGTAAGTCATTCATGTTAGAATTGAGAAATTTGTATAGAATTATTATTTTTGGCCCGACGACAAATAATAGCATCAAATCAATACAATATGGTAAGATGGAATTCTGGACATTAAGTGCATCAAATTTAATAGAATGGGTCTTTTCTTTTCCAAATTAGAGTTGTATGGTTTTGCTGAGATAGTGAAAGTTAAAAGAACATAAACTTTTGGACATGAAGGGCACTAAATTTAAAGGAACAAGTCCATCCATTTTCCCATAAAAGTTTAATATTTTTGCTAAAAAAGTGAAATATTAAAGGAACATCTTCCGAAATGTCGACGTACATACAAATATTTATTCATATTTTTTATTTTTGTACACGCAATAAAATCGACTATGTGCAATAATTATGAAGTAGAGAGAAAAACTTCCAAGTGTTTAACTATACAATGGTTCATATTCACATACAAAATTAATTTGGCTACACAATATAATAGAATCATTTATCATATTCATGGAATTAGAATGAGTCAAAAGTGTAATATGATTTTTTTGGTAAAAGTGCAATATTTAAAAAAATTAAAGATAAAACCCATTCGAAGATGGGCCCTAGCATTAGTATTATAGTAAGATAGAATTTTGAACGTGAAATGCACAAAAATAGATAGAATGAGACTAATGAGTCTTTTCTTTTTCAAACAAAAATCAATATTTTGTATGTCTACATGTTATAGTAAGTGGACAATGGACATTAAACTAAATTAAATGGGATGAGATCTTTCTTTTTCGAAAAAAAAAATTAAAGAGTTCTCCCAGCAAAGTGATAATTAAAGGAAATTCTTTTAAATTCCAAATGTGCATATAAATATTTAAATGTATTATTATTATTATTATTATTAGAATATAAAATAACAACTCAATGACTGGATAATGGAGTGCAAGCATTCCCATTATGTGTGATAATACTAGTGCAATCAATTTGACGAAGAATCCAATTATGCACTCTCAAGCTAAGCACATTGATATTCGTCATCATTTTGTTAGAAATCATGTAAATAGTGGTGAAATATGCATTTACTTTGCTCATTTTAAGCATCAATTAGTTGATATCTTCACTAAGACGCTCAACAAGAACACATTCGAGTTCATCAGAAGAACTTGGAATTTGTTATCCTTTCGAGTAAAAGTTTCATTTCCATGATATTAGCAGGTAACTCTCATCGTCAGCATGAACGCAATGAAATTAGATCAAAAATTGGCAAAACAATGGATATCAATAAGTATTATTTTGAAAAAGTTATCGTTTCATGACTTTCTTTGTCTCACTGTTTTGACCGTTCTGACAATGATTGTACGAATTTGATTGCTGATTGATCTTATTACCGTTTAATGCTATTAAGTATATCTTTAGTTTGTTTATAATTCTTAAAATTCGAATAAGAGTTAACTGTTATTGTAAATGGCGAAGTAGCTCTCATCATGCTCTACTGCTCTTATTTATATGGAGTTAATGGACATAATGGTTACTCATGAAAAACCACGAATTAACTCTCTCTCTCTCTCTCTCTCTCTCTCTCTCTCTCTCTCTCTCTCTCTCTCTCTCTCTCTCTCTCTCTCTCTCTCGTCTCTCTTTTTTAATCCTCGTTGCTCCAAATCCTTCTTTTCTTCTCCGTTCTCCTCATCAATTCAAAATGGCTCCCAAGTCTTGTACCTCCCTCAAACCATCTAGAACTCGCAAATCCACTTGAATTGCTACTGTTTTATCCAAAGCCCCCAAAGGACCATTTGAAATCGATCTCACTCAACAACTTGAAGAAACATCAGGGACACAAAGTCTAAGTGTACCCACAACTCAAATCATTGGTGAACATTGAGAATCAGAGATAGCCAACACAGCCCAGCCGTCTCAAACTGAAGGATAAACACCTATTGTGAAAACCCCTGAGTCTCGACTTTGACTTGGAAGGGAAATCGTCTCTGTCCTGACCATTTCAACTCTAGTAATAGGCGCAATTGCTCGGTCTAGTGCTTTAGCACCACAACAATTGGTGACCCTCCGCCAACTATTTGAGCAATTCCTTAAGATGCCAAATTTCCATGTTGTGCATGTTCATGAAAGTGTTGCTCCTAAAGTTCAAGCACCAACCCCTACTCCTGCTGATGTGGCTGAACCTTCTCGCCTTGCCAAAGACAAGGAGAAAATCATTGAGGAATCTTCGACTGACAGCAAGGAGGAAACCAATGAAGATATTGAGCATCAAATGCTCATTGAACAACTCATTGAGGATCTACCTCAACCCGTGATACCATCCACCCAAGAAACACCAACCCGGACTATAGACCACAGTGAGCCTCGTACTGAAATAGAGGAAGCCCCAAGTGATAAGCGAAGAGAAGTTGATGATGAACGGGTATTCCAATTTTTCGAACCCATATTTGGTTTTGATGTTGATGATTCTCTTGACTAAAATCTTTTTCTGTGTGAGGATCATGAACTTGCTTTCCAATCATTTCTCACTCGAGGACCCATTCCTTATCACTTTGTAGATTGTGATTATCTAGATTCTCACTGCAAATATATATCTGAACTTTTTGAACATTTCACTTGAAATTCTTTTGCTCTATGAAAGACGATGTTTTTCCAAATCTTATGGCCCTACTTTATTCTAACCTTCATTTTCCTAGCCGCGATTCCTTTGTCTTCACTTTTGCAAAACAGCAACTCACTGTCACTGCCGCTAATTTATTTGATCTCATCAATGCTCCCTTGTATGATTTTGTCAAAATTCCTGTGAGACCTGATGAAGCTCACAGTTTCGTGTTGGAAATCTCTGACTTTACCAAAGGTTACAAAGAGAATGTCCCCTTGAGCCTACTGCCCCTTAAAGTGAATTTCATTCAGAAGATCTTGACTCTATACCTTCGTCCAAAGTTTTCCTCAACTAATGATTTATCTCGTTATAAGGCGTGACTTATCTAGGCCATTCTCAACAAGATTTTCTCCTCCCTTTCTTACATGATTATCATTCATATGTACTGATGCGTGATGAAGAAGGTTGGCAAGCTACCCTACGGTGCCCTCATCACTCTTATCTTGCGGTCAAAGGGCATTGATTTTGCTAATGTAGCTTACCAGAGCTTAGTCAACATAGAAATTGGGAAGGAAAATTTGAAGAAAATGATGTTGAGGATGACTCCTGAAGGTTGGGTTAATCCAAGGAATGAGGTAATTTCTATCGACGAAGGCAATGATGAAAAAGCAAAAAATGCTTTGAAGGAACGATTGAACAAGCAAGCTGAGAATAAAAGGAAAAGGAAGGCCAAAGCATCTACGCCTATCGTGTGGCAGTCTTCTGCTCATCCCCCCAACCTGAACGATCAACGCCCCAGGGGGAGTTGCCTACCAATATTGCTCCTACTCTTGCACAACTTCAAAAGGGTGTCAAGGAACTAAAGACATCCATTGCCTCCATTGGACAATATTTAGTGTAGCTTGAGCAAACCATTCTCAATCTCAGCTGTTACAACCTTCTTCGTCCAATATCTGAACGATTTGCCCCATCACTCTACTCTTAGCAATGCAAGTGACCTTGTCTTGCTTAGACTATCTCATCCTTAGCGCTCGTTTGTTTTTGCTGATGTTTGATGTATGCTCCTTCTTGATAATCAATGAAATTGTCTTTTGCATACTATTTAGTCCTTTTGCTAATGACAAAAAGGAGGAGAATGGATGTGATGGATGTGATATAGCTATGTGATGATTTTACTTCTGGTGATTGTTGAGATGATTATAGCACCAAGATAGGAGGAGCAACTTTAAGTGTGATTATAGTTTATATCAATTGTTAGCATGATATCTCTCAAAGCTTGTCTTTGAATAAATTTCATGATTATTTGCTTTTATCCATCATCTTTTCTAAATTATCATGAGATTGTTCCTAAACTAAGTTTGTGTTTTTTTCACTCATACCCTTTAAATCTTCTAGACGATGTCTGCTTGAATATATACGCCTCATTGAAAATTATCATTTGTGTAGATCATTCTTGCAAATTCATTTAAATCTACATTATCACATATGGGGGTAGTTTTGTCATAAAAAAAAGAATGAGATTATTGGAGAAACATCCCTAGGAATTTTGATGATTCCATAACTATCCTTAGTATAATATTTACTATGATAAGTGCTGATGTTTGTACGGCCTATCCATAAACAACATCAACTAACTGGTGATAATATGCTCGTAATGATATTAAGTAACGGATGTGAGGATATCAAGTCATTGATGATGCTGGTGTAATGCTCATTTGAGAATATCTGTTAAGGACAAAAATATAGTTGTTGGCAACCGGAATAGCGCAGTAGAAGAACTAGAAAGAGAATTGGAAATAGACTTATTAGAACTGTTAAAGCAACTAGCGATGTGACAGCAGTGGTAGAACTTATTTTCGGAAACCCTGTTGATGTTCAAGGAAAACGATTGTATGGGTTGTCTAGCTTTAGAATAGCAGCTCGCAAAAGAATCATAACGGCTCCTTGCTTCTCGGGATTATCTTTAATGAGAAGATTGAAAATGTCTATATAAGAGAATGCCATTGAAGCCTAAAAGGATTGGATGAAATATATATAACAACCCAAGAAGTGTTCATCATTGTATTTTGATTAAATAGCGTTTCATTAATTTGAGATCTCCACTGTATTGTTTTTGTTGCTTTTGTATTTGTGAGAAGATCAAGTGTACAATAGCCGCACTTGAGTCCTGATAGTGTGATCTATCATTTGATAGGATCGGTACTTTCTTATTGTAACTTATCTTGGGATTACTGGTGCATTCCAGCCGAAATTGCGGCTATTAGTTTGAAGAGTAGATGTAGGCTTGATGATAAAGTTGAACCACTATAAATTGTTGCGTGCCATCTTTTAAATTGTTATTATCTGACGAGTTGCACATCAGCTTAACCAGATCTTGTTGTTAAATGTTTTTCCTAATTTTCAAGTATTGGTTATTGATTTTCGCATAATCTACAATTTCTATGTAAATAACCTATTCACTCTCTCTAGGTTGGCTATAGGAGATTTTCCTGACAAGATGTTGCCTCTATTACTGCATAAACACAAAGAAGAGTTACATTCATAGTTAATCCAGCTACTTCGGGTAATGCACGAAGGGTAGAACAAATGAAGCTAAAGGCTTTCCTATCAGTACTCTTTACACGGTAAAGTAAGCAACTTCTTACCAAATTGAATAAATTTGCTTTACCGAATTGAATAAATTTGCCTTGTGAGATGGGAAAGCTAAATAGAAAGGCCAAGCCAAGAAAAGAAGTCATGTTAAAATGCCACATTGCTTTTAACATTTCTTTGATTATCTTTCCTTGGTCAAGCTTGGAGGAATAAATTAAAGTGTGACACTAGAACATCTCTTTATTTGTGAACTAATCCACAGTTCATGTACCGAAGGGATTGCGTTCAAGTGTAGGATAGGCTTGATAATGCGGTTAGAGGTCAAAAAAATAGCCATCACAATTCGAATGCATGAAAAGAGGCTCAAAGCATGCGACCACTCATTTCATGAGTTTGATTTGAATAATGATTTTGAAATCAAATAAAGATTTTATTTTGACCTGGCCGAAAGGAAGATGATGTGTTTCTACATAAACCTCCTTACATATGTAGTTTACATTTCACATCATTGTTATGTTTTGCATCTGATTTGCTATGATATGTTATATGTGATTATTGCCATATCATGCATCATTATGTCCTGCATCTGATTTGCCATGTCATGCTTAATCTGATTTGTTATGCCATGTCATTTTATTGTGATGTCTCGCATCTAATTTGCTATGTCATTATGCATGCGATTATTGCATTGTCATGTCATCTAGTCGTTATGTTTTAGATCTAATTTGCCATGTGATACCGCATGTGATTATTGTCATGTCATCTCATCTCGTCGTTATGTCTTGCATCTGATTTGTCATGTCATGCTGCATGTGATTATTGTCATGTCATGTCATCTCGTCGTTATGTCTTGCATCTGATTTGTCATGTCATGCTGCATGTGATTATTGTCATGTCATGTAATTATTAGGCTTTGCAAATGATTTGCCATGTCATGCAACATGTGCTTATTGTTATGTCATATTATTTCATCGTTATGTTTTGCATCCAATTGGCCATATCATGTTGTATGTAAATATTACTACCTTATGTCATCTCGTTGTTATATCTTATATCTGATTCGCCATATTATGTTAGATGTGATTATTGTTGTGTCATATTATTTTATTATTATGCTTTGCATCCAATTTGTCATGTTAGTTTTATGTGATTATTGCCATGTTATGTCATTTCATTGTTGTGTCTTATGTCATATTACATGTGACTATTTCCATATCATGTCAAATGGCATCTCATCGTTATGGCTTGCATCTAATTTGTCATGTCATGCAGTCCGCATGTGGTTATTGCAATGTCATGTCATTTCATTGTCATGTTTTGCATCTAATTTGCAATGTCACGTTGCATATGATTATTGTCATGTCATGTCATCTCACCTTTATGTTGTGCATCTAGTTTGCCATGTCATGCTACCTGTGATTATTGCCATTCACATCATCGTTATGTTTTACATTTGATTTGTCATGTCATGCTACCAATGATTATTGCCATGTCATGTCATTGTTCTACATCTAATTTGCCATATCATGTTGCATGTGATTATTGTCATATCATGTCATTCCATCATTATTTATTACATTTGATTTACTATGTCATGCTGCATGTGATTATTGCCATGTCATCATCTCGTCGTTATGTCTTGCATGTGATTTATCATTTCATGCTGCATATAATTATTGCAATGTCGTGTCATCTCGCCATCATGTCTTACATTTGTTGCCATGTCAAGTTGCATTGATTGTTGCCATGTCATGTCATCTCATTATCCTATTTTCCATTTGATTTGTCATACCTAGTTGTATATTGTTATGGCCATGTTATATCATTCTTGTACGTCATGATTGAAGTTTGCTTTTGAGTTAATAGTCTCATACACACTTTCACACACAAACAGAGTTATGCCAGTATACACGAGAAAGCGTTCTTGTTAATCAATAACAACGTTGAATAAATGTTTTGCAACATTTCAAGATTTTCAAACAAAAACATCTACATGTTTAGGAAATTGATTGATGAATGCTTAACCAAAAATAGGCTTACGGTATCGAAAGGGCGTTATGGGATCTAATTCGTCCCACGTGTAACTAAACTGCTAAACCTAAGATTTTAGGTTTTTGCTTGACCAATCCTTTTACATGTACACCTAGTCAGTTGACTTTCCCATCACTATATGGATCCTTTGGGTGTCAATCGACTTAGGTTTACCTATATTGGTTGGTGGTGAGGGCGACTCTATTATGATATTTATGTTCATGATCATATCTTGATCCAATAGTTTGCTCGAACCTAGGGTTTGGAAATATACTAGGGGCTGAAGGCGATACTAGTGTGGCGACCCCTGGCCCACGAGATTCAATGTGCTCTAGTGTCAATTCGTGTCAACATATAAATTAAATGTATCATGTTCTGTCATATTCGAGTATTCTCTTAGTAATTCCTATTTTACCTCGTATCATGTCCAGTATTGTCAGTCGAAATTCTAGTTTCTCTCAATCATTTGAGAACAAATAGAAGAAGTTTTCATCGGGTGCCAACTGGGATTTTTTTCTATAATATGTACAAATTGGATGTAATTGTTATTCAATTTATTTGTCATACTTTTCCCTCTCATGTGTTGTTTTTCTATCTAAACGGCGTAGAAGAATGACCAATGTTTGTGGCCCCCTAGACATTACCATAAAAGATTCAACCTGTTACAACATATTTAGTTTTTAACCGAATAACACCTGGCACAAGTGCATTAGGTGCATGATATATGTCAAATTAAGTGCAATCAATTCCATACTTGGACGACCTTTCAAGCTTTGACTCGCATTTTAATTGGATCCTACGGTTAGTAGAATATTTAATGGGCTCAACGTTTACATATCTAAAGTTAGTTTACTCATCATAGAAAAAGTTAACTACTCAGCATAACTGAAACTAGGGGTGAGCATGGTTCTAGAGTAGAACCTGAAACCTGAGAACCTGACTAGTAGGAACCTGTGGGTTCCAGATTCCAAGATATACAGGGTATGTTCCAGGTTCCAAAAATTGGGGAATCTGTTTTGACTAGTAGATTCTAGGTAGATGGAACCTAAAACCTTAAACAAGTTTTTTGTGTTTTTTCTTGGTCATGTCTTCGCGTGATCCTACAGTGTTCCATGACGTTAGATGATGAGTGTATAATCTCGAACCACTAGTCTGAGCTTTCATTTAAGGACTTATTAGTGTTTCATATTCTTCGTATTTCTAAATATAAATTGTGATTAGTAGATCATAACAGCAAGTGGTGGTCATTAAAGGTGATGATTCATTGTAATTGTTCAATTAATAATACATGTGGAACCTTGGTAGACTTTGGAACCGACCCCCCTGGATTCCGGGTTTCAAGGTATGTAAGGTAGGTTCCATGTTTCAAAAAATGAAGAACATGTTCCCATGGGTAGGTTCCAAGTTTCAAGTGGAACCTGTACGGAACCTGGAACCTTTTACCCCTAACTGAGACACTAAGATTCATGATTAGTGAGCTTGTTAACATGGTCCCATAAGCATGCCCGGCTTGTGATTTCATGAAAGATAAAAGAGCACATGACTGAGACAATCACACTGACATCCTAATCTCTTTAGAAAGCTTCGCTTTTCTCGCTTTCACCTTCCCTTGCAAGAAAAATTATGGATGGATCTCAAATGAGATAATTAGAGACACAATAAATACTTATACTATGTTTAACTTTGCGACGAAGAGTAAGGAAAATTTGAAAAGAAAATGCACAAATTTTAAATTTTTACTCATCTTCGTCTCGTAAAAATATTAAGGTTCCGTTTGTTTCGCGAAAAACGAATGATTTGGAAAATATTTTTTTAAAAATAATCGATTACATCGCTTATAAAAATGAATGAACGAAAAATAATTTTATCGTCCACGAAAATATTTAAACATAAATTATCGTCGATAATGAAAACACTTTCAATGGATAATTATTTTAAACGATATAATCGATCATTTTTAGGAAAATATTTTACAAATCATCCATCCATTTTCCCTTAAAACTTCCGTTCACTCCATTTCATCCATTTCCTAAACATAGCAGTAGGGGAATCCCAAAGCTTGGTACTATTTTAGCAATTAGTACAAAGAAATGGCCAAACTTAACAAAGAAGCTACCCTGCCTTTTCGGTTTTCCCTGCTTTAAAATTGACCACAGCCCGTTGTCGACTATCTTTCTCGTACACACACACTCTCACTCTCTGGCGCGTCACGGTGCTTTTCCGACTGCTTCCGACGAAGAAGATGGACCGGTCACCGCCACTACGCCCTCGCCGTCCCAACCGCGGTGGCGGAAGAGGCGGCGGACGCGGCAGTGGACCCCCGCCTCCTCTGCAGCAGCACCAAAATCCTGACTATCCTCACGCTGGAGCCCGGACTCCTCCGACTCTTCTCGTGAGACCACAAGATCATCATCATCGTCCTCACCAGCATCAGCAACATTCTGTTGCGAGCAACGTAGAGCGGCTGGAGAGGATCGACCGGGCCGTCACGAAGGCCCGGCGCGATCTCCTCGCGGCCGGAGAGAGCGTCTCGTCCTGGAAGGTCTCGCAGGCCGCGGTCTCGGCTCTGCAGGTCGAGTCGTGGAGCTCCTTAGAGTTCAGCATGCAACAAGTGCCCTCTCTTCAGAGCTTAATGGATGTTGAAGGAAAGGTAAAGGATTTGTGAGCGTTGTTAGAGTTTCGTCTCCTCTGTTTTGAGACTGCTTGAAAGTGTGTGGAATGAGTAATGGCCTAGGAAAATTCTCTCTGTTTTTTCTTTAATCATGTTGTACTCAGCGCTCAAGGAAGAGGATTTTAATCAGAGAACTTTGCTAAGCTTGGGTTGCATCTGCTTGGATGATCTGTGATTGCCTTTGCTCTCTGCAATCTGGATTGGTAGTTTTTTTTTCCTGGATTTTCCTTTTTGGGAGAGGAAATATAGGGAATGAAGATGCTTGGCAGGGTTTAGGACAACGACTAAGGACAACGACTAAGGACTTTTAAGTCAACTTCAAAGTCAAGGTCTTTCTCTAAGGTCGTGGTACTGTGATGGTTAGTGGAGGCCATGAGCTTGCTGGTTTTTTGGCCTTTTTGCTTTTGCTTTTGCTTTTCTTTCATAACAATTGCAATTAATATGTGCTTTTACTGATGTAATTTTTGTTCTTATGAGATTCCATCGTCAAATTCATGGAACACAATGCTAATGGACTCCATGCATTGTTTAATTGAGTTACATACGTTTGTGGGTCAATTTAGTGGGCTCTTTGCAAAGACAAGAGGAGATTTCTCCAAATCTTTTATTTATTTGATTGAGAAACCCATTGGGTTAAGACTTAAAATAGTTGGCTTCCCGTTGCATTATCATTCTTCCCCCGGCAAGTATTTCCCAAATAAGATATTCAAATAGTCTACAAGGACCATGATTCATCATCGTTCTCTTTCCTTTGCCTTTCTCATGATTGCTAAACATATGGCTGCAACCTACTTGTGGTGTCTTTTGAAAAAAATGTGGGATTAATGAAATAACCATGGAGAATTCGTAGTTAAATGATTGTCCAAATGGTAGAAAAGTTGAGGAAGTCAACACCCAGATAGGGTTTCTATTTGTTTCTATCTAGTACAAGTTACAAATAAAGTTTAATCTATGTTTGGAAGGTTCTTTTAAGCAAATCTTTTGCCCCTCTTCCATTAGATTTTTCTTGTAAATGATACACCTGTAAACATTGACTTTCTTCCTTTTGACTCACTGTTTGTTTAACATTTGTCAGATAAATTCATTTATCCATTGCTTTGTGGAAACCTGGAGAATCGCCTCATTGTATGATCTGGAAAGAGCAATCTGCAAAAACGAGGGCATTGAACGATTTGAAGAGCTTGAATTGGGCTCTTTTTTGCGATATCCGCTTGTTGTGCATTACTTTTCCCTGAACAGCAATGTGACTGAAGTGTTCGAGATAACTAGTGAGGAGATTGTATGTCACCTTGGTGAATTCTTATCTGAATACAAGATTACAAAATGCATTGAGATTGGGGACCTCCTCAGCTTTATAGCCAAAAAGAAATCACTCTCAGAAGTGGAAAAGCTTGGAGTACGAATTCGGAACCTGGGGTGTGTACTTGTTGGTTTCAATTTGTTTTAACTAGTAACAAAAATTAGATTGATTTGATATGCAGAGTCCATTGCTTGTCCATGCCATTGTTCTCATCTGACTCTTTTTTACATTGCTTCATCGACCGCTTTATAAGCTTAGAGAAGCAAGTATTTCCAATTTCTTGAGAATTGTTTTCTGTAGAAAAGAATTTGACTCCAATTGGCTATTGCAAATGTTTCACCCTTTGTCCTTTATGCATAGTTGTTGATATTTTTTTTCTTTAGTTTATTTGGATTTTTGGACACAAAGATTAGTGATTGCAATTTTTAAATTATTAGAGGACAGAGAATGTAACTTAACTAGAGGTAGTTTTATTAGCTTTGGATTCTTATTTCTACAACTTGATTTCACTGATGTTTCCCAGATACTAAATTGACTTGCTTAACAAAGTTGGTACTAGATTTTAAGGATTGAATTCTTCAGAGAAACGGCACAGACTACTATAATTCAATTATTTAATTATTTAGTGCTGCTTGATAGCTACTTTCCATAATTAGCACAGGCAAAGAAACCTTTTCGAAGTGAAAATTTCCCCATATTGGTTCACTACTTTAAAGTTTCCCTCTATTATGCACTCCTCCTGATTTTGTGTGCTAAATTCTCATAGGATGAGCAGTTAAACTTGATGGTTGCAAGAGGCACAGCTTCTTTATACGGTGTAGCTTCGTATGGTTGAACTGGTCTTGCTGAGGGTGTTCTATTTTGCAAACATAATAACGTTTTATCTTTAGGATTAGTGAATTATAGGAAAATGGGATGAACAAGAAACCGATTTAAAAGAAACCCAGGTTCAAGTTGCGGTTTTGAGAATATACAGACAACTCCACTTGCTTATTTGAGGCGCTGAAGTAATTGTAGAAAACAGATCTTTTTTGTTCATCAGACATGCGGATGACTAATCTGCCTTTTGGAGTTCAAGTCAATTAATGTGTCGTAGTGAATGGTCTATGCATCTTTAAGTGTATCTCCTGTTTGTTAAAACAATACACAACTGATGCATGGAAAGCATGGTGGGTTGGGGAACAATTCTCATTGCTGAGGCAGGGTAGAGACAATGGAGGTGATCTCTGCCTTAACCTGCTGCATGCGGCCATCTCTTTTGATAATATATTATCCTTGTCGTGCATTGACTTTGAATGCTTTAATTGGAAGCTCTGGTAGTTTTTTTTTTTTTTTTTTATGTGCTGGTGGAGTATAGAGTGAGTGAGGACTGCAACGAGAGACTTTAAGGTATGAGGAACCCGTCCACTTCCATCATTGGACTAATCATCATATCAACATTTGCTTTTGGATGGATATAGGTCCCTTCTGAGATTTGAATTTCTAATATGACCACCTTAATTTCACCTGTTATTCTAATTGAGAGTGGTTAGTCATTCTTGTACCCTCTCATCTCAATGTGTCAAAGCCATTTGGCATATTCTTTTTATCTTTCCTGTTGTGCAAAGATTCCTACCATGAGATGGCACATTAGGTCATGACTCCTGGAATTATGTTAGATCAGATCGTAAGTCAAAATGAGGGAAAATCGACAAATAGCTCATTGTATTATGATCAGGCAATAAATCATAATGAGATTTCAAGCATGAATAGTTAAATTTTCTTGATGGTGACAATTGTGTGGTCTGTACACATTTTTATCTGCTGTATCAACTAGATTAAATACATTACATTTGTCGCATCTATTAACTTGTGCTTTATTAATGAAGGCCTTGTATTTTTTTCTCCTTTTATATATGTAGGCTTCATATATCCTTTATCTTAGATGCAAAGAGATCGGAAGAGACATGCTTGAGGACATATACGAAGGAGCTGACGCGACAACCTAATGAGCAGGGGCCGGTTGATATATGTATCCCGTTGAAGGAAGATTTTATTGGCAAGGACTTAAATTTCGTTTCTTCAAGGTCAGATGATGAAGATGGTGGTAACTTCTCAAATGAAGATAAGCAGCACGATGATGATTGTAATCGAGATGAAAAATCAGGCCAAAACATGCACATTGATGCAGAATGGCTTAAAAGAGACATGGAAGAGCGGGACAAAATTCTGACGAATAAAGCCAATTACACAAAAAAGGGTAAAAGAAAGAAAGTTGCTAGTCTGGTTCTGGAGACTAGTAATATGAGAATTTTCATGAAAACATGGAAGGAAGCGTGTCAAGCATGGTCTATTCCCGAGGTAAGTTCATGGTTTTCATTCCTTGACATGATTGATGCCATTAAGTAAAGAACTTCCATTTAAAATCCATTCATGCTACTCTTTTACATCGAAAATAGCTTAACTTGCGTGATTGTTCTCTATCATGCTCAACTGCCAGTACCATTGGGTTACAAATGGGATTAGCTGTCGAACTTTCTGGATAGTAGGGTCTTTTGTCTCTTTGATGTCTGTGGTAATAGTTGAAACTATGTATACTTTCGGTTGCCTTAATAGCTAGGTTGTAATATGGTTTTTATGGCTATAGTGGAATACTACTGTAATAGCTATTATGTTGTTCGGTTTTGGTAATGAAATGGTTATTATTTTGTTTAGGTTGACACAATAGTAGTAAAGGGATAGAGATAAAAGATCTAAATTGCCTTTACTCTATGATATAATAACAGTTAAATGATAGTCTTTTTATTATGCATAATACATAATTATGTATCATTGAACTATACTATTAGTTATGTCTTATATTTCATTTAATATCTGAATAATTATTGCAATATCATACAAGAAATAGAGTTACATTACTTTCTAAAAAATTGTATGTTGTTATATATGATGTATTAGAGTTAAATATGGATGTAATGTTTAATTATTATATTTTGCATGATTTCAGAGTAAATTATGAAATTTTGTATAATTCATACATGATTTTTAATTAAGTAATTAAATCTTATTCTAATTTTACCATGAATAAGTTAGATATGTAATATAACATTATGTGCTATAAGCAATGTTGTTGAATCGAGATTCGAATCGTGAATCGTAAAGCTCATTTTCTGAATAATGAATTAAATCAAATCGTAAATCATAAAATTCAGTAAAACCTTTAGAATAACTAAAAAAGAGGGATGTCTTACTGAAGCCCACGTATTAGTTGCCAAAATATAGAAAAAAATTGTAAAAATGACATCTGACCATATAATCTTCAAAGAAATATCACGCGATTGCATAAGATGAACCCAAATGACCGATGTAAGAAATTCAAATGACACCTCTGTCAATGAAAGTGTGTTATGTAAATATTTGCAATATTAAATGTGTATATAGAATAGTTGTTGAATCGAGACATGCATTGTGAATCGAAATCATAAATTAGTATTTTGTGTCATAGACATTCATGAGTTATATAAAAAATATTTCTAGATGTAAAATTTTGACTTAGATTTATGATCTTGGAAATAAAAATCTTAATTTTGAGTGGATATGATGATCCCTATGCATAAAAAGATATGATTTTCAATTGTTTTATTAACATAAAGACTACATTTAAATATAAATCACCATTCGTTATATGTCATTTCATTTATCATTGCATTGCGAAGTGCAAAATTTTATTGTAATTATTCTATATCTATGAAAATTCAGCATATGTAGTAAAACTTGACAAAGTTACATCATTTTGATGGGTAAATGTATAAAAATCTGACTCGATAGATGTGTGTTGAATCGTAGATTCGTTAGTGAATCGATAGATTTGCTTACAAGTTAGGTGATTAGCTATATACCTAATCGATGCCTATCCTAGGGCATCTAATCAAATCAAACCTTATGGTACGAAACGAGAACCGTACGATTCGGATAACTATGATATAAAGAATAGTGCCAAAACTTTTGGGGCCCAACAATTACAAATATATAGTCTGATTGAGTCGTGTTTAATTGTATCAAATCATAAGATTCACTTGCAATTCTGATGCATTTCTGATTCATAGCCACAAAATGAATCGCTTTGTATGTGAATCTAATTGAATCGAACAATTCGATTCGTGAATTGTACGATTTTAACAATAATGGTGTTAAGATACTATATTTATATTCATATGACAATAATTATAGCATTTATTTATTGCTCAATTTACCCATCATTAGTATAGTGTGTAATTATTTTAATGCATGTTAGATCACTTTATATAAAAAAATCATCATTATTAGTATAATCATCATTAATACTAGTAATGATATTATAGTTGGAGTAGTTGTGTAAGAAAGTTTTTAATTATTAATACGAGTAAATTGAGAGAAAAGAGAGCTGGGCACTTATGGAATGACTGTTATGGCTTTGGTTGTAACAGAGCAAACAATATAAATATGTACTAAACTTGTAATATAATAGCCAATACTGTGCCTGAACGCTTTTTATCTGATTTAGTCATATTAAAGCAATTTGACTGCCTTGGCATTCATATTATAGGATACTTGGCACTTAAACCCTATTAAAGGGTATAATGGTCTTTGGGATTTTGATGTGTATATATACCGTATTTTCTGATCAATAAAAAATACATCATTATTCTACTTACATGGTATCAGAGCCTAAACCCTAAAATTACCGTCGTCCACCACCAAACACCGTAGAACCCAAGACCGGCAACCTCATACAAGACCGGCGACCTCATCCCGGCGTCCCGGCGAAGCGCCGGCGACCCGGCGAAGCGCCGGTGAACCAGATCTGAGGTCGCCCAGGCCCCGCGTAGCGCCGGCGAACCAGATCTGAGGTCGCCCAGGCCCGGCGAAGCGCCGGCGAGCCAGATCTGAGGTCGCCCAGGCCCGGCGAAGCGCCGGCGAGCCAGACCTGAGGTCGCCCAGGCCCGGCGAAGCCATTTCCGGCGCCGATTTAAGTCCTCCAGGCGTCGATCGAAGGTTTCCAGGTCAGGCGACCCACTTCGACGTCTTCTGACGTCACTAAGTGAGGAGCGACCCCTTCTGATGGCTGCTGATTGAAGAGGAATCGAAAAAGAAGAAGAAGAAGAAGAAGAAGAAGGAGGAGGAGGAGGTGAATGTGTTCTAAAGTTTGACTTAGTTGCTGATATGCTTGCGGGAAGGGAGATTATCGCTGTGTATGTTGGTTTGGATGATTGGATGTGATGTTGGTTTGGCTAATTGGCTGATTACGTGTAGTGCTATACATGTAGATTGAGAGAGGGGGGGCTGAGAACTGTTGCGTATAATTACTGTGTACTGAGCTGATGTGTTGATTGGTTCGGATTTGGTCGATCATTTTGAAGTTGTTGTGATAGGTTGTGGAGTTTTGTTTCTGGTTTAGTGTGAGTGATTATGGCAGATAAGAACAAAGGAGTATTGACTGAAGTCGTATCTACATCTTCTAATCGTTTGACTGAGGAAAAATTAGCTGGGATCACCAACTTTCAGCATTGGAAGAGAATTGTGGTGATAGTATTGACCGGAAGAGAGCAAAATCACCATTTGACAGGTGCACGAACTGCTGCTGATACTAAATGGGATACCATGGATGCCAGAATTCTTGGGCAAATGTGGAATTCTATGGAATCTCACGTGGCTGCCTTAGTTACACATGCCACTACTGTTAAGGATTTGTGGGATTACTTGAATGTTCTTTATTCTGGGGAAAATAATCTCTCAAGGATCTATGAAATCTCCCAAGATTTCTTTAGAGCTGACAGAAAGAATCGGTCTCTTACTCAATTTTTTGCTGATTTTAAACAAATGTATGAGGAGTTTAATCATCTTTTGCCAATTACGTCTGATGTTAAGACGATGCAGGAGCAACGAGAACAATTGGCTGTTATGGGATTTTTGGGAGCACTTGGACCAGAGTTCGATGCAGTTCGTTCACAAATTCTTGGAGGAAATAATGTGCCTTCACTAACGGAGACCTTTTCTCGGGTCTTAAGGGTTTCACGTGAGTCATCTAAGGATATATCCCCCACAGGTGATAGTTCTGCCTTGGCAGTCCAAGGAAATCGAGGTGGTGGTCAAGGTCGTGGTGGTGGTCGTAGTGGCCGTGGCTTTAATAGTGGTGGTAGTGGCCGTGGGTTCAATAGAGGCCAATCATAGTCATACGGTAGCATCTCTAGTGACAAAGGGAGTAATACCGGACTTGCACGAACATGTCATTATTGTGGTATGCCTGGACATATTCAGCGTTTTTGCTATAAGCTTCATGGAAAGCCCCCTCATTCGGCTGTCGCTAATGTAGCCAATGCAGTAGAGTTGGGTGTTTCTTCGCAGTCTTCTGAAGGAGGAACACTAATTAGAATGTCAGAAGAGGAACTTGCTAGGTACAATCAGTTCCAGATTTCTCAGCCAGTTTCCTCTTCCACAGCTACTTTTGCTCAGACAGTTAATGCAACAGCATGTCTTTCATCTACCTCTCGCCCCTGGGTCATTGATTCATGTGCTACCGATCATATGACTGGATCTTCAGGTATCTTTTCTGTCTTTCACAAGTCTTCGTCTAGTGTTACATTAGCTGATGGCTCTCTGTCCACAGTAAAAGGGATAGGCACAGTACCACTGACATCCTCCATATCTTTATCCTCTGTCATGTACCTCCCAAATTTTCCATTTAACCTTATGTCTGTTGGTCATCTTACCAAAGAATATAACTGTTCTATAACCTTCTATCCTGATTCCTGTGTTTTTCAGGATTTGAAGACGAAGAAGACGATTGGTAAAGGACATATGTCAGGGGGACTATATGTGTTTGATAATGCTACCAGTGTAGCTTGTTCAGCAGTTTCTCCACATCAAGTTCACTGTCGCTTGGGACATCCCTCTTTAGCAAGTTTGAAGAAAATTGATTCTCGGTTTCATTCTTTATCTAGTTTTGAGTGTGAGTCGTGTCAGTTTGGAAAATTGCATCGTATTAGTTATAGTCCAAGAGTCAATAAACAGGCTTCTCGGCCGTTTTCTTTAGTTCATTCTGATGTTTGGGGTCCATGTCCTACTGCTTCAAAGTTGGGTTTCAAGTACTTCGTGACTTTTGTAGATGACTATTCAAGAGCCACTTGGCTATATCTAATGAAAAGTCGTTCTGAATTATTCTCTATTTTTTGTGCGTTTGTTAATGAAGTACATACTCAATTTTCTGCTTCTGTTTGCATTCTTAGAAGTGATAATGCCAAGGAGTATTTTTCTAGAACATTCTCTAAATTCATGTCCCAACGGGGCATTCTTCATCAATCTTCTTGTTCGGATACACCACAACAAAACGGTGTAGCCGAAAGGAAGAACCGTCACTTGTTAGAAATTACTCGTTGTTTGATGTTTGAAATGAAGGTAGATAAATCCTTTTGGGCTGATGCTGTTATGACAGCATGTTATCTTATCAATCGCATGCCGTCCTCTGTTCTTAAGGGTGCCATTCCTCACTCTCTTCTTTTTCCTTCTGACCCTTTGTTTCATTTGCCACCTCGTATATTTGGTTGTGTTTGTTATATTCGTGACCATCGTCCAGGACTTTCCAAACTTGATCCTCGATCCCTTAAATGCATTTTTGTTGGGTATTCTCGTACACAGAAAGGTTACCGTTGTTATTGTCCTTCTTTGCATAAGTACTTCACCACTGCAGATGTTTCCTTTTTCGAGTCTACTGTTTATTTTGATAATTCGATGGAGACTCCTACAGTGGATGATGATTCCTTAACATATGTTATTATGGAATCAACACCCACTTCGGACTCTCCAGTTATTCCTCCACCTGTCCAGTATGTTTATAGTCGACGTCCTCGTCAGCATGTGGAGCCCCCTGCAGATGTACCTCAGCCTATCTCATCTACTTCGTCTTCTCAACCTGAGGTAAGTCGGTCACATACTGATCTCGATATTCCTATTGCTCATCGCAAAGGAGTTCGTAGTTGTACCAAACACCCTATTGCCCAGTTTGTCTCATATTCTGGTTTATCTGCTTCTTGTCGAGCTAGTCTAATGACCATTGATAATCATCCTATTCCTAAAACTGTTGCTGAAGCATTATCTAGTCCAGGCTAGAGGGCAGCTATGGAAGAGGAATTACAGGCACTGGACCAAAATCAGACTTGGGATCTTGTTCCTTTGCCTGCAGGGAAAACAGCCATTGGATGTAAGTGGGTATATACTGTTAAAGTTAACCCTGATGGTTCTCTTGCTCGTCTCAAAGCTAGACTGGTTGCTAAAGGGTATGCACAGGCTTATGGGGTTGATTATGGTGATACTTTTTCTCCGGTGGCTAAGATGACCTCCGTTCGTCTTTTGTTTTCTTTGGCTGCGTCTGCTTCTTGGCCTCTATTTCAGCTCGATGTAAAGAATGCCTTTCTTCATGGAGATTTACGGGAAGAGGTGTATATAGAGCAACCACCAGGGTTTGTTGCTCAGGGGGAGTCTGGTCATGTTTGTCGCTTAAACAAATCTTTATATGGCTTGAAACAGTCTCCCAGAGCCTGGTTTGGGAAGTTTACTGAGGTGGTACTCCAGTTTGGGTTGTGTAGATGTACTGGAGATTATTCTATGTTTTATCGAGTTTCTGGAGCTGGTCGGATATTCCTTGTAGTTTATGTGGATGATATTGTCATAACTGGAGATGATTCTACAGGGATTAAAGAGTTGAAAAGGTATTTGCAACAGCAGTTTCATACAAAGGATTTGGGTCTTCTTAGATATTTTCTGGGTATCGAAGTAGCACGGGCGAAGAAAGGTATTTATATCTCACAACGAAAATATGTTCTGGATTTGCTTACAGAGACAGGTATGCTAGGTGCTAAACCACTGGATACACCAATGGAAGTGGGCTCTAAATTGACAGCAGAAGATGGTGAGCTGTTGGATGATCCGCAGAGGTATCGAAGACTTGTTGGAAAGCTAAATTATCTGACTATCACTCGACCTGATGTTTCTTTTCCAGTGAGTGTTGTGAGTCAGTTTATGTCTTCTCCCCGTACCTCACATTAGGCTGCTGTAATCAAAATTTTGAGATACTTGAAGAAAGCTCCCGGTCGTGGTCTCATTTATCAGGATCATGGTCACAGAAGGGTGGAAGCCTTCTCAGATGCTGATTGGGCAGGATCTCCTATAGATAGGAGGTCTACATCAGGGTATTGTACCTTTGTAGGAGGAAACCTAGTATCTTGGAAGAGTAAGAAGCAAAGTGTTGTGGCTAGATCAAGTGCAGAATCAGAATACAGAGCTATGACTCAAGCTACCTGTGAGCTAGTTTGGATGCGTCAATTATTAGTTGAACTTGGATTTGAAGACCCTGCACCAATGGAGTTGTGGTGTGATAATCGAGCAGCTGTCCATATTGCCTCAAATCCAGTTTTCCATGAGCGTACCAAGCATATCGAAGTTGATTGCCACTTTGTCTGTGAGAAACTTCAAGCTAGAGTTATTTCTACTAGTCATGTTAGGACTGGTGAACAACTAGCTGATATTTTTACCAAATCTCTAGGGGGAAGTAGGATTGAGTATATTTGTAACAAGCTGGGCATGCTTGATATCCATGCTCCAGCTTGAGGGGGAGTGTTAAAGGGTATAATGGTCTTTGGGATTTTGATGTGTATATATACCGTATTTTCTGATCAATAAAAAATACATCATTATTCTACTTACAAACCCCAAATATGTTCTTTCAGAATTTTGGATTAGAGGCTTATATGCATTTCCTTGGCCTTTCACCACCTGGATCTAGTCATAGGTTGACTTTATGTTTTATCCTCTTTCATTAACTAATATCAGCTATAGGAAATAGGAAGAGGTTGATCTGGAGTCTCCCCTGCATTAGTTACTTCAACCTCTCACCGTCATGACTCAATACGCACAAAATGTATGAAGTATAGATGAACTTAGAATTTTGGAGTGTATAATGTCAAAAAGGGTCTTAAGGCAATAGTTTGGTGGTTAATTAGAATTTAGCATGCACAGCTTCTCAAACAGTTCTTCATTTTTTAGGTCATCGAGAAAATGCTAGACATGTACGAAGTATCCAAGACAAGGCAACGCAAGATTTGCTCCATGCTTCCATATCCCTTGGTTGGGTTGTTGAATGTCGCTGTAAGTTGGCCATATTTTTCCTTATTTTTCCTTTAGACAATATATTTTGCCTTTCGAAGTTCAATTTTCAAGTTGACAGTAAAAGCAGATCTCACTTTCTCCTGAAAGATGTTACCTATTTCCATTTTTCACCTTGACTTCTACGTGCTAGCTGTTTCTGATACTTTGTTTTTCTCTACAAAGTTATGTCTGTAGAGGAGCCGATGAAAGTGGGACATGAAGCTATGAGAGAAAAGTAGGATGAGGAAAAAGTCAGAGAGGCTGTTTCTTGTCTGAACATCTAGATGTTTAGCTGCTTCCTTCAATTTTAACCAAGAAATGTACTCTTAACTGCTCCTGAAATTTGAATCATCTGATTCATAGGAACAAATATTACTAATTTTAGCAAGTTGGTCTACCTAAAACTTCTTTTCTCACTAAGCAAACTTGGGGTATGGTTATAAAATCTTCCTCTGACGTAAAGGAATAGCAAGTTGTTCTTGTTCCGGAGGAACTTATTTAATCTGTGTTCCTTGGAGTTGCTGATAGTTAATACCTTCAGTTAACTATCCATCAAAGGCTTCCTCTTTTGTGTTAGATAATGAAAAATTTCCAATAAACCCTGGTACATTCAAGTATTCAGGAAGTATCAGAGTGATGTATTTTAGATACAAGTTTAACTGGAACATATAAAAGGGGGAATAAGAAAACAGAGGAAAAGAGAACTAAGTTATAGCTCCGTTTGATCTTTATTAATGATAGCTTTTAGCTTAGAGAACTGCACTTCTTGTTCCTTGGCACCACATCCGGTGCTTGTGATGTTAGAGTATTTAAATAGTAAACCACACGTTCATCTAATAGCTTAAGCTTTTAGAAGAGTTGGCAGTGGTCCTACAAAATCTTAATATGTGAAACCTTTTGACAAGTTGTGTCATAACCCTAGAAAATGTAGACAATGATATGAAGTTGGATCCAATCTCTGTTGTTTCTTGACAATGAAGCAGAAGATGATTCACAGCTTTCAATGCAAAAGCAACATTTACATGCTTTAGCAGTTTGAGGTAGTCTCACATTATAACCTGTTAATATATTGTATAAAATGGTTTCCGGACTCCCCAGAAACAAAATGAGGACTTTGGAGGGAGCTTTGACCTCCAACATAGCCTTCGTGGGAAAGAAATGTTACTCTTATTTGTCAGACCCTTTTGGTATTGTCAAACAATAAATCTTCTGTTGCTATGCCATGTAGCACAGTTCTCGGTCTGTCCCTTCTCCTCTGGTCTTGGATAACGACAGTTTCTGACAATGAGTACCAAACATGAATCTAGATGAAGTTAGGAAATTGCTGCAACACCTGCTTGCTTTTATGGTCTTGTTCCATGTGAGTTTGAGAATACAGGAATGCGTACGTAGTAGTGATCCCAGACCCTGCTTCTTCCGTAATCTGCTCCTAGAAGAGCTTGAGCGAATATTCTAAATTTTTTCCACCAAAAAAGAATTTCCTAAACATGCATTCCCTCTATACCTTTCCTCCCTGCCTCCTTCCTTCCTTAGGAGAAGGGTTCCAAATAGCATCCCACTGAACCTGGTGAAAGTTATGAGCATCTAATAGTTCCCACTCTTTCCAGAAAGGAAATCCGTTGGTGGCTTCACCTCTTCTCTTTTTTATAGACATTACAACGCATAAATGAACGTGCAGTGGAGAGCATTATCAAATGGAGATGTGGTAGTTAGTGTTGCAATAATGCTCAGCCAGGAAAAGCAGTTTAAACCAACTTGATAAGATTGTCACCATCCATGCATCTTTAATATTCCTCCAGTTATCTGTTCCATGACCTTATCAAATTATTTTAAGAAGCCGAAAATTTTGGTTAAAAACCAACTTCTACCTTTCTTTTAATTAAAAATATGAATTAGAAAATATTTTAGAGTTCAAAGAATCTAAAAAATGCAAATTTACAAGTCAACATTTGTATATTTGAAAAGGTTTCAGGTTTTTGTTGTTAAATTAAAGTCAACTTCATGCCGCGGGATTTGTAAAGAGCAAAAAAGTATAAGTCATTTCAAACATGCCCGATTTAATGTCTTGGTGAAGCAGAAAAGTATTTTGCAGATTGTCTGAACTGCTGAATTTGTGACGAATGGCATGAGAACTTCTCTGGTGGCTTTATTACGTTGCACTAACTAAAACTTTTCTGGAAGGGCTATTTTTTTGAACTTCTAGTATACAACTTTTTAAATCTTATTTTGATGGTTGGACCACATTTTACCTTTTTTGTTACCATATCATGAGTTTATGGAAGTCAGTTTCATGGCTGCTCTTATTCTTATATTGCCAAAAGGTTACTTCTTTTTCTTGATTGCAGGTAACTTGTATCAAATGTGGAATGTTGGAAGATGTATATGATGCTATTGGTAAACAAATGGCAGATGGGATCACTCTGCCGACCTCCCTGCCTGAAAGCAAAGATACACATTCAACTTTAGAGTGTGCAACCAACAATGCTTGGCACAGTGCCGAGCCTACAAAAAGTATCATCTCAAAGCATGCATCCCTGAGTCATTTATCTAGTATTGGTTCTTATATACATATTCGTTGTCTATAACAGTTGTCTGAAAGCATGCGTTTTTGACTGTTCCCTTTATTCTTGCATCAATCTAACTTTCATTTTTACTATGCCATGCACACAAGTACATTGGATCTTGTTCATTTAAGAAGGGCAGTTTCATGAACAGAGACAAGCAAGCATAATTGGCTCTGGCACAAGAATATGATGCCTTACTAAATTCATGTAGAACAATATGCAAATTGCAACTCTTTATCATTGATCTTGTATAAAGTACAAGGTTATGTAATGGTCTAGAAGTTACAACCAGAAGAAATAAGTAGCATGTAAAATTGAAATAGTGGGTTGCTTGATATACTTCTAGTTACCAATTTTTGTTTTATTTGGGGTATTTGAGGTTTGAAGGTTTTACTTGTAAAATTGAAACAGTGGTTGCTTGAAGTACTTTTAGTTGAATCAAGATTTTGGCTTCATTGGTCATATCTTACTTGGTCACTTTATCTGATAGCTGATGATTTGTGTAATTGATTTAGTTTATTTGTGTAAGCTTTGACTTGACTGGAATGACATCCATTAATCTTGTCTCTTAAAATATATGTTCGATATACATAATGGGCCCATTAATCTCATCTCTTAGGACAAAACATCTTAACATGGTGACAAAGCACAGGCCAAAGTTTCAAATCCTAGTGATCCCTCCTATAGTTATTTTTTTTTCTTTCCTATTTTTCTATCATTGAATTCCTGTCATCGATTCTTTGCTTGACATTGTTACATGTGCATGCTGCGTTTTTTGTGAAATGCAACAGAAAGTTTTAGGATATGCCCGATTTAAGATATAGACGAGTTTTGCTGATTGCTTAAGCTCTGGAAAGACAATCATTAACATCATTTCGGAAATTTGACAGAATTTTGTAATGTTATATCAATGAGTGGTTCAGATAAAATTTAGATAATAGGATAATTTAGGTAATGACCGAACTTCTTTTTTTTTTTTTTAATAAATGATGTAGAAAATCATGACGTCCCTTCATGTGTGTAGGAAATTCATTTTGGGCAAATATTTATTAATGATGGTGGCATGTGATCAATATGGAAAAATTGTTTGAGTTAGAGTATGTGCATGATTATGGAAGAAAATTGGACAGACTACGTGCATGAGTTGACTGGAAGCTGTGGAGTCAACTATAATTTTGAACAAAGTTGTAGGACTGAATCATAGAGATTTATCTTGATATATGACATTTGGATGAAATTTTATTCATCTGTACATCTTTAATTGGGCTACCTTGCCCTGGGATCTTTGAATTTTATCAAGGACGATCTACTATTCATCAAGATACTCATTTTTCGATTTTGGATTGAGATATATTCGTGTGCATTCGATCCTCTGAGTTTCTCAAGGACAACGGACCGAATGGCCTTTTAGAAATGTGATTGATTGAAACTCTACCCAGATGGCTTGTATGCTGCTGCGGCTTGTTCATTGTTCACCTTTATTCTCCATATCTTTTTCTGAGATGTCACACACTTGTGCAGTTGATGCTGAGATGTGTTCTCATAGACGAGTCTTGTAATATCTACTTATTTATCAATTGATAGGTGTCACTGTTGAAGACATTGCCAGAGAAATTGGTGCTTATTATCAGCTTGATCATGAGAAAACAAGCAACAGCAAATCAGTTCTGGGGATGAGAGTTAATTTGTTGAGAAAATTTGTTGACTGTGACTCTTGGCTGGCAAAGCAATTTTTCGTTCATGAATTTGAGTCCCTCGGTTATGGAGAATTTTTCAGTTTCGTGACAGAACACATATCTCTTATGCCTGCTGGGCTGAAACAGTTCTTGAATGGTGACATGTATGAGAAGTCCCACTTTGAGGTTTGCATGCTGCAGCATCAGTTGATGGTACTAATATCACAAGCATTGAATAGCTTGTGGGACGGTGAAGTAGTGACCAAACAGATGATTTCGACATTGCTTTTGAAGCAATTCCCCAATCTCAGTTTCAAAATGGAAGTTGGTTCAGTGGAGGATTTTCTAAATATCGTTGGGGAGTATAGAGGTATCGCAATGTCAAAATGTGTCCTTTTCTCTCAGACATTGATGGGTGCCCATGGTCAGGCTATGCTGGCGCTTGATGATGAATATGCAGTTGAGCTTGAAACCATTGGTAGAGGAAGTGATGTCTCACAGAAAATAGGAATATTGGAATCAGTTTCATCTCAGGATGCAATTGAAGTCTTACTAAGGGCGCCAATGCTGTCAGATTTAAGTCATTGGTCACATTGGGACATTAAGTTCGCTCCACATCTTGGCCCTCTTGTAGGATGGTTGTTGAATGAAGTTAATAGAACAGACTTGTTGTGTTTAGTGACAAAAGATGGTAATGTGATCCGGATTGATAGTTCAGCTAGCGCGGATTCATTTCTGCAATGTGCCCTTCAATCATCACCTTTCCAAACAGCTGTTCAGTTGCTCTCTTTGTTCTCGATACTTGGCGGACAAAAACATGTTCCTCTGTCTCTTTTAAAATGCCATGCACGTCGTGCATTTGAAGTCATCTTGAACAGTCATCTGGAACATAAGGAAGTGACTGACAGTTGGAATCTTCAGATGCAAGAAAAAGCAGCTGGTACCTCAAAGCTGTTGGATGAAGTTTATGCTAGTAGATCATTGCAGAATTCCACTGGCACATGTAATGTAATGCTTGTTGCATCAAGATATTTTCTTGAATGCCTCAGTTATATTCCTTCAGAGTTTCGTACTTTTGCTGCTGATGTGTTACTATCTGGTATGCAATCTGTCATTAAACATGTACCTTCAACCATCTTGTCAGAATGTAAACTTATGGGGGAACGAATCATGCTTCATGAAGTGGGACTATATCTTGGTGTTGTGGAGTGGATTGATGACTACCGTGTTTTCTGCTCCTCTACTGATGGTGAGATGTGTAAGCCCTGTGAAGCTCCATCGTTCAAAGCTGACACCTCTAAGTCAAGCACAGGCTCACTGTCTGCTACATACAATCCACAAAAATCATCTCCTGCAGAAGAAGACAAGATTGTGCTCTCTCTTGTTTCTAAGGGTCAGAGTATTATGAATAATGAGATTTGTCGCAGTTCTGATGGTCCAAAAGTCTGCATAGATAAGAGTCTGGCACAAAATGAAACCGTTGAATACGAGGATGCTTACTCAATCATCGAATCTATCAGGCGAGAAGAATTTGGTCTTGATCCTAGTCTCTCTAGTACAGAAAGTAGCTTGTTGAAAAAGCAACATGCCCGTCTGGGGAGAGCAATTCATTGTCTTTCCCAGGAGTTATACTCTCAGGATTCTCATTTTATTCTTGAGTTAGTAAGTTCACTGTTGTTTTTCATTAATCTTAGTTTTTCCTCTCCAGTAGCAGTCATCATTTAGCAAGATAGTACTGTGAGTTTACAATATCTATTTGCCCCATCGGATACCCGCTTATGCTTTTGCTTTAGTTTTTTGTTTGATGCATGGTCAGTGATGATCTTTTGTGGTCATGTTGTTCATCCATTCTTGTAATTGGAAAATTCCCAGTTAGAAATGACCTCAATTGGAGCTAGTGTAGGGGTTTATAGGTTATCCTTAATATGCATCTTATATCCTTAATCTTTATATTGAGTTTTCATTTATTTTCACCAATTCAAGCTGTCAGATGCATAATATGTGGGAGGAATTGAATTCATCAGAAGCCGCAAAAGAAATTGGGTATAGAAATTCCTGTGGATGATAAAATTAGTGTGGGGAGAAACGGTATCCAGATTCACATGTGCGGAATGTATGGGCGGAGAAGTTGCAGCCCCTCAAGCTAGATTCTGATAATATCTTCTCAATGGAGTCAATATAAGGAGACCTTCTGGCCATAGAGTTGGAACTTTTTGCTGGACTGTCTGTTCTTGTAGATTGCAAGAAAACAAGTACATAATTCAAGCTTTCTTTCCGAGAAAAGAGTTTTTGTGAAGAAGAGGATGAGCACTAATGCACACACACGTGTTTATATATGTATATATGCATTTATGTGTATATATGGCCTTGATCTCCATATGTTCACCTCTATATGCAAATAATATGGCTATATTCTCTACATGTTGCAATTCATATGCTTGTTAGGTGAATAGTGAAGTTTTATTCACGGGCATTGCATTGCAAATTCTGTGAAAAATAAGGAAGTTCTCCAGTATATTTCAATAGGTATTGTTAATTTTTTAGGCATTGATTCACATGATTTCTCTTTGTTGTGGTGTTCCCAGAACCATTGTTTACAGTTGCGCAAACATGCTGCCATCTTTTAATACTTGTTCATGTATGTTTGTATTGCCAAAGGCAACCTGTCAAATTCTCTCGTGTTGTATTGATTGCATCTCCTGACGTTTGATTCAGGTCCAAAACGCTGATGATAATCTTTATCTGGAAAATGTGGAACCAACTTTAACATTCATTCTTCAAGATTCAGGTATCATCATTTTAAATAACGAGCGAGGTTTTTCGGCTGAAAACATCAGAGCTCTGTGTGATGTTGGAAATTCAACAAAAAAAGGATCTCGTGCTGGATACATTGGGCAGAAAGGGATAGGCTTCAAATCGGTATTTCGGGTATGTTACTAGAGCCATCATTACTGTTATAAATCCTTTCTTAGTCTCTTTTCCTGTTTCTGCTTTTATGTCATTCAACTTACTTCACAGTGATTTGAAAGAGAATAAAAGAGAACAATAACTCTCTCTCTCTCTCTCTCTCACACACACACACACACAAACACACATTATGCATTTGCACGGGGCGCTGATTGTGCTCAAACATGCAAGAAGCCTGGGCACATACATGTGTGAAGCGGAAGCAACAAGCAGTTATTCTGCAACATTATCATTGTATCGGATTGCTTCTGCCAGAGTTTTCAGTGATTAGGATTATTACTTAGAAATAGACCCATAATCTTACTCTGAATCTAGATCCAATCGAGAGCTGACCACTGATTTTAAGTGCTCACTGTAGATTTTGCAATTAAGAACTCGTGGTCTTTTGTATGTGTCTTCATTGAACTTTTGAAGTGCAATCTAACTTGATTCTCCTCCCAATATGCTACCAAATCCAAAGTGTTGGATCAAACAAGGTGAAGGATAGAGCATTTGATTTACTCTTTTTTTCCTTGTTAAGAATCATTGCAGATGCCTTATTTTTAAGTATGAAAAGCCAGCGAGACTTTTGAGTATGTAGCTGTGCGTGATGCTTAGAATTGCTCTATGCAAATTATGGATTAGGTGCATGAATGTCCTCTATATTTGATGCAATGCATCTTTTTTTATAAAAAAAACCCTCCGTTATATGTTATTACATCTGAAGGTTTAAATCCTTGGAGAGCTTAATCATGAAGTTGACTCGTCCTTTTTTATAGTGAATATTCACAACTGGTGTTTCTTGGCAAGTAGGAACCTTGTTTGCAGATACAGGTGAAGGTGGTTGAGACCTGATCTCATTGCTTATATGGTTAATTGGAAAGAAATTTATTTTTAGCATTTCAAGAAATCAGTCTTTATCTGTTAATCGGAGTCGAAGGAGACGTCATTGTTTAATTACATGAGAGTATAAGGGTCTTGTCTCCGTCTGGGGAGAAAGCATATTCTCATAGTGCTATTGTTACAAAGATTCATATAGAGAAGTTTACGCCAACATCATCATCTCATATTAGGTTCGTGAAAATAAAATGTAACTGCTCTATGCGCAAGCTGTGTTTATATTTTCTGTCCTTTTACATCTCCCTTCAATTGTAAGTATCATTTTCTGTAGAGCCATTACAAATCATCTGAAGTCAGGTTGTTTTATGGTCTGATTAGTGTGAGTTAAGATCAACATAATTGACTCTGCTCAATATTTTTCTAGGTAACAGATGCTCCAGAGATACATTCCAATGGATTTCATGTGAAGTTTGACATAACTGAAGGTCAAATTGGTTTCATCCTGCCAACTCTTATTCCTGCTTGCAATGTCGATTTATTCTCTAGGTTGGTTTCTAGTGATTCTGATGAAATGAATGGTAGCTGCTGGAACACTTGTATCGTACTTCCTTTTAGATCAAAACTGTCAGAAGGAAGTGCCATGAAAAGCATTGTAGCTATGTTTTCAGATCTTCATCCCTCATTGTTACTCTTTCTTCATCGTCTCCAGTGTATTAAGTTTAGAAACATGCTGAATGATTCACTGATTATTATGAGAAAAGAGGTTCTGGGGGATAATATTGTCAAGGTTTCTCATGGGAAAGACAAAATGACATGGTTGGTAGTTTCTCAAAAGTTGCATTCAGATTTCATTCAGCGTGATGTTCAAATTACGGAGATTGCAATGGCATTTACACTGCAGGAAGGAGATTGCAGTTATTACATCCCTTTTCTGGCGCAACAGCCAGTATTTGCATTTCTTCCTCTGAGAACTTACGGTTTAAAATTTATTCTCCAAGGTGACTTTGTACTTCCCTCATCAAGAGAGGAAGTGGATGGAGATAGTCCCTGGAACCAATGGTTACTGTCAGGGTGTCCTGAGTTGTTTGCAAGTGCGAAGGAATCTTTTTGTGCCCTTCCTTGTTTTAGGGAGAATCCAGGCAAGGCTGTATCAGTGTATATGAGCTTTGTTCCACTACTTGGTGAAGTACATGGCTTTTTTGCTTGTCTTCCAAGGATGATAATTTCCAGGCTCCGCATGTCAAACTGCTTACTCCTGGAAGGAGATTGCAGCAAGTGGGTTCCTCCATGTAAGGTTTTGAGAGGTTGGGATGAACAGGCTCGGACTCTTCTAACTGATGGTTTGCTGCAAGAGCACCTTGGCCTTGGGTTCTTGAACAAGGACATAGTTCTGTCTGATCAACTAGCAGGGGCATTAGGTATTGAGGAATATGGTCCAAAAACTTTACAGCAGCTATTGTCTTCTTTGTGTAACAAGGAAAATGGTCTCCAGTCACTTGGTCTGTCCTGGTTATGTCGCTTGCTAAACGTTCTTTATACAATGTCATTTCAGTCTTCTGGTCCTGTTGCTGATGTCTCTAGGATGGAGAAAGATCTCATAAAGAACCTTCAGAAAATTGCATTTATTCCACTTTCTGATGGTACTTACAGCTCACTAGACAGAGGAACTATTTGGTTACATACCGATGGCATGAGCAGTGGATCTGACGGTGAGCACGGGCTAAGGGCATTTCCCAGTATGTATAGGAAACTCCGTATTGTAAGCCCTGCCCTCTTCTCGGTGACAGATGATTTCTCATGTTTGGATCTGGATTATGTGGATAATCTCACAAAAATGCTTCACAAAATTGGTGTTCAGCGGCTATCAGCGCATGAAATTGTTAAAGTACACATCTTGCCTTCTCTATCCATTGACAGGAATAGCATGGATAAGAACTTAATGATAGAATATGTTTGCTATGTGATGATCCACCTGCAATCTGGCTGCCCAACTTGTCGGGTTGACAAGGATTCAATCGTATCAGAGTTGCGAAATAAAGCTTTAATTTTGACAAATTATGGCTTCAAACTCATTGTTGAGGTGCCAATTCATTTCAGTGAAGATTATGGAAATCCTATAAAAATACATCAGCTGATTAATGTTACAGACATGAGATGGCATGTGGTTGACTCATCCTATTTGAAACATCCAGTCACCAAGTCATTCTCTTGCGGAAAGATGAAGTGGAGGGAATTTTTTCAGGTAATGGGTATCACTGATTTTCTGCAAGTAGTTCAAGTTCAGAAGAGTATTACTGACATATCTCCTGAAACCTCTAAGAGAATGCTTTTGGATATGGACCTTATCACCCCCGGTTTGGTTGTGAAAGATTGGGAATCAAAAGAGTTAGTTCAAATGTTATCCCAGTTTTCTAAAACAGGCAATAAGGAGAGTTGCATATATCTGTTGGAGGTTCTTGATACTCATTGGGAACATCTTTTTTGTGATAAAGTAAAAGGTTATTGCTACCCTACTTCTAATGGGGATCCCAAACCCTTCAAGTCATCGTTTATGAACAGTATCTGTGATCTCCAGTCGGTAGTATCAAGCACGGATGATGATCTCCACTGCCCTAAGGATTTATTCTATGATTGTGAGGCGGTGCGTTTAATTTTGGGTGCTTCTGCTCCCTACGCTGTCCCAAAGGTTAGGCAGGCAGTCTTTATTTCTTGGGCCATAGTCTCGCCTTTTAGATTACTTTCCTGTTTGCAAATTTTATCTCAACATTCCACTCATAAAGTCTTTAGGAACAAGATTTTATTTTAGTTTTTACCTTTTCTTCTTTGTCTGTTTTTAAAGATGCCACTTGGTTAGCTCTGAGGTTAAAGCCCTATATGCTCCCATTTACTTCAACTTGTTCTATGTTGATTGCTGTTATTTTAGTGAACAATATTCATATATCTTGCTTTTTATCAAAAATGAGCACAAGTTTTGGATCTTGTATAAACTTCGCCAATCATCTTGATGATGTTGATGGGACATTGACTCATTGACATGTTTCTCAGAAGCATAATTGAACAAGCATAACTGATGATTTGGCATGCATTGAATTCCTAATGACTGAAATCGAGGCCGTGTCTGTCCCTTTGTAACGTTAGGCCTATGCTGGCAAAACTTTATTTTATTTTTTTTGTGTGCTATGTGTCCTTTCAATAGGTGAGAAGTGAAAAGTTGCTAAGTGATATTGGGTTCAAGACTGAAGTTAACCTAGATGATATTCTGGCAATGTTACAAGTTTGGAGAAGATCTGGCAACCTTTTCAAGGCCAGGTATACTTTAGGATCCCTATTTGAGTCTTTTCTTTGCGGTTTCTTATTTTGAAAGAGGAAAGCTGATAATTGTTTCATCTCCTTTGTTCTTTTATTTAAATTTAAAAGGAAAGAAGCTATGTTATGGTTGTTTGTGCACAGCACATTGTCGACAATTTGCAGGAGTTCAAAAACCCCAAGTCTGTATAAGCTAACCCAATTTATGAGATTTGACGGCATTTTCGGTCCATATAATAGTCTGATAAATGTTTCTGTTATGTGACTACTTTGAGGTATGCATTTTTGACATCACACGGTGGAAAATAATCTTTTAATTGATAAAAAGAATAATTAAATTGATGTGGTACCTAGAGGTATATCCTCTATGAGAAATTCATTTACAAAACATCAATTCTGCACATTCTATGAGAATGGTGTATAAATTCAGAGACCTCTGGGTTTTTGTTGCCTATTTAGCTTTTCAGTTTTTCCATATGGAATCAAGTATTTTCCGAGGATTTTCAAGTCATGCATTTGATAGAGTTTCCTCCAAGCGGTTAAGATTAGGTGCACAAACGCTACAAAATAGAGAGTAAAGGCGAGAAAGAGAAATCGAGACACAAGGTTTTATCCTGGTTTACCTTTAAACTAGAGCTATGTCCAACAGAGGATTCCATTATAATTAGCACCTCCCACCCCTCAGTTACACTTTCAATTACAAGAAAAAAAGATTATATATACTCAGTAGCTATTCATGGGCCAAACCCAAACTACCAATAAAATACGGGTCCAAATTGTAAAAGCCCTCTGGCGTTGCGGGGGCGCTGCCCCTTATGACCCCCGCCCGCTCATTAGGGAGCGGGACTCTTGAGCCTTTCTGTCGATGGGGAGTATGAACCACACCTCAACACTAGTTCATTCAAAGCTTTAGGTTATTGAACCACTAGAAGCAATTGAGCTTATAGGGATAATCTACTTTGTTCAACTTCAATATTTTGAAATGAAAAATTAGATCTGTCTGGTGGTGTTTGATCCATATAAGGTTTGGATCTAGTCTCTACTGAAAAATATAATGCCAAAATCTCCTTAACTGGAGAATTCTGTGATGTATGTAATGGATAGGAACTGCGGATCTGATTCTTGCTGGAACCTCCTTAGATACCAACAAGATCAGGGTGAAAATGTATGGTTTGTGGCTCAAATAATGAGTTTCCTCCCCTCCGTTGGCTTGTAAAATCATTTGCACATTTGGAACTCTCTGAATTGTTTGTCAACTGCCATACCAAAAAGCATCTCCTTCATTTTTTGGTCAGACAAAAAGCATCTCCTTTACAAGCCTTTATTAGGAGTCGACTATTGATGGTATCTGTTGGCATGTTTAATCATTTGCACATTTGAAACTCTCTGAATTGTTTGTCAAATGCCCTGCCGAAAAGCATCTCCTTTTTTTCTTTGGTCAGGCAAAAAACATCTCCTTTACAAGCCTTTATTGGGAGTCAACCATTGATGGTATTTGTTGTGTCTATAAGGGCTTCCAGAACGACAAATTAGGCCCCTTTTACTCCTACTTCAACCATTTCCGACGCTCTTGCTTTTAAATATCCAATTTCTTAATTTGTATGGCAAATCTGCCTGACTAAACCTTCTCTTGAGAGTATGGCACAGCAATTAGCTCAAGCTTACAGCGGGAGATCTAATATTTTATAAACTTAGTTGAGTTCATTTCTGAATGATAGATAAAATTTCATTAAGAAGGTACCAAGGGGGTACCCACCCTATACAAACAGCACATCACCCATATACAGAAATATGCACAAAAGAGTGTTTCTAACATTTCCAATAAATGTATGAAGTTTAACTTTCCTGCTATGCCAAAAGTGAAGGGTGTACAACCCATTATCCCTAAAGGAATCCCCAGAGGATTCAACTCCTTGGAATGCCCTCTTGTTCCTCTGTCCAAATGAACCAAAAACAGGGAGAGGAATCTTCTTAGTTATCTGTTTCTGTCCAACACACAAACTGATAGTCCCTCTCCAAGCCCCAAGTTCCTGATGCACCATGCCTGATGTCACCCAAATTTACTCCTAAAATTGTAAAAACTGTAGTCCAAATCTTTTTGGTCCAGCTTCATTGTAAAAGTAAGTGATTCACACTCTCTTCTTCAATCTTGCACAAAAAAACACCTATGAGCTAGTATTTTCCCTTACTTCTGAAGATTGTTCGAGTTAAGAATACGCCAAGTAGCTTCCCAAGCGAAAAATCAAAGCTTCAAGGGAGACTTGACTTTCCAAATAGATTTCCAAGGGAAGATTGTGCTCTGTTGTAATTGCGTTTGAGTGGAGATGAGATCTGAATAATAGGATATGATAGAAAAATTTCCAGAGGTACAACAATTCGACCGTAGCATGTCATTCTCACTTTCATCTAACATTGCTTGATACAACAACTCAACAAACATTCAAGAAAGCTTCAAGCCCCAGTCTTGAGCCTTATCAATGAAGTTGATCTCCCACACCGTTTCTCTGTTTTAGTCTTCCAACAATTGGCACCCTAGCTCTCTTGTTTGTTGCAAGTGCATACACTTTCAGAAAGAAGTCTTTGAAATTAGTGTCTTCACACCATATGTCAATCCAACATTCCCCAATCTAATAGAAAGTTGTTTTCAAAAGCATTTCATCATTGCCTTATGTGCTTCCAAAGCCCCGACTCCAACTGCTCCTCAACTAGATTTAGTTATCCAATCTATATCCTACCAAACCAAATTTCTCAACCAGTACTCTCCTCCAAAGGATAGTGTCTCCACATTAGATCTCCACAGCCACTTCCCAAGCAAAGCTTTATTTATAAATACCAACGACATTTCACCCAAGCCCCCATTAGGAACCTGTTGTATTACAATGCTCCAATTAACTAAATGAAATCTTGGATTGTCATCCCAATCTCCCCAGAGAGTCTTTTTTATGCTCTCAAGTCTTTCTGCCAATGAGATAGGGATTGGAAACGAAGAGAGAAAGCAAACCGGAAGATTGGAGAGCGCATACTTCAACAACGCAAGTCTAACTTAGATAAATAAGCCATCTTCCACCCACTTAAACTCTTCTCAAATCTTTGTATCATCGAATGCCAAACAGTTTTTGCTTTATGAGTGGATCCCAACGACAATTCCAGATACCTAATAGGTAAGCTAAAATCCTTACAGCTAAGAATGCGGGACATTTCTTGCACATTTACATTCTAGCTCACAGGAGTTTACTTTTTTCCAAATTCAGTTTTAGTCCCAAAACAACCTCAAAACATAGCAATATGCCTCTAAAGTGCAAAATTTGTTTGATGTCATCCTCCAAGAAAATGATGGTGTCATCTGCAAATAAAAGATGGGATATGGAAACTAGATCGCTAGCATTGCCAACCTTGTAGCCATTATACAAACCCTCATCAGTAGAAGCATCTTGCTCAATACTTCCATAACCAACTGAAACAACAAACGTGACAGAGGATCACCCTGCCTCAATTCTCTAGAAGACTTGACAAAACCTCTTGCATTGCCATTCACCATAACCGAGAAAGTCGGTGAAGAAATGCATTTTGGAATCATCTACGCCGTTAGTCACCAAGATCAATTCCTCTTAACATATGCATCAAGAACTCCCACGAAACATGGTCATAGGCCTTCTCCACGTCCAGTTTGCAAATCACTCTTGATTTTCTTTTCTTAAGGAAATCATCCGCAGCCACGTTGGTTGGGAAGGGAAAAGTAGAGAAAGAAAGAGAAAGAAGGATGGGGGAAGAGGACCAGATCTTGGTTCTCATGCCATGGATATCTGATCTACTCTGCTCTACTGCTATGAATTATGAACTTAGATAGTCAATTGCAGTATATCATCGTTTTTTACTGCTTTGGTGAAAGATTGCCTTTTGCCACTATGCAGTAATTGGGCTGTTTGAGCTGCTAATTAAAGAATATGATTTTGATAGATAAGTCACGAAGGTTGGGATGCTACATATTAGGAAGTGATCCACATCTCATCCTTCAAGTGCCAACAGCGAACCATTGTCTAAATGCCTATTTTATAATTCTTCTGGTCGGTAATAATACTAGACACCAATGGATTATGAAACTTTTGTTTGTATGAGAAAACGAACCATTCTAGGATATATTGTCAATTTGATGTTTATCGTAGTGTAATTTATTTTAAATGCTGAACAGGTAGTTATTATGATGGAGATTTTGGTAAAGCAGATCGATGCTCTCTATTTGAATATGGTGCTGGAAATGAAACTTATTCTTTTTGTAAGACATAAGAATCAAATGGAGAATGTGACTTGGGAGATCTTGGGATGCATATATGGGAGTTAGTGACTTACTTTCACGACCACTCTTTCAAACCCCATTTGTTCCGATCTCTTCCCTCTCTCCCTCGATAGGTAAATGCCTGTCTGCCCTTCTGGTGCACTAAGGTTCTCTATATTTGAACAACAAAAATTCACAAAATTTTGAAATTAGTCACCTTTTGAGTAAATTTTCCCCTTGCAAGTGGTGATATGTTCATTTTTGCAAATTTTTCCTGATTCCGATGAAGCTTTTCATCCAAAAGGTGTGTGGTCAGAATGTGGAACCAATTGGTACTTCTGACGTGTTGTGCTACTCTCCTTTCACCTTGACCAGCTTCACATCGTATTTGTGTTGTTTTATTGCTGTGTACTTTTGATTTCGTGTCTCTTCGACTCTATCATTGGATATATGATAAATTTCATCAAGAAAGCAAAATCGAAGACAATTCTCTTCCAAATACGTGTTTCTGTGTTCTTTCTAGAAGTTTCAATAGAGAGACGGAGATAAATTTGCTGAGACCCACTATTTCCGTTATATGTTGATTATATCTTTACTCAATCATTGTCTGAAATCTCTTCCAAACATAGCGTTCTGGATCCAGTTGAAGGAATTCATAATTATGAAACAGTATGAGTGAAACTCTTTAACGCGTTGTCACATGAAATTTTTACGCTGAATTGCATCAGTTAAAAGTCTATCGTTAAGATATTTGTACACTATTTACCGTAATTGAATATATCTTTGTTCAACTTTCAATGAGGTTGGCTTCCTTCATTTCATACTCATTTTATTTTTGTTCCTCAAATCTGTGTTCTCATTTATGTGTCGATTTTCTTTTCAGCGTATCTCAAATGGCAAGGTTATATTCATTTATTTGGAAGGAACTGGCTTCTTCTCAGATAAGAATGAGTGAAGAGATTAGAACGAGTCAGTTTATCTTTGTTCCAAGTGCTTCTGGATCTCGGCAGGAGGAGCTGGTTTCTGGCATCTTTTGTTCCCCTAAAGAAGTGTATTGGCACGATTCCATTGGTTCAGTGAAACAAATAAATCAAGTGTATTCTCAGTGCAGATTGGCGGGTGCAACTGCTGGCGTCCCTTGCAAGACATTGGACAATATCTACCCAGGTCTTTATGATTTCTTTGTCAGGGAATGCGGTGTTCTTGAGGGCCCTGCTTTTCACGTTTATCTGAAAATGTTGGTGGAGTTGTCTGCTACTGCCTTACCTTCACAAGTAGCCAATATAGTGAGTAACCAACTTGAAGTGTACTTGGGTGTGATGAGGTTTGTTGGTCCCAAGGCCTAAGAATTTTTCTTTCATGTTTCAGGTTTTTCAAATTTTTTTGAAGTGGAATGATGGATTAGTGTCAGGATCCATAACTGCAGAGGATATCAGCTATTTCAAAGAATGTTTGACAAAACCAGAATACACCGTGCTCCCCACGGTGCTAGATAAGTGGATATCCCTGCATCCTTCTTTTGGTATTGTGTGCTGGTCTGACAATGAGAGTTTGAGAAAGGAACTTAAGTATGTGGAAGGCGTTGATTTTCTGTACTTTGGTGAACCCAGCAACAATCAAGAGATGCTTCCTGCAAATGTTACTAAGCTCCTGAGGACCTTGGGGATTCCTGCACTTTCTGAGGTACAACCCCCCCACCCCCCAGACACAAAGCCACAGGAGCAATCGGCACTAGCATATATGCTCAACACAGACCTAATATGTCAGTTTGACAGACCTGTGTTTACTATGACTCATTATTTACTGGCAAAATGACCTGGTAAACCCGTAATGAAAAAATCTTGTATGAATTTCTTGCATTGAGATAGTGAAAACCCATTGACTAATAGAAGGCGTGGTTTGTGATATGAAACACCATTTGGATAGTGAAAAGAAAATAATTGAACTGCAAGTTTTTGTATGAATTTTGTGCATCTGTATGTTTTTTTAGCTGTGTTGACTATGGCACTAAAATGCACGTCATACACTTCACGGAAGGCTCAAAATTAGGGTGCACTTATAGCATGCTGAATATTGATGCTGTTGCAGTAACATTGAAGTATGAAAGTTAAATTCAAGACAACTTTACCCGTGCTGAGTATTTTATTAACTGTCAAGTATAGAAGCATTTATTTATTTTTGGAGTAGTAGAAGCATTTATTGACAAGCATGTAAGTCCAGCGAATTTTCAGTTGTTGACAAAGCTCTTCTCCTTATCTATAATTTCTTGGCAGGTTGTAACTCGTGAAGCAATATATTATGGTTCAGCAGATAGTACTTTAAAAGCCCAGTTGTTTGACTGGGCACTTCCCTATGCCCAACGCTACATCTACAGTGTGCATCCTCAGCGATATTTACAGCTTAAGCAGTCTTGTTTTGACAGTCTTAAACAGTTGCAAATAGTAGAAGTTGAAAAATTGTTCTACAGAAATGTGATCAAAAGTTGTGGCAGTTCATCCAAGAAGAGATATGACTGCAATTGTTTACTGGAGGTATGAAGCTTCTTGAATGTTGGAAGTCAAATTCTCATAGTAGTTTTTGATATAGTGCGGAAGCTAGAAAATGTTGCTGTATCATTTGAAAAGTCATTATCTACCTAGGAAGAGAAAATCACCTCTAGCTAAGTCAAATCTCGACTAGGAATATCTGATGAGGGGGCCTTTTGAAAATTGTTTAGATGCTTGCTCTCATCTTGATACTTTTGGTCCAGATTACAGAAAGACCTCCAGCCCTATTTTCAGTGTGAAATTTGTTTTCAGGAGACTCAACTACTATTGTTCTGAGTACGGAACTCATATGTTTTAGTTAAACCAAGCTGATTATTGTGTAGAGCTTTGTTTGAATGAGATATACTTGGTAATCCTTCATAGATCTGCAGCTGTGAGTACAAGCTGACCCACGTGGAGGACCCTCTACACTTGGGCTAAGATATCATCATATGCAAACAAACCCAGATAAAGTTACTGTGTAACGATAGTGGCCATGAATAGCAGATTGGATTGTTTCTATAATGTCCTATATCTGATTTTTGCAGGGAAATGTTCTTTATGTTGCCCAACAATCAGATTCTCATGCTTTATTTTTGGAGCTCTCTCGATTATGGTTTGATGGAAATCCAGAATTACACATCGCAAATTTCCTTCACATGATTACGACGATGGTGGAATCGGGTTCCACTGAGGAGCAGATAGAGACTTTCATATTGAAAAGCCAGAAGGTGACAAAGATACCTGATGAAGAAACCATTTAGTCCCTTGCATTTCAGTCTTTGAGAGACCTTGATATGCCCCTCTCAATAAGTTCTGCTTTAGGAGGAATGAGTGAACAAACCGTTCTCAAGTCCAGGAGGAAGTCAGGTACCATCCCAAATCGGCCACTGGTGGATTGGAAAACTGCTCCAGATTTTCGTTATGCTTGTGAAAATGGTTTCAGGACACACGTGGTAGATAGCATCTCACATGACAAAATTGACGGTGATTCAGAAATTACGGTTGCAATGATGGAAAATGTGGTTCCGACGGAGATTGATGCCAATTGGTACATTGGAGGAAATGCAGCAGCAACATCTGGGTTTCTGGTGAACATTCAAAATTCTGAAGAACATTTTGCCCAATTTTATGACACTGTGATGGACACAGAATTGAATTCTGTTGATTCAAATGCTATGACTGATGTGCCTGTAAAGAGTTCGCCCAATTTTAGCCGGAGAAAGAAGCTTAATACTGGCAACCCTGATGGAGCCCAAGCAATGTTGACTGGGAGGCTTGGTGAGCTTGTTGCTTTCAGATATTTTACAGGGAAAGCTGGTACGACAACAGTGAACTGGGTGAATGAACTTAGTGAAACCGGGCTTCCATATGACATCCTTATTGGGGAGAATGAAGCTGATAGAGAGTACATTGAAGTTAAAGCAACCACATCTGAAAGGAAGGACTGGTTCCACATATCCACCAGAGAGTGGCAGTTTGCCGTTGAATGGGGTGACTCTTACAGCATAGCGCATGTGGTTCTTGTAGACAATGACACCGTGAGGGTTTCAATCTTTAAGAACCCCGTAAAACTGTGCCAGCAAGGCAAGCTGCAGTTGGTGGTCATGTTGCCAAGGCAGGAGACGGATCTTTCTGGCGTGTCCTAATCCAATAGGAGGAGCTACTTCTGTAGGCTGTGCGGTATTCATTGATTTTCCCAGAATTCCATGTTGTCGTGGATAGACATTGAAGCTGCTGCTTGGTGGCCATAATGAATGCAACTTCCTTCAGATTTCACGGGAATGTGGATGTGCCTGTCCTGGACGCCAGAGTGCGGTACAGATATTACGAGGCATGACACCGCAATCATCAAAGGCAACATTACTGTACTTCCTTCATGTAAAGTGACAAGTAGGAAATGGATGGTTTGCCATTCCCAACCCAGAGACGCTTCCGAGATGATCACTTGACTATGATCCAAGTGGAGATAAGTCCAAGAAATGAGATTCTCTTTCTATTATCACCGACCTCCTTCTCACTCTTGCATTTTAATCGGTGGTGGTTTCCGTCTCTCGAAAGATTCTCGGTGGGCATGGCCTTCGTAGCGAAGGGAGGGGGACGTGGTTTTTGTGTCTAATTCAGCTCAGATATAGCTCAGAATCCCCATAGGAACACGGTTTATTTATGATCTCTTACTAGTATTCTTTCAACCTCCTCGACGTCTTAAGCGCCATTTCCGATTGACAAACGGTTGTTTGTATATAAACCCCATAACTTAGATGATTTGTGGTTCCCAGACATTCAGATATTCCCCCAGGCGGCGAAAGGGTCTGTGTGGGGGTATTGGTATTGAAGTATGTCATGTCTTTATGATGGTTATAACTAAAAAGCGGCCCTCATTTCCTCTTAAATGAAGTAGGTTTTTAGGGCGCTAATAATAACCATTTTATTTCTCTATTTTTCTATTTTTCTATTCCTGGAAAGAGGTTTGTAATAGAAATCTGTTTGGTAACACAATTTCATTTTTTTTATTTTTCGAACAAATTTTTAGTTCAAAAATAGGTTTGGAATAAAAATGAGAAGTAAAAATTGTCTACTTTTCTATTTCTGAAACAAAAAAAGAAATAAAATATTTTCTCGTTGCTCGCCCTTGTCTCCCGTTGCCCATCGCCAGTCGGCCATTGCAACCCCTAGCGGCTGCCTGTTGACTGCCGCCCCTAGCTGGCCATCGCCACCCCTCGCCTCCCGCCACCATCGGTTGCTTGCCGACCACCACCCACTGCAGGCCACAACCACCCCCGGTCACCCGCCACCTCCCACTGCCACTTGTCGCCAGTCGATGAATGGAAAAGAGCGTAAGAGGGAAAAATTTTGTGTCGTTATCAAACGCATAGTCCAAGTAATAGAAATAGAAAAATCTATTTCATGTCAGAAATCTATTTCTAAAATAGAATTGGTTATCATCCGTGCCCCTAGTCATTCCCTTTTGTTTTTCTTTTTTCGGCTTGAAAGTTTTAATTCTCGAGATATCAATTACAATTGAAATGAAAAAACTCTCATTAGTTTTCTTTAGCAAGGGGTCCGACAATTATTTGCTGGTAACTCATTCAAAATATCCTCGGTGGATTGATGGACCATACATAGTATAGAATTTCAGTTGCCATACCTACCTAATTAAAAGGCACAAAAAGAAAATAAAAAAGAAGGCATATCTAAAAGAAAAGACGAGGAAGAAAGAACAAACACAAAAGGGATGCTTCTATGTAAAGGTATGACTCCTATCATAATTTTAGACCTATATACATACATATATATGGAATTGTACAGGTACAACTTGTAATCGTCACTCTTTTCTTACATAGCACTACAAACATCCAGACGATAATATGATGACATATTGGCGACCAAAACACTATGCCATGGACCAAACCACATCCTCATCATCCACATCTATGTCCAACCCCAAAGCATGCCACCCTGTATCCGACCCATCAACGTTGTCGTTCCTGCACGGTGGCTGATAATCATGTTCATCGTCGCACCCATTCCTTGACTCACATTCATCAACCACTTTGGCCATCACGCTGCTCTCAATTTTCATAAACGTTATTTTGATCCCATTTCCACAACGAGATCCACCAGAATACCACCCAATTGACAGCGCAACAATCAGCTCGGAGTTCTCGTGGTAATTGTCATCACATTCCAACAGGCCCCCGCCATCACCTCTTTGCTGAAGTAGTTATTCGTCAGGGTAGCTCGGGTCGAGGATGTCACCGGTGGGGAGCAATTATATTTAGGGTAAGATAGTTTCTTGCAAGACATAGTGCCTGAAGGCTGACATCCTCCACCAGATGGAGACGGAGGCAAATTGCTGCATATGTGTGTGCCCACCTGAGGGTCGGCCGTCCACCTTCCATTGATGCAAATCAATTGGTCATCACAATCATCAAGTGTTTGTTTGATAGAGGCCATTACATGAGTTCGCATGAGAAAGAGATGAAAAGTAGGCGAAGCTAATAACCAGTAAGAAAGCAATGTGGAAAGACGTTGCAAGGTTCTTCATGTTCAAATATGCAAAGTTGAACACTCACAAGTAAAGTTGGATTGATGGGAAGAGGAGTGAGAGATTGAAGTGGTTTATATAGGGAGCTTCATGCATGGAGTGTATTCTAAAGGATAAACTTGAATTTACACGATCAAAACCCCCACGTGTTGTGCCTTGGCAGTCAAGGACGACCTCAAATTGGAATTCGCACGATCAAAGCCTCCACGTTTAGTCAAAGGCCCACTTTGTGTTGTGCCTTACTGTCATGGTTGTGACATTTAGCTAGCGTGGACGCCAAGTTGGCGCTCAAGTACGACCTCAAATTTCTCAAGCATTTGCACTTAAATCTAATGTAGACAAAAGATTGATCATTATTATTAAGTCCGAAAATTTTACAACAAATCCTTCTCTCTCTCTCTCTCTCAAATGCAAAGCATTTTTTGAGTGTAGAATTTTCACAGCCAGTGCAGGATTCCTCCGAATGAATGGTTTATTGGATTTCAGGCCATGATCAGCTAATGGAAGCTTCAAAATTTGTGTGTGGGTGTTGTTGCGAAAGCCAAGCGATCAAACAAGAAAATTGACAGAACAAGAAAATAAATCGGACACTAGATGTACGTGGTTCGGTCGTAGTGATCTACGTCCATGGGGAGAGTAACACGAAATTCCACTATAGATCAAGCGATACAACGGAGATTACAACCACACTCGAATCACTCAAATACTCTAAGTATTTCCCAAGCCCCTAATAACACCCAATAACTCACGCAGTGTTTAGCCGCATAATTCCTTACGAAATAATCTCTCAATCTCACGAAAGAATTACTCACAAATTCTTACCACAAGAATTTATTGCTTGAACACTGACTTCATGAATGTAATTCACGAATTCCCTCTGCATGTCTTCGAACGCCAAGAACTCGCAAGCAAGCGGCGGTTCAAGAAGTCTTTGTCTTCGTTAAAAGCATCCCTGATCGTGAGCATATATATACATATATATCCACCGCCTGAAAGTAGTCCCATGTTGGTCAACAAAAGAAGTCCACGCCTGGGATCAGGAAACAAAATCCAGCGATGCTTTTCTTTTCTTTTTATTTTATTTCTTCTATCAACTTGGGCACAATATCCTTTCCTTTCTTTCTTTGTTGACCGACTTCAACGTGGAAGCTCCACGTTCGACTATCTTGTTTCAGTGGGCAAAGACTCCGATGCACATTCCAACTTTAATTCGGAATTTGATTTCGTATATTTTCCTTTGCTAACTTTCGGACATCCGTAAAATATCCAATTCGAAATATTCAAACTTCCATAAATAATATTTAATCTCGGATCGAGTTTCATCTATCGGGCTCAAACTCGAGACATATTTTAACAATCTTCACCTTGGCTCGACATTTGAGCCAAGTCACAATCGCTTCGATAGAATTCGAATTCCGCTACTACTCTTCCACAGCCCCATGGGCTCAACTGCCACAGATATCTTCCAAGTCAAAGCCTCGCTTGAACTTCGCCATAACTGTGGACCTCATCAAAGCACTAACTCCACATGCACCTTTAACTGTTCCATAAGAATTTTTCGACACAACCTTATCATCCGCAGATAAAGCAAATCCATTGTTGCATCCATATCTGTCAGGAGATCAAGTACGTACTTTGTTAATATCAGCAGTTACAACAACTGTTGGCTCTACAGGCTCTACCTCGCTACTAGCACTATCTGTGTCGATTACTTTGTTAATACCCGCTACCTCAGGAGTTTCTGGTTGCAACTCCACCTTAAGCTGAACACCGTCCAGATCTGTAAAAACACTGTTATAATCACTCCTAGCCAGAAGTACTAGAGATTCGTCAAATATAACTTCTCTGCTGACAACATGTGAATTTAATTCTGGGCACCACAATCGATAACCCCACTCACCTTATGCATAACCTAGGAATACGCACTTTCTTACCCTTCCATCAAGCTTACAATCACTAACTCGAACATAACATAGGCAACCAAATATTCTAAAAACAGAATAATCAGCAACGTTTCATGACCACACTTCTTCGGGAGCCCGACATCCAATTGCAGTCGATAGGGATCTACTCTTCAGGTAGTTTGCCATACCAAGCGCATCTGCCAGGAATCTCTTAGCCATACCAGCACTAAAAATCATTTTATGGACCATCTCTAGTAATGTTATGCTCATCAACTCTGCAATCTGTTGTGGTTCATTGGCACTAGTGCAGTGTTTTACTATGCCTTCCTTCATGCAGAATTCGTTTAACAGCTCTGAGCAAAAATCCATACTATTGTCAATCCGCACCTGCTTGATCGTCTTCCCAGTCTCCTTTTCGATCAAAGCTCTTAACTGCTTGATCCTGACAACAGCATCAAACTTGTGCCAAAGCACAAACACCCAAGTCTTCCTCGAGTAGTCATTCACAACTGTTAGTATAAATCTAACACTCTTCCTCGAAGGAAACCGCGACAACCTACGAACATCCAAGTGAATTAATTCTGCAATATCCGTGGTTTCTCTAATAGTTGCATTGAACTGCACTTTCCGCCGTTAATCTAAATCACAGCACCTGCATACATTCAATTTGTTAGCCACATAATTACATAGCAAATTTCTTTCACTTAGATTCTTCAGGCTTCTCTCGCTAATGTCCCCCAAACGCATATGTCACAATTCAGACTCTCGAACAAATACATCCGATGTCTCCACAGCGAATTCTATCACTGTCTTACCTTGAAGCTCATACAGGTTATTGTGCTTGATTCCTTTCAGTATCACCATGACACCTCGAAGAACCGTCAGAACTCCACAGTCTGAAGAATACCGACACCCAGCTGAATCCAGGGCACTCAAGGAAATCAGATTTTTCTTTAACTCTGGAACGTGCCTCACTCCAGTCAATGTCCTCACAGTACCATCATGCATTCTAATTCTAATATCACCAATATCTACAACATCGCACTCAGCGTTGTTCCCCAACTGCACTTTATTACTATCCGTGCACTGATTAGTAGTAAACCAGTTCCTGTTTGGTGTAGCGTGAAACAACAACCAGAATCCATAATCCATTTGCCAAACAGCAAATCATTAGTGACAGACAAGACATAATCAGTATTATCCAAATTACCATCAGCTATAGCTGCAACATTGTCACGCCCCGCACCCTACGAGCGCGCGATCATCCCGCGATGGTCGATCATTGAATGCGACGTCCCAGACACATCGCCGACCCAACCCAAACATCAGAGATTAGGCACGCGCGGAAACAAATAGAAACAACCCGGACAATTAATAATGACAAGGGGTAATAATAGCACAAAACAATAACTGTAATTCCTACACTTGGCAGATACATACGACGTCTACAAAAGGACAATTCCTAAGCTAGGCCACAACAACAGAACCACATTCCTCAAAAGGGACAAAGGTTTACAAACTTAACTCCTCTACAAAGGGGGACTCAAAATACAATATACTTGACCCGTCCTCGATCTCCGAGATACCCTTGCAGTGTCTCCAATCACTCACGGTTGCGAATCTGAAATGGTTATATAATAACCGTGAGAACGAGTCTCAATAAGCAACACCCTAAACCCCACGTAGGCCAATGCGTACCCAGACAAGTCGTACATGCAATCTACCCCATAACATATAAAATAAAAACTCATCCTTATACTTACCTCACCACCGAACCCATGTAAACTCTGCACGTTAGTCAAATCGCGACAAGACAATAATAATAACTCAATAACATATCACGATCAATCAAACGCCAACCACACTGGCACTCAATCAATCACACCAATTCAATCACACATTCAATTAGCCAGTCCAATCAGTTCAATCAATTCAATCACACACAACTCGCATGCGTGGTCGAACAACTTTCCACGACCTCCCAGGTCCTTTCACACTGCCCGCGCCACTGCGCCTCAGGCCCAATCTCACAGCCCGCGCTACTGCGCCTCAGGCTCAGCCCTTAGATCAAGCCGGGCTCGGTCCCGCGTAACCACGCCTCAGGACATTTTTCCCCTTCCAATGACCCGCGTAACCTACGCCTCAGGTCTGGTCATGCCTTTCTCGCCACACCCGCGTAACCACGCCTCAGGTTGGCAGCCCTCCGATCAATCCGGGCTTTTCTCATGCACATGCACCACAACACAATTCGCCATTCTCACAAGTCATACCAATCAAACTCAAGGCATGCTCACCGCAATATTCCACCAACCCGACCTTCAAGTCGGTCACATTCAGCTATCAATTCCACTCACAAATGCCACGATAAGCCAATCATTGACCCACCAACAATAGCCACAAACATACACCAACAATCATCCCAATTCCAATTCACAAGCTCACGATTCCGACATTCAAGCCGGCCACAATCACACGTCAACTTTCCCACACACGCCAAGACAATACGGATATTTAGCACGTCACAATTTGCCACGCAATCATCACAATTTAATCCACCACTTATCACCTAATTCAAGTACTAATCATATTCTAACCAACTAATTCATTTTCTAACTTAGTCATTGAATTAATTCTAATTAATCTCTAAACAAGTCTAATAATACCCATTGTACTAAATAGGGATTAGAATGTCACTTACTTGGTTTTGGCCCGGAGAAAATCGGCTCGGGCCTAAAATGGCCCGGGTGAACAGTGTCTCACTTGGCACGGGCAAGGGCGCGACGGGCGCGGGGCTCGGCCATGGCGCTCGGCCATGGGCACAGCCCTCGGCCACGGGCACAAGGCGCGGCACGGGCACGGTCGCGGGCAAGGGCACGGGCGCGGGCAAGGGCACGGGCACGGGCACGGGCAATGGCTGGTCGGCTGGCCGGCTGGGCTTGCTCCGGCAGCTGGCGGTGGCGGCGGCAAGCAGGGCGGCTCTCCGACGACCAGCTTGGAGGGAGAGAAGAGAGTCGGCCGGAGTGGGGTGGCGAGGGAGAGAGAGAGCTGGGGCGGTGAGGGCTCGAAGCCGGCGATGCTCGGGCGGCATGGCGGTGGCAGAAGGGACGCCGGGTGGTGGTGGACGAGGTAGCGACGGAGGCAGGCAGCGGCGAGCTGCTCCCCGACGACGATGGGAACGAAGGAAGAAGAAGAGGAAGGTGGCCGAGGCGGGTGGCGCGGCTGGGGGCGTTCGGCGGCGGCGGTGACGTAGACGCTCAGGCGTCGGGGCGATGCTGGGGAGCTGGCTGGACAGCGGCCGGGACTCGTCGAGCACGGCGGCGAGCCGAGCTCGCGCGCTCGGGAGGGGAGGAAGGCAGCGTCGGGGCGGCTAGGCGGAGGTGGCGGTCGGATGGTGTGCGGTGGTGACGAGCGACGGAGGTCGGTCCGGCGAGCGGCGATTGGCGAGCCGTCGGGCCGGGCGGGAGCAGTGCCACACGCAGGCTCGTCGGGGAGGAAGAAAGAAGATCAAGAAGAAGAGCAGGCGAAGAGAAGGAAGAAGAAAGAGAAGAAGAAGGAAGAGGAGAGAGAGAGAGAGAGGGTGTGTGTCAGGGGGTGGGTCTGCATGGGCGTGGGCTGAGGGGACGTTTGCCTGGGGAAGACGTGCGCGGCCAGAGGGGGAAAAGAGGGGGAGAAAGAAGGAGAGAGAAGGAGGGAGAGAGAAAGAGAAGAGGGACGGTAGACGCAATGAGGAGAGAGAGAGGGCGTGCGCGGCGTGGGCATGTCAGAGGAGAGAGGAGAGAGAGTAAGAGAGAACAAAGTTAATATTTATCCTCGAGCGCGAACCAACGGACACGGTTCAAACTAAATATCGATTTAACGGTCACGATTCAAATATTAAATGCGATCCGATGACCCAAATTCAAAACCGAAAGCGATCTACCGGTCCAAAATAAGCCTCGCATATAAAAAGGGACAAAGGCCGAATTAATTAAATCAAACTATAGCGAGGGGGTCTACTAGTCCAAATTCGCACCCGGTCAAAAACTCCCATTTTTCCATTGTTCCTGACAATCTCAACGCTGGCTACGATAATATTGACACCGTCCAATTTATTTCGTCCTGAAACTCCCGAAAATCGACTGCCAAGTTCGAGGTCTAAATAACGGCCAAATTCGATCGAATGCGATTCTAGCGAAATCTCAAGATTTAAAAATAATAACCGGGAGTGATCAGTTCCCGGGCGAGATTTTTACTATAAGCGCACTGACGAAATACCCGTTTTATAAATCCCAAAAATGGGCCGAAATTCAGGATGTCACAAACATCATCCACATGATCAACTATAATTCCATTACTCTTCTCATTCTTCAGCTTAAGACAATCCCTTTTAAGATGTCCCTTCTCGCCACAACTCCAACAGACAGCACCACCAGTCCTAGACTGACTACGTCTATTTCAGTTCATATTACTCCTGCTAACACGTGTGCCGGTTCTTCCTCTATTTTCATCTACTAAAGCAGTAAATACATGTTCACCAGATTCTCTTCTACGGATGTCCTCACTTAAAATTAAATCTCGAACACCATCAAACGTCAAACTTGTTGACCTAGAGGAATTACTAACAACAGTAATAGTAGTATTCTAACTATCAGGTAATGAAGATAATAGAGTTAAAGCACATACATCATCTTCAAAATCAATATCAACTGAACTCAATTAACTAGCGATCACATTAAATTCATTGATATGATCAGTAACTGACGCACCTTTGCTCATCTTCAAGTTAAACAGGCGTTGCATCAAATAGACCTTGTTGATTGCAGAGGGCTTCTCGTACATATCCGACAAGGCTTCTATCAAACCCGCAGTGGTTTTCTCTTTCACGATGTCAAACGCGACATTAAGAGCCAACGTCAGCCGAATAACACCCCAAAGCTCGTCTATCCAGCAATTCCTAATCAGCTTGCTTCATAATCTCTGGCTTCTCCCCGGATAGGGGCAAGTGCAGTTTCATCTGATACAGATGATTTTCAATCTGCATCTTCCGAAAACCAAAATCCTTCCCATCAAATCTATCGATTTTCACTTTTCCTTCTTCCATCGCCATATATTCGCTTCAACTCAACCAAACCTAGCTCTGATACCAATTGTTACGAAAGCCGAGCGATCGAATAATAAAATTGACAGAACAAGAAAATAAATCGGACACAAGATTTATGTGGTTCGGTCATGGTGACCTACATCTACGGAGAGAGTAGCACGAAATTCCACTATAGATCAAGCGATACAACGGAGATTATAATCACACTCGAGTCACTCAAACACTTTAAGTGTTTCGCAAGCCCTAAATTACACTCAATAACTCACGTAGTATTTAGCTTTATAATTCCTCACAAAGTAATCTCTCAATCTCACGAAAGAATTACTCACAAATTCTTACCACAAGAATTTATTGCTTGAACACTGACTTCATGAATATAATTCACGAATTCCCTCTGCACGTCTTCGAACGCCAAGTACTCACAAGCAAGCGGCGCTTCAAGAAGTCTTTTTCTTCGTGAAAGGCATCTCTGATCGTGAGCATATATATACATATATATCCACCGCCTGAAAGTAGTCCCATGTTGGTCAACAAAAGAAGACCACGCCTGGGATCAGGAAACAAACATCCAGCCATGCTTTTCTTTTCTTTTTATTTTATTTCTTCTTTCAACTTGGGCACAATATCCTTTCCTTTCTTTCTTTGTTGACCGACTTCAACGGGGAAGCTCCACGTTCGACTTTCCTATTTCAGTGGGCAAAGACTCCGATGCACATTCCAACTTTAATTCGAAATTTGATTTCGTATATTTTCCTTGGCTAACTTTTGGACATCCGTAAAATATCCAATTCAAAATATTCAAACTTTCATAAATAATATTTAATCTCGGATCGGATTTTGTCTATCGGGCTCAAACTCGAGACATATTTTAGCAGGTGTGTTTAATAGGCATACGTAATCTGTCTCATAATCAATGAGGTGAAATCTGACTATAGTTACTTTCGGGAATTTAATTTTTTTCAATATTGTTCATTCATCGAACGCATTGTTGTTGAAGTGATTTGTCTTTCTTCTATTCTAAATATGTCGATCAAGCAAATGTATGGTCAAAAGAATTATTTTCAGGAGATATAAGCAGGGAAACCGTACATTAGCTTGATCGACATATATAGAGGGAAATAAATGATTGAACTGGATTGGCAAAGAAGAGCCACAAGGAGAGGAAGCTCAATAAAGCTAAATGGAGGCACTTTGATAGTGGCTTGTCTGTCACTTGGATATAATGTCCATACCCACATGCAAGCCCATGCCCAAACCATTGCCTCATCACATCATTTTGCTGCAGTGCACTGGCTTTTGATAGCCCGTGGGTTTTGTTTATGTAATTTCAGATCATGAATCATCATCCATCAACTTGAAGTCACTTTGTTGACCTTGCTTGCTGCTGGAGGGTGATGTATTTTTTTTAATGTGAGAGGGGGTGGATAATGCACTAATGCTAGTCTTCAGTTTTGCTGTACATTTATGTTGGATCTTCCATCAACATGTTTGGTTTTCAACTTCATTGTCTTGTTTCTCTGTCTGATTGCTTATGCTGCTTTTGACTTTTTTATATGTTTGTTTTATTCAGAAGGATGTTCACAGTTTTGTTTTCGATTCCACCATTATCTTGATTCTAACTGTTAGCATTTGCACCAGTTCTCAGACGAAACCTTTGATATTGCTCTTGATAAATGTGGATTGGATACTTTAATGGAGCTAGAGCATGGGAATAAGCGGGGAGATCAATACTTATCAGAGGTGTTGATACAATTTCGATGAGTGTTTTGAGATACATGCATTTGCAGTATACTTTTAAGGAATGTAGCTTAGACTGTCCAATAAAGTACACAGTTGAGTGGATAAATTTCGTTGTTTATTACCAGGTGAAAAGAGTTCTCATATTAGGGGGAAAATTTATATGTCTCACCTTGGCAGAATCACATGGTCTAGGTACATATATTCAAAATCCTGTCAAGTTGTAAGGACTTAATTGCTATCAATGTCCCTTTTCTTTCAATTTGCTAGTACTATTTAGTAACTAATGATCATATGTTGTCAACTAGACCGGAGTGCTTACTCTGCATAGTTTAGGCATGCATCTTGATGTAGGAATGAGATGCAAGATGAACAAGAAATCTCTCACTTATTTAAGGAAAATTCCAAATAAGGGCATGAAGTGCCCTCACTTTCTCAAATAAGGGCCTGAAGTGCCACGTTTTCTCAAAGAAGAGCCTGAAGTGAACCTTATTTCAAATAGTGACCTGAAGCGGCCATATCAGTCTCAAAGAAGGTTTGTCCTCACCGGCCTAAGGCCATTTTCGTCCTTTACTTTTGTGAATTTTTTTCCTTTTCTTCTTTATTTTTTATTTTTTATGTTTTATTTTTTCTTTCTCCCTCTTCCCTCTGTCGGCCATCACCGAGCCTCTTCGAAAAAATTCTAAGTATATATTTTTTAAATTTTTTTACTTTTCCTTTTCTTTTCTTTTTTCTTTTTTCTCTTCCCTCCCCTAGCCATTGTCGGGCCTCATCGATGGCTGGCAGAGGTCACTTGACTTAGACGAGGCGACCCTTGCGCGATGCCGGCGAGGGTTGCCCTAGTCTAGGCCGGCGAGGGTTGCCCTCGCCGGATCTGGCGAAGAACACCCTTGCCAGCCCAGCCCAAGGCGGCTCATGCCCGACGTTGGCAAGGGCGGCCCTCCCCTAAGGCTGGCGTCCATTGACAAGGCGCGGCGATGGCCGAGGAGGGAAGAGAAAAAAGAAAAAAAGAAAAGAAAAGTAAAAAAATCAAAAAATTAACAAAAATATACTTATAATTTTTTTTACTAAAATACCCCTTGCCGGAATAGTCACATGTTGGCTGGCAGGCCAAAAGTCTTTATTTGAGATGATTTGCCCACTTTAGGGTCTTATTTAAAATAATGTCTACTTCATGCTCTTATTTGAAAAAATGAGAATACTCTAAGCCCTTATTTGGAACTTTCTCCACTTATTTATCATGTTGTGATGTTTCAATTCAATACCTTCTTTTCCAATTTCCTCTTTCTAGAGTTGCTTTTCTCTAAGTTGAGATTTGGCTGGATAATGAGTATCCATGCCATACCTCACAAGTCCTGTGAGAAATCCAGCCTTCAGACCTTTAGGGTGATTGTTGTCAAAGAGAGTCCCGTTGCGGTATAGCCAAAACATCATCCTTTAATAGTAACCAGGTGAAGGAATTGATTGAAGTGTCTTTGGGATGGACAAGTGTTCTATGTCAACATAAGTAATTGTTATGTGGTAGCACATGAACACATAGCAAGTTGCTTTTCCTACTTTGTTGACATTGCAGTTTTCTCTTTTTCCTGTTAGTTGGAAGTACAAGATTATAAGAGAGTATGTTGTTACTGCAGAAGCTTGAAATTGCTTGTTGAATTTTTAGATTTTCAAAATGCATGAAGAAATTGAGAATGAGAATAGGATTCGTGAAGAGTACCTCACTGATCTAATTAGTTGCACCAATCTTCGATTGGGAGCTAAAGGTGCCCTAGATAAAGTCAATCCCGGATATCGTGTATAGCTTATTCTAAGCGATCAAAACTCATGATATAGTTATAGTTGATGAGACTAGCAAATATCATCTAGAGGGGGTGAATAGGTGATTTGAATGCTAATTGATCAATTTTAATGCGGAAGCAATTAACCTCAAGTAAAGTCTTAACAATGTTCAGATTTTAGTCAAACTTTGAATGGCAAACAAATAAATGTGCAATAAACGAGTTTTAGGGAAGAGAGAATATGCACACAGATGTATAGTGGTTCGGCTTAGATAAAGCCTACGTCCACTCTCCCACACTGATAGCCTACTGGCTGAATTTCACTAGATGATCGATCAAGAGATTACAAGTTCTGAGTGATATTCAGATGGATCACTCTATCTCTCTTACAACAAGTATCTCAAGATCACAGATTTTAGCTCAAGAAAGACAAGTAAAAACTGGTCAGAGTTTGCTCAGACTTCGGAATGGATGATTCTTGATTTCGTCTCTCTACTTCTGCTCTTTGACAGTTTGTCTCCTTTTATACTCCTCTACTTCCAAATTAGCCATTGGACAGTCTTTAGATGATCATCTTCCAATCTTCTCCTTGGACAGATTTGTATAAGAAGGATTGAGTAGCCGTTGAGGACAAAGTCTGAATCCCGTTGATTCTGATAGCCCATACAATCAGAACTTTGGTTTCCATAAGCAGAGCTTCTCCATTTGGAAATAGACTTCTCGTGAGATTGATTGTTAATCAATTAAGGATATCCCGTAATATTAATGTTCCTTGCAAAATCACCTTTTAAGATCGAATCAATAAAGACTTTCCATTTGCGAAACCCAAGCCAGATTATTAGCCGTTGCATTCATTCTGAGTTAGCGATAAAGTCTAGATAAGATCTGATTCTTGACTTGCCTTCAGAATATAAGTCAAGGTAGGTTGTCCTTTCGTTTCCAATCATAGCATGAAATTCTTCAACTGTTGTATACAAAGTTTGAGCTTTGTTTGTTACCGTGTAGAGTTTAGACTTTTCCTTCTTATTATTATAAAGTCTGAACATCCAGAAAATGACTTCCTGGACTTAGAAAAACTTCAAAGATATTTGTCAGACTTTCAATATCTCTTGGACAATTTTGTCAACTTCAAAATATGTTCGGAGGTTTTATCAACAATCTCCCCCTTTTTTATGATGACAAAATTTTCCATGTCAATGAATAGATCTAATAAATTGTGAGTAAGATAAGTAACAAATATTTATGATATTGCATTGAAGTACAGAGAACAAAGTCATATAATCTGAATCAACAACTGTTATTGTGATTCTGTGGCTTTTTTCTTGCAAATTATCCATAATATCTTGTCAAAATATCCAGCCACTAGACATAAGCATAATATTCAAAGTATCTTGTAAATATCCTGTCATTGCATGCTTTCTCCCCCTTTTTGTCAGCATCATAAACCACCAAAATAAGCAATATCAAGCCATAATAATAGTCCACAATATCAAATCAACAAACCAAATGTCAATCAAACAAACCAAATGTTAAAATCAACGATCACACAGTTTTGAAAATAGATAGGTGAGAGTTCAAAAGGGGCTCGAACAAGTTGAAAGTTCTCCAAGTTCTAAACAGCATCCTCAACCTTAGACATGCATTGACCAATTGCCTTCTCAAGTGTTGCCATATTATGTTCTGCCTGATGATCAACATTTTGTAGCTTGTCTTCAACAAAAGTCTTCAGGTTCTGCATATCATCACTTAAGGCGGATTGTTTGGCATTGATTTCAAGCAATAAAGAAAGGATGGTCTCGTCATGGGAGGTCTGTCCTTGGAAGTTTTGAAACTCTAGTTGTTTGAATTGAATCCCTTTATCTTTCTGAAGCTCCCCTGAACAATAGCAGTTTCTAGTTGCTTCTCTAAGCCTTCAAGGTCTGCTGCTGGTGAAGACTTACTTTCCTGGGTTGAAGCTTGAGCATCACTGACATCTTTCTTCCCTTTCTCCTCTGTAGGACTTTCTTCATGCTGAACTTCTTTCTCATCATCTTCATCCCTTAGAATAGTTTCTATTTTTCTCTTTTTCTTAGAGACTTGAGCAGACTGACCCTTTTTCATTTTCTCAGACTTTGCTAAAGGTTGTTCTTTCTTCAACTTCTCCTGCTTTTCTGATGCCTGTTCTCTCTTCACCTTCTCAGGTTGTTCTGAAGTTTGTCCTTTTGTGTTCATCTCAAGCTTTGTGAATCTCATCTTCGAAATCATTTTCTCACCAACAGTAATTTCAGGAACACAATTCTTCTTAAACTGAGCAAGGATTTCAATTTTAAGAAAATTAAAAATCCTTGTAACAAGGGCACCATATGGAAGTTGTCCTTTGTTCTTTAGCACAACTCTGTACATATGAAGGATGATAATATGAGACAGAGAGAAAGTAACCTCATTTATGATGGCCCATATTATCTTTGCTTCAAACTTTGATAGGTCAGTCCTGGATGATGCCCTTGGCCTGAGACAATTGATAATGATCTTATGTAGAATCATGTTCTTCTTGTTCAGACTTGAGTAAGAGATGTGTGTCTTTGAGTCCCGAGTGAAATGGGGATTGTTAGAGATGACTAGGTATGCTTCCTCATGGGTGACTTTAATAGGGACAAAATTGTATGACTTGGCACCAATATTTTAACAAGTTGAGATGCAACCAAATCATACTTCTTATCAAACACAGTAAAGCTTATTCTATTCGGAGAGGGAAATGACAAATTTGAATAGAAATAAGAAGTTAATTCATGGTATACAGGGGATGATAGAAAGCAAAATTCTTCCATACCCAATTTTGTAAAGTACTCTCTTACTGTAATGTCAATGGAATCAAGAAAGGGGAAATCCACAATGCGATGATTCATCACTCCCCTGGACAGAAGAAGATTATGATACTCTTAGTGCAGTTTAGTTCTGAACAATTTGTCAGTAGAACCCTTTATCCCGACAGCAATTCCTGTTTTAATCTCAAAATTCCTAAATAGCTTGTCATCATCATCCTCCTTCTTTCCTTCCCTTTTCGATTAGAACCACTCTTGGATTCTGGGGATTTCAGAACATATTCTTTCATTTTGGGTTTAGAAGGTTCTCCTACTTTCTCTTTCCCCTTTTTGGACACATTTTGTTCTTTGCAAAGTCACTCAAAGGCAATACTATTTGTAATGGTTCAGAAGTATAGGCAAGCAGAAAATCTACCTCAAAAAGAAAACCATTATCTTTGAAGAATCTAAACATAACTTCGTCAGAGACATTTCCCTTCTTGAGATAGTTATAAACTTTCCAGACATACCTGGAATTTTTGAAGTAGAAATCCTCTTTTCTTGTGGAGACTGACGATTTGGGTTGAGATGCAGGAGGTGGAGTTGCTTCCTTTTCGGATTCCATTTCAAAAGAATCCGTAATTTCCAGATGCTCTGGACTTTTCTTCGTCTTCGATTCCATGTTTGCAATGCGTGAGGAGCATCGAGTCTTCTTAGATGCTTCAAATTTTAGAGACATTTCAAATTTCGAGTGGATTTTGGTGAGAAGTTTTAATCTTTTGTAAAGGAAGATGAGAGCAGGAACAGGGTTTCTCTGAAAACTTGAATCGGTAAACTGAACCATCGTGACTAAATGGGAAGGAATAGGTGGTTTTTAAAAAAAATCAAATTTTGGCAGTTTCACTTACAAGATCCGAAATTACAGAAAATCCAAATATGACAGAATAAAAATAATCCAATCAAATACTTACTTAATTATTTCCAAAATAAAAACTTACCCGCCAGAATTTAAATTTTTATGAATGGTGAGATTATTTTCCGTCTGAGACTTAGCATCTGGCAAGTTGTCCAGACTTTGCATAGTCTGCTTGTCAGAATCTGATCCTGTTCCTATCTAATAAACTTCAAGCAAATGGATAAGTAATATTTAATCTATTTCTAATAGATTCAAAAGATTTTTTATCCAACGGTTTTGTAAAAATATCAGCTAGTTAATCCTTTGAATCAATAAATTTAATGTTCACATCACCGTTTTGAATATGATCTCTGATGAAGTGATGCTTGATTTCAATATACTTTGCTCGGGAATGAAGGATTGGATTCTTGGTTAGATTTATTGCACTAGTGTTGTCACATTTGATCTCAGTACATGACTCTTCAATTCCAAAATCTCTCAGTTGTTGTTTCATCCATAAAATCTGAGAGCAGCAACACCCGAATGCTACATATTCTGCTTCTGCTGTTGATAAAGCAATTGTACCTTTTTTCTTTGAATACTAGGATACTAACATGTTTCCCATTAACTGGCATGTACCTGAAGTACTTTTCCTGTTCACTTTACAACCAACAAGATCAGCATCAGAATAACCGGCTAGTGTAAAATATGGTCCTTTCGAGTACCAAAGTCCTAACATTGGTTAAGTTCCAATGTTTTTTATTATCCTTTTAATAGCAGTAAGATGTCTCCTTTGGATCTGACTGAAATCTAGTACACATACATACACTAAACAGAATATCAAGTCTAGAAGCAGTAAGATATAATAATGATCCGATCATGCTTCTGTAAAGCTTATGGTCAACCTTTTTACCCTTCTCATCCTTATCCAGTTTGGAAGAATGAGACATTGGTGTATCTATTTTCTTGCAATTTTCCATTCCAAACTTTTTCACAATTTCTCTAGCATACTTTTATTGACATATAGATGTCCCATTGGTCGTCTACTTCACTTGAAGTCCCAAAAAGAATGTTAGTTCTCCCATCAAGCTCATTTTGAACTCATTCTGCATAATCTTTGAAAAATCCTTGCAGAGTAGTTCATTAGAGGAACCAAAAATTATATCATCGACATAAATTTGAATGAGTAGAATGTCATTACCTTCTCTTTTGATAATAGTTGTGTCTACTTTACCTTTTTCAAAACCATTGTCCGTAAGAAAGTTGCTTAGTCTCTCATACCAAGCACGAGGTGCTTGCTTTAGACCATATAGTGCTTTCTTCAGCTTATAGATATAGTCAGACTTTCTTGGTTCTTCAAAACTAGGTAGTTGTTCCACGAATACTTCTTTTTTTATGTATCCATTTAGAAATGCACTCTTGACATCCATCTGAAATAATTTGAAGTTATGAAAACAAGCATAGGAAAGGAGTAGCCTGATGGCTTTTAACCTAGCAACTGGAGCATAGGTTTCATCATAGTCTATTCCTTCTTCTTGAGCATATCCTTTTGCTACTAGTCTTGCCTTGTTTCTGGTCACCTTTCCTTTGTCATTCAATTTATTTCTGAAGACCCACTTAGTTCTAATCACTATATGATTCTTTGGTCTTTGAACAAGTTCCTATACTTCATTTATTTTAAACTGATGGAGTTCTTCTTGCATTGCTTCTATCCAGCTTCCGAGAGTGCTTCTTCGATTCCTTTTGGTTCTATCTTAGATATAAGCGCTAAGGTGCTGATGTTTTCCTTGTATTTTGACATTGTCTTAATGCCCTCTTCTACCCTTCGGATGATGAGATTTTTTGGATGACTGGATTTGTGTTACCAATTTCTATTGTATTTGTCATTTTCCTCACCATTAGCTTCTCAAGATGTTTGCTTAGTCTGATCATCATTTTTGTCATATTCTACTAACTGAACATTATCTGGAAAGTTCTGTTGTGATTCTTGTAAGTTCTCAATCACTTGAGATTGTTCATATTCATCATTCTGAATCTGCTTCTGCTCATCAAATCTGACGTTCATAGACTCTTCTGCTGTCTGAGTATTTTTGTTGTAGACTGTATAGGCTTTGGTTGTTGTGGAATACCCAAGAAATATTCCTTCATTTGCTTTTTCATCAAACTTTCCAACACGGTCATTTGCATTTTTTAGAATAAAGCATTTGCATCCGAATATATGAAAATAAGAAATGTTTGGTTTTCTGCTTTTGTAAAGCTCCTAGGTGGTTTTCTCAAGAATTGATCTTAAGAAAACTTTGTTAATGATGTAACAAGCTGTAGAGACAGCTTTTGCCCAAAAACGATATGAAATTTTGCTTTCTATTAATGGAGTTCTTGGCATTTCTTGTAAAGTACGATTTTTCCTTTCAACAACACCATTTTGTTCTAGTGTATAGGGAGAAAAAAAATTATGCTGAAAACCATTCTTATCACAAAAATTTGCAAAATTTTGGTTTTCAAATTCTCCCCCATGATCAGTTTTAATGCTAGAAATTGCATAACCTTTTTCATTTTGAATTCTTCTTGCAAATTTTGAAAAGTGTGAGAAAGCATCATTTTTATGAGCAAGAAAGAATATCCATGTAAATCTTGTAAAATCATCAATAATCACAAGGCAATATTTCTTACCACCAATGCTTTTATTCCTTGTAGGGTCAAAAATGTCCATATGAAGAAGCTATAGGGTACGATTAGTAGAAATATGATGTATAGACTTAAACGAACTTACGACCTGTTTTCCCAGAGTACAAGTTGTACATAATTCTGTCCTTTTGAAATTAAGCTCTGGTAGTCCTCGAACAAGCCTTTTCGAAGATAGCTTTGATATTTGTTTCATACTAATATATACCATCCTTCTGTGCCACAAGTTTGCATCTTCCTTGATGGAAACTAAACATTGAGCAGTGTCAGATTTTACATCAAGGAGATCAATGTTACAATGTCTTTGACCAGTGAATGATTGAGGACAATCTTTGCTTGATCCAGAACATATATTCTCTTGAAAGTTGATCTTGAACCTTGTATCACATAATTGACTTCTGCTAATTAGATTGTAGTTAAGATTTTTTACTAGGGAGACATCATTTATCAATAGGCCCCCGATTATAACAGTTCCTTTGCCTATGATTTTTCCTTTGTTGTTTCCTCCAAATGACACACTTCCACCATTTAGCTTTTGGAGTTTAATGACCATGCTACAATCTCTTGTCATGTGTCTTGAACATCCACTGTCCAAGTACCATTTATTCCTTTTTCTTCTGGAAACCTACAAGAATTAGAAAAACTCAAGCTTTCTTTGGTACCCAAATTTGTTTGGGTCCTTTGGACTTAGTAGTATATGCTGTCTTAATCCAGTTTCTCCGAATTGGTCTCCAGACTTTAGGACAATCATTCTCGAAGTGTTGTGTGTGACCACAATTTGAACACTTGAGTGCATTTCGACATACAGGTTTTACGAAATTCTTTTGAAAGTGATTTTTATAAGCTTGTCTAGGAGGTCTTTGCTTAAGTCTCTCCTTGACCTTTGGAAAATCAATCAAAAGATCACTTTCCTTAGTAAAACCAAGTCCTGACTTGTTATAGTATGGAACCTGTATGGAAAGTATATGTTCCAAAGTTTTTGAGCCATTTGAAAATTTGGAAGTAAGATCCGAGAATTCCTTTCTCAAGGTAGTATTTTCTTTGGCAAGAGAATCTCGATTTTCTTTGATTTAATGAAATTCCTTTTCTAGAAAATTTATTTTATCCTTTTGTGAAACGTCTTGTTGCCAAAGTAATGAATTTTCCTTTTTCAATTCGGAGATCCTCTTAAGAGCAGATTTGAATTCAGAACATAATTCATCAATATAATTAGATACTTCAATTGGAATATTTGGATATTTTACCTCAATATCTGCCTCGTTTTCTGAGTTAGAATCAGAACTTGAGTCTAAGTCAGAGTTTGCCATTAGACAGATGTTAGCATAATCCTCATTGCTGTCTTCACATTTCGTGTCGCTCCATGTTTCTGCTATAAGAGTCTTCTTCACTTTTTCATACTTCCCTTTCTTCTTCTTCAGAAGTGGACAATTTGGCTTTATGTGTCCACATTTTCTGCAATGGAAGCATATCACATCTTTTGCAACTTCTGTTTCGTCAGGAATCTTCGTCTTCTCACTAAACTTCTTTCCTTTGAGCATTTTTCCTTTCTTTTTCATTTTTCTAAATTTTTTGATGATAAGTACCAACTCTTCATCACTGTCTTCATCGGAATCTGCATCATCAGAATCAATGTTAGATTTTAAGGCTAATGACCTCTTACCTTTGGATTCATTTTCCTCATTTATTTGCTCTATCTCATAGGATTGAAGAGTTCCTATGAGTTCATCAATAGATAATGGCATGATTCTCTGAGTTTCTCGCAGTGAGGTCTTGATGTTGTTCCATTCCTTTGAGAGTCCTCTCAGTAGCTTGTTAACTTTCATAGGTCTAGAGACTAGATTCCCTTGATATGGAAGACCATTCAAAAAATTTTGGCTATTAGAGATTCTAGGATAGCAAAATATTGAGAGATATAGGTCTAGAGACCGAATCCCCTTATTCGGTGCACAATTCGATTTATTCCTGCCCCCTTTGTTATCCTAGAAGCCTGCCAAGAGCCTCTCCTTATCCAGGCCCTTTGGCCCCAGTGATCACTCCCCACCCTCGTCGGACCGGGTTGTTACATATAATGTTTTAATAAGATATACAATTGAAAATCTAGACATTTGAGCTTAAGGTGTGAATATGCCCAAGAACGTATGTGTGAGGTCAAGTAAGTTACATTAACAAAAGGATTCTCGAGAGAAATAGTCATGTTAAATCAACTGGAATGGATCTTTAGACATATGTCATAAAGTCTCTATTAGTGGTAACCCAAAAAATTGTATCTCGATTAATTTTTTCTTAAAGGTTCAATGGGAAAGAACAAGCTAGTGATAAGAAATTGGAAAACGCATTGAAAATTCACTTAAGATGACTAAAATCAGTGGTAAATCAGAAACGAGGATGAGTATGTATGTAACATCCCCAATTTGGACCAAGACGACCAAAGGCAAATGGTAATACAATTGGCGAGCGGTCCGATCGGTGGGTCGGTAATGGAATGGATAGTACGGTCGGAATGAGTGTACTGAGGATTGGTTATGGCTCGATTGAATTAGGGGACGTTGTCCAGAGAATTTCCAAAAAAACCGTACCAACGATTGAGATAATGAATCCCTCGTGTGCATGCTTTTAGTTGGGATGTTGTTACTTGAATAGAAAGGCAAGTTGAGATCATCTTATGCACAAAAACAAGTGTGTTTGAAGCATCTTTGCTATTGATCTGCTATCAATTGATGTGTCTATGACATGTGATTAGTTCGATGGCGAGGCGTCCTCCTATCCGAAGTTTAGTGAGTTTTACTTACTGAGTCCTTGACTCACTCTGTTATTTTTTAGATTTGTAGGCATGAAAATCTCACACCAATTTTGGGAGCTGTAGTCACGCTAGAGAAGATAGGAATTTCCCCCATCTTACGTGGATACATGTAGTGTATTGAAAAGGGAAAAAAGCCAGTAGAATTGGGTTTGTAGAATACACTCATGTAATAAATAGGTCATCCTGTAAATTTAAGGTTTGCTCATGATGTTTATCTTAACCCCGTTGTTTGTTCGATTGTCCCGAGTTTATACTTTCGCTTGTTCGTAACGATAAGATAAAATTGAATAGGACGTCATGCTATTAATGTGAAGATAAAAGAAACGGGACGGTGACGTGCCTGTAATGTCGCATTAACCTCGAGGTAAGGATGTAACAATGTATGTTCTTACCCAATTTATCTTGTTGAAATTTAGAAATGAAAAATAAAAGTGCCTATTGAAGCAAGCAAAAGGAACTTGATCTATATGAACATAGGGAGTGAGGTTGTGTGGTTTATTTTTGTAAAATGTTCATGAAAACTTGGAGGAAATATAAGGCCTTGAGAGTACTAAGGGGATGTTGTATTCTGTGTGATGTTATCGGTTTGGGAAAAAATGACACAAATGGTAGATGAACTTTGGTGTATTAAACAATGTCGTCTTTGGACTTTTAATTTGATCAATTTGATCCTTGAACTATTAGTAAATGCTCAATCTGATATCAAAATTATAAAAAAATGTTCAATATTGTCCTATCGTTAATTTAAGTTTACGAAATCTATTGATGTGGTTTTCAATCAGTTAAGTTTGGACGTGGACAAAAAAAAGTTATAAATGAATTATCCAAGTAAGACATCTATCTGAAATCAAGATATAACAATCTCTGTCATCACATAACGATGGACATGTCAACGCCGTAATTTATCATTAAATGTAAGAAGTCCCAAATGATTATAGACCGCACTCATTTGAATTAAGAAAATACGCCATTTCATTTAAGAGATACAACAAGATAATGGAGCGAGTGCTTCACATGTTGTTACAACTGCACACAATCATCTTCCATGTTGTCATCTGTTCGTCAATCGATTTTTTTTCATTTTGAACATTTTCAAGAAAATTCGAGAGAAATTAAAAGTAAATAACACTCGTATTACTTCTTGTTTGCGTTCGGTGATTTTGTCGTATAATATAAGTGACTTTGCCTAAATCCAGAAGCAATGTGATGCGGTAAAATTATCACTTTTTACAAAAGTGGTTACATGTCTCAAAGTCGGTGGTTTCCATTCAATCCTGCATTAGTACTTCTTTTAATTTCAAGAAAAAGAGAGAAAATATATTTTGAAAATGGGGAAAAATGGTCACTTGGCTTGGAAAAAAAAGTTTGGAAGAAAGCAGCTTCTCTTTGGGAAGCCTCACTTTGACATGTAGATATGTGCACCAATCCAATGAGTCATCAATACGTTGAAAAGTGGGAGTGAGGTCACCATGTCGGCATCAAATTGGACTTCTATGCATGTGCAAATGACCTCGAAAGCGACCTCCACGGTCGAGCTTTCAAAAGGGGTTGCGTCCCATGCATTGAAGGTTGGGAAAGGCATGTGAGATTTGACATTTGAGTGGGACTGTTTGAGAGATTCATGGGACCATTAGCTTTTGAAGTTCGTGCAGGGGAATGGCGTGGGACTTCATCAGACCACAGGGTTCATCATGGTCATCAAAGTCGATATCACTTTAGTTGACAATCAGGTTGATGGAGTTTTACAGCCCCCAAATTGCCCTTAAATTTCACTGTTAAACTACTCTTTATCTTCATAATTTTCTGCCGTGAATGCTGATCCTAGCTTTGTGCTATTTTCCTTTTGACCTCAAGCCACGTCTCGCTCCATTCTCTCAATCCGGTGAAAAGCAAGCCATTCACATTAGAATTGAGAAATTTGTATAGAATTATTTTTGGCCCGAAGACAAATAATAGCATCAAATCAATAAAATATGGTAAGATGGAATTCTGCACATTAAGTGCATTACATTTTATGGAATGGGTCTTTTCTTTTTCAAAATAGAATTGTATGGTTTTGCTGAGATAGTGAAAGTTGAAAGAAAATAGACTTTTAGACATGAAGTGCACTAAATTTAAAGGAACAAGTCCATCCATTTTCCCATAGAAGTTTAATATTTTTGCTGAAAAAGTGAAATATTAAAGGAATATCTTTCGAAACGTTGACGTGCATACAAATTTTTATTCATATTGTTATTTTTGTACACGCAATAAAATCGATTATGTGCAATAATTATGAAGTAGAGAGAAATACTTCCATATATTTAACTATACCATGTTTCATATTCACATACAAAATTAATTTGGCTACACAATATAATGTGATTTTTTTTTAAAAGTGTAATATTTAAAAACAATTAAAGATAAAACCCGTGCGAAGATGGACCCTAGCACTAGTATTATAGTAAGACAGACTTTTGAAAGTAAAATGCACTAAAATAGATAGAATCAGGCTAATGGATCTTTTCCTTTTCAAAAAATCAATATTTTGTATGTTTACATATATGTTATAGTAAGTGAACAATGGACATTAAACTAAATTAAATGGGATGAGACCTTTCTTTTTCGAAAAAATAAATTAAGGAGTTCTCCCAGCAAAGTGATAATTAAAGGAAATTCTTTTAAATTTCAAATGTGCATATACATATTTAGTTGTATTATTATTAGCATATGAGCAATTAAATTGACTATGTATTATTATTAGCATATTATAGTAAGATAGACTTTTGAAAGTAAAATGCACTAAAATAGATAGAATCAGGCTAATGGATCTTTTCCTTTTCAAATAAAAATCAATGTTTTGTATGTTTACATATATGTTATAGTAGGTGAACAATGGAAATTAAACTAAATTAAATGGTATGAGACCTTTCTTTTTCGAAAAAGTAAATTAAGGAGTTCTCCCAGCAAAGTGATAATTAAAGGAAATTCTTTTAAATTCGAAATGTGCATATAAATATTTAGTTGTATTAGCATATAAGCAATTAAATTGACTATGCTAGGTAGAGGTAGTTATGAAGTAGAGAGAAATATTTTAAAATATCTAACCATGTCATGATTCATGTGCACATAATAAAATTGATTCGACTTTGCACAGTGCAAGAGAATATAATAAGAAAGAAGTACTTCAAAATTCTCAACTATATGATATGTATATATATATATATATATATATATATATATATATATATATGAGAATTTTCAAAAAAGTCTTAAACCTATTGTAATTGTACCAATTCAATCCTAAACTTTTTTTTTTTGCTAATTGAGTCCTAAACATTTTGCGTTAGTGTCAGTTCAGTCCATCCGGATAATTTTTGTTGGAAATTACTGACATGGATGCTAGCAGCTCTACGTGGCGGAGGCGACGCTGATGTGGAATATTTTTATAATATTTTCTATATTTTTATTTTTTATTTTATTTTTCCTTTTTTTTTCCTTCCTTCTTCCTCTGGCTGGCTGGCTAGGGTGAGCCTTGCCCAGCCCCCTCACCTCTGGTCGGTCGCCGAGGTTTGGCGACCGGCCGGAGGAAGATGGAAGAAAAAAAGAAAAAATAAATAAAATTCGAAAAATATTAAAATATTATTAAAAATTACTTACGTCAGTGCCGGCTCACCACGTAGGACGGCCAGCATCCTTGTCAGTGGTTTACGGTTAAAATTGGCCGGATGGACTGAATTGGCAAAAATGCAAAATATTTAGGATGTAATTGGCCAAAAAAAGGTTTAAAACTGAATTGGCATAATTACAATAAGTTTAAGATTTTTCTGGTAAAAATTTTCCCGTATATATTTAGTTCCGCTACTTACAACACATAAGAACCAATTCTCACATTCATAGAATTAGAATGTGCAAAAGTACAATATGAGTTTTTAGTAATAATTGAAGTAACAATCAACAAGTAATTCATAGAAATTTCAAGGTAAAACGCACGCGAGGCTTGGGCAATAACGCCAGAAGAAATTGATGATCTCATCGTGGCCCAACCGAAGCGCCTACTGCCCAACGAGTTGCCTTCGCGTCTGCCGACGTTGTTGAACACCTACTCTGCCGCACACTCCGCCTTCAAGAACCCAAACCAAACCCAAAGAATCGTAGATATAACGAGTCGGTAGTTATCAGCAGATGCAACAGGGGATAAAGGGCTGCAGTTATACGTTGTTCTCGCTGCTGAGACACTCGAAAGGTCCAATCTTTGGGTGATAGGTGATCTTGTTCTGTTCTGGGTCGGACCAAGTTTTGAAAGAATGACCTGTTTCGACGCCGTGAGCAGCTGGTGGAGAAGCCACGGGACGTGGCGAATGGTGTACCTTCTCTTCCTGGGTCAGGTCGTCTCTTTCGTAATGGCACTCGGGAGCTTCTCTTCTTCTCTGATAGCTGATCTCGGTAACAACTGGAAGAGAGTACTAGTTTTTTTTGTCCCATTACTTGGTTTCTTGAAATTTGCCATGACGGTGAATGATAGAATGCGTTAATGTGATGATTCGAGTCAAGTCGTCTTGGTTTTTGGCGAAATTTGTGCAGGTGTGGATGCGCCTCTCACTCAGATGTTCTTTGCTTATTTAGCTCTGGCTCTGGTTTTCGGAAGCATCTTGCTTTACAGGCGACGCAGGCTTCTAGTATGTTCGCTGTTTTGTTCTTCTCCGTGTACAGAGAGTCAATCAGTTTTTAAGTACGAGACTTCGGCCAAGCCAAGCTACTGTGCTCTTTTAAGAAATTGGCATGTTTTTCACTCGGTTGGCAAGTTCAAATGCTGAATCTAACATGCAACTCGTTGATATGGAATTTCATCTTTTAGGAGATTTTTATTTTTGACAGGTTTCATGGTACTGGTATCTGCTTTTGGGAATAGTTGACGTCCAAGGAAATTATTTGGGTGAGTTGAAAAGGTCTCTCTCTCTCTCTCTCTTCCCGAGAAAAACAATTTCTCTTTAAGCAATTGAACGGCAGTACCATTGTCCGATTAGCAGTGAAGTAACACAAATCACGCAAAATCTCCCTTCGCGTTTTGTCTGTACAGGAACTTGATCTCTGCCCATAAGGAATGGCATCTTTTTACAGTTTACTTATCACTCACACTTCTTGATGGCAGTTAACAAGGCATACCAGTACTCATCGATTACGAGTGTGACGCTTCTGGATTGCTGGACAATAGCGTGGGTCCTAGTCCTGACCAGGGTGTTTCTAGGAACTCGGTACTCGCTGTTGCAGTTGTTTGGAGCCGCATTGTGTATTCTAGGCCTTGGCTTAGTACTTCTGTCTGATGCTGGAGTGGGAGGAGGAGGTGATAGATTTATTATTTTGAACCAAACGTTTTTCCAACTTCTGCATACAAGATGAACTTGCAAGTTTACACACAAATTATCTTGGATTAGTTCATGTTGATAGCATATGGACATTTTGGTCTCAACTGTCAGTTGGTTCTCTAGAATCATAGCAATTCGACATGTTTATCAAAGAAAATTGTCATCTTCTTTGGAAAATACAACATCAATCCAAATGTATGATCAGAATTTTCTATTCAGGCGGTTCAAAACCTCTTTTGGGAGACATACTTGTTATTGGTGGGACTGTCTTCTATGCCATTAGCAATGTCGGTGAGGTCAGTGAATGCTAATGGAATCTACTTCAGTTTTTAGATGGCGATATACGTGGAATATCTCAGACTCCAAAGACTCTGATTAACCTTTTCTAAGTTTCTCATAGACTTATTAATTCCTCATTTTCCTTTTTAGTACTGCAGGAATTCTGCGTAAAGAAAAAGGATCTAGTGGAAGTAGTGTCCATGATTGGACTTTATGGATCACTAGTCAGTGTGGTTGAGATGTATCCTCCATGTTGGTGCTAGAAAATAGATGCTGGAAATGCGGGTGCTTATTTACAAAAAGTGTCCCATCTAAAGCTTGAGCTTCGACCTGCTTGTACTCTCTTGCAGTCAGTGATTTGTATCTCATTCATATGTTGCGAATATGGCTGGGGAATGTTACTTATGCTACTGGATGGTGACATTAATCTTATTCCTTAATTCTGATTAGATCCATATTTGAAAGGCAGAGTATTGAATCTATCACGTGGTCTACAGAACTTGTGAGTAAGAAGTACTTTTAAACCTCCTCATCACCATTCTTGTTCAAATTGTCTAAAGTTCAATTATGGCCTTTTGAGTCAATGTACAGTAGGAAAGCCTCCTAACTAAAATCATCTTGTGCCTTTTCAATTATCCATTTAAATATTGTTATTTTGGTAATCCACCAAATGAGTCATTCTTCTTAATGACAATATTAAGCAATATGCATGTTTGGGTCCCTCCAAAAGGAAAAAAAAAAAAACGATATGCCTGTACCTGTCTGGCAAGGGTATCATTGAGTTCTAGCCATTACTTGAAGGGGCATATAGTACAAACTTTCATGAAAACATGAGTGGTGTAAATGTCAAGTGAGTGGTAATTTCAACTTTTTTTTTGGCTGATAAGTTTTTACCTAGAAAATTAAGCATGCTTACGAATGGCATATCAATTTGACATTCTTCCTGTCTTTTCTCTGGACATACCTTAATTTATAGTACCACCTCCGATTACTGGTTGTAGACTTTGTGTTCTGTGAGTATTTTTTGCTCTTTGTACCTCGTGTTCCATTGACTTGCACATCTCAGATTCTCCAGTACTTTGCCCTCTATTTCGATTTCTAAGCCCTCTGCTTCTGTTTCAGGTACTAGCTTTTGTTGGTTATGCTCTGTCATGCTTTGCATTCTGCACATTTGCTCCTTCAGTCCTGAAGGTACTCTTGCTCTTTTGGTGCCAGTAAATATTGTTTTCCCTTAGAAGTCTCAAAATCTTGCAGTGTGGTTATGTACATATGTACACTCCCACGATCTACTTTAGAGCTAATGTTGAATTGTCCTGACAGAGAGTATCAAATATCTTCCTAGACTTATGATAGTTCGAGTTAAGTTCATTTTTTCTCCTCCTCTGATGTACATGGCAGCCATATGAAACATTGTGATCGATGCAATTATTTACCGCTCTGCATCTTCTTCCATCTTTATTGGAAATATATATATTTTTGGTGTAATCTTATGGTGAGATCTCTAATATAATGACAAAAGAAATGAGATAAAGCCATCCTTCACTAAATGTTTGCTAAGAAGTAAATCTCGGTATCTCTAATGAGAATAAGTTGCCTACAGATGAGTGGAGCCGCAATGTTCAATCTCGCTCTACTCACATCTGATATGTGGGCAGTTGTTGTACGCATCCTCATCTATAATCAGCAGGTACAATCATTCACATTATTTGGTTTCCATCGGCAGCTTTTAGTTTCATATTTGACACCATGATAGCATTTTGTACCTGCATAACCAGATCAATATTCACCCTTCTTTCAGGTTGACAGGTTATACTATCTTGCTTTCGCCATCGTGGTAGTTGGCTTGGTCATTTACTCGAAAAAGTACGTGTCATCTCTTATCCACAGAATGTTCCTCTCCATTTTTTTGGTTTACAGTCCTCTATATGCCTGTATTTCTTGCATAGATGCAATTTTATGGTGCATATTCTCATGCGTAGCCCAGCCAATCGACCATTTTCCATTGGCCAAGTGCAAGTATCCATCACAGGAAAGAAATTCTGTCAAGATGAAGTAACTGAATTATTGAGCAACTTGTGCTCGTTAGCACTAACCTTTGATTGCAGTTTAGAAAAATAACCTGCTTCGAGGAGCGTAACCTTTGATTCTTTTTCTTTTGAATCATAGCTAGAAATTCCGTTCATTCTCATTCACTCGGTTGGCTAAGAAGCAATCTGACTCTTAGATAATAACTCGAGTCAAGACAGTGAACCACCATCCATTCCGAAGAGAGCCTGGGGTTGTAATCCCAAAACAATGAGTGACCCCAAATAGAAAGGCCATGCCTCCATTTAATGAAAACCTGAAAAAGATAAAAGAGTAAGGGTGTGTCTGGATGTACATTTACCTTTTGTTTTTGCTTAATCTAAATCTTGTGACGCACGCGCTTGACTTCTTAATCCTAAGCACTTAAAATTTTCATAATGTGCAAATGTGGAAACGTAGATTGACATATTTTTTTGATAATTTTTCTATATTTGGATAATTTGTTTTTGGCATGAGTCAAAAAGTACTTTTTATTGGAACTTAATTCTAAACAAACCGACCCTAATATGAGAGGGATTCAAAGATTTGTTATAAACTGTGTGACAAACTATATGTGAGAATTTAAACAAGTAGATAATATTCGGCATTAATAAGATTCTCCTGCATCAATTTGTGAATTGTTTTGTAAACCAACCTTTGTATCTCTAGCATTAATCAAAGATAAAGACAATAAAGGCAATATCAAAGGACCTGTGTTTATGGTTATCGGTTGGCTGAATTTATCCGGGGTGCTTTCTTTTGTCTTGTTGAATCAAAGGAATTCTTACGGAGTCTTTACATGACTATTCGTGACTGCAATTCACTCTCTAGTCTTAAGCATCCCATTCCATTTACTTAGAGTAATTAAAGTATGAGAGATCATCCCATTTTTGACTTACTCATGTTACACCATTATATTTAATAACAGAAGTATCAAAACATTAGGAGGGAAGTGTAACTCCATCTATCCTGCTTGGAAAAACCAGTTACGGAATGTCATGCTTAAAGTTGCAATGATGGTGGCATCTTTTGCTGGTTAATATATGAGTTGGGATAGCATCAATTTGTATGATCCTTTAAACTATGACCCCACAAGAGTGCTTAAGTTTTATATAGATGTGCCTCGTTCTGGAAGTGTTTTCGTGCAAAGTTGATGGTGTTTTCGTTGTCCAGTGAGAAGGAACCTGAAGTTGTACATGCCATTGAGGATGGAAACCTGACACATTATCAAGTGCTTAACAATGGAAGTGCAGTTTCCCCTGAGGAATCTTTGACCTCATGATGCAAGTTGCCACTTTGCATTACAATTGACTGTCCTCATCTTAGTAAACTCAATGGGTAATTACTAAAACCTTCATCATGGCTTGAATAGATTAGATTTTAAGTGCAGAATTCCTTGACGAGCTTGAGATCGTTACACTCTGATGTGCTGGACAGACTTAAATTTCTACCCCTAACTGGTGCATCCAGTTGTTTAACCTAATTGTGCTTACAGAGAGAGGCTCTGCTTTGGCATGATGCGATCAACTTCCACTGGGTCACCAAAACCATGGTATGGCCACATTCTATATGTGAGGTTCTAGTTCATCATGTTGCTGAGCAGAAAAGGCAATTTATACACGAGAAAGTCTGAAGCAAGAAGCTAGGGCTTCTTTAATGCAGAATGAGTAAATAAAATTGATTTAGGCCCTGACTTTGTTGTGAGATTCACATGAATATAAAACTGAATGCAGAGAAACTCACTCTTGGTCATTTGGATTACTCACCCATTTTGATGTGGCAGTGTTTCCTGCAGTCATTATGTACTTGTATAGCTAGTAAAACGTACAGTTGATTCCATCAACACATGTTATGTGGTGGTCTTCTTCATCAACAGGGATCATTCCTAACAAGAGCACATGCAAAGATCCCACAGAGAAGACGGGAGGGTCATCGACCCAATCGACTAGATCGATCATCTTCTTTAAATGGACTGCAACCTGACTTGCACGTTCACTAGCACTTCTTCTATTTGACTGAAACATCATTCTCATAAGTCTCTTTGCTCTCCCTTTCTCATTTCTGACAACAAAATCTCAGCTAAGCAGCCCTGAGTGTAGTCCCCATTATCAGCTGTTTCTTGCCATCCCTGGCTATCTGCTTGTGTCAAGGCCTCTCTAACTGCCATTATTCATGCAGTTTATGGGTCTTCAGTCCTCACTGATATGATTATTCCTGCCCACTGCATTTCTGGCCATCACCCCAGGTAGGTCATCCTATATTTTTTGGGGGGAAAGAATCCGCAACCCCTTGAAAGTAGGCTTGTCGATTCTTAACATGACATGAGAAGAAAGAGACAACTCTATCACCACATAATCTTAGTGAGAGACTCGAAATCTAGACATTTTGACCAGAGAAAAAACAATTTATTCATCCGATTGAAACATTTTGGGAACAACCCGCGCTAAGGTGAACACGGCGATACAGCCCCGAATTGATAACCCTTGCCTGCATAAAATATGTAATAGAACTTCTATAGAGATCACAGCATAACAAGTAAATATCGTAGCGCTTAAGGCCTTGTAATTGTGATAAAGCCGTGATGCGACGGTCATCAATCTCTCACTCGAGTTCACCACTTCCATGGTACGACTGGTGTACCGTGCCACTTTACGACATATCCTCGTAGTAAAGTATAAAAACGTTGACTGTACAATGTTAAGACATTACGTCGTAGACAAGGCTCCAAGAAAGGCATTCTTGTTATAATCAGTTGAAGTCATCGACAAGGCCATTCTCCATTCCTTCTGCATTCTTATCAGTAAACTGCTCTTCCAGCCATCTCTGTCTACCGAAGTAATCTGCTCTTTTTTCTGGTGTTGTCGTCGGCCGGCGACTCGCCAGGAATGGAGAGAGACGAGACTCTTTTCTTTTGGATTCCACCTGCAATCTAAGATTCCTACTTTGATTAACGTAGGGTAAACATGGCATGAATTATTAGGTAAAATGATCGAATGACCCCTCAGTCACTGAGATTGTGGGGAGGAGTCCTACATCAATTTGTCATGAAAGTATGAATATAAAGGGGGACCATCCCGCACAAAAATGACTTCATTAAACCCCAAACTAGTACAAATGAAACTATGAAAGTGTTTAATGATATATTACTCATTATTTTCACTCTTTTAGCAATATCTTTTTATTTTGTTCAATTTTGCAAGGGCGGTGCTATTTCCACCCTTATTTTGACTAAAACGCTCATTTTTAAAGTAATTGACCAAAATGCCTCTCTCTCTCTCTCTCTCTCTCTTCAAAGGCGATAAGTACATTCAAAGTCCTAAAACTTGTCACGAAAGTACAATTGAGTCCTAAATCTTTTATAATGTGCAATTAAGTCCTAAAACTTGTTAGGAAAGTGCAATTGAGTCCTAAAACTTTAAAAAAGTGCAAACAAGTCCTAAAACTTGTCACGAAAGTGCAAACAAGTCTTAAAACTTGTCAAATTGGTTCAATTAAGTCATTCCATTGATTGTACATTTTGAAAGTTTTAGGACTTGATTACACCTTTGTGATAAGTTTTAGGACTTGATTGCACTTTTTGAAAGTTTTGGGACTTAATTGCACTTTCGTGACAAGTTTTAGGACTTGATCGCATTTTTTGAAAGTTTTAGGACTCAATTGCACTTTCCTGATAAGTTTTAGGACTTCTAGTACACTTATCCCCTCTTCAAAGTATCATTTCCTTTTTTCATCGGACGCACCAACAAAACTAACTTTATTTTTATCATTTCTCTCATCAGTTTCACAATTGCATCATGTGATCACTTTGCTTAGAGAAGTTATTAATTTTAATTTATGGTATCATATTAGTAATCAATGCTACATAGAAGATTAGAAATTTTTATTTATGATGGCTTATGAACACAATTAATTGCCTCTTTTTCATTAGATAATTTGAGTGAAACTATATTTCAAAGTTGAAAATTAAATTTCAATCTAATTATGTCAATCAAAAATGGGAAAAAATGATCGAAGTATGGATAGGTTAATTTCTTAGAAGCATGATCAAACATTAAACATGTGTATACTTAGACCACATCGAAACAAAAGATAAGGTACAAAGAAGAAAAAAAGAGACTTCTTCTTGTTCTACTTCTATCATGGAGAAAGTAATTAATATCGATTATAATTTCAATGTAATAGCAAGTGGATTAAACCTACAAAAATATTCTTAAAACTTTCTCTGGAATGATGTGATGGGAGTCTGAAAGTGAAGAAGGTGTAAATAGATTTTCAACCTTCATCTTACAATTCGAATTAAATTGGGAAAGCACAAAATAAGTGATGTTTCGCCTTAGAAACCTACAAATTTATTCCGGAAAAAACACACATACGATTAAGATAGGCTAGATAATTATAGATTGAAATTTACATTTCAACTTTGAAACTTAGATTCACTCAAATTATTTGAATAAAAAATGGGGTAATATCACGAAAAATCCTAAACTTGTATACTTGTGACAAATTTAACCTAAATTAATTTTTTGACCATCAAAAACCCTAAACTGGTACACATGTGACAAATTTACCCCAAACTAATCTTTTGACCACAAAAAACTCTAAACTGGCAAATTTGTGATAAATTTACCATCCGTTAATAGCACGAAAAATCACAGACCAGTACACCTATAATAAACAGAGGATAAAACCCAAAACTGGTACACCTTTCGACTACAACCCGTCATTCAACTTAGCAATTTGACAGTAAAATTTAACGGAAATTAAGGAAGGGTAAATTTATCACAAGTGTACCAGTTCGGGGTTTTTGGTAGTCAAAAAATTAATTTAGAGTAAATTTGTCACAAGTGTATCAGTTTGAGGTTTTTCGTGATATTAACTCATAAAAAAATAGGCAATTAATTCTGTATTCAAAAACTTTTATAAAGGTTACGAATGTACCGATCTTTCCGGACTAGAATTAGTATAGGAAAAGTATTTGTAGCTAGTATTCAATGTAGATTACATTTGGAACTCGGATCCAATTGCTTCACGTGGGATGAGCACCCTTATTAGAATCATATAAGAAAATGTTAATAGCTATTTAGCCTATTTGTATGTATTCACGTGTAGCACATGTGGTACATAGTCCATGTAATTTCTTTTTTTTTTTTTTTGCACAATAGTTAATGCTACCTAGCGTCTCTATTAGAAAAGATCAAGTGGCAAATCTCAAGTAATCGATGTTTCACTTGACTTTTATATTCTAATCCTAGCGTTTCCCACAATTCCCTACCTTTTTGGATATGAAAATTCCCAACATTTCGATATGTTTTGATTGAAAAATATCGACCGACAAGAAAAAGAAGATAATGCAAAGCTCACACGATCATGTGAACATTTTTTTAGTCGAGATAACGATGTTTCTTCCGACCTTTTATTTAACAAGTACGAGTGTTTCCCACGTTGCTCCTCTTCTTTTTGCTTTGTTTGTGCTTGACTCCTTCTATGCTTTATGTTTACTAATTTATCCAATCCTTATCTACTTGTCGCGACCGAACTCCCGAGCCCTTTTATATCGAACATGCAAAAAAGGGGGGCTCGCCTGGTACGTGCTAAGTCTAGGTTCGGGACTTAACTCGGGCTCTCCCAAGCCCATACCATATCGCGACTTAGGGTTTAAGTTTTTAGCATGCAAGTGGTTTATATCAAGGAGTCGCCACTAATCGATTTGGGGTGGGTCAATTAGAAACCCAAATAGGGTGATGGGAGAATCACCCTATTCCTACGAACCAGAGATTAAATGAGTTCGGGGACTTGGTTACACTAGTTGGATAACTAATGCCCTTTCGGTACCATTTTACCCTGTTCATTTCTGAAAACATTTGTCAGGCAATTTGAATTGATTTTAAGACCTTTCTCCTAACATGTGAGGTGATCAAGCGAGTGCATAATCAGAAACGATCAGCAGTCAGGAACACAACAATTCATGCAGCCTAAGGTTCTAACCTTAACTAAGTCAGATGACATTCAAAACACAACTCATGCGATTGTATTAAAAACATGCATAATAATACAGTGATAATAAAAACTAACATGCAAAATATTACCGCGCATTTCTCAGGCTTGTCTAATTTAAACAAGACAAAAATATGTATAATAATACTACGATAAATTAAACACTTAGATATAACATGATTTTAAAAAAAGATTTTTTTTAAATTTTTTTAAATTTTTCGAAAAAAATAAAAAAATAATAATAATAATACAGAAGAAGAAAAAAAAATTAATTTTTTTTAAATTTTTAATTAAATTTTTTTAAATAAAATAAAATAATAATATATATTAACCGGGTCGGGTCGGATCCGACCCGGGTCAACAGATCCGACCCGGGCGTTGACCCGGGTCGGATCAGCTGAACCGGGTCGGTCAGACCGACCCGGGTCGGGTCGGCTGAACCGGGTCAGACCGAACCATGGGAGCAGCCGCCGGCGAAGCCGAAAATCGGCCTCTCGCCGGCGGACCCAGACCAGCGCCGCCCCCAAATCGGCCCCTGGGACTAAAATCAAACCTCTCCACCCACCGGGGTCACCGTCCGATCACTCGTTCGCCGGCCGGCGACCAAAAACAAACCAGCCTCATTGAGGCATTTCATCGAGCAAGTAGAGTGCGCGGCAAAAATCAAGGGATCTCGGCCTCCTCCGGCGACTCGGTCGGCTCCGACGGCCTTGGTTCGCCTCCAACGGTGAGTAGGGACCGGGACCGACGTCGGTATGGGCCGGGATTCGAACGAAACGGCCGGCGCGAGTCCCGGCCCAACCACGCCGGAAAATAGGGGAAAACAGAGGCGGTTCTCGGCCGGGAGAGACTCACCGGTCGACGGCGCGTTCTGGGGGTCTCCGGATGCTCCGTGGGCGACGGTGATACTGCTGGTTCTCCTTCTTGCTCTGGCGAGCTCTCGGTTTGCTCTCTCTCTCTCTCTCCATGTTTTCTCTCGGTGCTCTTTTTCTCTCTCTCTCTCTGTTTTTCTCTCAAAAACCGCCCCTGGCTCGGCGGCCGGAGGTTACGCGCAACGGCGAGGCTGACTGAGGCTCCCTGTTCACTCTGTCTTCTCTCGAATTCACTCAATTTCTCTGGGTCTCTCTCACGGTTTCTCTGTTCTCTCTCTGCTCAAAACCGACCGAGAAAAACCGCCCCTTTCTCTCCTCTCTCTGGTCTGTATATCCGACGACGACGACGCCATTCTCTGCTCCATTCAATGCTCTGCACCGGTCTCTGCTCCTACCATGACTTTCGCGGCCATTAGGCCGGTGCAGAGGGGGGGCCGATTCTGTGGAGTGTGCAGAGAGACAGCAGAGAGGGAGAGAGAGAGCCCGGGAAATGGGGAAGACGGGACTGGCCTTAATGGCCAGTCCTTGTGGCGTGCTGCCTCGGCCTCCTCTGACCGGATGACGACGATGAGGAGCGGCGCCGCCGTGCGTCACGCTTCGGTCGCGCACAGGGGAGAACAGGGGAGGAGAGAGCGACCGGCGAGGGAGAAGGAAGAGAGGAAGGGGTTGGGCCGGGCCAGGCCCAGTCCGCGCGGAGGAAAAAAAAAAGGAAACGGGCTGGGCCCGCGCAGGAGGAAAAAGAAAAAAAAGAAAAAGGAAGAAAAGGGCCGGGTCGGCCCAGCCCCGACCCGGCCCGAATCGATTTCGATTTTTTTTTTTTAATTTTTGTTTAAAATTTAAGAAAATATGCTCTAATAGGCCCTATTAATGCACATATGCCTAATGTCTATATGCAATGCATTTAAATAGAAATATTTTTTTTGTTTTAGGAATTAAAGAAAATTAATTCCTAAATTTTGTGTAATTAATTTTGGGCAAATTTAAAATAGGTGTCAACACTACTCCTCTAAGATAATCTATATATATTGGCCAAAACACCCTTTGTCTCACTTTTAGATTTCCTAATTTACTATTTATTTCTTTCTACGGTAATAACCCATTTCATATAAAACCACCCATTTTTTTTTCTCTCCTCACTTTCAAACTTCCTAAAAAAAATCATTACTTTCTTTATCTCGTACTACCTATTTCATATGTAGCTACTCATTTTATTTTGATGCATAATTACCTAATCATACGCATGTCCGTAGTGCGTATTTTAACCATAGTTTAAGGATGTGTTCGTTTTGCGAAAAATGAGTGATTTGAAAATATTTTCTGAAAAACGATTACTTATATCATTTAGATAAATCGGTCAATGGAAAATACTTTCATCATTGATACCAATCTATGCATAACTATTCTCGTAGGCGATGAAATTTTATTTATTTATTTATTTTTCTAAACGATATAAGTAATTATTTTTTGGAAAATATTTTCCAAATCATTCATTTCCGCAAAACGAACGCAGACCAAAGTAAGCCGTGAATGCCTCACCTTCCTAATTTGAGATTGAGATAAAGGTAAAGTATGCCGTTAATCTCTTATCTTTCCGCTCTTATAACATGTTAAATTCATATTCTTCAATTAGACCGGCTTTTTCAATTAATTAGCTTTTCAATAATTCCAAAACGTTCTCACTTTTTTTTATTCACATGCAACCTATGCACTTTTCGTCTAGCTGGAGCAATAACATTAGTTGAATTGACCCTTTATTATACCCAAGAGTTCAAGGCTAAACGTAAACTTTAACTCTGTTTTACGAATCTATCAATTGATGGAATATTTATAAATTAAATAATTGAAGAAATTTTGGGGAAGAAAAAAGAATTGCGATCCCTAAAAAGTAGGAGATTCTTTTTAAATTTTATAATAATATAGAAAAGTATAGATTAAAAGTACATAAAGATGATTTTCTCCACTCCTACGGTCTTACTCAAATATGAGTATTTGCTAGTTGTAAGTGAGAATTTAGTTTTGCCTAAATTTGGACTGAATCTATTTCCACTGCCTGAAACTTTCTTTTATTTAGTTTTTCATATGTTTATTCTCTGGTTTATTTTGGCATTTTGTCCCAATAAACAACAATCTGAGCTCTCCTTACCCAAAAAAAAAACAACAATCTGAGCTCCTATAATTGGGCAACTAATTTCGAATTGCATGAGTCGTCTTTTTTTTTTTTTCTTTAAGGGTCCGTTTGCTTCACGGAAAATGAAAGATTTGGAACATATTTTCCTAAAACTAGCCGTCCATATCGCCCTAAATAATTAGTTAATAAATAATGTGTTTATTATCGACAACAATTTAAGTCTAAATATTTTTCATGAACGATGAAAATATTTATCGTTTATCTCATCAACAAGATGATCATTTTGCTTTTACCAATTTTGGCCTTTCGATGCTACAAAGTCCAAAAGCTAAAATCTAATATGTTCTCGACTTTTGGGATATCTATTCGGTCATAAATCTCTTCTTCACAACCTTGGATATTACCCCGGATTAACGGATGTTTTAGGCAACAAATACACAACCCCAATAATCTTGTCATTTGCGACTAATCCTCCGATCGAACTGATGGATCATGCGATGGCTCCATCAAGTTCTATTGTCACGTATTATGCAAAGTTCTGGCGGATCGCACCATGCAAATAGTTGTCTTGACGTGATGTAATGGATTAGCAAAGTGACCGTGTTGACTAGGACACCCACCACCTTAGCGTAGTATTGAAGATAAGGTGTTGATCAAACCGAGGCAACAACTACGGGAGCCACAGCCAATGAAGAACGCCAAACTTTGTCATCTTGGTAAGCATATCTACGGTTGGATTCTTTGAGTAATAAATTTAATCACTTCTTTTTCTGATTTTAGTGATTGGGTGATTGACCAGCTTTCACGCATTTCGAATAATTCCTTTCCTTAGATAGGTCATAGGTTGACGGGTGGCGTTTGATGGGCTTCTAATAGCCAAGCTTTTGCGCATCTCGAATAATTCCCTTCCTTAGATAAATTATAGGTTGACGGGTGGCGTTTGATGGGTTTCTAATAGCCAAGAACGAAGAACAAGACCGTGGGACGAGCGAGGGAAAGAGAAGGGCTAGGAGACTTCCTTAGTGACAGTGACTTTGGATAATTTTTTACTGCGATATAGGTTGGATCAAATTTGATGTCACCTTGGAAGTGATTACAAAGCAAACGCGAAAAGGGACGGTTTTTCGAGAATGTATAGGCGATCAAGATACGTTTTCTTAAGTAATGGGCAAGCTTTTCGAAGTAGACACCTGAATCGAGAGCATCTCAATGGAAGGGGAGTGCATTGGCGCCACCTAGACCCATCAAATAGATGGATTTGATCGAAAATGATCCAACCCATTTTTATATAATGCAAATCTAACAGCCCATATATTTAACCCGAACTCATATCCTAACTGAGGTGAGAGCATGGAGCGAGCGAGTGTGAGATCGAGTGTGGGCGAGAGAGCAACACAGATGAGTTAGGTCTAAGTAAATTGTGAACCTATTTAACACCCGTGTTATTTATAGACGTTACCATTCCAAATCTATTGACAGGTCTAGCACCGCCATCCCCCCATCTCCACGAGGAGGTTTTGGGGCATTGCCTAACGGCAACCGTCAAAGAAGCAAATCGGTCGCGATAAACAGTTTCAAAATCTTCATCGATCGCAAAGAAACAAAACTCGTATGACACCGAGCCCGATTACCGCCCGATTACCTATAACACAAAGGATTAAAAACCTTTGATAATAGTTTGGGTCGCATAATCATCTCCCACCCTCAAGAAAGACCAACTTAAAACCCCCCATGGAAATGAATCCCACCATAATCATGCTTAACCACCCACTCAACCCACAAAACCCCATCCAAATCATATAATATATAAAAGGCGTGCTAATTCTAGTCAAATAAAATCAAATGCTACGTCAAGCTGAGCTGTACGCGCTTGCCTAACCCGACAGCCGTGCGCTTTCCCCAATTTACCCCCTCCGATGTCCCGATATTTCCCCCACCCGCCATCGCCTTCCCGTGTTGGGGGGGGACGTGCCACGCGTCGCTCGCCCATTGGACCGGTCCGTACAGGGGCGGGGCCCTTTTTCGTCATTCCGGCCCCCCTCGATCCTTTCTCCCTTATAAAAGTCACCCGACCCACTCGTACCAGAAGCAACAACCAGCAAGAAGCGTTACACAGAGAGAGAGAGAGAGAGAGAGAGAGAGAGAGAGAGAGAGAGAGAGAGAGAGAGAGAGAGAGAGAGAGAGAGAGAGGGAGAGACGTCTTGGGGAGAGCAAGCGAGCGATTGGCGTCGGCCTGCTGCTTCGTCGTCGCTTCCGAGTCGGGGGACGACGGAATGTGTGCGTGTGACGTGAGCGTATCCTGATTGGTTCGTCGCCACCGCACGAAGAGAGAGGCACCCGAGTTGAATTGATTGTTGTTGCTGCTGCTGCTGCTGTCGTCTTTGATTTAATGAAATTCTTTTTCTAGAAAATTTATTTTATCCTTTTGTGAAACGTCTTGTTGCCAGAGTAATGAATTTTCCTTTTTCAATTCGTAGATCCTCTTAAGAGCAGATTTGAATTCAGAACGTAATTCATCAATATAATTAGATACTTCAATTGGAATATTTGGATATTTTACCTCAATATTTGCCTCGTTTTCTGAGTTAGAATCAGAACTTGAGTCTAAGTCAGAGTTTGCCATTAGACAGATGTTAGCATAATCCTCATTGCTGTCTTCACATTTCGTGTCGCTCCATGTTTCTGCTATAAGAGTCTTCTTCACTTTTTCATACTTCCCTTTCTTCTTCTTCAGAAGTGGACAATTTGGCTTTATGTGTCCACATTTTCTGCAATGGAAGCATATCACATCTTTTGCAACTTCTGTTTCGTCAGGAATCTTCTTCTTCTCACTAAACTTCTTTCCTTTGAGCATTTTTCCTTTCTTTTTCATTTTTCTGAATTTCTTGATGATAAGTACCAACTCTTCATCACTGTCTTCATCTGAATCTGCATCATCAGAATCAATGTTAGATTTTAAGGCTAATGACCTCTTACCTTTGGATTCATTTTCCTCATTTATTTGCTCTATCTCATAGGATTGAAGAGTTCCTATGAGTTCATCAATAGATAATGGCATGATTCTCTGAGTTTCTCGCAGTGAGGTCTTGATGTTGTTCCATTCCTTTGAGAGTCCTCTCAGTAGCTTGTTAACTTTCATAAGTCTAGAGACTAGATTCCCTTGATATGGAAGACCATTCACAAATTTTTGGCTATTAGAGATTCTAGGATAGCAAAATATTGAGAGATATAGGTCTAGAGACCGAATCCCCTTATTCGGTGCACAATTCGATTTATTCCTGCCCCATTTGTTATCCTAGAAGCCTGCCAAGAGCCTCTCCTTGTCCAGGCCCTTTGGCCCCAGTGATCACTCCCCTCCCTCATCGGACCGGGTTGTTACATATAATGTTTTAATAAGATATACAATTGAAAATCTAGACATTTGAGCTTAAGGTGTGAATATGCCCAAGAACGTATGTGTGAGGTCAAGTAAGTTACATTAACAAAAGGATTCTCGAGAGAAATAGTCATGTTAAATCAATTGGAATGGATCTTTAGACATATGTCATATAGTCTCTATTAGTGGTAACCCAAAAAATTGTATCTCGATTAATTTTTTCTTAAAGTTTCAATGGGAAAGAACAAGCTAGTGATAAGAAATTGGAAAACGCATTGAAAATTCACTTAAGATGACTAAAATCAGTGGTAAATCAGAAACGAGGATGAGTATGTATGTAACATCCCCAATTTGGACCAAGACGATCAAAGGCAAATGGTAATGGAATTGGCGAGCGGTCCGATCGGTGGGTCGATAATGGAATGGATAGTACGGTCGGAATGAGTGTACTGAGGATTGGTTATGGCTCGATTGAAAGATTGTCCATGGATTAACCAAGGGATCGATAATGAAATGGCTCCTCAATCACGCAAGCCGATTAGAGTGATCTGACCATGGATCGGCCTTTTGACTATAAGGGTTGCTAGTGGGACAGTCCGGGATGACCATGGATCAGTGCCGTGCGGGCATGTGTAGGTCACGAGTGATTTCGCTCGGCCATGCATCTGTCGCGGATGACCATGGATTGATTTCATAGTACTTGATTCCACGCGGCTACATGACAACCGAGGGTCGATCATGGATCATTGATGCTTAAACATGGACTGATCGCAAATTGGCCATGGATCGTTGTGTTAAGTTGGAAAGGCCATGGACGAGCCATGTGTTAGGCCAAAAGCCTTGTGGCTTAATCGCGGACTAGGTTTTGTGTCGGTCGCGCAAGCTAGGCCTTGTGCATGTCAGCTAGGCCACGAACCGGCCCTGTGCCCAACCCTGTGCCAGTCATTATGCCTGACACAAGTGCCCATCAGATCCGACTCCAACCTAGTTCCATGCCAAATAGACTTGGCCACGAGCCATGTATTGTGCTCGTCCGTGAGCCACTATATGTGTTCGGTCCATGAACCGGTCCCTCGCTTGTGTGGCTCAGCCTTGCGCTCAGCATACTGTCCGTGCGGCCCGGCACCGTACTCGTGCACTCAGCTCTGTGCCCATGCAGCCAGCTCAGCGCCTGTATAGCCTAGCAATGTGCCCGACCCTGTGCCTGTGTGACCCGACCGTGTGCCTGGCCCCACGCTCGGTCAGACCCGATCGAACAGGTCTCGTGCCTGGTCAGTTTGGTTGGTCCGGCCTTGCGCCGTTCAACCCGATCTTTGGCTCGGTTGTGTCCAATCACATTCGGACATATTTTTACACCAAACCTCGATTCCAAATGGGATGGTCAATCGTTGATGGCAATTGAAACCTCTAATTACCTTAGTTCCTTATTAAGTCAAGTTTTAGTGAAAATGGGGTGTTCAAAGGAAGTTATGCTATTAGATTAGCAAGGACCCCAATTATTGAGTGTTAATGATAGGGCCATATGATTCACGCCTATAGTGCTTCTTGGGACAAGAAGACAAGTTGATTTAGTCAAGTCAATGGCTTTATTAGAAACTTATCTTGCAAGTTGGCTTGGCTAACTTATCTTGCAAGTTGGCTTGGATAACTTACCTTGCAAGCTGGCTACCTTATCTTGCAAGTCAGCTTGGCTAACTTATCTTGCAAGTGGGCTTGGATAACTTACCTTGCGAGTTGGCTTGGCTAACTTACTTGGCAAGTTGGCTTGGATAACTTACCTTGCAAGTTGACTAACTTCTCTAGCAATTTGGCAAGAGGCATATAAATAGAGGAGCCCTCTCTTGCATTTTCACCTCTTTGGTTCACCATTCCACTATCACCACTCTCTCTCTCACGCCCTCACTCTCTCTTGGTCGCCCTCTCTTTCTTGGCCGTGCCCTTGCCCGCGCCCGTGCGAGTGCTGCACCGTGTCCTTATCGCTCGGCTCACCCCTAGGCCACACTCGGCCACGACCTTGGAGGGTAGTAAGTAGACTTACTAAACCTTGGCTAGGGTGCCATGTTACATTGTTGGGCGAGTCATGTTCTTGTTGTACTTGCGTGGATTCCGTTGTTTGTGAAATGCTTGATATAGCTTACTACGCATGTTTATGCAATTTGTAAGGTTTGCTCATGTATTCGGTGTCATGTGTGAGAGCACGCCCCGGGCCATAAATGAATCTCGCTTGGTTCAGATCGGCGTCAAGACATGTCGAAACGAACCTTGCTTGGAGGATCGATATTGAGGCGTACCGATCCAAGCTTTGCTTGGTATAGGTTGGCGCCATGACCAGTCGGTTTGGGCCACGAGCTTGGTTTCGTGCTCGGCATGACTTAAGACTTTAGAGGCAACATTGCATGATACGCACTTCGTGTGAAGTACTCAAATTGGTTTAATGCTTGTTGGCATGTTCGCACAAGGGAAAGGTATAGCCGTCGCCCTTGATTAGGGGACTTTGCCGATTAAGTTCGGATGAATAGCTGTCGCCCTTGATTAGGGGACGTTGCCCGATTAAGTATGGATGAATAGCCGTCGCCATTGGATTAGGGGACGTTGTCCAGAGAATTTCCAAAAGAACCGTACTAACGATTGAGATAATGAATCCCTCGTATGCATGCTTTTAGTTGAGATGTTGTTACTTGAATAGAAAGGCAAGTTGAGATCATCTTATGCACAAAAACAAGTGTGTTTGAAGCATCTTTGCTATTGATATGCTATCAATTGATGTGTCTATGACATGTGATTAGTTCGATGGCGAGGCGTCCTCCTATCTGGAGTTTAGTGAGTTTTACTTACTGAGTCCTTGACTCACTCTGTTATTTTTTAGATTTGTAGGTATGAAAATCTCACACCAATTTTGGGAGCTGTAGTCACGCTAGAGAAGATAGGAATTTCCCCCATCTTACGTGGATACATGTAGTGTATTGAAAAGGGGAAAAAGCCCGTAGAAATGGGTTTGTAGAATACACTCATGTAATAAATAGGTCATCCTGTAAATTTAAGGTTTGCTCATGATGTTTATCTTAACCCCGTTGTTTGTTTGATTGTCCCGAGTTTATACTTTCGCTTGTTCGTAACGATAAGATAAAATTGAATAGGACGTCATGCTATTAATGTGAAGATAAAAGAAACGGGACGGCGACGTGTCTGTAATGTCGCATTAACCTCGAGGTAAGGATGTAACAATGTATGTTCTTACCCAATTTATCTTGTTGAAATTTAGAAATGAAAAATAAAAGTGCCTATTGAAGCAAGCAAAAGGAACTTGATCTATATGAACATGGGGAGTGAGGTTGTGTGGTTTATTTTTGTAAAATGTTCATGAAAACTTGGAGGAAATATAAGGACTTGAGAGTACTAATGGGATGTTGTATTCTGTGTGATGTTATCGGTTTGGGAAAAATGACACAAATGGTATATGAACTTTGGTGTATTAAACAATGTCGTCTTTGGACTTTTAATTTGATCAATTTGATCCTTGAACTATTAGTAAATGCTCAATCTGATATCTAAATTATAAAAAAATGTTCAATATCGTCCTATCGTTAATTTAAGTTTACGAAATCTATTGATGTGGTTTTCAATCAGTTAAGTTTGGACGTGGACAAAAAAAAGTTATAAATGAATTATCCAAGTAAGACATCTATCTCAAATCAAGATATAACAATCTCTGTCATCAAATAACGATGGACATGTCAACGCCTTAATTTATCATTAAACGTAAGAAGTCCCAAATGATTATAGACCGCACTCGTTTGAATTAAGAAAATACACCATTTCATTTAAGAGATACAACAAGATAACGGGGCGAGTGCTTTACATGTTGTTACAACTGCACACAATCATCTTCCATGTTGTCATCTGTTCGTCAATCGATTTTTTTCATTTTGAACATTTTCAAGAAAATTCGAGAGAAATTAAAAGTAAATAACACTCGTATTACTTCTTGTTTGCGTTCGGTGATTTTGTCGTATAATATAAGTGACTTTGCCTAAATCCAGAAGCAATGTGATGCGGTAAAATTATCACTTTTTACAAAAGTGGTTACACATCTCGAAGTCGATGGTTTCCATTCAATCCTGCATTAGTACTTCTTTTAATTTCAAGAAAAAGAGAGAAAATATATTTTGAAAATGGGGAAAAATGGTCACTTGGCTTGGAAAAAAAAGTTTGGAAGAAAGCAGCTTCTCTTTGGGAAGCCTCACTTTGACATGTAGATATGTGCACCAATCCAATGAGTCATCAATACGTTGAAAAGTGGGAGTGAGGTCACCATGTCGGCATCAAATTGGACTTCTATGCATGTGCAAATGACCTCGAAAGCGACCTCCACGGTCGAGCTTTCAAAAGGGGTTGCGTCCCATGCATTGAAGGTTGGGAAAGGCATGTGAGATTTGACATTTGAGTGGGACTGTTTGAGAGATTCATGGGACCATTAGCTTTTGAAGTTCGTGCAGGGGAATGGCGTGGGACTTCATCAGACCACAGGGTCCATCATGGTCATCAAAGTCGATATCACTTTAGTTGACAATCAGGTTGATGGAGTTTTACAGCCCCCAAATTGCCCTTAAATTTCACTGTTAAACTACTCTTTATCTTCATAATTTTCTGCCGTGAATGCTGATCCTAGCTTTGTGCTATTTTCCTTTTGACCTCAAGCCACGTCTCGCTCCATTCTCTCAATCCGGTGAAAAGCAAGCCATTCACATTAGAATTGAGAAATTTGTATAGAATTATTTTTGGCCCGAAGACAAATAATAGCATCAAATCAATAAAATATGGTAAGATGGAATTCTGCACGTTAAGTGCATTACATTTTATGGAATGGGTCTTTTCTTTTTCAAAATAGAATTGTATGGTTTTGCTGAGATAGTGAAAGTTGAAAGAAAATAGACTTTTAGACATGAAGTGCACTAAATTTAAAGGAACAAGTCCATCCATTTTCCCATAGAAGTTTAATATTTTTGCTGAAAAAGTGAAATATTAAAGGAATATCTTCGAAACGTTGACGTGCATACAAATTTTTATTCATATTGTTATTTTTGTACACGCAATAAAATCGATTATGTGCAATAATTATGAAGTAGAGAGAAATACTTCCATATATTTAACTATACCATGTTTCATATTCACATACAAAATTAATTTGGCTACACAATATAATGTGATTTTTTTTTAAAAGTGTAATATTTAAAAACAATTAAAGATAAAACCCGTGCGAAGATGGACCCTAGCACTAGTATTATAGTAAGACAGACTTTTGAAAGTAAAATGCACTAAAATAGATAGAATCAGGCTAATGGATCTTTTCCTTTTCAAAAAATCAATATTTTGTATGTTTACATATATGTTATAGTAAGTGAACAATGGACATTAAACTAAATTAAATGGGATGAGACCTTTCTTTTTCGAAAAAATAAATTAAGGAGTTCTCCCAGCAAAGTGATAATTAAAGGAAATTCTTTTAAATTTCAAATGTGCATATACATATTTAGTTGTATTATTATTAGCATATGAGCAATTAAATTGACTATGTATTATTATTAGCATATTATAGTAAGATAGACTTTTGAAAGTAAAATGCACTAAAATAGATAGAATCAGGCTAATGGATCGTTTCCTTTTCAAATAAAAATCAATGTTTTGTATGTTTACATATATGTTATAGTAGGTGAACAATGGAAATTAAACTAAATTAAATGGGATGAGACCTTTCTTTTTCGAAAAAATAAATTAAGGAGTTCTCCCAGCAAAGTGATAATTAAAGGAAATTCTTTTAAATTCGAAATGTGCATATAAATATTTAGTTGTATTAGCATATAAGCAATTAAATTGACTATGCTAGGTAGAGGTAGTTATGAAGTAGAGAGAAATATTTTAAAATATCTAACCATGTCATGATTCATGTGCACATAATAAAATTGATTCGACTTTGCACAGTGCAAGAGAATATAATAAGAAAGAAGTACTTCAAAATTCTCAACTATATGATACGTGTATATATATATATATATATATATATATATATATATATATATGAGAATTTCCAAAAAAGTCTTAAACCTATTGTAATTGTACCAATTCAATCCTAAACTTTTTTTTTTTGCTAATTGAGTCCTAAACATTTTGCGTTAGTGTCAGTTCAGTCCATCCGGATAATTTTTGTTGGAAATTACTGACATGGATGCTAGCAGTTCTACGTGACGGAGGCGATGCTGATGTGGAATATTTTTATAATATTTTCTATATTTTTATTTTATTTTTCCTTTATTTTTCCTTCCTTCTTCCTCTGTCTGGCTAGGGTGAGCCTTGCCCAGCCCCCTCACCTCTGGTCGGTCGCCGAGGTTTGGCGACCGGCCGGAGGAAGAAGGAAGAAAAAAAAAAAAAAGAAAATAAATAAATAAATAAAATTCAAAAAATATTAAAATATTATTAAAAATTGCTTACGTCAGTGCCGGCTCACCACGTAGGATGGCCGAAATCCCTGTCAGTGGTTTACGGTTAAAATTGGCCGGATGGACTGAATTGGCAAAAATGCAAAATATTTAGGATGTAATTGGCCAAAAAAAGGTTTAAAACTGAATTGGCACAATTGCAATAGGTTTAAGATTTTTCTGGTAAAAATTTTCCCGTATATATTTAGTTCCGCTACTTACAACACATAAGAACCAATTCTCACATTCATAGAATTAGAATGTGCAAAAGTACAATATGAGTTTTTAGTAATAATTGAAGTAACAATCAACAAGTAATTCATAGAAATTTCAAGGTAAAACGCACGCGAGGCTTGGGCAATAACGCCAGAAGAAATTGATGCTTGTACGGAACTGAGATCTCATCGTGGCCCAACCGAAGCGCCTACTGCCCAACGAGTTGCCTTCGCGTCTGCCGACGTTGTTGAACACCTACTCTGCCGCACACTCGGCCTTCAAGAACCCAAACCAAACCCAAAGAATGGTAGATATAACGAGTCGGTAGTTATCAGCAGATGCAACAGTGGATAAAGGGTTGCAGTTATACGTTGTTCTCGCTGCTGAGACACTCGAAAGGTCCAATCTTTCGGTTATAGGTGATCTTGTTCTGTTCTGGGTCGGGCCAAGTTTTGAAAGAATGACCTGTTTCGACGCCGTGAGCAGCTGGTGGAGAAGCCACGGGACGTGGCGAATGGTGTACCTTCTCTTCCTGGGTCAGGTCGTCTCTTTCGTAATGGCACTCGGGAGCTTCTCTTCTTCTCTGATAGCTGATCTCGGTAACAACTGAAAGAGAGTACTAGTTTTTTTTGTCCCATTACTTGGTTTCTTGAAATTTGCCATGACGGTGAATGATAGAATGCGTTAATGTGATGATTCGAGTCAAGTCGTCTTGGTTTTTGGCGAAATTTGTGCAGGTGTGGATGCGCCTCTCACTCAGATGTTCTTTGCTTATTTAGCTCTGGCTCTGGTTTTCGGAAGCATCTTGCTTTACAGGCGACGCAGGCTTCTGGTATGTTCGCTGTTTTGTTCTTCTCCGTGTACAGAGAGTCAATCAGTTTTTAAGTACGAGACTTCGGCCAAGCCAAGCTACTGTGCTCTGTTAAGAAATTGGCATGTTTTTCACTCGGTTGGCAAGTTCAAATGCTGAATCTAACATGCAACTCGTTGATATGGAATTTCATCTTTTAGGAGATTTTTATTTTTGACAGGTTTCATGGTACTGGTATCTGCTTTTGGGAATAGTTGACGTCCAAGGAAATTATTTGGGTGAGTTGAAAAGGTCTCTCTCTCTCTCTCTTCCCGAGAAAAACAATTTCTCTTTAAGCAATTGAACGGCAGTACCATTGTCCGATTAGCAGTGAAGTAACACAAATCACGCAAAATCACCCTTCGCGTTTTGTCTGTACAGGAACTTGATTCTCTGCCCATAAGGAATGGCATCTTTTTACAGTTTACTTATCACTCACACTTCTTGATGGCAGTTAACAAGGCATACCAGTACTCATCGATTACGAGTGTGACACTTCTGGATTGCTGGACAATAGCGTGGGTCCTAGTCCTGACCTGGGTGTTTCTAGGAACTCGGTACTCGCTGTTGCAGTTGTTTGGAGCCGCATTGTGTATTCTAGGCCTTGGCTTAGTGCTTCTGTCTGATGCTGGAGTGGGAGGAGGAGGTGATAGATTTATTATTTTGAACCAAACGTTTTTCCAACTTCTGCATACAAGATGAACTTGCAAGTTGACACACAAATTATCTTGGATTAGTTCATGTTGATAGCATATGGACATTTTGGTCTCAACTGTCAGTTGGTTCTCTAGAGTCATAGCAATTCGACATGTTTATCAAAGAAAATTGTCATCTTCTTTGTAAAATACAACATCAATCCAAATGTATGATCAGAATTTTCTATTCAGGCGGTTCAAAACCTCTTTTGGGAGACATACTTGTTATTGGTGGGACTGTCTTCTATGCCATTAGCAATGTCGGTGAGGTCAGTGAATGCTAATGTAATCTACTTCAGTTTTTAGATGGCGATATACGTGGAATATCTCAGACTCCAAAGACTCTGATTAACCTTTTCTAAGTTTCTCATAGACTTATTAATTCCTCATTTTCCTTTTTAGTACTGCAGGAATTCTGCGTAAAGAAAAAGGATCTAGTGGAAGTAGTGTCCATGATTGGACTTTATGGATCACTAGTCAGTGTGGTTGAGATGTATCCTCCATGTTGGTGCTAGAAAATAGATGCTGGAAATGCGGGTGCTTATTTACAGAAAGTGTCCCATCTAAAGCTTGAGCTTCGACCTGCTTGTACTCTCTTGCAGTCAGTGATTTGTATCTCATTCATATGTTGCGAATATGGTTGGGGAATGTTACTTATGCTACTGGATGGTGACATTAATCTTATTCCTTAATTCTGATTAGATCCATTTTTGAAAGGCAGAGTATTGAATCTATCACGTGGTCTACAGAACTTGTGAGTAAGAAGTACTTTTAAACCTCCTCATCACTATTCTTGTTCAAATTGTTTAAAGTTCAATTATGGCCTTTTGAGTCAATGTACAGTAGGAAAGCCTCCTAACTAAAATCATCTTGTGCCTTTTCAATTATCCATTTAAATATTGTTATTTTGGTAATCCACCAATGAGTCATTCTTCTTAATGACAACATCAACCAATATGCATGTTTGGCTCCCCCCAAAAGGAAAAAAAAAACGATATGCCTGTAGCTGTCTGGCAAGGGTATCATTGAGTTCTAGCCATTACTTGAAAGGGCATATAGTACAAACTTTCATGAAAACATGAGTGGTGTAAATGTCAAGAGAGTGGTAATTTCAACTTTTTTTTTGGCTGATAAGTTTTTACCTAGAAAATTAAGCATGCTTACGAATGGCATATCAAGTTGACATTCTTCCTGTCTTTTCTCTGGACATACCTTAATTTATGGTACCACCTCCGATTACTGGTAGTAGACTTTGTGTTCCGTGAGTATATTTTGCTCTTTGTACCTCGTGTTCCATTGACTTGCACATCTCAGATTCTCCAGTACTTTGCCCTCGATTTCGATTTCTAAGCCCTCTGCTTCTGTTTCAGGTACTAGCTTTTGTTGGTTATGCTCTGTCATGCTTTGCATTCTACACATTTGCTCCTTCAGTCCTGAAGGTACTCTTGCTCTTTTGGTGCCAGTAAATCTTGCAGTGTGGTTATGTACATATGTACACTCCCACGATCTACTTTAGAGCTAATGTTGAATTGTCCTGACAGAAAGTATCAAATATCTTCCTAGACTTATGATAGTTCGAGTTAAGTTCATTTTTTCTCCTCCTCTGATGTACATGGCAGCCATATGAAACATTGTGATTGATGCAATTATTTACCGCTCTGCATCTTCTTCCATCTTTATTGGAAATATATATATTTTTGGTGTAATCTTATGGTGAGATCTCTAATATAATGACAAAAGAAATGAGATAAAGCCATCCTTCACTAAATGTTTGCTAAGAAGTAAATCTCCGTATCTCTAACGAGAATAAGTTGCCTACAGATGAGTGGAGCCGCAATGTTCAATCTCTCTCTACTCACATCTGATATGTGGGCAGTTGTTGTACGCATCCTCATCTATAATCAGCAGGTACAATCATTCACATTATTTGGTTTCCATCGGCAGCTTTTAGTTTCATATTTGACACCATGATAGCATTATGTACCTGCATAACCAGATCAATATTCACCCTTCTTTCAGGTTGACTGGTTATACTATCTTGCTTTCGCCATCGTGGTAGTTGGCTTGGTCATTTACTCGAAAAAGTACGTGTCATGTCGTATCCACAGAATGTTCCTCTCCATTTTTTTAGTTTACAGTCCTCGATATGCCTGTATTTCTTGCATAGATGCAACTTTATGGTGCATATTCTCATGCGTATCCCAGCCAATCGACCATTTTCCATTGGCCAAGTGCAAGTATCCATCACAGGAAAGAAATTCTGTCAAGATGAAGTAACTGAATTATTGAGCAACTTGTGCTCGTTAGCACTAACCTTTGATTGCAGTTTAGAAAAATAACCTGCTTCGAGGAGCGTAACCTTTGATTCTTTTTCTTTTGAATAATAGCTAGAAATTCCGTTCTTTCTCATTCAATCGGTTGGCTAAGAAGCGATCTGACTCTTAGATAATAACTCGAGTCAAGACAGTGAACCACCATCCATTCCGAAGAGAGCCTGGGGTTGTAATCCCAAAACAATGAGTGACCCCAAATAGAAAGGCCATGCCTCCATTTAATGAAAACCTGAAAAAGATAAAAGAGTAAGGGTGTGTCTGGATGTACATTTACCTTTTGTTTTTGCTTAATCTAAATCTTGTGACGCACGCACTTGACTTCTTATTAATCCTAAGCACTTAAAATTTTCATAATGTGCAAATGTGGAAACGTAGATTGACATATTTTTTTGATAATTTTTCTATATTTGGATAATTTGTTTTTGGCATGAGTCAAAAAGTACTTTTTATTGGAACTTAATTCTAAACAAACCGACCCTAATATGAGAGGGATTCAAAGAGTTGTTATAAACTGTGTGACAAACTATATGTGAGAATTTAAACAAGTAGATAATATTCGGCATTAATAAGATTCTCCTGCATCAATTTGTGAATTGTTTTGTAAACCAACCTTTGTATCTCTAGCATTAATCAAAGATAAAGACAATAAAGGCAATATCAAAGGACCTGTGTTTATGGTTATCGGTTGGCTGAATTTATCCGGGGTGCTTTCTTTTGTCTTGTTGAATCAAAGGAATTCTTACGGGGTCTGTACATGACTATTTGTGACTGCAATTCACTCTCTAGTCTTAAGCATCCCATGCCATTTACTTAGAGTAATTAAAGTATGAGAGATCATCCCATTTTTTGACCTACTCATGTTACATCATTATATTTAATAACAGAAGTTTCAAAACATTAGGAGGGAAGTGTAACTCCATCTATCCTGCTTGGAAAAACCAGTTAGGGAATGTCATGCTTAAAGTTGCAATGATGGTGGCATCTTTTGCTGGTTAATATATGAGTTGGGACAGCATCAATTTGTATGATCCTTTAAACTATGACCCCACAAGAGTGCTTAAGTTTTATATAGATGTGCCTCGTTCTGAAAGTGTTTTCGTGCAAAGTTGATGGTGTTTTCGTTGTCCAGCGAGAAGGAACCTGAAGTTGTACATGCCATTGAGGATGGAAACCTGACACATTATCAAGTGCTTAACAATGAAAGTGCAGTTTCCCCTGAGGAATCTTCGACCTAATGATGCAAGTTGCCACTTTACATTGCAGTTGACTGTCCACATCCTAGTAAACTCAATGGGTAATTACTAAAACCTTCATCATGGCTTGAATAGATTAGATTTTAAGTGCAGAATTCCTTGACGAGCTTGAGATCGTTACATTCTGATGTGCAGGACAGACTGAAATTTCTACCCCTAACTGGTGCATCCAGTTGTTTAACCTAATTGTGCTTACAGAGAGAGGCTCTGCTTTGGCATGATGTGATCAACTTCCACTGGGTCACCAAAACCATGGTATGGCCACATTCTATATGTGAGGTTCTAGTTACATCATGTTGCTGAGCAGAAAAGGCAATCTATACACGAGAAAGTCTGAAGCAAGAAGCTAGGGCTTCTTTAATGCAGAATGAGTAAATAAAATTGATTTAGGCCCTGAATTTGTTGTGAGATTCACATGAATATATTGCTGAATGCAGAGAAACTATTACTTGGTCATTTGGATTACTCACCCATTTTGATGTGGCAGTGTTTCCTGCAGTCATTATGTACTTGTATAGCTAGTAAAACGTACAGTTGATTCCATCAACACATGTTATGTGGTGGTCTTCTTCATCAACAGGGATCATTCCTAACAAGAGCACATGCAAAGATCCCACAGAGAAGACGGGAGGGTCATCGACCCAATCGACTAGATCGATCATCTTCTTTAAATGGACTGCAACCTGACTTGCACGTTCACTAGCACTTCTTCTATTTGACTGAAACATCATTCTCATAAGTCTCTTTGCTCTCCCTTTCTCATTTCTGACAACAAAATCTCAGCTAAGCAGCCCTGAGTGTAGTCCCCATTATCAGCTGTTTCTTGCCATCCCTGGCTATCTGCTTGTGTCAAGGCCTCTCTAACTGCCATTATTCATGCAGTTTATGGGTCTTCAGTCCTCACTGATATGAGTATTCCTGCCCACTCCATTTCTGGCCATCACCCCAAGTAGGTCATCCTATATTTTTTGGGGGGAAAGAATCCGTGACCCCTTGAAAGTAGGCTTGTCGATTCTTAACACGAAACGAGAAGAAAGAGACAACTCTACCACCACATAATTTTAGTGAGAGACTCGAAATCTACACATTTTGACCAGAGAAAAAACAATTTATTCATCCGATTGAAACATTTTGGAAACAACCCGTGCTAAGGTGAACACGGCGATACAGCCCCGAATTGATAACCTTTGTCTGCATGTAATAGACCTTTTATAGAGATCACAGCATAACAAGTAAATATCGTAGTGCTTATGGCCTTGTAATTGTGATAAAGCCGTGATGCGACAGTTACCAATCTCTCACTCGAGTTCACCACTTCCATGGTACGACTCGTGTGCCGTGCCACTTTACGACATATCCTCGTGGTAAAGTATAAAAACGTTGACTGTACAATGTTAAGACATAACGTCGTAGACAAGGCTCCAAGAAAGGCATTCTTGATATAATCAGTTGAAGTCATCTACAAGGCCATTCTCCATTCCTTCTGCATTCTTATCGGTAAATTGCTCTTCCAGCCATCTCTGTCTACCGAAGTAATCTGCTCTTTCTTCTGGTGTTGTCGTCGGCCGGCTACTCGCCAGGAATGGAGAGAGATGAGACTCTTTTCTTTTGGATTCCACCTGCAATCTAAGATTCCTACTTTGATTAACGTAGGGTAAACTTGGCATGAATTATTAGGTAAAATGATCGAATGACCCCTCAGTCACTGAGATTGTGGGGAGGAGTCCTACATCAATTTGTCATGAAAGTATGAATACAAAGGGGGACCATCCCGCACAAAAATGACTTCATTAAACCCCAAACTAGTATAAATGAAACTATGAAAGTGTTTAATTATATATTACTCATTATTTTCACTCTTTTAGCAATATCTTTTTATTTTGTTCAATTTTGCAAGGGCGGTGCTATTTCCACCCTTATTTTGACTAAAACGCTCCTTTTTAAAGTAATTGACCAAAATGCCTCTCTCTCTCTCTCTCTCTCTCTCTCTCTCTCTCTCTCTCTTCAAAGGCGATAAGTGCATTCAAAGTCCTAAACTTATCACGAAAGTGCAATTGAGTTATAAAACTTTTATAATGTGCAATTAAGTCCTAAAACTTGCTAGGAAAGTGTAATTGAGTCCTAAAACTTTCAAAAAGTGCAAACAAGTCCTAAAACTTATCACGAAAGTGCAAACAAGTCCTAAAACTTGTCAAATTGATTCAATCAAGTCCTTCCATTGATTGTACATTTTGAAAGTTTTAGGACTTGATTACACCTTTGTGATAAGTTTTAGGACTTGATTGCACCTTCGTGATAAGTTTTAAGACTTGATTGTACTTTTTGAAAGTTTTAGGACTTAATTGTACTTTCGTGACAAGTTTTAGGACTTGATCTCATTTTTTGAAAGTTTTAGGACTCAATTGCACTTTCCTGACAAGTTTTAGGACTTCTAGTACACTTATCCCCTCTTCAAAGTATCATTTCCTTTTTTCATCGAACGCACCAACAAAACTAACTTTATTTTTATCATTTCTCTCATCAGTTTCGCAATTGGATCATGTGATCACTTTGCTTAGAGAAGTTATTAATTTTAATTTATGGTATCATATTAGTAATCAATGCTACATAGAAGATTAGAAAATTTTATTTATGATGGCTTATGAACACAATTAATTGCCTCTTTTTCATTAGATAATTTGAGTGAAACTATATTTCAAAGTTGAAAATTAAATTTCAATCTAATTATGTCGATCAAAAATGGAAAAAAATGATCGAAGTATGGATAGGTTAATTTCTTAGAAGCATGATCAAACATTAAACATGTGTATAATTAGACCACATCGAAACAAATGATAAGGTACAAAGAAGAAAAAAAGAGACTTCTTCTTGTTCTACTTCTATCATGGAGAAAGTAATTAATATCGATTATAATTTCAATGTAATAGCAAGTGGATTAAACCTTCAAAAATATTCTTAAAACTTTACTCTGGAATACAATGGGAGTCTGAAAGTGAAGAAGGTGTAACTAGATTTTCAATCTTCATCTTACAATTCGAATTAAATTGGGAAAGCACAAAATAAGTGATGTTTCGCCTTAGAAACCTACAAATTTATTCTGGAAAAAACACACATACGATTAAGATCGGCTAGATAATTATAGATTGAAATTTACATTTCAACTTTGAAACTTAGATTCACTCAAATTATTTGAATAAAAAATGGGGTAATATCACAAAAAATCCTAAACTTGTACACTTGTGACAAATTTAACCTAAATTAATTTTTTGACCATCAAAAATCCTAAACTGGTACACATATGACAAATTTACCCCAAATTAATTTTTTGACCACAAAAAATCCCAAACTTGTATATTTGTGATAAATTTACCATTCGTTAAATTGAATTAATAGCACGAAAAATTACAGACCAGTACACCTATGATAAACAAAGGATAAAACCCAAAACCAGTACACCTTTTGACTACCACCCGTCATTCAACTTAGCAATTTGATAATAAAATTTAACGAAAATTAATGGAGAGTAAATTTGTCACAAGTGTACCGGTTCGGGGTTTTTGATAGTCAAAAAATTAGTTTATGATAAATTTGTCACAAGTGTACCAGTTTGAGGTTTTTCGTGGTATTAACTCATAAAAAAATAGGCAATTAATTCTGTATTCAAAAACCTTTATAAAGGTTACGAATGTACCGATCTTTCCGGACTAGAATTAGTATAGGAAAAGTATTTGTAGCTAGTATTCAATGTAGATTACATTTGGAACTCGGATCCAATTGCTTCACGTGGGATGAGCACCCTTATTAGAATCATATAAGAAAATGTTAATAGCTATTTAGCCTATTTGTACGTATTCACGTGTAGCACATGTGGTACATAGTCCTTGGAATTTCTTTTTTTTTTTTTTTGCACAATAGTTAATGCTACCTAGCGTCTCTATTAGAAAAGATCAAGTGGCAAATCTCAAGTAATCGATGTTTCACTTTGCTTTTATATTCTAATCCTAGCGTTTCCCACAATTCCCTCCCTTTTTGGATATTAAAATTCCTAACATTTCGATACGTTCCGATTGAAATATATCGATCGACAAGAAAAAAAAAAAGATAATGCAAAGCTCACACGATCCTGTGAACATTTTTTTAGTCGAGATAATGATGTTTATTCCGACTTTTTATTTAACAAGTACGAGTGTTTCTCACGTTGCTCCTCTTCTTTTTGCTTTGTTTGTGCTTGACTCCTTCTATGCTTTATGTTTACTAATTTATCCAATCCTTATCTACTCCTCTAAGATAATCTATATATATTGGCCAAAACACCCTTTGTCTCACCTTTAGATTTCCTAATTTACTATTTATTTCTTTCTACGGTAATAACCCATGTCATATAAAACCACCCACTTTTTTTTTCTCTCCTCGCTTTCAGACTTCCTAAAAAAATATCCTTACTTTCTTTATCTCGTACTACTTATTTCATATGTAGCTACTCATTTTCTTTTGATACATAATTACGTAATCATACGCATGTCCGTAGTGCGTATTTTAACCATAGTTTAAGGGTGTGTTCGTTTTGCGAAAAATGAGTGATTTGAAAATATTTTCTGAAAAACGATTACTTATATCATTTAGATAAATCGGTCAATGGAAAATACTTTCATCATTGATACCAATCTAAGCATAACTATTCTCGTAGGCGATGAAATTTTATTTATTTATTTATTTTTCTAAACGATATAAGTAATTATTTTTCGGAAAATATTTTCCATATCACTCATTTCCGCAAAACGAACGCAGACCAAGTAAGCCGTGAATGCCTCACCTTCCTAATTTGAGATTGAGATAAAGGTAAAGTATGCCGTTAATCTCTTATCTTTCCGCTCTTATAACATGTTAAATTCATATTCTTCAATTAGACCGACCTTTTCAATTAATTAGCTTTTCAATAATTCCAAAACGTTCTCACTTTTTTTTATTCACATGCAACCTATGCACTTTTCGTCTAGCTAGAGCAATAACAATATTTGAATTGACCCTTTATTAGACCCAAGAGTTCAAGGCTAAACGTAAACTTTAACTCTGTTTTACGAATCTATCAATTGATGGAATATTTATAAATTAAATAATTGAATAAATTTTGGGGAAGAAAAAAGAATTGCGATCCCTAAAAAGTAGGAGATTCTTTTTAAATTTTATAATAATATAGAAAAGTATAGATTAAAAGTACATAAAGATGATTTTCTCCACTCCTACGGTCTTACTCAAATATGAGTATTTGCTAGTTGTAAGTGAGAATTTAGTTTTTTCCCTAAATTTGGACTGAATCTATTTCCACTGCCTGAAACTTTCTTTTATTTAGTTTTTCATATGTTTATTATCTGGTTTATTTTGGCATTTTGTCCCAATAAACAACAATATGAGCTCCTATAATTGGGCAACTAATTTCGAATTGCATGAGTCGTCTTTTTTTTTTCTTTAAGGGTCTGTTTGCTTCACGGAAAATGAAAGTTTCGAAACATATTTTCCTAAAACTAGCCGTCCATATCGCCCTAAATAATTAGTCAATAAACAATGTGTTCATTATCGACAACAATTTAAGTCTAAATAATTTTCATGAACGATGAAAATATTTATCGTTTATCTCATCAACAAGATGACCATTTTGCTTTTCCCAATTTTGGCCTTTCAATGCTACAAAGTCCAAAAGCTAAAATCTAATATGTTCTCGACTTTTGGGATATCTATGCGGTCATAAATCTTTTCTTCACAACCTTGGATATTACATCGGATTAACGGATGTATTAGGCAACAAATACACAACCCCAATAATCTTGTCATTTTCGACTAATCCTCCGATCGAGCTGATGGATCATGCGATGGCTCCATCAAGTTCTATTGTCACGTATTATGCAAAGTTCTGGCGGATCGCACCATGCAAATAGTTGTCTTGACGTGATGTAATGGATTAGCAAAGTGACCGTGTTGACTAGGACACCCACCACCTTAGTGTAGTATTGAAGATAAGGTGTTGGTCAAACCGAGGCAACAACTACGGGAGCCAAAGCCAATGAAGAACGCCAAACTTTGTCATCTTGGTAAGCATATCTACGGTTGGATTCTTTGAGTAACAAATTTAATCGCTTCTTTTTCGGATTTTAGTGATTGGGTGATTGACCAGCTTTCACGCATATCGAATAATTCCTTTTCTTAGATAGGTCATAAGTTGACGGGTAGCGTTTGATGGGCTTCTAATAGCCAAGCTTTCGCGCATCTCGAATAATTCCCTTCCTTAGATAAGTTATGGGTTGACGGGTGGCATTTGATGGGTTTCTAATAGCCAAGAACGAAGAACAAGATCGTGGGACGAGCGAGGGAAAGAGAAGGGCTAGGAGACTTCCTTAGTGACAGTGACTTTGGATAATTTTTTACTGCGACATAGGTTGGATCAAATTTGATGTCACCTTGGAAGTGATTACAAAGCAAACGCGAAAAGGGACGGTTTTTCGAGAATGTATAGGCGATCAAGATACGTTTTCTTAAGTAATGGGAAACTTTTCAAAGTAGACACCTGAATTGAGAGCATCTCAATGGAAGGGGAGTGCATTGGCGCCACCTAGACCCATCAAATAGATGGATTGGATCGAAAATGATCCAACCCATTTTTATATAATGCAAATCTAATAACCCATATATTTAACCCAAACTCATATCCTAACTGAGGTGAGAGCATGGAGCGAGCGAGTGCGAGATCGAGTATGAGCGAGAGAGCAACACGGATGAGTTAGGTCTAAGTAAATTGTGAACCTATTAAACACTCGTGTTATTTATAGACGTTACCATTCCAAATCTATTGACAGGTCTAGCGCCGCCATCCCCCCATCTCCGCGAGGAGGTTTTGGGGCATTGCCTAACGGCAACCGTCAAAGAAGCAAATCGGTCGCGATAAACAGTTTCAAAATCTTCATTGATCGCAAAGAAACAAAACTCATATGACACCGAGCCCGATTACCGTCCGATTAGCTATAACACAAAGGATTAAAAACCTTTGATAATAGTTTGGGTCGCATAATCATCTCCCACCCTCAAGAAAGACCAACTTAAAACCCCCACATGAAAATGAATCCCACGATAATCATGCTTAACCACCCACTCAACCCACAAAACCCCATCCAAATCATATAATATATAAAAGGCGTGCTAATTCTAGTCAAATAAAATCAAATGCCACGTCAAGCTGAGCTGTACGCGCCTGCCTAACCCGACAGCCGCGCGCTTTCCCCAATTTACCCCCTCCGATGTCCCGATATTTCCCCCACCCGCCATCGCCTTCCCGTGTTGGGGGGGGGGGGGGGGGGGCGGGTGGGGGGACGTGCCACGCGTCGCTCGCCCACTGGACCGGTCCTTACAGGGCGGGGCCCTTTTTCGTCATTCCGGCTCCCCTCGATCCTTTCTCCCTTATAAAAGTCACCCGACCCACTCGTACCAGAAGCAACAACCAGCAAGAGGCGTTACAGAGAGAGAGAGAGAAAGAGAGGGAGAGACGTCTTGGGGAGAGCAAGCGAGCGATTGGCGTCGGCCCGCTGCTTCGTCGTCGCTTCCGAGTCGGGGGACGACGGAATGTGTGCGTGTGACGTGAGCGTATCCTGATCGGTTCGTCGCCACCGCACGAAGAGAGAGGCACCCGAGTTGAATTGATTGTTGTTGCTGCTGCTGCTGCTGTCGTCTTGCGTGATCTAAATTGGAGGGAGGCGGAAGAAAGAAGAAGGGGGTGTCTCGAGTTTTCGTTCCACGATTCGGAGCGGGGAAGATGGAGGGGGCGGTTGCCAACGGCGGCGTTGCATTCGGCTCGCCGGCGGGTCCCGAGAAGGTCATCATCGACACTGATCCCGGGATCGGTTAGTTCTCTCGCCCCGCCGCCCCCCCCGAGCATCTCATCCGGTTCGGTTAGAGTTCGTCGCGCATTTTCTTGGCTGCATTCGCGGATTGCGTGTCGGGTTTTCCGAAACGTCTGTGTGGGGTTCTTCCTGTTTCTTGTGATGGTGATCGATTGTTCTGTGACGGGTCTGGTTGCTGGTCTATAGTGTCTTAAATCTTGTTCTTGTGTGTGTGTGTGTGTGTGTGTGAATCTTTGTTTGGGATCAGATGGTTTCCTCTAAAGTAGGAGAGATTGCTGAAATCAGAACAATAATGTGGCTTTCTGTGGGACCCAGAAAGAAGAGTCTGGGAAAAGACTCAACTTTAAAGTGTATAGTTTACTTTGGGTATATCCACTTGTTTCCTTTTAAGCTAGAAAGAAGATCGCTTTAAGAAAAAAGCAACGAGTGATCGGCTGATAGTGTGAAATGTGGAAGCAATTCGAAGGGTAAATAGAAGCGATCGGCAGGTTCTCTTTGTTTATTGGTATCTCTCCAGATGCATGGAAGAAATTTTTTATTTTTCAGTTGACTTTTTCATACGGGTTTCTCTTTTAGAGAAAAAGTCCAAGCCTTTTTTTTCTTTCGTGTAGGCATCTCTCTTGTTGTGAAATTTCTCTTAATTAACAAACAAGAAGAAAAATATGAAATTTTTAGGGGAACATGTTTTCCTTGTTTATGTGGAAATGAAGAGGAAGTCGCTGTGTTAAGCTACTTAGATAGTTTAACTTCCTTTGATGGATTGAGTTGGTTTTGTGGCTATTACCTGAAAAATTGGTGTAGAGGAATTGTTAATAGGTCGCTAGATCGGTAGGGAATAATGGATGCCTGTGTCCATGGAGCTGGCTGCTTACATTGTTGAAATGAGCAATGCAGTTTGGGAGATGGGCCATGTTTGTTTATTTCAACTGCACTACATGGCAATATGCAATTTGCCTTCCTCAGTTGATTGGTTTAAGTTGACTAACAGATGATAGCATGGCAATCTTCATGGCATTTCAAGCTCCTGAGGTGGAGATCTTGGGATTCACGACTATATTTGGTAATGTTACAACAGAAATTGCCACTCGCAATGCCTTGTTTTTGGTACGTATTCGTTTCATCTGGTTTAGTTGTATTCCATCATAACGAATATTTCCCCATGATGTCCATGTTTGTCCTTTTTTTGAAGATAAAAAAGTTTGTCGTGTTTGTGGAATATTTTATGATCAATGACTATCTTTATTGTGCAAAAGGATAGTGTGAAATAGCTGGACGTCCAGGTGTTCCTGTAGCTGAAGGCAGCCGTGAGCCTTTAAAGGTAATTATTTCATTTGTTAAAACTCCTAGTTCGATATATGGGAGTTCACTCCGGGGATTCAATGAGATAGGAATGTGCTTCCTTACTTCAACTAGAATTCTTTACCTGTTCTGTGCTGTCTGTGTACATATTCGATAAACTTAAATCTCTGAATATGTCTCCAGATTTCTAAGCTGGGTTACTATTCTCCTTCATCTGCATTTGTCTACTGTGCTGTATGGTGATATTCTGCCTGAGATTATGTATATCAACATAGTGTGGATGATTACATGTGTTATTAGCTGTATAGGCGTCATCACAGGTTAAAGGTCTGATAGATGCTACTTCATATCCATATTATAATCCCAACCAAAACCAAGAGAGCAAATTTTTTGTTATGAGTAATCAAAATGTGTGCTCTGTCTCCATTTTAGATACCTGTTTCACCTTTTATTTATTCAAGAGGTAGAAAAGTCCTTATGATATTAGATCATGCAACTGAGATACCTGGGTTGTTGCTACATGGAACGAGAGATCTTCATCTATGTGAAAGAAATTTCCGTTTCTATTTTTCTATTTAAGGAAGCTTAACATAGAGACACTAATAATGTGTTGTCTGTGTAAGGGGGATCCATCTGTTAAATTGACTTGGTTTGAATCCATTTCTCTATCTCAATGTTCCAAACTAACTTGGTTTTTGAAGTCAATGAAGTCATCTCGCTAATGGATTCACTGACTTTTGTGAAGCATATTCTCTACTGATCAGCTCAGTAGTATATAACCTCATGCCCTGGTGTTGGATGCTCACTGAATGGAATGAAGGCTTATTTATTTGGTGTTTTGGTCAGTGGAATTACTATAAGTACATGGATTTGGATGATTTGCGCTATTAAAAGGTTTAAGATGCATCTGAAGTGACTCTTATTCTTGCTTTCACTCAAGAACTTTTTTTTCCAAAGATGCAATGGTACTTATCTTGATTGTTGTTTCCACATTCAGGATATTGATAATGGAATGTACTAAATGGTGCAAAAGTGGAGGGAATTTCATTCTCATGTGCACTTGCAATGCAAGTTTTGATAGGATGTACGATATTGCCTCAAGAGTCGCAAATATTTAACCCTTTACTTTGCAGCTACTTTTCTCTCTCTGAGGTGTCTCTAGTTTTTGCATTTTATTGCCGTCTTTCTGTTGTAGCCTAAAAGTATATTATTTTCCTTTGAGAAGGGGGGAATTCCAAGTGTTGCTGACTTTGTCCACGGTTCTGATGGTATGGGCAACATATGTTTACCTCCTCCCAATGCAAAGAAGGTTGAGAAGAGTGCCTCAGAGTTTTTAGTTGATAAGGTCTCTGAGTTTCCGGGTGAAGTATCTGTACTTGCGCTTGGACCCCTGACAAACTTAGCCTTGGTAAGTAGTGATCTCTCATGCCCAACTGCTTCATTCTGACAATTTCAATATCATGGGGTGCCATGTTTTATCTCCTTCAGGCAATCAAAAGGGATGCTTCCTTTTCAAGCAAGGTGAAGAAACTCGTTGTGCTTGGTGGTTCTTTCTTTGCATTGGGAAATGTAAATCCTGCTGCAGAAGCAAACGTAAGTTCTAGCTGTCCTCTTAGATCTGATGAAGATAGAAATTGTAATAGGTCTCTCTCTCTCTCTCTCTCTCTCTCTCTCTCTCTCTCTCTCTCTCTCCCCTGCAAAGATGTAGCATATATCTGTCCATGCAAACTCATATGTGGTTGCAAACTCTTGCTTGGATTTCTAATGTGTTGTCCCAGCTGTTTGGTGCGCAAGAAAACCTCAATTTCGTTGTACCAACCCAGCTCAAGGGTCGGAAGCTTTGACTTGCACTGTCTTTTACTCCCCTTGCTATCACCAACACTTCCGTACTTGATTTTGTGATGTCGGATCAGTGACCAATAGCCATGGTTACATATAAACCTCTCCTTTTGTTTCTGTTTTTCCTATCGAAGTGTCAGCACATACTTTATCATTAAACTGAGTCTTCTGCTAAAGTTGATCATATACTTGAGTTGGCCTTAAGTACCTCTTATCATCGCTTGCAGATTTTTGGGGATCCAGAAGCTGCTGATGTTGTGTTTACTTCCGGTGCTGAAATTGTTGTTGTGGGGATAAACATCACAACCCAAGTGAAACTAACGGGTGCCCCCTACTGTTTCTCTTACTCATGTGACTACTAAAAGTTCGTTTGAATCTCTTTGTTATCTGTAAAAGTTATCCTTCTGAGAGTTATGATGGTGGTTCAGATGCCGACCTGCTTGATTTGAGGCTATCAAAGGGAAAGCATACTCAAATTCTCAGTGATATGTGCAAGTTTTACAGAGATTGGCATGTTGAGTCCGATGGGGTCTATGGTACGGTTTGATACTTCAAGAACTGTACTTTTACAGAGCCTAGTTATCCTATGTCTATCCCTTTACATGGACTTCATTCGCCTATTCCAGGAATTTTCCCTCATGACCCCGTAAGTTTCATGGCGCTAGTTCGCCCCGATCTTTTCACTTACAAACGTGGAGTTGTGAGGGTGGAGACGCAAGGAATCTGCACGGGCCACACTTTGATGGATCAAGGTCTAAAGAGGTACGCGTGCACCAGCTGACTATTGCGAGTTGGTTACTTGCCTTCTTTCTCTTGCTTGCCCGACATATGATTGGTTCCGTCTTCCGCTTCGTACAGATGGAACTCGAGCAACCCCTGGTCGGAGTATACTCCGGTTTCGGTCGCGTGGACAGTCAATGTGGATGAGGTCGTCAGCTGCATCAAGAAGTATCTGATGAAACAGTGAAAGCCCGTTGTAAATCCATCTCCAAAACGATGTAAAACTCTACTAAGATGCTCTCTCTTCCCTTATTTTTACAATCGCAAATCCTTTGCCTTTCAATTTTTAGTTGCAAGCGGTCCGGTTGGTCTAATGGTCTTTAGGGAAAGTTTGTTCATTTCTACTCCAGATGTTCACTCTATCTGGACGCGCTTTTAAATTGTAATATTGTGAATATCTGACACCTAAAATGTAAACACATCATGAAAAGAGATTATGTCAATAATTTTTGTAAGAGTACTTATTTTTTCAGCGGAAAATGTCATTACTCACTTTTTATCAAAGACAGGGTAAAATAATGCCAATAAATACCAAGAAAATAATAAATTATTTTCAAGCGCAAAGGCCAAGAATTTATTTCTTGAAGCAGTCAAAAGAAGAAGAATTTCATGAAAGTATAATTGCTCTGTACTCGCATGAAACAACCAATTTTCTTTTGACAGCAAGTCTTTCAGAATTGGACTAAAAGCAGAAGGGACAATCACACTAAATTAAAAAGGCCTCAACAAAATTATAATAAAAACATGATGATGGATCTTCAAAAAAGAAGATAAATCTTCAAAAATGTACTCTTTCTTCCCCTATTCTCCAAGACAAACCACGCTGCCGTCTGCCATGGCCGACCAGCTGCAGCCGCGCCGCCGCGTCCTTTGCCGGCTTGTTTCCATAAAATAACTAAGCAAATTTAAATAATAAAAAACATGATGTGGAAAGTATTTCTAGTTATTAAAAACCAGCTAAGTGGGCACTTAGAATGGCCCTCCCCAAATCATTCGGTATCATCAGAATTTGACCTCTCGGGAAAAATATTCGCTTTGCATACTCTCACATCATCAACTTTCTCCACTGCGTTTTCCCGCACACATCGACCATCGAGCTAATCAAGACCAAACTCTCGACGCGCGGGGCCGATTCTAACCTCTCTCCCCTCTCCAGCGGTCATAACTCATGGCCGAAGTTGGTGGCTCCGTTCACTGATGAGAACAGGGCGTTTAGGCCAATTTTGCAGACCAATTTCTCGATCTGAACAGTGACTGTTCAACCCCGGTTTTGGGCGGCTCTGATCCGTCGTGGGGTGGGCGGCCGGGGGAGCGATTCGCGGGGCTAAATTGAGGGGTTCTCGATCCCTGTTAACGGCCCTTTGCTCGTGTTAATCCGCATTGTCACGGCCCCATGTCATCGTGGCTTCATCTTCCCCTGTAGCGTATGGAATTCCACCGATGACGTTTCCTATTTTACACGAGTTAATCTTCATGATTGCATGACTTCTTTTTGTCCTAAAACAATAACAAAAAGGAAACAAAGAGAATAAAGTACGTTTAAATTTCGATAAAAAAAAACATTTAAATCAGATGCTTTTGCACGTATTCGTGGATGGTTTCATTTTTTCTTTTTAGAAATAACGTTTACGATATGCATCATGATACACATCAGTTTAGTTTTGCAACGAGCATCTTAGGTGTATCTTTACGTTTACTATTAACACAAAGATAATGCGTTATTTTTTATGTAGATCTGCATGATAGCGATAAACTTGGAGGAAAAAGCTTGAAAGACCTTTTCTTAGAAAGAGAGAAAAGGTACCAGTAGCAGGAGTTAGCTAAAACTAGCATGGTAAGTTCCTCGAATCATAAGGTTGCATTTAATTGTCTGGATTTTCTTGTCGGATAGGATAAGATAGGATATGATATTGATGTGATCTGTAATATGATGTTCAATATTTGATGAATGTCCGGATATAATATAGATAATGAGAGAACTGCTTTATCAACGAAGAAATCTATCGCTATTAATCACTGTCAACAACGCCTTTGTCTTCATGCCGCACACGACGACATCACCCAAATCAGGGCCGTACGACTTCCTCAACCGTTCTCCAAGGAGCCCAAGATGCAGAATTGAAGAGGAAAAAGAAACAAAAGGATCGAAAAAGGGATCTTTCAAGGAAGGTGGCTCGGTTCTTCTCCCTCAGTCCCCCATTGTCATATGTTCTGTAACTTCAAATTCCACCTAGTGTCGCCTTCTTGTCATCACTACAACACCATCAGATTCCTTTTCACCCACTTTTCTTAATAACCTTCATCGACAACGAAAGGTTCGTTCACTCAACACCAGACAGCCTCGAAAGTCACACACACCCCCATCCTCATCTACCTTCATCTTCTTATACCATCATTCACCAATCTCTCTCCCACTGGACCAACACCCAACAGCATGGCCATGAACCATAACCTCGCCTTGCCTAGTTTGCCGTAAGCTTTGACCTGGAATCGTCATTTGCTAATCACCCAAATAAGGGGATCTCATGCCAACTCTGTTAGTCCCCCATTTGCGGCCCCAATTTTGAGGCACATGAGGCGAGCTTGTGGTTGCAAGCTCCCGCGTTAGCCACGACAATGGAGGCCACGACCGATGCCGAGGTTGAGGCCCAGCCTCAGGTGACCCCGGATCTAGTCTCCTGAGGCCGGCAACCTCCAATTTGAGGTTGTGCATTGGTCTTCGACTGTCTTTGAAGTGGAAGTGGAAACTTGCACGTGATTTTCTCTCTCTCGAATTCTTATTCTATCCTAATGTATCACACCTCCTAGATGGGATTTTTGTTATCTTGATTATATCTGAATATATCTGGTTTACGTGTTTCTCAAACACCATATAGGATATAAATTATCTTATCCGGAGTTATATTCGGTCTACCAAACGCAACATAAATCTTTGATTCGCAGGAGTACAACGAGCCTTACTCGGCTCCTAACCAGCCTAGAACAAATTAGTGGTGACTATCTCTAGGTAGAGTCCATGCGAAGCGCAAACACTATCTCTCGAGAACGTCCTCCTAACAATCCATTAAACCTCTCTGAAATCCATCTCAGGAGGGTTGCGACAATGTATTGATCTGCTTGGGAATACATCTCTAGAGACAGCAAATTATGCACATTCCATGAGATGGGAAAAAGTTTGTCTACACCCGAGTCGATCTCGAGTGTTGATCACATGAGCTCCACTTTTCATGGGGCATCCATGATGAAAGGTCATGATGGACCGACAGACCTTATTTCATTAGAGGATGAAATATTTTTTAAGTTCTTTAGGAGGATCGGATCATCTTCCCCTCCCCCAATAACAGAGCATTGTAGTGCGTATCGTAGTTTTTAACTAAAGAAATTCATCCATCGGGCATGTTTCTATTATGGTTAATACAACAAAAAATCTCAAACTGGTATACGTATGATAAATTTATCCCAAACTATTTTTTAACTATAAAAGATCCCAAACTGGTACACCTGTGACAAATTTACCTAAAACTAATTTTTTTTACCACAAAAAAAACCTCAAATTGGTATTTTTTTTTATGAATTTACCCTCCGTTAATTTCCGTTAAATTAAATTAATACTACGAAAAATCACAAACTGGTACACTTGTGATAAAGGGAGGGTAAAACCCCAAACTGGCACACCCGTCAACTGCCACATATCATCCAACTCCATAATTTGACAGTAAAATTTAACTAAAACTAAAAGAGGGTAAAATTTGTCACAGATATACTAATTTAGGATAAATTTGTCATAAATATATCAGTTTGAGGTTTTCCGTGGTATTAACCCTTTCTATTTTGATTTGTGCGTCTGGTCATTACTGTTAAGATATGAAATCTTTTTGATATCTTTTTGAATTTCAAATTAGCTTACCAACTATAGATGAGTTGGCATTCCTTGATTTTTGCTCTGCCAAAGATTGTATTTTTTCTTCTCTTTATAAACGTGTACAATCTGTAAATGTATAGAAATGAAAATTATTCTCAAACGTTGAGCCTCTATATGGTATCAAAGCCATTATGCTCCTAAGAACCTTTTGCATCCTCTAGCCATGGAAGTCACTTCAAAATCAGCTCATACCACCTCAAATTCTGGTTCCAATTCCATTGGGACAGTCGCACCTAATGGTTTGATTTCAATCTCGGCAGCCATCCAATTGCTATTCAAGCTCTCCGCTACCAATTATCCCTCTTGGCGCGCTCAATTTCAGGCGTTGCTCATTGGTTATGATTTAATGGGATTCGTTGACGGGACTTCCGTCTGTCCACCTCTCATCATATCAGCTGAAAATCAAACGGTGCCAAATCCAGCTGCAACAACTTGGATTCGCCAGGATCAGCTCTTGCTTCATGCAATTTTTGCATCCGTATCCGAAGCCGTGATTCCTCTCATTGCCTCTTGCAATTCGTCACACGCTGCCTGGACAAAACTCATGAATTTATATGCAAATAAATCCCGCTCAAGAGTTATGCATCTCAAGGATCAGCTCTCTATCGCTCGCCGAAACTCATGTTCTGTTTCAGATTTTTTGCATGAACTTAAAGCCCTTGCGGATGAATTAGCAATCATTGACACTCGTCTCTCCGATGATGATTTAGTCATTCATGCACTTCGGGGACTTGGAACCGAATACAAAGAAATCGCGGCAGCGATTAGGGCTCGCTAAAACACAATCAGCTTTGAGGAAATGCATGACAAGTTAGACTGCGAATGATAACCATTCTGTTTCTCTATTTCTGTTCCAGAAATAGGTTTGGAACAGAAATCCGTTTGGTAACGCAATTTTAATTTCTATTTCTGGAACAAATTTTTGTTCCAGAAATAGATTTGAAAGAGAAATCAGAAGTTAAAATTTTTAGCTTCTCTATTTCTGGAACAGAAATGAGAAACAAAATTTTTTTGTTCTTCTCATCACTTTCCCTCACTACTAGTCGGTCGCTTACCCGCCGCCCATCGCCGGCCGCCGCCACCCGCCGAACGCCACTACCCTTCACTGGCCGCCGCCGCCGGCCACCGTCTCCTGCCACCGACTGCCTCCCACCACTGCCGACCACCGGCCACCTCCCGCACCATCGGCCGCCAGCCGCCTCCCGCCGGCCAAAAAAAAATTCCAAAAAATCCTTAAAAATTGAAAATTTCCAGAAAAATTCATAAAAATTTCTAGAAAATAAAAAAAAGTCAGATTTCGGGAAAATAGGAAATTTGTTCATTTTTTCCAAAAAAATAAAAAAATTTCAAAACTTCACAGAATGGCTTAGAATACTTGTGGCCACTCACTTTGAATGAAATTTAAATTTTTTGAAGTGCCCAAAAAAAATAAAAATAAAATCAGAAATTTCAAAACTTTACATAATGGCTTAGAATATATGTGGCCACCCACTTTGTGTGAAATTTAAATTTTTTGAGGTGCCGAAAAAAATCCAAAAATCAAAAATTTCAAAACTTCACAGAATGACTTAGAATATCTGTGGCCACCCACTTTGCGTAAAATTTAAATATTTTGAGGTGCCCAAAAAAATTTAAAAATAAAAAATTTCAAAACTTCACAGAATGGCTTAGAATACCTGTGGCCACCCACTTTGCGTAAAATTTAAATTTTTTGAGGTGCCCAAAAAAAAACCAAAAAATTTAAAACTTCACAGAATGACTTAGAATACTTGTGGCCACCCATTTTAAGTGAAATTTAAATTTTTTAGGTGCCAAAAAAATAAAAAAATAAAAAAAAATTTAAATTTCACTCAAAGTGGGTGGCCACAGGTATTCTAAGCCATTCTGTGAAGTTTAGAAATTTTTGATTTTTTTTGGAAAAAATGAACAAATTTCCTATTTTCCCGAAATATGACTTTTTTTTATTTTCTGGAAAATTTTATGGATTTTCTGAATTTTTTTTAGATTTTTAGGAATTTTCCAGATTTTCTAATTTTTTTATTCTATTTCTAAAAGAAATGAAGCGATTGTCCACCGCCCGCCGTCCACTCGCCAGCCACATGAGAAGGAGAAATTTTGTGTCGTTATCAAACAAATTTCTATTTCTGAAATAGAAATTTTGTGTCGTTATCAAACATGTTTTTTAGCTTAAAAACTCCTCCAGAAACAGAAATAGAAAAATCAATTTCTGGCCAGAAATTAATTTCTGAAACAGAATGGTTATCATTCGCAGCCTTAGTGGCCTATGAAACCCAACTGAAGTTAGAAGAAATCAGACTTGAAGCAGCACCAGTCACGGCCCACTACAGCAACAGAACCCGTGGTACAGGAAGCAACTCCCACTGGCCAAACAATCGCAGCAACCGTCATCAAAATTATTCTCGATCTAACCAACATCGTGGATCCTCTCACAAAAGGTATTCTGATCGGGACAACAGAGAGCCTCGTCCGACATGTCAGTTTTGCGACCAATATGGACACTCAGTAAAATCTTGTTTTCGAATCCGAAATAGTCTCCGCGAGCCTACTGCTCATGTTGCAACAGCTCCACGTCAAGAAAACGGCTGGTTACTAGACTCGGGCACATCACACCACGTCACAAGCAACCTCAACAATCTCACCACTCACTCAGAGTACGAAGGCCCCGACGAGATCGTCATTGGTGATGGCACAAGTTTGCGTATTAGTCACGTTGGTTCTACTCGTTTATCCTACTCGAACCAAACTTTTAAATTATCCAATGTTTTATGTGCACCTCATAGTGCAAAAAATCTAATTTCCGTCTCACAATTTTGCCGCAATAACCACTCATCTATCGAATTTTTTGCCAATTATTTTTTGGTGAAGGACCTTCGTACGGAGGCGACACTGCTTTGAGGAGGGCTTAGCAATGGTGTGTATCGGATGCCTCTCACATACACATATCCAAAATTCACAGCTTTTGTTAGTGAACGGACAAAACCAATAGTTTGGCACAATAGACTAGGTCACCCTTCATTTCGTATTCTAAGTCATGTTCTTAATAATTTTCCAACTCGTTCGTCTTTTGAGTCAATCGTACGTTCTAAGTTATCATGTGATGCTTGTCAGTGCAATAAGAGTCACAAACTTCCGTTTGGAGTATCAACTCTTGTGAGTCATTTTCCGCTTGATATTATTTTTTCCGATGTTTGGGGTCCCGTGTCAACTGCTTCAATTGATGGTTTCAGTTATTATCTTATATTTGTTGACCGCTATACGAAATACACTTGGCTTTATCCTATAAGAAAAAAATCGGATGTTACCCAAATTTTTAAACAGTTCAAAAGCTTGGTTGAAAAACAATTTTCTGTCTCCATTCGAAACTTATACTCAGATGGTGGCGGAGAATTTCAAAACCTAAAACCTTTTCTTGCAAAACACGGAATTTCCCATCTAACCACACCACCACACACACCGAAACACAATGGAACCGCAGAAAGAAAACACCGACACATAGTTGAAACCGGACTCGCCCTATTACACAAAGCAAACCTACCACCCTCTTTTTGGTCATATGCGTTTCAAACTGCTACATACCTAATTAATCGTTTGCCAACACCCGTTCTAGACATGCACTCACCATTTCAAATACTATTCCAAATGGCTCCCAATTATAAAAAACTTCGCACATTTGGTTGTTTATGCTATCCGTGGTTACGTCCATACAACACAAATAAACTTATGCCCCGTTCTCGACAATGTATATTCTTAGGGTATTCGTTGTCACAAAGTGCGTACAAATGTTTTGATCCACAAAATAATCGTCTCTATATCTCGCGTCACGTTGTGTTCGAAGAAATCACATTCCCGTACCAAACACTTCTCAATTCTAAGAGTGTCTTGTTATCCTCTCAAAGTTCACCTCTTCAACCTACTGTTTCTCTTCCGGTCTTACTGCCAAACACCGGACCACCTGCACAAGCGCCCCCTCAGAGCAGCATTCCAACCCGTGCTGTATCCCCGTTGGCTTCCCAAACTTTAGATCAATCCCAACAAATGCCACCTCTTGGAAACCTACCCCGTGCATCTGCATCTATTGCCCCAAATCAACCTGCAACAAACATCCAAAAATTTACTCCTTCCAACTCACCCGAAACCCGACTTGCCACTATCAACAATGACCAAACATCAGAACCCATAAATCTACCTACACGAACTCACAAAATGACCACTAGATCCCAAAATAATATTTTCAAGGCCAAACAAATCAACCACATCTCCACCAAACATCCACTTCCACCGACTATAGAACCAACGGGAATTACACAAGCTATGTGCGATCCTCAATGGCGTGAAGCAATGTCGGCTGAGATCAATGCCCTTATTCGTAACGGGACTTGGGAACTAATACCTTTTGATCCATCTTTGAATGTTGTAGGTTGCAAATGGGTTTATCGGATAAAAAGACATGCGGACGGCAATATTGAGAGGTACAAGGCACGTCTTGTGGCAAAAGGTTTTCACCAATGACCAGGCCTTGATTACACCGATATATTTAGCCCGGTCATCAAACCAAATACCATTCGGGTGGTCTTATCATTGGCTCTAATGCGTGGATGGACATTGAGACAAATGGACGTCAACAATGCCTTCCTCCAGGGAACTCTCCAGGATGAGGTCTACATGTCGTAACTGCCTGGTTTTAAAGACCCAGAAAAATCAACACACATTTGCAAACTTCGGAAAGCCATATACGGGTTAAAGCAGGCTCCGCGGGCTTGGTACAATGAGCTAAGTTCATTCCTTCTCGCAAATTCATTTGTAAATTCAAAGAATGACAGTTCACTGTTCATTTACTCTCATGGTGGCATTCAAGCCTATTTTCTAGTGTACGTAGATGATCTCATTATCACAGGAAGTGACCAGAATTTTGTTTCGGACTTCATCACCGCTCTCTCTAATCGGTTCTCAATTAAAGACTTGGGGCCACTGAATTTCTTTTTGGGAATTGAAGTCATTCCTACAAAGACCGGCTTACTTCTTTCTCAACATAAATATATCAGAGAGCTACTTGAACACTTCAAAATGGGAGACGCAAAAGATGTCGGGACACCATTAACCACAGGTCAGTCTCTTTCAGTCCATGACAAAGAACCACCAGCTGATGCTACAAAATTTCGAAGCCTCATTGGCGCACTTCAATACCTCAACATTACTCGCCTGGACATTGGTTTTGCGGTAAATAAGCTATCTCAATTCATGCATAAGTCGACCACAACCCACTGGATAGCCGCAAAACGGCTCTTACGCTATCTTAAGGGAACATTATTCCATGGGTTGCACTTGAGACGCAACACAAAACCTGTACTTCATGCCTACACTGACGCAGATTGGGCAGGAAACATTGATGATCGCACATCTACCTCGGGTTTTGTCATTTATATTGGGGCCAATCCTATCTCCTGGAGTTCTCGGAAGCAACGATCGGTTGCATGGTCATCTACTGAAGCAGAATACCGAGCCATTGCCACGGCCTCGGTTGAACTCATTTGGGTAAAATCTTTGCTTCATGAACTTGGCATTCACATGGACACCGCACCAAGCTTGTATTGCGACAATATAGGCGCTACTTATATTTGTGCAAATCCTGTCTTCCATTCCCGAATGAAACACATTGAGATCGATTACCATTTTGTTCAGGAACTTGTTAAAGCCGGCAAGATGCGAGTCTCCCATATTTCCACCCATGATCAACTTGCCGACATTCTCACAAAACCGTTATCAAGGCCGCGGACAATAAAATTACAAGACAAGATGGGTGTTTCCGATGGAACGTCCATCTTGCGGGGGCGTGTTAAGATATGAAATCTTTTTGATATCTTTTTGAATTTTAAATTAGCTTACCAACTATAGATGAGTTGGCATTCCTTGATTTTTGCTCTGCCAAAGATTGTATTTTTTCTTCTCTTTATAAACGTGTACAATCTGTAAATGTACAGAAATGAAAATCATTCTCAAACGTTGAGCCTCTATAATTACCAATTAGTTCATTTTATTTCTTCTTATAAAATTCTTTTTTTATTCAAATATTTTACGATTTTTTCTGGCTTTTCCCTTAAAATGGATAAAATCATCATTTGAGTCGAACAATTTCTTTCGTCAAAGTTCAGACCTTTGAGCTGCGACGCCATGATGATAACCTGAATTGCTCCGACAACAAGCGTCACACGTTGTCGCGGGGAACGGGAACAGTTCCATTCGCGAACTCTGCAGAGGCACTGTCCCCTCCATTCTGTTCTCGTTACCGGGTCTTCGACTCGGAACACGGCGAAGATGAGAATCGGTATCACCGTGGCTTGAGGTAACTTCCCCATCCTGAATTCGTCTTTTGCCTATCTGGGTTTGGTCCCAAAGGCCCGACTTTGCTCTTTGCTGGGGTAACAACGGTCTTTTGCGGAGTTGCAGATGAAGTGTTTGTGAAAATCCTTGTGTGAGCTGTAGATATGTTTTCTTTTTTGGAGGACGATAATGGGGAACTTAGGGAGGCATCTTTATACTTGATTCTTCGTTCAGAATCTGTCAAACTCTTTATATTAGTTAACCATTTTGTGTCCGTGGATTTGATAAACCATTTACGGGTTCCCCGCTCTGTTTATGTTTTAACTTCATTTTGCAATACGCATTGAACTTGCTCCATCATTCCTAAGCTGAAACCAAACATGAGAAAGGGCGTCCCTCTCCAAGGAATTTGATGACTTGTGAATGGGATTCCGTTTCATGAATCCATGGCCATGGAATGGCGAATCCCATGGCAAATTCATATTTCGGGGCTTGAGGCAAATGTGTTGGGTCTTTTTAATTATTTTTCTCCTCATCTTCGAGCTATTTAATTTTTGCAGATCAATGGTGAACGAAGCAAGCAGAGTTTGAGCAGCCTGGATTGGTTTCCAAGTTTGACTATTTGTCCAAGTATATGTGACACCATGCAAGTCACCTCTCTGTCATTGCCTCCCTTGCAGTTTCAAGTTGTTCAATCAAAGATCAAGGATAAAAGCCAGAAACGCAAGAGCGATCACTCTTCCAGTTATGGAGTATCAAGAAAACCACCTAAAGGAACCCGCCCGGTTAAACGCGATCGAAATGCTATAAAACCGTTTTCTGAGGAGGATGTATTCCCTTCTTCGTTGCCGCTGCACACAAGAAACCCCCATGCAATTTACAAAGACATCCAAAGATTTGCAAGACAAAACAAGCTCAAAGAAGCACTCACCATCTTGGACTACATGGACCAACAAGGCATTCCCATCAATGTCACCACTTTCTCTTCCCTTATTGCTGCTTGTGTTCGATCAAAATCTTTAGCTGAAGGAAAGCAGATTCATGCACATATTAGAATAAATGGGCTTGAAAGCAATGAGTTCTTGAGAACAAAGCTTGTCAACATGTACACATCTTGTGGTTCCATTGAAGATGCAAAAAGGATTTTTGACACGTGCTGCGGCAAGACTGTTTATCAGTACAATGCATTGATCAGAGGTGCTGTTATTTCTGGAAGGCGGCGTTTTCTTGATGTCATCTCTACTTTCTCAGAGATGCGAGAGATAGGTGTCGAGTGCAATGAATATACTTTTTCTTCCATGATAAAAAGCTTCGCTGGTGCATCAGCTCTTAAGCAGGGTTTGAGAACTCATGCTCTTCTGATAAAGAATGGTTTTATAGATAGTAGCCTTTTGAGGACAAGTTTGATTGACATGTACTTTAAATGTGGCAAAGTTAAGTTGGCTTGCCAAGCATTTGACGAGATGGATGAGAGAGATGTCGTTGTATGGGGGGCAATGATTGCAGGTTTTGCACATAATAGATTGCAAATGGAAGCCATAGAGTATACGAAAATCATGATAAGTGAAGGGATTGCTCCAAATTCAGTTATATTGACAACAATTCTGCCTGTGATTGGGGTGTTACAGGCGAGACGATTGGGTAGGGAGGTTCATGCCTATGTGCTGAAGACAAGGAGTTACTCGAAGCAACTGTTCATACAATCTGGATTGATTGATATGTATTGCAAGTGTGGTGACATGGGATCTGGAAGACAGGTATTTTATGGTTCATCAGAGAGAAATGCTATTTCTTGGACAGCTCTAATATCGGGCTATATCTCAAACGGGAGGCTGGAGCAGGCCTTGAGATCAATTGTGTGGATGCAGCAAGAAGGTTGCAGGCCTGATATTGTCACGATTGCCACTGTTTTGCCGGTTTGTGCTCGGTTAAAGGACTTAAAACGTGGGAAGGAGATTCATGCTTATGCTACGAAGAATGGATTTGTTGACAATGTGTCCGTGATTACTTCCTTGCTTGTGATGTACTCAAAATGCAGAATCTTGAATTATTCATTCAAGTTATTTGAAGGTATGCCTCAGAGAAATGTGATCTCCTGGACAGCAATGATTGACTCATGTGCAGAGAGTGGGTTTCTCTATGAGGCTCTGGATGTATTTAGAGCTATGCAGTTGTCGAAGCATAGGCCAGACTCTGTTGCACTGGCAAGGCTGTTGAATGTTTGTGCTCAACTTAAAGATTTGAAACTTGGGGAGGAGGTCCATGGACAGGTTTTGAAGAAAAACTTTGAGACGATCCCTTTTGTTTCTTCAGAAATAATGAAAATGTATGGAAGTTGCCAATCAGTTCTTACTGCAAGGTCCGTATTTAGTTCAATCCCTGTCAAGGGTTCTATGACTTGGACTGCCATCATTGAGGCATATGGAATTAATCACATGTATCGAGATGCAATTAATCTTTTTGACGAGATGATATCTGAGGGTTTTACTCCAAATGATTTCACTTTTCGGGCAGTACTAGACATATGCAACCAAGCTGGATTTGCTGATGATGCTTATCGAATCTTTAACCGAATGTCTGTGGACTATAAAATGAGGGCATCTGGAGAATCTTACACTTTAGTCATTGGACTTCTGGAACGCATGGGTCGCTTTGAGGAATCTCAAAAGCTTAAATGGATGAGCACTTCATTGTCATGATATGAAGCTGATTAACATTAGCTATATAGAGAACAAGCAGAAGAAACGACGCATGTTCTGTTGTTTCTCTCCTTGAATTTTTTTATATGGCTACCAACTACTTACTGTTGTAAAGTTGTATACGATTTGTATGGCTCTATTGCGATGCACTGTAAAGATTAAATATTACATGGCACTTGCCGCACAAATATTTGAGAGTTACTTTCTACAGGCAAATGTTCTGGCAGCTGCTTTGTCAAACTTCATCATGATGGTTGTAGAGGAAAAATAATAGAATATACTGAAAATCCTGAAAGTCATTGTCTATTCAACTTACTCGTGCATGTTCTGATTATGTAAGTGTGGGAAGGTTGATAGTGTACGTCGTGAAAAATGGACAATGCTTTACCTTGAGTGCCTTTAACTTTCAATTTCCTGTACATGCTAGCAATCTTTTCTGTTTTCAATATCTTTTTCCTTCTTTATGATGATGGTATTGCAGCAGTATACTTAGTATTATGGGGTTTATCATGGATTTAGTTCCTTCTGTTTCCTTTTTTTGAGGATAGAAAGGACATTGCAATGTCTCCTTTAATTTGTTTATAACAACTGAGTATTAGGATTTAACTTAGCAATTTGAACTGTTGGAATGCATGGTTCTGATCCCTTCTTTTTGATTTTCTGCTCTTTATCATCATCCTCATTTGCTTATGTAGTGAATTCCAGTTCATTGCTTTTCTGTCATCTATCATGGATCACTTGCTTTGGAGTAGGCTTTGTCTAGCTCAATAGTGTAGCAGGGGTGGAGAAGACAACTTTTGTGCAGTTGTCCAGAAGAAGCTAACTTTTAGAGATTAATAAGGGAGTCATGGGTGCCGAAAATGCTGAGACACATAAAAGGAGCAGTTGATCACGATCAAGAAGTTTGATGTAGTGCAGGCAGCACTCTTCTATTAGAAGATTTTGTCAATTAGTTTAATCTATGTCGGTTGATGGAAAAAAGTCTTTGCATCTTACTCAGTTGACAGTGGGACTAAGTTGTTAGGGTACATAGTTGTAGTATCCTCATTAAGAATCTTACAGGCATTGACATCAATGCTTTTATTGAATTTCTTTATTTATTTTTATATGCTATCGGGTCTATCTACTAAAGAAGCTTATATGCTGGGAAAGGATGAGTTGCCTTCATACAGTTCAAGGATGTTGCTGACAGTTCAAGCATACCAAAAACCAAATTTCAAGTTCAAGTTGAATATAACTTTTGGTAAGCTAATGTGATCTTCAGTTCATCTAACTAGTATTATTGAAAGATTGATCTTACTGATATATTTCATGCCATGTCCATTCATAATTGAATGACAAATGGTTTAGATAACTCAATACTTTGCATGTGTTAGCATCTTTCTGAAGGTGTCATGACAGGTTAAAGATATGTGACGAAACTACTAAATGTTGAGTAGCATATTATCAGTCTTTTCCCTACCAAAAGCAAGAGACCGAATTTTCATGTTAAAATTCATCAAATTGTGCCAGGTCTCCAGTATGTTTCTATGTTTCAGCTTTTATTTATTTGAGGATGTTGCAGAGTCAGTGTATGAGTGATGGGGCTGAATCCAGTTACCAAATGATCTTTTCACTGTAAAACAAGGACAATGTTTGGTATTACCTTATTTTTGGAAGACAAAGAGGTCATCTTCGTCATGGCTACGCGGACTTTTGTGAACCCATATTCTCAATTGGCAGAATTGTATAGGAATGTCATGCCCTAGTGTACAATGCTCTCTGAATGCAATGAAGTTAAAGAATCCTAATTTATTCGTCAAAAAGGCAGGTAGAATCACTTTATGTGCATGGATTTGGAGGACTTTCATTAGAATTGAGATCTGAGAAGGCTCCTATCAGATGACTGTCTACTTCTACTGTCATAATAGTTTGTGATCGCGTTTATAGTGAGAATTAACTTTGAACCCTTAAGGTGCTTCTGTGGTGGTTCTCATTCTTGCTTTTTCCTTAAGAATTTCTTTTCCAAAGAAAGCAACGGTAGCTAATCTTGATTTGCCACAATCAGGATATTGAAAATGAACAGGACTCAATGGCGCAAGGGTACAGAGAATTTCAAGCTCTTGTGCATTTAAAATGCAAGTTTTGATAGCATGTCAGACTTGCATCTTGATTTACAAGTATCCAATTCCAATCTTGGCAGGCACCATTGTTTCTGTCTGATGACCTGCAGGATCAGACCACTTTATGTTGTCTTTCGTTCTTCAATTTGTTGCTGTCTTTTTGTGGTAGCCCAAATTTTTTTTATTTTCTTTTGAGAAGTGGGGAAAGCCATATGTTGCTGACTTTGCCTACTGTCCTGATGGTATGGGCAACATAAAGGTCGAGAAATGTGCGCCAGAATTTTAAATTGATAAAGTCACTGAGTTTCTGGGTGGAGTATCTGCCTTTGCTCTTGGACTGCTGACGAACTTGGCCATCGTTAGCAGTGATCTCTAATGCTGAAGTGCATCATTCTTACAATAGCTATTTATTTTTTGGTCTGATTACAATTGCTACTTCACGTGTTGCCATGTTTCATCTCCTTCAGGCAATTAAAAGGGATTCTTCCTATGCAAGCAAGGTGAAGAAAGTTTAGTTGTAGGTGCTTTCTTCGTGTTGAGTTATGTAAATACTGCGGCAGAAGCGAACAAAAAATTTCTTTGATCTGATGAAAGTAGAAACTGTAATTAGCCTCTCTTCCTCTCTCCCATCCTGCAAGTACATAGTACATATTCATGCAACCAACAAATGTGTTGGCAAACCCTTGCCTGAAATTGGAGTGTGCTGTCCTATTTGTTTGGTGCAGAAAGAGGCCTCAATTTCACTTGCCAGGTCAAGGGTCAGAATCTCTAGCTTTCACTACCGTTTACTGCCCTTGTTTTGGCATTACGAGCAATGGACAATTCAGAGGCTTCGAAGTTGATTTTAGGATCACAGATCAGCTACAAATTGCCACTGCACATGAACTTCTCTCTCTCTCTCTCTCTCTCTCTCTCTCTCTCTCTCTCTCTTATTTTTTCTTTATATTGCATCTCCTACTAAACCTTCAAGGTCCTACTTGATTATCTTGCTTAGATGATCGTTTACTTGGGTCCCTAAATGCCTCTTATGATCACTTGCAGATTTCTGGGAATCCAGAAGCAGCCAGTATTGTGTTTACTTGCGGGGCTGAAGATGTGTTGAGAGGATACACATTACAACCCAAGTGAAACCATATCATTGCTTTTCTGACTCCTAAAATATAATGGTCTAAAATCTCTGTTTTCTCAATAATGTTGTCCTTCTAAGAATTGTAATATGGTAGTTTTAGATTCTGACCTCCTTTATTTTGAGGCTTTCGGGGGGAAAGCATGCTCAAATTGTTAGAAAGGCGAACGTTCTACAGATATTGGTATGTCAAGGTGCGATGGTGTCCATGTTATGTTGTGATACTTTTAGGATTCTCTTTCACGAAGGTTTGCTCATGTCAAGTCATTTTGTTAATACAAATTCCATTTACGTTTTCCAGAAATTTCCCTCACGATCGTGTCGATTTGTGTCGCTAGTTCCCTGCGGTCCATTTACTCAGAGGTGAATTCCGAGCATCGAAGCACATGGAATCTTTACGGGCCACAGATTGATCGATCAGAGTCTGAAGAGGTACCCATACATCAGCTGACTCTTTTAGTTTCTGTGCTTTCTGTTGGCTTGATATACGATTGATTTGACTGCCATTTTGAAATACATGGAACTCGAGCAACCCTTGCTCGATCTCCTCTCCTTTTTTCAGTTCTTGGACGGTCAATGTAGATGAGGTTGTCTGTTGCATCAGGAAATCTTTTAGAGAATCCTTGTTTTCATTTTCAGTTGCATTTGGTTCTTCTAATGTTCTTCGGGTTCGATTGACTTACCTTTCTACCTCGTCCGAAGATTCCAAACTTCTTCCTGAACCACGAGATGAATACGATCACTGATTCACCGTAGGATATTACCGGCATACAAAGTTGCAAACACATTCCGTGTATGATACGGAAGTTGCTGTCACTATCTCCATTCTCTGGGGGGCATTAGTGTTTGCAATCACAATTAAATTAGAATTCCATTTTCAGATCGAAATCATTATACCGTTCTTGTGAATTTTCATGATATAAGCAAGGAACCCACAGGGACACAAATCATTAATGACGAAGAAATTTCTCTACCTAACCCACTTATACAAAACAATGGCTTGGTTGAAATGTCTTATCTAATATCGAGTATCTTCTTATTTGGTTCGAAGGGGAATTGGATTCCTTGTTCGGAGAGATATCAAAATGTGGATTTCGATTCCATGTGGTATGGAATTCCTCGAAAACTGCGAAATTGAATTACCTAACAATAGTTGATATCGACGATTTCAATTCTACATCTTCTCATCACGAAACTGTCGAAACCCCACTTCCGTGACCATCGCCGCCACACCCGTCTGTGGCCGGTCTCCGGTTGACAGTCGCCGTCGGGAGTCGCTCGTCGCGGATCTCCGATCACCGGCCACTACCGCCAATGAAAAAGATTCGTTCATAATAGGCAAAATATCTCGCCATCCAATCAAAATATTACCACGAAAATCCCAAATTGATACATCCGTGATCAATTTATCTCAAACAATCCAAAACTGATACACCTATCACAAATTTACACTTTGTTAGTTTCCGTTAAATTTTACCGTTAAATTGCTGAATTGGATGACACCTAACAGTTGACGGGTATACCTGTTTGGGGTTTTGCCCTCCGTTTATCACAAGCGTACCCGTTTGTGATTTTTTATAGTATTAATCTGATTTAATAGAAATTAATGAAGAGTAAATTTGTCGTAAGTGTATAAGTTTGGGGGTTTTTTATTGTCAAAAAATTAGTTTGTGGTAAATTTATTACAGATATATCAGTTTGGGGTTTTTCGTGGTATTGACCTTCCAATCAATTCCCAAGAATGATATTGACTTGGAGTGACAATCTACTTGAGGATTCCTTGTTCATGAAATAACACGAGACCCTGCAAAATGATTACTTCTACCAAAACTACGAGTTAGTCCATGATGAGATAATGGCACGATATGAAGCTCCTCTTTCGCAATATGGGATTGTGACGTGATCGATTTGCTTCGTCAATGGATTAAAATGCCCTCACAATCTGCTCGACTACACATAAAAAGTTGATTAATTAGTCTCTTTTCTAAATAGCAAAACGGATGTACTTCTTTACCCATGTACATCATCAATTCCTTTCCCAATATGTATCCCTAATGTAGAGATTAGTAGGATATTTCATGAGCTCTAATTTATATAGAGATGGAATTCATCGTAAAATTAAAAAATAAAATAAAAATTGTATCAGGTCAAAGAAGTAAGCATGCTTTGACTGGAGACTTTTGCTTTGACTCCCACATCATATTCATACACCATCACTAAATACACCAACTTCACTTCAAATTATCCCACGGCAATCCTTGCTTGTTGCATCACATAACTAAGCAACGGAACCAACCAATCTCATTGCAACTGTATCTTGTAGTATTTGGTGAAAAGCACCAAAAAGATATTCTTGCAACCACTTGATACAAAGTTGCGGAATGTCGTCATCTTAGCATCGGGTAACTAATGTTACAAATTTTTCATCAGATCGACCTACAATGGGTAATCTATCGGTGGCTATTTAGAGTGTGGCGCAACACACGCTTGAGGGTGATCTCTTTCCCTTTCTCGAAGGCGAGGTGAATTGCAAAGACAGGGACCGTGTATTTTCAAAGTTTATTCAATTCCAAAAAAGTACGAAAATAAAATTGCACATGAATAAGCATCTCGAAATTTATGATTTACCAAAAATAGGACTTGGTCAGCTGATCACAAGCTACTCGAAAGAGCCACTTCTTGGGGTTGACCTAATTTTTTTTTTTGGCCGAAGGGGTTGACTCAATCAATTCACTCATAAATGAGCAAGCTAACTGTGACCTGCTCATGCTCACGCATGAACAAAAGGTCAACACATGAAGTCTTGCGGGGAAGAGCTAACGTTGGTTGATTCAAAAAGTCAAAGGATGTTTTCCGACTTGCATACTCAAGATCCAAGAAGAAGGATGCAACCCCAGAAAATAAAAATTTTAAATTTTTTTTAAAAAAATAGGGGGTCGAGATAAAAATTAATTAATTAATTAATGGGCTTCGAAGACTAATTCCAAATACGAAATGGAGTCAAAATCGGAAGACCAAATCCATTAAATAAAAGCAGTTAAACCTAATCTTCGTCCTTCTTGTTCTTGTGCTTCAATGCGCTGCCGTTGACAGTTACCTAACCCTCCGCCGGTAAGGAACCGTTTCAACTCCCGCCTACCTCCACCCAAAAAAAAAAAAAGGAAAAAAAAAGATATGTTAAGATTGATATATACCCAATTGGAAAAATAAAAATATTACGAGTAATTGTGCGTAGAGCATACATTTAAGTAAGGGGAAAATATTTCCGACCCAAAAAAAAAGTGAAGCGTATTTAATACTTGGGCTCAATTTGTTTCACGGAAAATGAATAATCTAGAAAATATTTTTCTGAAAATGATTGCATCTATCGTTTACAAAAATGAATGAACGAAAATTGTTTTTATTAACTATGAAAATATTTAGACATAAATTGCTGTTGATAATGACATTTTTTTTCTATTGACTAATTATTTCAAGCGATATGAGCAATCGTTTTCAGTAAAATATTTTTCAAATTATTCATTTTCCGTGAAATAAATACATCCTTAATAAAATTCGATTTCATCTTTTAGTTTATGAATTTCGTATATGTTCGGCATAAACATGGTTAGCATTAATTATTCCAAAGGAAAAAAAAAAGCATTTATGCCCCGTACTCTCTCTCTCTCTCTCTCTCTTGTATATATTTACCGGTTCGCATGTCATCAGTTACTTCAATCTGTTTTATGTATGCAGAGACCATTTCCACAACCAAAAAAGGAAGAGCTTGGTCTTCCTAAATTACTGAGCGATCATGGCTCGTGTTTCTTCGTCAACGGCGATGGCGGAGAGGATATCGTGGTACTGCGCGCTGCTCGTGGCGCTGATGCTGGCACTGAGTTGCTGCGAGCCGGGCGAGCCGTCGCTGGCCGAGCTGGGGGCCGCGATCCGAGAGAGGCACCATCAGGGCATGAATAGGCCGTGCGACGAGATCTATGTGGTCCGAGAAGGTGAGACCCTACAGACCATCGGCGACAAGTGCGGCGACCCATACATCGTCGAACGGAACCCGCACATACACGACCCAGACGACGTCTTCCCGGGCCTGGTCATCAAGATCACCCCCTCCAGCAAGAGGTAGAGAGAGCTTGCTCCATCTCTCTGTGAAAGCATTTGCTTAATTATGTAATGTGTTATTGAGGAGAAATTATAGGGAATTTGTCCCTTTTTTAGAAAGATTTTAACACTCAAGTGAGTCACGTCGAGGCACATGGAAACCTCTTCCGGTTCCGATTTTTTCTCTATGTTTTTTTCGCACTAAGTTTGCACCGAAATGTTCATGTTCGGTGTAAACGGCGTCGGGCCGAGAGGAGCCGGTGGATAATCCTGGCCCCGGTCGTTCGGTATTCAGTGTAATTATTGCTAAGTATATAGTGTTTATGAAACCAGATGTGAAGTTATAAGCTTGGGAAGTAACTACTGCGTTTCGCAACTTTATATCCGGGGGCAAAGGCGTGAAGATTTTTCGGCCTCTCGGACCTCATTTCTATGCTATGTTGTAATTGCTAATTTCGACTTGCTAATGACTTCTCAATATTGATATTTTGGGTACTAATAAGTTATTTTGCTAAATATATTTAATTTTGGGTATATTTGATTTTCATTGATCACAAAATCTGAGTTCTTGAGGCAGCGCTGGAGATGCTTAAGTTTTTGGCTGAAGCAGCAATGATAGCGGCAATGCACTTGAAGGGGGGGCCCGAGACTATCGTTATCTTTAGTTTATTCATCATTGAAAACTACAATAGTAGATTTAGTAGCATTTTTCTTCTCTTCTTTTTTTCGGGATTTGATAGTTAGGTATTCGGAGCTCTTTGAACAACTGGGTAATCTCCGTCAAAGCTAACGGTTCCCTATTCATCGACGCCGAGTAATGAAGCCGGGTGCTCCTAAAGCCTGTCTAAGAGAAAATGAAAATGCTCTCAAGTTAATTAATTTTGCTTGATGAATGATCATGGGGCAAATTTTTCAGGGTGAATATACTCTAATTGATCATGTGATCCAAATTTTTGGAGAACTTATTAATTGTGATGTTTCGTGCACACACTTCACGGTTGGTGGTGACAGCATTTGTTGGTGACCTTCCTCGATCCAGAACAAAGGCTAGGAAAAGAACTATCTAAAATCTGATCCATCATGCACAGATGCTTTGGTCAAACCAGTGTATTGGAGGGGGCGTAGTGGATGGCAATTCGGGTTCGCAGGTTGTGCTCGTATTGTGTCGGGATAACGGTATATGGTAAATCCGAACACGGCACGATTAGTTAATCCAATCGACCTACTTGATACCAGCACGGCCCGAGAATTTACGGTTTGACACGACACGAGCCATGTAACACGAATAAATGACGGGGTGATGGGTCAACACGAGTGCATGACCCACTATTGTATGAAATCAACTTGCTAACATGAAATTAATTCACTAACATGGAACTTGACATGAAATATCCTCAAATTTCAGTAAAATCTATTTACAAATGGTAATAATCCGTCACCATAATATCATCAAATTAAATTGAAACATGTTCGTAGTCAATGAGATGTAATCAATTTAAAATCTTAATAGTGAAAAAAAAAAGTCTTTTAGCTAATTGTGTATAGATGGATCACATACAAGCTGTTTCAATACTAACAGGTTAGTTTAAATGGATTATACGGGTCAATTTCGTGTCTGACAGTTGAACACGAACACGACACCATTATTAATTGTGTCTCATGCGTTGACACGAAATTGATCCGTACACAATTATTTCATGTCATGTTCGAGTTGTATTATTTTGTCGCGTCGGAAATTGTCACCCTCTTCCGTCTGCCAAAACCGTTCCAAACTTCTCATAATTGGATTGATCAAATTTCAATGCACGTACAAGGTAACGGTACAAACCCTATATAGTAAGTTGATTCCCTATCCAATCAACATTTTTTTAGGGGTGAGCATAGTTCTGATGGACGGTTTCCATCCTAAAACCAGGAACCGCCCACTAAAGACCGGCTCCGAAAAATTAGAATCGGAAACCGCCCGTTGGTTCCATGGATCTACTCGAGAACTGGACCGCCGGTTCGGTCCGGTTTCCGATGGGTCCATGAAACCGGTCCCACTAACCAAGAAAAGAGACTGAAAGATGGAGACGGAGACGGAGACGGAGACGGAGACGGAGACGGAGATGGAGAGTCGGAGACGGTGAGGTGAACATTGATCGAGAACAAATTAGAGAGTGAGAGTGAGTATGAGGCGAAAGCGAAAGAAGGTGTTTCTCGGCTCAATGTGAGGCTGTGAGCATTGAGCGATTTAGGTTTGGTTTAGGGATTTATGAATTTTCTTTTTTTAAAAAAATATTATATTTATTATTATATTACCGGTTTGGTTCGGGTAGGCGGGCAGGCAGTTCCACACTTGGAGCCGGAAACTGGACCGGTACCCACCAGTTCCCAAAAATGGGAACCGAGAACTGGACTGGTTTCCTCCCAAACCATCAGTTCTAGTTCGGTTCCGGGCGGTTTCCGATTCTTTTGCACACCCCTACATTTCTTGGTGAGGTGTGGCTATTAATAATTTTGTTTTTCTTGTAAGACAAGGAAGCACATTTTAGATCAGTTAACTTCGACTTTCTGACATATTCCACTAACTTCGTGGAATAGTTATAAAGGGAACCTAGACCTGTGCAATTGGCCTAAATAGTAAATATAAGGTTATTCGCGCTTGATAGTAAGAGCAATTGATCATATTTTATGTTTCTAATATGCTCACGTCTCGAGGTTCATACACCATTGCATCCTACAAGATTGGTAATAGCTTGGGGTCGACTGATGATTACTCAAGATAGGCTTGTCTAATTTCGAGTCCAAGTTCGAGCTTACTAACGCGAAGCTCACTAGGCTCGCAACCATAACCGAGCTTCTATTGTTTGTTTAAGAAACAATTGATAATCATACAAAGAGACAAAAATCCTCAAAATTCCATAACAGACTCACGATATTCGAGCTTTTCATGATCGACCTCAAGCTCCATTTTGAAGCAAGAATTTGAATACTCGATCGAGTTCAAGTTGAGTTTTGGGCATTGAATATGCGAGTGGAGGCGAGATCGAGCTTGATGCGGTATCGGCTTGACTCAAAGATTCAACTCAACAATAGATGTGCAACCTATCTTATGCCCTAATTCGGGAAAATTACCAAAACAATCCTAAACACATTGCAATTGTGCTAATTTAGTCATGAACTTTTTTTTGTGCTAATTTAGTCCTAAACTTTTTCTATTTGTGCCAATTCAGTCCATCCGCTTGGTGTTGATGTGGACGCCGGCTGGCCGGCCAAAACTGATGTGGCATTTTAAAAATATTTTAAATATTTTTTTCGAATTTTTAATTAATTTTTTATGTTTCCTTTTCTTTTTCCCTTGTTTTCTTTTCTTTCCCTTTCTTTTTTTTTTTTATCCTTTCTTTATCTTCAATCTCTGGTCGGTCGCCGGAACTGGCAACCGATAGAGGCAAGGGCTGGCGAGGTCGGCCTCGCCCAACCATTGTCAACCTTGCCAACAATTGCGAGGCTTGACCTTGCTAGATCTGACTCAAACTCGCCGGCCACTGGCGAGGTTGGCTTCGCCCAGCCACTACCAACCTCGCCAGTGATAGCTAGATCGACTTGTTTGACTTTGAGTCTAAGTTTGAGCTCACTAATACGAAGCTCGCTAGGCTCACAACCATAATCGAGCTTCTATTATTTGTTTAAGAAATATTTGATAGTCATACAAAGAGACACAAAAATCCTCAAAATTCCATAACGGACTCACAATATTCTAGCATTTCATGATTGACCTCAAGCTCCATTTCGAAATGATTGTATACACGAGCCGAGATCAAGCAAGAATTCTAATACTCAATCGAGTTCAAGTCGAGTTTTAAGCATTGAATGTGCGAGTCGAGTCGAGTGTCGAGATCGAGCTTCATGCAGTATCGGCTTGACTCAAAGACTAACTCGACTATACATGTGCACCTATCCTATGCCCTAATTCGAAGTGTTGGGTTTGAAGGCCCGATACTAAATGTGGTTGGTACTTGGGTTTGAAGGCCTATTTTCGAATTTTAAACCCGATCCATATGACTATTCAATTCGGGCCCGCCAAAGTAGAAGCACGAGATTCAGCCCAATTAGGAGAATTACTTATCTAGATCTATGAGGCCGATCACGTTTAAGGAAGTTACCAATCATAATGCCCTAATAAATCTCCACTTTATCCAACCAATCCCTACAGGGTTTCAACCTCAAAAGTTTCTTAATGAATTCCAAGAAATACCCTAGTTAAGGTGTACTATAATAACATGGTATTACAAAATGGACAAAATTGCAATCTAAATAAGAAAATTTATATAATAGCTATCCTTTTTTTTTTAAAGTCGAACGTAGATCTTTGTCATTCTACGAAATCATTTATATTCGTTCCCTAAATTTGTCAGCTATTTCAAAAATTTGTCTCTCCCCAAACATATTCAAGCTTTTTCTTCGCACGTGCTCTTTTATTAGTATGACAAACGATAACTGTAAATGTATTGTGACTAGTCTATTAATTGTTGTAGCATATTTCTAGGATATTGAATATTATTACTTGTTTAAAGTCTATTAAGGATGGAGCACATTTCCATGAGATTTAAAAGGCTCATGACTATAAGGGCGCGTCCAAGATCGATAACAGCCTATGGGGCCGCATCCAAAACTTAAGGAACACGTCCAAAACTCGAGGAACAAGTCTTCGAATGTGGAGGTGAATTTCTAAGAGGCTCATGGCAACAGAAAGAACGTCTTAAGCACGAAGGACACTCACACTCAGCCAAATTGCAAGTTTTTTTACTTGTTTTATCCGAGTTTTTCGTTCCTAATCTTTTGTTTTGCTCAACTCTCAGTCATATAAGCTTAGTTCATGTTCCTTGCCAGTTCGGAGCTTGGTCTTCATTGAGGAGTCTTCCTTAAGGGGGGGCTGTCATCCATTTGGCGTATTTTGGAAGAAACCAATTAGAATAAGACCAACAGTGTGTACTTCTCATATTTCTTAGACACCACAATACATTACATGGTTTTGCATGTTGGGAGTGTTGAAGGATGCGTTTTCTAGTAGTTAGGAAGAAGGTGCTACTTCTTTCTCCTTCATCTTCATTATGGACTTGATCGATTCCATGGTATTGCGGGGTTCGTCCTGCTCGAGAGACAACGGAATGGAGAATGTGAATAAGAATGCACATGTTTCGCTAAAAATTTCATGATAAAGAAAAATGCTTTTCGTGAAAATCATTTTCAAGGAAAATGATTAATTTCCCTTTGTTTGGCAGTATGCCGAAAAGCACGTAAAACTCCATCTAAATATATATAAGGTGAAGAAATTTACCGAGCATCTGTGCTAAGAGACTTGTTATATTTGGAAAAATGATTTCCTCCATTTAAAACCGGGAATTCATATTCATAATTTTAAGTATAGGGGGGGCGTTTCTCTTTAATCGCAAAAGTCTTTCTCGTTGACTAACTTTTTTTCAATGAATCAAACACGTGAAAGTCCGGAGAAACCGATTAGTGAAAAGCTCTTTCTCTGGCACATCCTACGTTAGAAAAATCACGACTTGCGTGTTTTCAAATTGGTTCGCATGGTCAACTGTTTTTTGCTTTGTTTTCAAGTAATCTGCCATGGTTTCAAGTAATCTGCCATGGCCACCTCCCCCATGGAACTTGCGTCGCCTTTACGGGTACGAGGCTACAGTAGACTTTCGTTGACTTCTGGGAGAACCCGTTGCTAAAGTTAAGGCTTCTTTATACTCACTCTCTTCTATATACGCTTCTTTACAATTTTGGGCACATGAATAAATGGAAAGGGAAAATGACACAAATGGTTTCTGAATTTTGACTCAATGTGTAAAGTGATCTTTAAACTTTTAATTTATTCAATGTGGTCCTTGAACTTTAACTCAATGTACCTAAAATTTTAATTTGTTCAATAACGTTTCTGAACTTTTGATACATATTCAATGTAGTTTTTGAACTATATGAAAATGTTCAATATGTTCCCTGGACTTGAATTAATGGAAAGACTACATTGAATATTTTCATATAGTTCATGGACTAAATTGAATATATGCCAAAAGTTCAGGGATCACATTGAACAAATTAAAAGTTCAGGAACCATATTGAACATTATGCTAAAGTTCATAGACTATATTGAATAAATTAAAAGTTCAGGGACTACGTTGCACATTGGACCAAAGTTAATAGAATGACTACATTGAACATTTTCATATAGTTTAGGGACTAAATTGAACATATACCAAAAGTCCAGGGACTATATTAAATAAATTAAAAGTTCATAGACCACATTAAATATTAGGCTAAAGTTCATGGACTATATTGAACAAAATAAAAGTTCAAGGACCACAGTACACATTGGGCCAAAACTCAAGGACTATTTGTGTCCTTATCCCTAAATGGAAAATAAGATGACTCAGCTCCGATGTCGAATGTTACATAATGCAAGTAACATATAGAAAATATCCAGGAAGTGGGAATCAGATTTACCCACATATTGCCTCTTGATTATCTCGTACTCTCCCAACATTTAAAAGTGTCCATGCATGTGGTTTGCTCTTTATTAGGTCAAAAAAGAACATGCATGGGAAAAACTAGACGTGTGTTTAACTATTGCACGAGCTAACGTACCAGTTTCGATAAGCGGAGGACCTGTCCATGTGTTCATTGAATAAATCGTTTGATGGACGTCATGTGCACGTGTATATATTGACCAAATAATGTCCCTTCCCTCTTGGTCCTGTTATTAAATAGTAAACATCACGTGCAATTGTTGATCTCCACTCTCGCCGTGGCTGAGGTCGGCCACCACCGCCGCTCCTCGAGCACCCTCCACCTCTCTCTCTCTCTCTTTCAGTTGAAACCTTAGAAATTGAGGACCTCTTCCGATGGCTATAATGGTGTTGGTTTAGACAGACTTAATCTACGCTTCTCGCTTTTCCGTTAGAATCGTTGTAATTTGCATTTCTAAAAGGGTGATTTGAATCGATGATTCGCATGTGGTATACTTTGATGAGACTGCCAACCGTTTTAAAAGCTTAATATATTAGATGAATGCGTAGTTTATTAATTATTTAAATATTCTAATACCCCCCTCACGAATAGGTTGGACTTTGGCCTAAGCCTAAAGAGTTAAAATATATAATTGGGGAGGCAAATAGGGGTCTGGAAAGATTTTTACTTGGGACTTCCTGCTCTGATACCATGTGAGATTTTGTGAGACCACTGCCAACTGCTTTAAAAGTTTAAACTGTTAGATGAATACATGATTTATTATTCAAATATTCAAAAAATATTAAGAAAGTCGTGTTTCACAGCTATTGGGTGATTCTATCTCCTAGTTAATTGTCTTCTTAACATCATGTGGGAGACATCAAGCTGTGGACTCAGAATAAAAAGTTGCATACCCTTGAGTGGATATGACTAAGTTAGCCAAATGATCTGCTACATGGTTGCCTTCTTCCAAGGATATGTTAAATTTTGATTGGGGGCAAGATGTCATTGAGAATTGGAGCAGCTCGTGGATCAACCCCATCTTGGCTCGACAGGCCGGCAACAATCTTAAAACCTACTTCAAATTTTATGTTTTGAAACCACTATATTCGAGGGAAAATTCCATACTCCCCCCTTACTAACCTCAACCAAATTGCCCTTTTGTACCACTTTGTATCCCCCATAAGTACTGACAGAAAAAAAATATATGTCGATTAAATTCTCACGAAAAAATTTATGATCGCAAATCTTAATGTCATATGAGTCTTCTTGATCCTTACCGAGGGGCGGAGACTATCACGATACCTTGTGCGTTGGTCATCCCGGTGAGAACAAATGAGTCTCTTGAAAAAAGGTTACTACTTGCCGTATATGAAGGAGGATGTGCCCCAGAGCATAGTCAGCAATCGTGACCCCAAGTTTTCACAGGCAAGTTCTTGTCAGAGTTGTTCGGAATCATGGGGTCCGAGCTACACTTGTCTTTTAGATACTACATGAGTGCCGACCAAAAGAATTGGGTGAACCTGCACAATGCCGCCCATTTCTCTTTCAACATTGAGCGGAGCTCTCCCTCTAGCAAGAGCCCATTTGAAGTGGTGACAGGCTAGCAGCCGCTGTTTCCTCACACAATGGCAGTACCAAATGCAGGGAAATCCTGTGAGCCTGCAACTTCATCAAAGACCGGAGGCAAAACACTGATGTTACCTGAGCTCATCTCGAGAAGGCCTCCTAGCGGATGAAAAAGTGGGTCGATTCTATGTTGTAATTATGGTGGGTCAATGGATCAATGGAAGTGAGCAACACAAGATACGTCTCTTCACTTCATGTATCTCACTAATTCATGTATTTCTTGAGTTCATGTATCTATTGGATTCGTGTATCAACTTAATTCGTGTATCTCTTGGGTAGATTCTTGTATCTATTTAATTCATAGTTCATGTATTGCTTCTATACATGAATTCTAAAACTCTATAAATAAATTTGAAATTATTTATTCCAAGAATCACGGGAAACATCTACATCTCCTCACTTCGATTTTCTTTAAGTGTGCTGGCTTCAAGAAGTGTTAAGTGCTAATTCAAACGGATTCGAAGTGTTGTATCTTGGGAGGTATAGTTTGTGAAGTTGCTTAGCATCGTTGACAGTAACTAATTGCCTTAAGAAGATTCGGTTAGCCGTACCTCACCTCCTATTTATTTTTGTTATAGCTTTCTCAGATTTATTATATTTCTGGTTACAACAAACAGTATTATGTATCTTCCTCTAATACGCAATTTGTTCTTTATTTCCAACGTTCTAAAGAGGAGGCCTGTCGAGTACTGGGCAGGCAACCTAGTCACGCAGAGGATCCTTCCGAAAGTATGAAGGTCCAGTGCCAGTGATGGTCAAAGTAGCAAAGTTGCTTATCGACTTTGCTTGCTTGCTTAGTCGAAAAGGATAAGCAAGTCACTGATGACTAATTGAGTCGAGAGAGTGTCGCAAGTCCTTCATGAATGCCCTGATTTGGGTTTGTCCAAGGCGCATTGTCCATAGTCGCTGGGGAGAAGCACCCGTCAACATTGTGTAAGGGTGTTTCACAAATTCTAGATGATGCCATTTCAAGCACCTGTAATGTCTACTCGTGCTAAAATAGGTAATGTTTGTAAAGCTCTTTAGAGATTCAACTACTCAAACTCCCCTATCCCGATAATCCCTTGACGTACAACGCTTGTCCCATTGATTAATAAAACTGAGTAAAACATTTTTCCATGGCCCGTTTTCATTGTTTCTTTGTTACAAATGATCTTGCGAACTGTGCATATGCCTTAGCATCGAGGCATTGCACACTTAAGTCACCTGATGCACTACTCGTGACCGAGGAAAGTACACGCCACATGGTCCTTCTAACTGGGCCAACAACCCGGACCGTGACAAGAATTCATTCACCCTGGAAACACCTATCCTTCTTCGTGGTCGGCAAGGGTTTTGGATAATTTATTGAGAACGGACGTTTATAATTCGTATCCAATCGAAAAAAAAAACGGCTTATAATACGTATCAGTGTCATATTAGTTTTGTTATTTCTTGTTAGCAATATAACATCATAATTTCGAGTCAACGATTCAGATGATTGAATAATTTAGCTCTAGTGGTTTTATCTTACTCCACCCTCCGAATCACTGTGTTCCATCGCAGTCATGGAGTCGTGTCGGTCTTGGCGGAGTTAAAGATCGCTGAACTGGATATAGGCCTCGCAATTCGTAGCTTGTGAATGGAAAGCAAAGGAGTAGTTGTGGCTCAAAGTCAAAGCTGACTAGGAGATTGATTTTGGTGCTTGATTGGAATATGCTGGCCTTGAAGCAGTATACACAGATTCGTTTGTACACTGAAAATTTCCACGTTTGGGTTTTTGGCGAAAAATAAATATTTTGGAAAACGTTTTCTTAAAAATGGTCACTTGTTTCGCTTACTAGAAAAATTAACAAAAAAAAGATCCGTGAAAATGTTTAGGCAAAAATTTTTGTCGACAGTGAAAAAAAATTTCATTGACTAATTATTTCAAGCGATATAAGCGATTAGTTTTTAAGAAAATCTTTTTCGAATCATCCGTTTTCTACAAAAGACACGGACCTTAGATTGTTGAATCCGTGATGGTTTTTCAGACCTAATAGATGCGCTGCTAAAAACATATATTTGATACAACAAGTAAAATTATTAGAAACAAAGTTCGATAAAAAAAAATCAGAAAAGGAGCGTTTTTCGAGCAAAACAAGCCCCGACTAGATCCGTCAAACGGGTGAGTCAGGTCAAGTCGAAAATGGTCCGACCCAAATAGACTTATTTAACCTATTTTGACCCATTTTCATGTAATCCAACGCATACCCGACCCGATTCATAATTTTTAAACACTTCCATTTGCGCCCTTCTTCTCGCCACCTCCCTTGTATATATGCACACCCTCAAAAGCCTCCAATGAAGTGTTTCACGTCTCTACACTCATCCTTCAATCCCTCTCTCTCTCTCTCTCTCTCTCGCTCTCTCTCTCTCTCTCTAGATAAAATGGTGATGCGAAAGCTAGCAGTTTCATCCTTGTTCAGTCCCCTGCTGCTTTGGATTCTATTTGCTTCAGGTTTGCGATGCTGGAGTGAACTTGAGACTCTTTTGCTCACTTTCAGTCGATCCTCAATTACCTCAGATGTTCACTTTATTTTTAAATTACTTCCGAGGCCTGTAGATTGAAATCCTTTTGTGCAGGACATCCGTCCTTGGTTGAATGCGCCTCTGACCGCCACCACCATCACCATCGCGTCCACCATGCCAACGACTGCCTCGCCGTGTTTCGTCCCACAAAGATGTTTGTCTTCGGAGATTCGTATGCAGACACAGGGAACAACCCGAAAGCCTTGGCGAACTCGTGGAAGGTTCCCTATGGAATCACCTTCCCCGGCAAACCCACCGGTCGATACTCGGATGGCCGGGTCTTGACGGATTTCCTCGGTCGGTGTCTCTCTTCCTCTGAGCTTTCTCTGTTCCCTGCGCTTATTAATGAATAACAACAAACCTCTGAATTCTAGAAGAGAAAACTGAACTCTGTTTTGTTTGGACGTATTGCTAAAAAGACGGAGGATGACGTGCTATCATCCCTACTTCATCAATCCTTTGTTAATCTACAGAAACGGAAGAACATCACATCATGATTGCGATTCATAACCATACTAATCAATCATTCTAGAACAAAACGCATGAAGAAGAGGCTCTTAATCCAGTGTGAATATATAGATATGAAGTGGTGGGGTTCCTCTTCAACCTTGCCTCGCCTTACTCAGTAGTGCCTCCCATGCGTGCCTCTCGCATTGCCTTTTTTGTACAGTTTTTTCTTGCAATTGTTTTGCCTTTGCCCTTTATCTTCTATCTTTTCAGATCAGCTTGCCATCTTTCCGTCAGATTCCCACCTTTCCATGATCAGATGCCAAGAGGCCACCACCTTACCTTTTTTTCTCTCTTTGACTAGTTAGGGTGCGTTTGGTAACTTGCCAAATAGTGACTGATTCTATTCTTTTGTTTCCCTAACAAAAAAAGAACAAAAATCCGTTTGATAAATTTTTTTTTCCCGGGCACAAATTTGTTCCCAAAATCAGTTTTGGAACAGAATCAAGAATAAATAAAAAAGTTGATTCTTGATTCTAGGAACAATAATAAGAAATAGAAGAGATTTTTTTTTTTTGCTTTTTCTTCTTTCCTGTTCTTCTTCTTTCCGAGCCGGCGACCGGCCACAGGCTAGGGCCGGCGAGGGCGTCGTGGCTCTCGTTGGCTAGGGCGAGGGCTAGAAAAGGTCGGCGAGGGCCGCGACGCCCTCGCCGGCCATGGCCAAGAAGGAGAAGAAGAAAAAAAGAAAAGAAAAAAAAGAAAAAAAAAAGAAAGAAATATTAAAATATTTAAAAATATTATTAATAAAAAAAAATTTGTGTAGTTATCAAATGCATTTCTGTTCTTTTTCTATTCTAGGAATGGAAATTTTGAGCCGTTACCAAATGCTTTCAAATGCTTAGAAATTATTTTTGAGAACAAAATAAAAAAAACATTTCTGAGCATAAATTATTTTTGAAAACAGAATGGTTATCAAATGCACCGTTAGTCGCCAAAGCCAGCTAATAGTGATACAGTGTCCATCGACTTATAATGAGGTTAATTCTGGCGAGCTTTCCCAGATGTGGTCCAAGGATCAACCGCACCAGAGACACTGTATATTTGTAATTATTACAGGGAAGTGGCAAGAATTAGGCTCAATTATGAAGTTCCTCGATTATCTCGGCGTGCGTGACCGGTCCTTGATCCGATTGTAGCCATGGACTTAGTCTGGTATCTGAGAGTCACCTCAAATACCTATAAGATCGCTAATTGAAAGAGAATGGCTGCTTTGATTTTAGTAAAGGACAAATGGCGACACATTAGTCACCCTTTGTCTTCCTTCTAACATGCGGTCGTTGTTATTACATGCAGCTGCGTATTTTGGAATGAGATCACCGATACCATATAAGTGGAGGAAGGTCGGGTTTAAGTATGTGAAATATGGAATGAACTTCGCATTTGGAGGGACGGGGGTGTTCGACACGCTGTTTCCTCAGCCAAATATGACGGTACAGATCGATATGTTCCAACAGCTTGTTGCCGATTCTGTCTACACTGGACTGGATCTTCAGTCTTCGCTTGCTCTCGTTACTAACTCCGGCAACGACTACTCTACTTACTTGGCCAAGGGCGGCTTGTACGAGGTAATAATTCACATCGGCTCTCGTGAACAGTACATTTTCTATCTAACGACGTTGAATTTTGAAAAAACACAAAAGGGTTGGTTACAACGTTTCTTGCGTCAAAACATTGCTCCTCAGAAAATGTCAAAAGCTTGGGCGTTTTCAGCGGATTTCTGGGTTCCAGGAAATCCAAAGTCGCCGTGTCCATATTCGCGAAGTAGTTGACACGGGCGACGTTCTTGTCTTAATTGCACTGGTTTTCACTCAGTCACGACCTCACCATCTTTCTTAATTTTACCTAATCCAATCCCTAAATGATTTGATCCTCCCAAAATATGTGAACACTCGTGCATTATGCCAAAAAAGGGGGTCTAATCAGATCGAAGAAGAAGGTTATGGACTCATGAGTCATGAGTTGAATTGGAAGGCCTCGATGATTGTCAATAGTACTCAAACCTACGACAAATGGAACTTGATTTGTTTTTCGCCGACGTCGAATGCATGATTCACTGATGAAAGAAGATGTGGATGTAGTCACCCAATCCCTTAGGGGCATCTTCCTTCAATCTTGAACTGCTAAACACTGTGCACATCCAGTGGCTTTGCCTTCAATTGTCACTTGCCAGTATTCTCATGTTAATGATGCTTCCATTATGTTACCTTCATAAATATTTGTCTCATCGGTTGTCTCTGTCTGCTGCGGTGATGCTGAAAATCTTGAGGGCTTATCTATGCTCGTCAGGACTTGCCGAAATTCATAATACAGGTGGTGAACCAGCTCGCTTTGGACATAAAACGCATCCACGACCTGGGCGTGAAAATGATAGCCGTTGCGGGTCTACAGCCTTTGGGATGTCTTCCTTCTATCACCATCTCGGATTCTTACCGAACTTGCAATGCGACTGCAAATTCATTCGTAACCTTCCATAATCAGCTGTTGCAGCAAGCCGTCACAAAGCTGAACAACCAGACCCGGTCATCACCTGCTTTCGTTGTCGTCGATCTCTATACCTCATTCATGTCCGTGCTTAATGACAAAGGTAATTCATCTTGAATGTATTAAATATCTAGATCCGCTACACACAGGACACAACTTTTGGATGGTGGACCCAAAAACAGGATAGTCCTTAGGCCGCCTAACCTAGAATCCTCTGCTAGCCTGTATTATCGCACCTCATCAAAAGAATACCGGGTTCACTGGGCGTTCGTACACATGGTCTCCCTTTACCGAATAACTTAAGTTTACGATTTAAACATGGGCACGCAAATACAACCATCTTCTGATCTTGGTTTTATTTGTTGTTCTTTGTTTTCTTTCTGTATTTCCAGCAAGTACCAAGTTTCAGGAACCGCTGAAACCATGCTGTATGGGGACAAACAGCAGTTATTCGTGCGGGAGTGTGGATGGAAGTGGGCAGAAGCAATATACATTGTGCAAGGACCCGAAAGGCATGTTCTTTTGGGACACGTTCCACCCTACGCAGGAGGGTTGGCGAGCTGTGTTCTCTACATTAGGACGCAATCTCAAGCAACTGTAGATTGATTCATTCCCGCTTACCATTCAATAATTCACGGTCTTCAGTGTTTTACGTACCTCTCGTCAATAACAGAGTGTCTCTTGTGATCCCTTCATCTTAATTGTCTCCTATTTGATTCGTTTATAGAGCAATGTGAATTAGGAAATAGTGTGATTTATGGAATAATTACATGTTTCTTTCGTGGAACAAGTTCTTCAGGCCTTATTTGATTATTGATTGTTGACACGTCAATATACCCGCGTTGCATGGATGTCACATCAACAATTTGAGAATGGATTTTTTGAACTTATGTAGGCAAACGAAACCTTAATCACCTTAATCTATCTTCTCTATGTTTTTATTTCGTCGCTCTTGTAATTATGCATGGCCCCTAGCGGCCAATGGTCTCGCATGAGACAAGTGGCAACCAAAGAGTAATTTGGGCAGGGTTGGGTAAGGCTACTTAGCTAAAAAGCCCAACAAGTGCCGTCCCGTCCCGATAAATCGAAACATGTTTTTTTTTCTTATTATGGATGAGCTTAGATAACATATTAGGTCAGACCTAATGGCCCCGCCACGGTGCGTACTAGTTGACCCGAAAAATTTATAAATCTTTTGTCATAAAGGTGTCCAGGAAAAAGTTTAGACCTAATCAATGCCCTCCCAATTATCTATCTCTATTTGTTAGCACATTTCATCTCATCCTCCTCAGTGGCTATTGTCGTAATCTAACCCTCGAGGGCCGCCTCGGGAGGATAGGTTTAGAGGTACTTTACGAGACACTCCCTAAGTCCGTACCTCGTGTGACGCTGGTTGTCATGCTTTATTTGGAATCGCCACTAGCCACAATTAAAGGTCGGATAGAAACCCTAAAATCGAGACGTGGGAATATCGTCTCGATGTATACGCAACTAGAGATTCTTAAGGATTGAAGACTTGATTATACTAGTTTTTCAACTAATGCCCTTTCGATACCTAAACTCGACTATTTGTTAATCAACATACCGGGACAGTCTTTTTTACTAATCAAGAATTTTGAAATTTCGTCCTGACCATTCTAAAGAGAACAACAAACAAAGTATTTAAAATGCACAATTAATTGGAATAAAAAATGAAAATGCACAAACAACAACCTAGCATCATCTCTAAAAGAAAAAACAATAAAAAATTCCTAAAGTAAAGCTTTCAATTTTAGATTCAACTTTTATTCAAGCCTAAAGTGTTTATTGAAAGCCCTAGACTAAGAGAATTCTACATTTTTTTTATAGCTTTTCTCACATTACTTATTTATTTATTTTTTAATTTTTTGAATTTTTTATTTTTTATTTTTTATTTCGGGAAAAAGGACTTCGGACCGGACAAGGAACCCGGTCCAATTAGCCGGTCTGACCCGGACCCAAAGGGTCCGGGTTAGGTCAACTCGGCCAAGCTATTGGGCTCAATGTGAATAAAGCCCAGATTATCAGATTTCAGTTTTTATTCATTTAGGCCCAATTCGAATCCCTATTCCTTGTTCGGCCCAGATTCTACCCCATCGGATCCTCTCCAACCCAGACCCGTACTCGACCCGGTCTTTATTATACCCGAATTCTATTTCTTTTATTTTTATTTTTATTTTTTTTTCTACTGTATTTTTTTTTTTGACTTTTTGGTCCAGATTTTGCTCTCTTTACCGAGAGCTTCATCTTCTCCACGTTCACTGAGATTTCCTTCTTTACCCGTCAATACTTACCAGTCATCACATTTCGGTCATCAACAACAACCTATCTTCACCGTCGCCATTCACGGCCATCGACAGACCACCACTTACTCCGGTCACGAAAATGAACTCCGGCAACCAAATTCCATTTTACGGCCAACAAACTTCCGGTTACAACAAAAAATCCTAAATCTAAACAAACAAGAAATCACTTGGATGAAACAGAGATAGAAAACTAATGGTAGCTAGGGGTGTCAATGGGTCGGGTCGGATCGGGCTTTCATGATACCCGACCCGAAATATATAGAGTCGCGCTTGACCCGACCCGCCCCGATACCCTGTTCAGCATATACTCTAAGAATAGGGTCGAGTCGAGTCGGTCCGGGTCGGGTTTAGGGTTTGTTCTCTGCAGCTTGTTCTGTGCCTCCTCCTCCTCATCTGTCTCTCTCTCTTTGCATTTACGTATCAAAAACCACAAGATCTCCCCCCCCAAAATCACAACGAACACAGATCAATCCCACCCCATCGGGATTCCATTTTCTCATCCTCCCCAAAGAAACCGATCGTCACGAACCGCTTTGCTTGCCCTTCCCGATAGCCTGCATTCCCGTTCCACGATCACCGTGTTCAAATCAGTAGGTTTCTGATCATGGGTCTCCGATCCCTCTTCCGTCGGAAGAAACCCACCTTGGAGACGGCGGGGGGTCCGCATTGGCCACCCCGCTGGGGTCGCGATCCTCGTCAATGGGGTCCCGGTCCCAGATCGAGGAGCTATAGTAGGTGTTCAAGAAGTTCGGCGCCAACGGGGACGGCAAGATCTCAGCGTCGGAGCTGGGGTCCACCATGGGCTCCCTCGGCCAGCCGGAGACGGAGGAGGAGCTGGCCAAGATGATCCGCGAGGTGGACTCCGACGGGGACGGGTTCATCGACTTTGGGGAGTTCGTGGAGCTGAACACCAAGGGGGTCGACCCGGACGAGGCGATGGAGAACCTAAGGGATGCGTTCTCGGTGTACGACATCGACGGGGACGGGTCCATCACCGCGACGGCCGCTGCTCTGGCGAAAAGGATCGACGGGGAGATGGAGCTCGCCATGGAGGTGGGTCTCGGCGCCAAGGCCTCGACCTGGGCTGTCACGACGAGCGCCGTGACGGTGAGGACGAAGGCCACCACGACCATGTTCACAAACTTCACGGCCGCCATTGCCACGAACCCGAACTCGAGCTTTTCGCATGCCTTTGAGAGGTTGTAAGTGCGAGGAGAAGCAGAGAGAGCGAAGGGAGCAAAGTTCACGGCTGCTCGCGTAGAGAGAGAAGAGAGCGAAGGGGAGAGAGGGGGGGGGGGGGGGGGGTCAGGCCGGATCGAGTCAGCTCGGGTATTTTTTACACCCCTAATGGTAGCGGTCTCAAACTGCGGGCACGTCTCCGGCGAGAGGAATGAATCCGACGAAAATTTCAACCATGGCCGACTCGGAGAAACATTAACATGCCACAAAAATCACAAAGAAACATAGAGGAGTGAGCGAATAATCATTTTAGAACCAATCAAGCATGAACTGTGATTCAAACAGACGTTTTCATTCACATATTGATTCAACACTTCATTCACACATTTAATCAAACAGCTAGCATGCAGTTTAAGAAGTACATTCCAACATGAAATTCAATGCGATTCTCGACTCAATTGTGATACATAAAGACCCGAATCAACATATTTCATATCAACCCCATCTCAATTCATCGAAACTCACTCAAAATTTTCACAATCAAATTCGGTGTTCTAAGTTTCCAACATCCCATTCAAGCATTTTAGCGAATAGTTGATGTACGATTTAAAGCATGAATTCTAGACTCGGTTTCAGTGCAATTCTCGACTCGATGTTGACATATGACACTCCAAATCGTCATTATATTCTATGACTCAGCTTTAATATCACAGGATTTGTCCACAATCGCATCAATTCATTCCAATAGTCTCAAACTCAATAAGCGGCTACAAAAACAGGACAAAACAAATCATATTTGAGGAGCTCACCTGGACAGAAACGGAGATTCAATCGGAGACGGCAAGGGATGTCCGGCTATGATTCCTTTTTCTTTTTGGATTTGCTCACGTCACCTCTTGTGAGCTGTTCATCATCATTGCTCACAGACGTGAGCGTCACCATCGCTCTGCTCACAGACCTGAGCGTGCTAGGGAAGAAGAAATGCAACAGGCTGGGCTGTCATGGCTGTAATAGGCCTTGAAGGAAATGATTGGGCCCAAAGACAAAAGAGAGAAAAAGAAAAGAGAAAAAGAGGGCCGAATTCAGCCCAAGCGAGGAAAGAGAGGAGGGCCAGACGGGCAGCGGGCCGAACGCGTGAATTGGGCCCAATTGGGCTGGATTGAACCAGAATTTTTGTATTCTTATTTATTTAAATTCTTTTTGTATTTTTTTTGGATTTGTTTTATTTTTGAAAATAAGGTGTCAATAGCTGTGCCCCGTCACTGTCATATACCGCGACAGCACCACCAATGGTATTGCAACTCAAGTCAAATTTTGATAGGTTCAACAACGTCCTAACCATTTCTAGCAAATTAATAGCAAATCGAGTGGTAGGGGTGGCCAACGTCCGATAGGAAGTGGGGTTGTCCAACATGACCTCTACTAAAAAATGGCCCCCCCTTTAACGCATTCTCTCCCTCGATAGCCATAGTCATAGGCAAAAATCGCCATTACATAATCGTTGGCTTAAGGTTTTTTTAGGAGAAAATTATCCAAAAAGTCCTAAACCTATTGCACTTTTGTCAATTTAGTTCTAAACCTTTTGACAATTTACCAATTGAATCGTATTGGCCGGGAATTTCTAACGCGGACGCTAGTCATCTTACATGGCACAGGCAGCGCTGACGTGGACGATTTTTTAATTTTTCTTTTTCTTTTTTCTCTGTGTTTTTTTCATTGTGTCGGTGAGGGTTGTCACCGGCAAGGACGCGAAGGCCCTCTCTAGATCTAGGTGAGTGTCCCCTGGCCCGGGGCCAGTGGGGCCACGAAGGTGGCCCTCGGCGAGGCCATCACTGCCTAGCTAGCCAGTGAGGGTCTCCGGTGACTCTCGCCAGCGCAATGAAAAATATAGAGAAAAATAAAATTTTTTTTTATAAAATTGTCTACGTCAACACCGGCCATGTCACGCAGGACGATTGACATCCATGTTAGTGATTTCTGGCCAATATGACTCAATTACTAAATTGACAAAATTGAAAGGTTTATGATTGAATTGACAAAAGTGCAATAGGTTTAGAACTTTTTAAACAATTTTCTTGTTTTTTTTTGTGAACTGGGTCTAATTGGATGTGGAATAAGTGCTCGATCTTAGGCTCCGTCTAGTTATTTCTCTAGTATGTGGAGTGATATTAGAGTCAATAATTAATCATTTGACCCTCAATTGGATTGGAGTTTAATGAATATCTCAATAAATGAATCTTGTGATCAACGCGGTTGTCAAGTAAGGATTTCCTTCAAGGTTAAGTTTGGAAGAAGAGATGGAGATTCAAGTGAAAATGCGTTAGTTCAAAAGAACACTTGAATTAAGAGGGAGGGACCTAAACAAAAGGCTCACGTGTGACGGGAAGAGTCGTTCATAAGGTGCACATGTGAGAACAATTGAGAACCGGTCGACCCATAATTCATTTGCTAGTTTAAACTTTTGGATGAATATCGGTCAAACTAAATATGTAAATCAAGGTATTCGGAATTAGAGTCTCTCCTAATGATCTCCAATTGAGACATTGATTGTTCACTTGCGTGTTAGATCATCTTTGTTTTCATTACCCTCGGGAGACAAGGGTACGAAGCGAGCAACGTTCCCATATTCATGTAGACCCTCGAGCATACAAATTGATCACGAAAAATGTGATATTTCTAGAAAATATTTTTTGAAAAGTCATTTTCCAAAAAAATGATAATATTTTCAATTGTTTAGCTGAAACTTGAAAATGAACTAGAAAATGGTTTTTGCCATTTAGTATAGAAAATATTATTTGATTTTTCTGGGAACAATACCAAAAAATTCAAAAATTTAATTATTTTTTATTCTTTTCTTTTTTATTCTTTTTTTTTGTTTTGCTTCTTCCTAGGCCAGTTGCCGGCCACGAGTGATGGACGAGCTTGCCCAAGGCCGGCGAGGCTCAAGCTCGCCAACCTCGGGCGAGGCTCCACCTTGCCAAATTCGCAAGTGCCTTGCTCGAGGCTGGTGAGGCTCAAGCCTCGTTCACGAGAATCTTTACTTTATTCATCAATGAAAACTTTAAGGGGGACCAAGACAATATCGTTATCTTTACTTTATTCATCAATGAAAACTTTATCCGTTATGTATAATAGTAGATTTAGTAGCATTTTTCTTCATTTTTTTTTAAGGTTTGATAGTGAGGTATTCAGAGATCATTGAACAACCGAGTAATCTTCATCAAAGATGAAGTTTCCCTATTCATCGACACCAGGTAATGAAACCGGGTGCTCCTAAAGCCTGTCTAAGAGAAAATGAAAATGCTTTTAAATTAAGGGATAAATGCATTAAAAGTTCTAAAACTTGTCACTAAAGTACAATTGAGTCCTAAAACTTTCAAAAAATTTAATTAAGTCCTAAAATTTGTCATGAAAGTGAAATTAAGTACAAAAACTTTCAAAAAATACAAATAAGTCCTAAAACTTGTGATCTCTGGTTATTCCAGTTCTCTCTCTCTCGCCATGAGAGCTTCTCTCTACCCTATTTTGTGGTAGCTCCTTTCAATCATGATCCAAATTTCAAATCCTAATCCCTTTCCTATGTCAATCCGCTTTCTTTTTTCAATCTTTCCACTTCTCGTGGAAAAATCTTTTCCCCTTTACATCATTTCCCCTTCCCCCGTTACCCACAAACTACCAGCTCTTTCTTCTTCTCTTCTGTGTCCTTGGTTTTGACAATTTTTACCGGTCCACAAATGGCTGTTGATGCAGTGGCCTTGGTGACAGAAGGTCGCTTGGTCTGCTAAAGCGACACCCCTCGGAATAGCCAAATCTGCCTTGGACAGCCCCATTTGCCATCTTTTCTTTGTGCTGCTTTACTGGATCATCATTGAGCCATTGCCACAAACGAGATTCACCGTTTCTTCAGTCCACAAGGTTGTATGTACTGATGTTCAATAGTGATGTGTTTGGGTGCAATGCGGTGGTGTCAAAGTATGGATGGTGCCATGTGTTAGACGATGCACAGAAGGTGTTCGATGAATTGTCCGAAAGAGGGATTTATAATGTTGCCTTGCTGAATTCGATTAGGATCAAGCAGGGATCTAATGTGCTTATCTCGTTTAGGGGATTTCATCTCCAACAAATGAGCTAAGTCAAGCATCTCTCTGTTCTTTTGCTTGCTCTTACACTTTTGGGGCTCATTTTTATGTATTCCGCTTTCTATGAATCTGTACTTCAGTTGTACTTTGACTTATACCGTTGTAAGTATTTATCCTATTCCCACCAGTATCTACATTTTATTCCTCACGCAATTCAGCGGACCACCATCAACTTCACCCCATTTTCCTGCTCCTTTAGTTCTTTATCAGAACTTGCTTTTGTTTGCGTAGCAACTGGACCGGAGCTCTAGTCCTCCTCCTTGTACGTATCTTTTGTTTGTGTAGCAACGGGACCGGAGCTTTAGTCCTCCTCCTTATCTTTCTCATCCAGATTAAGTTTGTTGCTGATCTCTTCGATCGCCGGGCTGGAATCTTGCCATTGTGTCGGTGATGGTCGATGCCATATCTTCAGAAGGTCGCTTGGTCTGCTAAAGCGGAATTCTAGAGGCAAGCCAAGTTTATGTGCCCATTGTAGCCATGAATATTTTAGCTTGGAATTGTCGAGGCATTGTTGGAAACGCGACGATGAGAGAGTTGAAAGCCACATGCCGATCTTGTGTTTCTATCGGAAACAACATGTGATACTAGATGGATAGAAACTCTTACAAGAAGGATTGGATTTACTCGGTCCTTCTCTATTCCCGCGGAAAACAATGCGGGAGGTCTAGCAGTCATGTGGAAAGATCCCGTAGCTTTATCCTTTTCCTTTGCAGACAAAAACCAAATTCATACAGAGGTTTCTAACAAAGAAAATCTAGAACAATTGTGGTGGCTTTCGTTAGTGTATGCACCTCCTTATTGTGGGCTTAAACGAGTATTTTGGGAAGACTTCACAAGCCGGGTTCAAAACTTGGGAGAAGACTGGGTTGGAATTGGAGATTTCAATGAGACTATCTACGGCTATGACACGTCCAATAGAAGGGGTCCGGGCCCATCTCGTCACTTTCTGGTGGATTTTATGGATGCCTTGGGTTGTATTGATCTTGGGTTCAAAGGCAAACCTTATACTTGGACAAATGGCAGAGAGGGCTTTGCAAGTGTTCGGAAAAGATTTGATCGAGCAGTTTGTTCGACATCATGGTGTGAGAAATTCCTTCGAGCAGGGGTTGTCCACTTGCCGGTGGTAAACTCAGATCATTCTCCTATTTTGCTGAATTCAACTTCTATTGAGGATAACTCGAAACGTCCTTTTAAATTTGAAGCCGCTTGGCTACGGGACTCAACTTGTGTTAATGAAGTGGAAAAGGCTTGGAACAACAATGTGGTAGGCAATTCATTAACCACATGGCATAGAAAGCTGAAATCGACAAAAATAGCTCTCAAAAGGTGGAATAAGGAACATTTTGGTATTTGCCAACAACGCCTCAAGGACTTGATGGTAGCACTTGATTCCATTCAAAGGGATAACCCTTCAGAAGAGAATAGCAGGAGGAACAAAGAAATCAAGGTGGCCATTAACGAGCAATGGGAGAGATTGGAGATGATATGGAAGCAAAAATCGTGACAATCATGGCTGCAGGAGGGTGATCGGAATACCAAATTCTTCCATCTTTCTACAACTATCAGAAAGCGCAAAAATTATATCCTCGCAGTTCAGAATGATGGAGGCCAATGGCTTAAGAGTATAGATGAGATTAAAAACTTCTTTTTATCCAAGTATACAGAGCTTTTCTCAGGACCATCACTTGAGCCACACCCTCTCATTAGGGAACTCTTCCTTAAGGTAGTTTCTGACGAAGAAAATTTGGATTTTTTTGGCGATTCCAACTGAGGATGAAATATATAGCGTCTTGAAAGAGATGGCCCCTCTTAAATCACCAGGCCCAGACGGATTCCATGCTATTTTCTACACGAAATGCTGGGAAGTGGTGAAGGCCCATATTGTCCAATTTGTGCAGCACTTCTTTAACACAGGTCAGTTGCCTCATCTTCTCAATCATACTTTTATAGTACTCATACCAAAAACTCATAATCCACACACCTTTAACCATTTTCGGCCCATAAGTCTATGCAACGTGAGCTATAAACTTATCTCTAAGTTGTTGGCAAATAGACTGAAAGGGTTCCTCAGTCGTATCATTTCACCTCAGCAATCAGCTTTTGTTCCGGGCAGAAGCATTCAAGAGAATTCCGTAATTGCACAGGAAATCTTACACTTCATGATGAAGAAAAGAAAGGGTAGTGTATTCATGGTAGTCAAGGTCGATATGTCAAAAGCTTATGATAGAGTTGATTGGAATATACTTGATGCAATACTCTGTAGTCTGGGGTTTTCGTCTCATTTTTGCAGGCTCATAAAAATATGTGTATCGTCGGTTCATTATTCTCTTCTCATTAATAGTAGACTAGCGGGAAGTTTTAAACCTCAGAAAGGACTCCGACAAGGTGACCCTATCTCGCCGTACCTGTTTGTCATTTATACTGAACTTCTTTCTAGAATTCTATCTAGAGCAGAGGATCTGAAGATTATTGCAGGTATAAGAGTAGGGCGAAAAAGTCCGCCTTTAACTCACCTTATGTATGCTGATGACTTGTTGTTATTTGTTAGAGCCACTAAACATCAAGTGAGAGCACTGAAGGAATGCCTTGAACTATATTGCTCGTGATCGGGTCAAAGCTTGAATCATCAGAAGTCGTCTGTCTTTTTCTCTAAAAGTACTTCCGTGGGCATGAAAAAGTTTTGTATGGATGAGCTCCACATGCGAAAGATAGATCCTGAATCACTGTACCTTAGAAATCCCCTCTTCAATCCAAGAAAAAGCAAGACAAAATATCAATTCCTTAAACAAAAGGTTGATAACAAACTTAGCTCCTGGAAAAGAAAGACACTATCTTGGGCGGGAAGAGCAACATATATCCGATCGGTTGTTCAGAGCACACCGATTTATGCTATGCAATCTAGTCGGCTGCCTCGGAGCACTAGTAACAAACTCGATGCCTCTATAAGAAAATTCTGGTGGAGTGTGCCAACCGAGAAAAACAGATATTTTACACCTAAATGTTGAGATTCTCTGTGTAGAAACAAGAAGAGTGGAGGAATGGGTTTTCGGCAGAATAGGGACTTCAATAATGCTTTACTTTTGAAGCTAGGTTGGGGAATGATCCAAGATAGAGGCAAGTTATGGGTTCGAATCCTTGAAGGGAAATATCTGCAGACCTCAAATTTCTGGAATCACAAGGTCAAGGCATCAGCCTTTCCTCTGTGGAAGGCAATCATAGATACTAGAGAAATACTTAATCTGGGAACTCTATATCAAATAGGGGATGGAAAGTCGATCGAGGTCGGGAATCACCCCTGGATTCCTAATGTCTCAACTCATCTGCCTTCCTTAATTGATCCAGACCCTGTTTTGAAGCACAGAAAGATAGAAAGCTTCTTTATCCCAGGAACACAAACCTGGGATGTATTAAGTCTAAATCAGACATTTTGCCCAACCTCAGTACAAGCCATCCTTCAGATCCATGTGCCAAACTCCATTGGGGTAGATAAACTGATTTGGCATCCAACTATCGATGGATTGTTTTCTGTTAAATCTGCTGACAAACTCATAAAGTTGCAAAATGAAAATGGTAACAATCGCGGGATTTGGAACAAAATCTGGAAAGCTAGAGCTCATGAGCGACACAAAATGATGTTGTGGAGGATAGCGACTAACGTTTTACCTTGTCGAGCTAACTTGTTTCAATTGATCCATATCCCAGACTCCTCTTGCCCGTTGTGTGGAGCTTTGGAGGAAAATTCGGTACATTTGTTCACAAGATGTCCTCTAGCCCAAATCTTGTGGAGACAGAGCCCATGGGGTATTATCTCGTATGCTTGGAACTTCAGGTCTCCGGAAGAGATGGTGAATCACTTTCTTGATCCAGGAAAAATAGCACAGACAACGGAAGTAGATTGCAAACTCTTCACCCTTTATGCAGCAATTCTTTGCAGTAGAATGTGGCGTTATAGGAATGCAAAGCTACACGATCAAACTATTCCAGTGCCTTCCCAAGCGATTCAGATGATCATACAAGATTTCTTGGAATATTCAAATATGTTCAGGAGGAAGGACAAAGTGAAGTTAAGCGAGGAACCGGATTTTATTGGGGTAAGGTCAAACTCTTGGATACCTCCATCAAATCAAGAGTTGAAATTTAATATAGGTGGTGCTTGGAAAGATAACAGAGGTGCCATAGGTATTATTGCACGATCGTATAGAGGCTCAGTTGTCCAAGCGTGGACAAGACGAGGAAGATGGAACTTGCCAGTGGAAGTGGAAGCTGCAGCTCTTCTTCTCGCATGCAAAGCTGCTCAGTCTCTCGGCATCCACAAAGCGGTTTTTGAAAGTGATTGTAAGATGTTAATTGATGCTATTCAACAAAAGGGCATTTGTCCTTGGTGTATTCATGCTTTCGTCTCGGACTCTCGCTTATTTCTCAGCAACAACCCAGAATGGAGTTTCAAGTGGATCAACAGATCTAGTAATGTTGCTGCTCATGAGCTTGCAAAATGGGCTTCTTATCATTTAGGAAATACATCATCTTTCTTTTTTAATGATCTCCCCTCTAGAGTCAAAAGCTTAGTGCTCGCAGAGTCTTCTTTTATTTATCATGTTGATGTAAGCTCCAACTCTTCTGTGTAATATTTGTACTTCTCTGATGCAATGGAAGGTTCGATTTAGCAAAAAAAAAAAAGTCCTAAAACTTGTTAAATTGGTCCAATAAAGTCCTTCCATTAATTGCATTTTTTGAAAATTATAGGACTCGATTGCACTTTCATGACAATTTTTAGGACTTAGTTGCACTTTTTGAAAGTTTTAGGATTTGATTGCATTTCGTAATAAGTTTTAAAACTTGATTGCATTTTTTAAAAGTTTTAGAACTCAATTGCACTTCCGTGATAAGTTTTAAGACTTCCCGGTGCACTTATATCTAAATTAATTAATTTTGCTTGATGAGTGATCATGGTGAAAATACTTTAATAGATCCTTTAATGTGATTTAAATTTTCGTAGAACTTATTAATTGTGACGTTTCGTTCACACTTCATGTGGTTGGGGGATAAGTACACTAGGAATGTTATAACTTTCGTACGGCGTTCACTTGATTTCTATAACTTTTTTCCGCTCACTTGAGTACCACATCAGTATAAAGTCGATCACTTGAGTGCCATTTTCGGTAAATCGTCCTACATGGATTTTTTTCTTAATTTTCCATTCCTACATGGAATTTTTAAAAATAAACTGAAGTCCAATGTAGAAATTTTTGTCAGCATGGCAAGAGTATAACAAACGTCATTGTTTCTTGAAAATCTTCCACAATTAGACGATGCCGTTTTCAGACTCTCTCTTCGTCAAACGACACCGTTTTCAAACTCTCTCTGTTCCTACTTAAGTGGTCACTTTAAAAAAATTGATGAACCTAAGTGTTCACTTCTACAAATTTATGGCACTGAAACGATCATTCGTGAAGTTATTGGAACTTCTGTTATCCTTCAATCAGACACTCAAGCCACGTCGTTTGCCTTCTTAAGTGCTGACTTCAGCTTTCCGACATGCCATGTCGGATGATGTATTATAAATTAATGCCACATCGGCTTTTCCGGTGAGGCAAATCGTCGATGGCACTCAAATTATTGATTTTTCATATTTGTGACACTCAAGTGAGTGCAAAAAAAAAAGTTATGGCCTTCAAGTGAGCGCCATAGTATGACACTCTTAGTGTACTTATCCCTCACGATTGGTGCTGACAACATTTGTTGGTGACCTTCCTCAATCTAGAACAAAGGCTAGGAACAGCACTATCTAAAATGTGATCAATCGTCCACATATGCTTTTGCTAAACCGTATTGGAGGGGCACAATGTGTTCCCGCCTACGGAGGGCAATTCGGTTTCATAGATTGTGTTCATATCATGTCGGCGAAATAATATACTGTAATTCCAAACACGGCACGACTAATTAATCATGTCAACCTACTTGACATGAACAAGATCCAAGAATTTACGGTTTGACACGACATGAAAAAATGACGGTTTGATGGGTCAACACGAGTCGTAACCTGCTATTATATGAAATCAACTTGGTAAAATAAAAATTTTCTCACTAATATGGAACTTGACATGAAATATCCTTCAATTTTCGTAAATTCTATATGCAAATAAGAATAATCCGTCATCATATTATCATCAAATGAAATTAAAACATGTTCGTGGTCAATGAAATGTAATCAATTTAAAAATCTTAAGGTGAAAAGCATGGAAAAAAATAGTCTTTTAGCTAATCATGTATAAACGGATCACACATACAGGTCGTTTCAATGCTAATGTGTTAATTTAAATAGATTATATGGGTCAATTTCGTGTCGGACGGGTTGAACATGAGCACAACACCATTATTAATCATGCCTCATGGGTTGACACGAAATTGATCAGTACACGATTAGCTATAATCTAAACCAACTAATTTCAAGCCGTGTTCGAGTTGTGTTATTTTGTTGCGTCAGAAATTGTCACCCTCTTTCCACCTGCCAAAACCGTTCCAAACTTCTCATAATTGGGTTGATCAATTTTCAATGCACGTACGAGGTAACAACGAAAACCCAATATATTAAGTTGATTCCCTATCCGATCAACATTTCTTGGTGAGGTGTGGCTATTAATAATTTTGTGGTGTGGCTATTAATAATTTTGTTTTTCTCGTTAGACAAGGAAGCACATTTTAGATCGGTTAACTTCGACTTTATGACATAACCCACTAACTTCGAGGGCTAATTAAAAAGGGAACCTAAACCTGTGCAATTGGCCTAACTAGTAAATATAGGGTTATTTGCACTTGATAGTAAGAGCAATTGAACATGTTTTATGTATTTAATACACTCAAGTCTCGAGGTTTGTACACCATAGCATCCTACGAGATCAGTAATAGCTCGGGGTCGACCGAAACTCACCAGGCTCATAACCATAACCGAACTTCTATTATTTGTTTAAGAAATATATGATAGTCACAAAAAGACACAAAAATCCTCATAATAGACCCACGGTATATGAGCTTTTCATGATCGACCTCAAGCTCCTCTTTAAAATGATTGTATGAATTGTGTCGAGTATCTCAATTTTCGACATGGGCCGAGCTCGAGTAGGTATTTAAATACTCAATCGAGTTCAATTCGAGTTTCGAGCACTAAATATGCAAGCGGAGTTGAGTCGAGATCGAGCTTGAGGCGGTGTCGGCTCAGACTCAAAGACTCGATTCGACTATATATGTGCACCTACCCTATGCCCTAATTCTAAGTGTTGGGTTTGAAGGCCCGATGGTAAATGTGGTCGTTACTTGTTCCACTCAAAACTCCAGTACAAACGTGAATTGTTCCGGTTCGAACTATTCACATTGACAGACCGCTAGGGATATACATTCCCTACCGGCCCAATTGAAATATATTTTGTAATTTTAAACCCGACCTGCATGACTATTCAATTTGGCCCGATTAGGAGAATTAGTTTACTAGATTTATTAGGCCGATCACGTTTAACTGCTATCCACCGATTTTTTCGAAAGGGCGAACAAAGAAAGAAGCGCTCTAGCTCTCACTTGAAGTACAGGAATGAGAATTGCTCGGCCAACGGGATCAAGATGCTCTTATTTCGCCAAGTCCATAAGTACCATAAGGCATATACAAATAGGATTGAGCACACCAGATTTCACAAGATGTTAGAAGGTGCAGCTCTCAAGATTGAGGTTTCTGCCTAAAGTTACCAATCATAAAGCCCTAAACAATCTCCACTTTATACAACCAAACCCTGCGAAGCTTTCAATCTCAAAAGTTTGTCAATAAATTCCATGAAATACCCTCGTTAAGGTGTACTATAATAACACGGTGTTGCAAAATGGACAAAATTGCAATCTTAATAAGAAAGATAACTGTCAATTAATATAATAGACATCCTCTTTTTTTTCCGTAAGTTGAACGTAGATCTTTGTCATTTTACGAAATCATTTACATTTGTTTCCTAAATTTGTTAGCTGTTTCGAAAATTTGTCTCCCCCCATACATATTTAAGTTTTTTCTCCACATGTACTCTTTTATTAGTGCGATAAATGATAACCATAAATGTATTACGACTAGTCTATCAAGTAGTGTAGCATATTTTCTGGTATATCGAATATGATTGCTTGTTTAAAGTCTATTAAGTGATGTAGCACATTTCTATGAGATCTAAAAGGCTCATATCTATAAGGGCACGTCCAAGATCGATAACAGCCTATGGGGCCACATCCAAAACTTAAGGAACACGTCCAAAACTTGGGGAACAAATCTTCGAATGTGAAGGTGAATTTCTAGAGGCTCATGGCTACAAAAAAGAACGTGTTAAGCACGAAGGACACTCGCACTCAGCCAAATTGCAAGATTTTTACTTGTTTTATCCAAGTTTTTCGTTCACTGATCTTTTGTTTTGCTCGGTCAGCCAGTAAGACGATGGGGATAAGCTTAGATCATGTTCCTTTCGAAGGTATAGATCGTCTGACCAATTATACAACGATCACGTGTTTATTCATACCGCAAGTTCAGAGCTTGGTCTTCATTTAAAGAGTCTTCCTTAAGGGGGGCTGTCATCCATTTGGCGAATTTTGGAAGAAACCAATTAGAATACGACCAAGAGTGTGTACTTCTCATATCTCTTGAATCCATAACACATTACATCATTTTGCATGTTGAAAGTGTTGAAGGATGCCTTTTCTAGTACTTAGTGTGCATTTTGTAGGATCATTACTAACTGTTCTAAAAGCTTAAGTTGTTAGATAAATGCGCGGTTTAATATTTAATTATTCTAACACTTAAGAAGAAGGTGCTGCTTCTCTCTCCTTCATCTTCATTATGGACTCGATCGATACCGTGGTAATACAGAGCTTGTCCTGCTTGAGAGACCACGGAATGGAGAATGTGATTAATAATGTTTTTGTTTCACTGAAAATTTCATAATAAAGGATCATACTTTCGTGGAAAAATCATTTTCAAGGAAAATGGTTAGTTTTCCTTCATTTGATGGTACGCTGAAAAGCACGTAAAAACTCTATCTAAAGATAGAAGATGAAGAATTTACCGAGCATCTATGGTAAGGGACTTATTATGCTCAGAAAAATGATTTCCTCTGTTCAGAATCGGGAATTCATACTTCAAAGTTTAAGTATATGGGTGTTCTCTTCAACCGAAAATGTCTTTCCTGTTGACTAACTATTTTCGACGAACCAAACACGTGAAAGTCCGAAAAACTGGTTAGCGAAAAGCTCTTCTGGCGAAACAAATACATGCCTAGTGATTTCAAATTAGTTCGCATGGTCAACGTCTTTTGCTTTGTTTTTAAGTTATCTGCTATGGCCACCTTCCGTGGAACTTGCTCGCCTGTACGGGTACGAGGATACAGTAGATCTTCGTTGGCTTCTGGGAGAACCCGTCGCTAAGGTTGTGGTTGGTTTACTCTCTCTCTCTCTCTCTCTCTCTCCAATTTACGCTTCCTTAAATATGTCGGACACGTGATTAAATTGAAAATTAAATGATTCAGCTCCAATGTCAAATGTCGCATAATGTAAGCAACCTTCAGTGCAAACTTACCTCCTGATTATCTCGGACTCTCCCACCACTGAAAAAGAGCATGATGCATGGGAGAGTCAAGGCATATGCTTAGCTTCATATGTAAGCTAACGTACCAATTCCGGTAAGGGGAGGACCTGTTAAGTGTCCACATGTTCTTGTGCTCCGTCGATCAGTCGTTTGATGGGCGTTAATATGTACATACTTACCAAGCAATCTCCCTTCTCTCTTGGTCTTGTTACTAACTAGGAAACATCACGTGCATTTGTTGATGTCCACTCTCGCCGAGGCCGAGGCCGAGGCTGTGGTCTCGGTCACCACTGTTGGTAGTTTGTTTATAAATCAAACTTGGAAGTGCCTTGTCCGACATAGAATATAGGGGTCGACAGAACAAGCACACTGTGAATGGCTGTAGCTGTGAACGGCTTTGTGAGAATAGGCATTTTGTGTTCAGATTTCTGCGAAGAAAATCGTAGTGGTGATATTTGATCAGCATAAGAAAACTCAGTTGCTTATTAAGGGAGAAAACAAAAGAGAATCATGTGGTTACCATACTGCGTAGCGATCTAGGATGATATGAATTTCTTTCTGTCTTCGCTTGTTTTGAACTCTTACCTCTGATTGTCAAAGATTGTCTCTTCATTTATTTGTGTGATTACCAAGTTGGTAGAGATAATGAAGTGCAGACTTGATTCGTACCTCTCTACTGCTTATTGTTCATCATCATGCTACACCGTATACATTGCCGCCGTTTCTACACGTCTATTGGCTGGCTGACTCCTTATGGTATCTGAAGTGCTTGAACTCCTGGTTTGATTATCATTAGCAAATCTTTATTTTCCGCGAATCTTCATTTTTCCTGTGGAGAGTCAGATTCAGTTAAATGGCAAATGAATTTTATGGGATTATTGTTCTGTTTTTAAGGGCAAACATGAATCACGTAATGCCAAATTGATGAAAATTCTTGCTATTTCTTTTGACATCCAGCATGGACACATGACAAGAATATTCTTGCTATGTTTGTACACATTAGCTTTGGATGATTGCTGAAAAGATTCACTGCCACATTCAATATAATTGGCATTATTTTGTTTTACAACATGAACATGAACATGCATATCTATATGTTTGATCTTATGTCTATACATGTTATATCACTTGTTATGACACGGTGAATGTTTGTACATGTACGGGCTCTGGCTATAGGCTGTTCTGCTCTTCGTATTGATATTCTCATTGTTAGGGATGCCTCATTCATCAAGATTGATTTGTAGTCTGACAATATGATATGGAGGCATGGCTAAAGGCTATATGTTCCCCACTCTCCAGGATGTCTCGCTGTGATATAATTAAGGCATTTTATATATTAAAAGCATACAATGATTTGAACTGGATATTGGATTTAGATGGGACAAAATCCACTAATGGATATGTGTTCACCTTGTGGAGGTGTTGTAACTAGGAAATCAGTACAACAAAAAATTGTGGGAAAATGACAATTCTGCTAAACCAAAAGTCGAATTGGTTGAGCATATGATCTGATGACGTAATTGCTGCGGTCATTCCTAAGCCAATATCGTAGGAAATGCGAAGAATGAGTGGTAGACTCAGGTGCGATCTATCATATTTGTACAAACATAATGGTTTATCCTTTAATAGGAGAAAGAGAAGAAAATATTTATCTTGGTGATTCAAGAACTGCTCAAGTTTTTGGGAAAGGGAATGAAACCGACACTTTACATGTCTAAGCATTGTGATTGCCAAGTGGCAGTAGCCATTGCAAAGAATGATTCTTTCCATGGTAAAGAGACACATCCGGTTAAGATGTGATGTGGTAAAATAATTATTTAAAGATGAATTATCTCAGTTGATTATATAAAGTTAGAAATGGATTTGGCTGATCCATGATGGTAACCCAACCTATGTGATTGGCGATCCCAGGAATTAGGTTCATATGGATAATAACAAGTCACTTGTTGATTAAGTGATGCACTATTAAAAATTTCTGTCCTCCTAAGGTGAGAATAGTGCAAGACTACAATGAGAAAGAGGTTGATCTAAGCTCTTAATGCCATAGCCATCATTGGTGGTGTATTAAATTGCAAAATACATTTAATGGAATCACTTATATAAATGTGGAGTAAGACCGCTCTTATGAGAATTTTGAACAACAAAGTTTTTGGGAGTGTAATGTGATTGGTAAAAATTATAATTCACAAAAGAAATTATTAGTTCATAGAAGTTTCAAACTTCATCAATGATTTCGTGAATTATATTTTATTTTTTATATGTTTGATTAATAGCCTAACAAGCACTAGTTTCGGTGCATTACATTAAATTGAGTTTAACCCAGCATTTATTTTTCTTTTCTTTTCTTTTCAAAACTTTTTAAAATCTGTGGGAACATATATTCTTTATAGGTTTGATTAATAGCCTAACAAGCATCAGTTTTGATGCATTACATTAAATTGAGTTTAGCCCAGCATTTATTTTTCTTTTTTTTCAAAACTTTTTGAAATATGTGGGCACTGTTGGATATTTCAACGGTTTTGAATTATTCAAAATAATAATTTTGTAACGACTTTAATGGAAATTATAACTACAATCAATTTGTAACGATTTTGTAACTTTTGATTAGATTTATTTCTTTATTAACTCTCTCGTTTATTTGTCTATAAAGAGAATCTTCAAATCACAATAAAAACCTACCAAAAACAAGAAACTCTATCTTTCCTTTCCATTTATTTGATGGGTTTTACATATAATGATGTTGTTCCTGTAGCCTCAATTATTCTGTGCAGAGTAAAGAGTAAAATTTGTTGTATTGGAAGAATAGCCACTAAGCCTCACGCACCGAGTTTCGTACTCAAAGAGCTGGCCTAAGATATTTGATATTACTTTGGCTAAGATATTTGTCCTTATTTTCTCATCTATTCCAACAGATTTACAACAATTCTTATTTTAATATTTTTCCAATACCTATTCGGTGCACAGTTTGATTCATTCCTGCCCCATTTGGCATCCTAGAAGTCTGCCAGGAGCCCATCCTTGTCCGGACCCTCTAGCTTGGGCGACCACTCCTTGCCCTCGTCGGACCGGGTCATTACAGAAGCAAGGGAATAGCTGCTGCTCAAAGTCAAAACTGAATAGGAGATCGATTTTGTGCTTGATTGGAATATGCCGGACCTGAAGCAGCATGGACAGATTCGTTTGTACACTGAAGATTACCATATTTGGGCTGTACTTAGCATTCGAGTTACGATTGTACCTTCGAACGCATTTCCATGAATGAAAGCAATTCTAATTGACTCTAAGATGGTTGAATCCGTGATGGTTGATCACACCTAATAGATGCTCAGGACAAAACTTAAATTTGATATGACGATGAAAATGTTCCAGTTGAATCAGAAACAAAGCAAGTAAAGCTGCAGTTTTTCACTTTTTACTGCCGGGTAGACGGTCCAAAGGAGCGATTTCCGAGCGAAACAAGCGCCCGACGATAATCTGATTCAGTATGTCACCCACGAGAACACCTGAGTCAGCATCACCACCACCAAAACCAAACGAAGATGGTAATAGATCCCACAAAGATCAAGTCAAGCCATCTGCGCCCTTCTTGTCGCCACCTTCCCTGTATATAAGCACACCCGCAAAACATTCCAAAGAAGTGTTCACATCTCTAGAGTCATCCTCTAAGCCTTCTCCTTCTTCAATCTCCTCTCTCTCTCTCTCTCTCTCTCTCTCAGAAATGGTGATGCAAAAGCTAGTAGTTTCATTCTTGTTCAGTCCCCTGCTGCTTTGGATTCTTTACGTTTCAGGTTTGCGATAAAAACTCGTCTCTTCTGATCACTTTCAGTCGATCCTTAATTCCCTCAAATGTTCGCTTTGTTTCAAATTACTTCTGAGGTTTGTAGAATGAATCCTTTTTGTGCAGGACATCCGTCCTTGGTTGAATGCGCCTCCCATCACCACCACCACCACCACCATCACCATCACCATCGCGTCCGGCATGTCAACGACCGCCATGCCGTGTTTCGTCTGACAAAGATGTTTGTCTTCGGAGATTCGTACGCAGACACAGGGAACAACCCGATAGTCTTGGTAAACTCGTGGAAGGTTCCCTACGGAATCACCTTCCCCGGCAAACCCACCGGTCGATACTCGGACGGCCGGGTCTTGACCGATTTCCTTGGTCAGTGTCTCTCTTCCTCTGAGCTTTCTCCGTTCCCCGCGTTTATTAATGAATAAGAACAAACCTTTCAATTCAGGAAGAGAGAACTGAACTCTGTTTTGTTTGGACGTATTGCTAAAAAGACAGGATGACGTGCTGTCATCCCAATTGCATCAATCCTTTGTTTATCTACACAAACGGAAGAACATCACATCATGATTGCGATTCATTACCATACTAATCAATCATTCTAGAACAAAACACATGAAGAAGAGGCTAGTAATCCAGTGTGAATATACGAATATGAAGTGGTGGGGCTCCTCTTCAACCTTGTCTCGCCACTTACTCAGTAGTGCCTCCTGTGCGGGCCTCTCGCATTGCTTTTTCTGCAAATGTTTTGCCTTTGCCTTTTATCTTCTATCTTTTCAGATCAGCCTGCTACCTTTCCCTCAGATTCCCACCTTTCCATTATCACATGCCAAGAGGCCACTACTTTACTCTTTTTTTCTCTCTTTGACTGGTTAGTCCCCAAAAACAGCTGATTGTGATACGGGATCCATCGACCACCAAAAGATTCTAATACAAGCTTCAGTCGATTTTAGTCCAACATATTCGGCCCATCTACTTCCTGAGGTGAGAAGTTCTTGCGAGCTGCCCAAATCCGGCCGGAATCTTGGCGTGCATGACCTGTCCTTGATCCGATTGTAGCCATGGACTTAGTCTGGTATCTGACAACCAACTCAAATACCTATAAGATCGCCAATTAAAAGAATTAGGACCGGCTGCTTTGATTTTGATAAGGACAAACGGCGACACATCTATCTGATCCTCACTTTCTGTCACCCTTCTAACATGTTCTAACATGCGGTCGTTGTTATTACATGCAGCTGCACATATCGGAGTGAGATCACCAATCCCGTATAGGTGGAGGAAGGTCGGGTCCAAGTATGTGAAATACGGAATGAACTTTGCGTACGGAGGGACGGGGGTGTTCGACACGCTGTTTTCTCAGCCAAATATGACACTCCAGATCGATCGGTTCCAACAGCTCATCGCCCAATCTGTCTACACTGGACGAGATCTTCAGTCTTCGCTCGCTCTCGTTACCAACTCCGGCAACGACTACTCCACATACTTGGCCAAGGGTGGCTCTTACGAGGTAATAACTCATATTGGATCTCGAGAACAGTACATTTTCTATTTAACTATGTAAAGATAGTGAAGTTAATATTTGAATTTTGAAAAAACAAAAGCGCTGGTTACAACGCTTCTCGCGTGAAAACATTGTTCCTCAGAAAATGTCTGAAGCTTCACAAGGTGCACTATGGACGAGATGCACCTGACGGCCAGGATCTGGGCTACCAAATATGCGCAGTGGCCCATCCTGTGACGTTCTTGTCTTAATTGCATTGGTTTTCACTCAGTCACGACCTCACCATCTTTCATAATCTTACCTAATCCGATCCCTTAATGGTTTGATCCTCCCAAAATATGAGAACACTCGTGCATTATGCCAAAAAAAAAAAGGGTGTCTAAATCAGATAAAATCAGAAAGCTATGGACTCGATGAGTCATGAGTTGAATTGGAACGGTTGGGATGATTATCAACAGTACTCAAGCCTACCACAGATGGAATTTAATTTGTTTTCCGATGACGTGGAATGCACGATTCACTGATGAAAGAAGATGTGGATGAAGTCACCCGATCCCTTAGGCACATCTTGCTTTCATCTTGAACTGCTAACCAATCTGCACATTCATTAGCTTTGCCTTCAATTGTCACTTACCGGTATTCTCATGTTAACCGATGCTTCCATTGTGTTACACTTCATAGATATTTGTCTCGTCGGTTGTCTCTGTTTGCTGCGGTGATGCTGAAAATCTTGAGGGCTTGTCTATGCTCGTCAGGACTTGCCAAAATTCATAATACAGGTGGTGAACCAGCTCGCTTTGGACATAAAACGCATCCACGACCTGGGCGTGAAAATGATAGTCGTTGCAGGTCTACAGCCTTTGGGATGTCTTCCTCGGAGCACCGTCTTCGATTCTTTCCGAACTTGCAATGTGACTGCAAATTCATTGGCAACCTTCCATAACCAGCTGTTGCAGCAGGCGGTCGCAAAGCTGAACAACCAGACACAGGCATCGCCTGCTTTCGTTGTCGTCGATCTCTATACCTCATTCATGTCCGTGCTTAATGACAAAGGTAACTTGTCTTGCACTTAGTAAGTATTGAATATCTAGATTCCTCGACTAACCCGTTTTATCTCACCCCATCAAAGGAATACTGGGTCGACCAGGCCTATGTACTCGCAGTCTCCCCTCACCAAACAACTTAAGTTTTTCGATGGGACAATCTAGACCTACTTACGCACAACCACAGCCATTTCCTAATCTTGGTTTATTCGTCGTTCTTTGTTATGTTTCTGTATTTCCAGCAAGTACCAAGTTTCAGGAACCGCTGAAACCATGCTGCGTGGGGACAAACAGCAGTTATTCGTGCGGGAGTGTGGATGAAAGTGGGCAGAAGCAATATGAACTGTGTAAGGACCCGAGAGGTATGTTCTTTTGGGACATGGTGCACCCTACGCAGGAGGGTTGGGGAGCTGTGTTTTCTACATTAGGACCCCATCTCAAGCTACTATAGATTGATATATTCCCATTTACTACTCAATAATTCACGGTCTTCAGTGTGGATAAAAACCTTGAATGGTCTTCGGTGGTCTCGAATTGGAAACGCGAGAGAGAGAGAGAGAGAGAGAGGGTATTGTGTGTTAATAACTATGTACACTTGGATAGTTTTAACCTTATATTATAATGTACGTGCAAGATTGACAAGCGAAATCTCTATCGAAAAGTTGATGTGGCATGCGCCAATTTAAATTAGTTGGCCCACACTCGTTGATTTAAATTTTTTTAGTGAAGTGGGTAATTTTGAATATAGAACATGTGCTCAGTCTTAAGCTCTCTCTAGTTATCTCTCTAGTATATTGAGCAATATGAGAGTCAATAATTAACTAATTGACCCTCAATGTGGATTGGTGTTCGATGAATTTCTCAAATAAATAAATCCTGTGATCGGCGCAATTGTCAAGTAAGGATTTCCATCAAAGTTCGGTCTAGAGGAAGAGATGGAGATTCAAGTTAAAATGTGTTAGTTCAAAAGGACACTTCAATTAAGAGGGAGGGGACCTAAACAAAATGCTCACATATGACGGGAAGAGTTGTTCATGAGGTGCACATGTGAGTCAAATTGAATATGTAAATCGATGTGTTCGGAATTGGACTCTCTCCTATGTCCACATGAGATATTGACTATTCAGTTGCGCGTTAGATCATTGAGGGTATGAAGCGAGCACCATTTGCACATTCATGTTGACCCTCGAGCATAGATATTGATTATAAAAATGCTAAGTTATAGTGAAATTAGTGTTCTATATCATAAAAAGCATCAACTGTCGAACACCAGAAGATATTCAAAAAGGTGATCATTTTGCCCCCCACGTAGAACGGTAATGACCTATCAACGCAACGTGGACATGGGATGATGTCGTGAATGGATTGATGACCTGCTCGTATCATTGGATCTGGGCCACATATCTAAAATTGAAAACCAGCCAAGTAGATCGTACGGTGACTATGCACTCGATGCGTGCTTGGTTTCTAGGCCGCACAGTGATGTTTGGCCCAATTATTTCGTCTTTGCGCGAACAATATCATATCTCCTGCTTGGGCAATTTCCTACGCCACTTGGATCAACACTATCATGGTCATCGAATGTCTAGGCTTTATAGTAAAATCCAGGGTAAATTACCGATCCAATCTTGAACTAATTGTACGGATGTCATTTTAATTTTAAACTTTTTAATTTTGCTAATTTATATTCCGTTCGTTTCGCAAAAAATATGATATTTCTGGAAAACGTTTTCTAGGAAAATGACAATATTTTTGCTATTCGTGTGAAACCTCAAAATAAAGTGGAAAATATTTTCAGCCGTTCGGTATGAAAAATCTGACTGGATTTTCTTCCTTACACTCCTTTTAATAATTTTTATTTAAATTTATTTTTAAAAAAATATTCGAATTTTTAATTATTTTTTATTTTAACAATTTTTTTATATTTCTTTTCTTTTATTTTCTTTTTCTCTTCTTTTTTTGTTTCTCTTCTTCCTTCCTTTGCCAGTCACTGGCCACAGCGACTAGCAATAGGCAAGCCTTGCTGGCCTCGAGCTCGGCCTCACTCGAGGCCGGTGAGCAAGGCCAGCGAACGAGGTTGAGCCTTGCTTGTGACTAGTTGCCTGCCACGGCGGCTGGCAACCGACAGAGGAAGGAAGAAGAGAAAAAAAAAAAAGAGAGAAGAAAAGGAAAAATATTAAAACTAATTAAAAATTTGATTTGTTAAAAAAAGAAAAAATAAAAATAAAGTAAAATGTGTTTTGTGAAAGGAAATGAGGTGAAAGAAGATATGGAAAATTATTTTCACTTACACACTTTTGAAGGTTTTTTCTCCTTTGAGGGAAATGTTTTCTATGATTAGTTTATTTTCCGTAAAAGGAACGTCGAAAAATCTGGAAAATGTTTTCCTAGAAGTTATTTTCTATGAAACGAACGGAGCCTTAGTCGAAAACCTTTACGCGATATTTTAATGTAATCCTTCCGACCAATTGCCGCCGGCAATCACTCATGTAAGATGTCATTTCGAACAAAGTTATCCACGCCAGCATGCCACGTAGAACGGCTGGCGATGGCTAGATGTTACATAAGCAATTTCTGGCAGCAATTGGCCTGAATGATTATATTAAAATTTTACACAAATATTTAGGACTTTTGGCAATATAAGAAATTTTAGGACTAAATTGGTATTTGTATAATAGGTTTTTGACTGACTTGGTAATTATCCTGTGAAGTCCACAATATCAGTGACTATGATGATATCGGTCCTATGTAAATTAAATCTATGATGTAGTTCCATGCATACATATTTACCAGTTGAATTCAGGCCACAGATGGTGGGTGCAAGGTAGTTGACAGCTAACAAAATAAACGTGTGAAGGTGTTAGGCGAAAGAGCCCATTCCTAAGAATCAATATGGTGTTGAGCAGTAAATAATATATAGTTGATGCCCATAACTCATTGATTTGCATTTATGAGAGAATGTATGTTTAACTAAATATGTGAACTCGCATAAACTTTTAGCTTCATTTTCATGATTTTCCATAGTTAGGAGGTACCGAGGTGATATCGGAGAAGCTGATTGCTAGGTGGGGCTCTCAATGATTCATCGACATTTGCTGCACATCTCAATGAAGAGGTCTTGTTGACCATCATCATCTGAGTGAAAATTTCAGTCACTTTTGGGTCCGGTCGGAAGAGAGACATGGGTAAAAATAGGAAGTGATTATTGAGAATTTTGAGATGCACGTGTGAGAGTGGATAAGGCAAAAGAGTCGCACATCTACGAAAGTACCTGATGTGGGGCGGTTAAAAATCTCTGACAGGTCATAACTCATTACCTCATACTATTAATTGGTGCAGACTTGTGTTCTCGCTCTTGAAGCGTACCGCACTTTTGCTGCACGTCTCAAACAACAACAGAGCGACAGAGAAAGAGAAACAAGGGTTTCTTTTGTATAAATTGACACATGCCGCATATTCAATGATACAGTAAGTAGGAAACGAGACCGAGATAGGAGGAGGCCCTCCTCCTCCATCCAAAACTATATTAAAAAAAACCGGTCAAAACCGTACTAGTGGAAAAGGGTGACTATCAGACCAAAAAAAAGAAAAGGGTGACCATGATGATGATTGTATATAGAAGTGGAAGATTACATAGATCCATTGCTTCAAACTCTCTGTCCCATTAATTCGACACGACAAGACACCATGACAACAGCATTCGATCATCAGTGGCTTCTGCGAGCGATTCCCAGTTTCTTCTTTCGCGCATATCTGCTGAACATATGATGCGCAAGTTTGACAAAATTTGAAAGTTAATAGAATTTTCCTTGTCAGTGCAAGATCACAAGCCGTCGCCCAAATTTCCACAAATGGGAGTCAATCATATCCAACTGTATCCTTATGGCCTCATGTTGCACATGTTGATCTTTTCGACTGAACAGATCCATTGAGGATATACTTCCATCAAGTTCCTTTCCAAACGCAAAGTATCAACACGGGGATAAGAACATTAGGAGTGCCATAACTTTCGTACGGTGTTCACTTAAGTGCCATAACTTTTTTTTCGCACACTTAAGTGTTACAAATTTGAAAAAACAATCACTTAAGTACCATCGGTGATTTGTCTTGCCGGAAAATCCAACGTGGACGTCGGTCATCCTACGTGGCATCGCCGACGCTGATATGGATAATTAATTAAAAAAAAAATCCATGTCAAAACAGAAAATTAATAAGAAAATCCAGGTAAGATAATTTGCCGGGAATGACACTTAAATGATCGATTTTGCTCAGATGTGGCACTCAAGTGAGCGCCGTACGATAGTTATGGCACTCCTGTTGTCCATATCCAAAACATTTTTATTTATAAACGAAAAGGTTGAGGAGGGCCAATCAATGCAATTCATTTTGAACTTTACCATAAGGGTCACACATAGACAAATGCCTTGCATTAATTAATTCTTTATAAAACATATTAATAGAAGTAGGTACCATATTTATAAAACTAGGTACTTCTCATGAATGAGGCCCATTACATAGAAAATCCAAAATATTTTAAATTTAATTTTCAACAAAGATCAAAATTAAAATATCATCAAAACAATTATTATGTACTAATACATAAGTAGTATTAATTATAAATAATATCATTCGACTCTTCTTTTTCTCAACCACCGTACGACCCTTGAATCTAGAAACCCGTCATACTCTCTCATTATTTTACTCGCATCAACTCAAATATAATTAAGTAGGTTAGGTTTAACATTTAAATGAGTAATTATGTGAAAAGGATAAATGCAAAAAGGCCTTTTTCCATCCATTTTTTGACTTTCGATGCCCCCTATTACCTTAAACTAACCATAATATCTCTTGCAGGTCCATATTAAGATTATTTCTTACCTTTCTTTTCTTTTCTTTCTTTGGAAATTCTGATGCATTTAGAATTGACAAAAAAATATGTATTTGCCAATGGTTTGAGTGGATTGTCTTATAATGCAATTACAATTATCATAATTTTCTTATCAATAACTAATTATTCCACTTAATGAGCCATACTTTTCTATTTTGTCAATGTAGTCCTAAATTTTTGAGCAATTTTCCAATGTAGTCTTTCCCGCCAATTGCCACAAAAAATCGCTGACGTGGTGTTTAGTCATGGCCGGCAATCCAAAGTGGAAAGTTAGGATGGCAATTTGTTGATTTCCAAGTCGCAATTTGCGACGGCAATTGGCAAGAAAGGCTACGTTTAAATATCGTGCAAATGTGTTGGACTATATTGACAAAATTGGAAAGTTAAAACTGAATTGACATCCATACAATAGGTTTAAGACTAAATTGATAATTTTCCCAAATATTTAAATAATCACTCCTTCAATGGACACGTGTATAAGCATTTTTGGGATAAGTACACTAGGAGTGCCATAACTTTCGTACGGCGCTCACTTGAGTGTCACAAATTTGAAAAATCGATCACTTAAGAGTCATCCGCGATTTGCCTTGCTGGAAAATCCGACGCGACATCGCCGGCGCTGACGTGGACAATTAAAAAAAAAATCCACGTCGAAATGGGAAATTAATAAAAAAAATCCATGTAGGAAGGTTTGCCGGAAATGGCACTCAAATGATCGATTTTACTCCGATATGGCACTTAAGTGAGCGAAAAAAAAGTTATGGCACTCAAGTGAGCGCCGCACGAAAGTTATGGCACCTCTACTGTTCTTATCTCTATCAACATGTCTTTCATCAAAGACAAAGTGGAAGGTCTTCTAGGCTCCGTTTGTTTCGCGAAAAACATTTTGCGGGAAAATATTTTCCTCATTTTCCCGCGTTTGAATCGTTTAGGAAATTTTTGACAAAAAAAAAATCATTTAGGAAAATGAATTTAATGGAAAATCAATACTTTAATTGAAGAAAATGATTTAATCTTTAAAAAATCGAAAATCATTTTGCAAAATATTACTAAATATTGACGCTTGGACCAGAAACTTTACATTTGAGCACGAAAACCCCAACACTTGTTCTTGGGGGTTCCCGGACCCTTGACAATGGCCCCAAGTTTGGGCCGAGTCCACTAGGATCCATCAAGGCCAAGCCACAGAGGTTGGGCTCGGAACACCAGTGCCCGTGGCTAGGCCTAGGACCACGATACCATTGCACGACTCCTCGGTGCCCCAACCCTGGTCCACAAAGGCCAGGCCTAAGACCCCGGTGCTTGTGCCCAAATATCTTCCTCTCGGGCCCCGAGTCCATTGAGGTCGGGCTTAGGTCCACAGCACCCAGGTCTAAGACCTACACCCGAGACCGGGTCCATCAAGGTTGGGACCGTGACCCTAGTATCGGTGCCTAAGTCCCCAGGCCCGTGTCCATCGAGGTTGGTAGTTCAAAGCACCCTTCATTGACATGGCGAGCTGCTATAGCTAGGGGTGAAAAAACACCCAAATCGCCCTGACCCAACCCGATCCGAAAATTCAAGATATTTTCGGGTCGGGTCTCATTCCTGTTCGGGCAGTGAGAGAAACAATGGATACCTTGACAATTCGGTTCAGGTCGGTTTGGGTCGGTTCGAGTACCCTAACGACCCGAAATATATTAAATATAAATACTAAATAGGAAACTCCTCCCTCCTCCCTCCTCCATCTCTTTTCTCACGTTCCTCAACAAGCTCTCCTTAGCCTCCGTCGCCGTCGCCACCTTCACCTTCCTCCTAACCGCCGTCGCCGCCATTACCCCAAATTCTCCTACGACTTCAGCCGCCGCGAGTTCCTCCCCTCGACAAGAAAGAACAAGCACCTCCGGTCCTCCCACGCCTTCCGCGGCTTAGTCCTCTCCCACCGGCACTTCTTTGACTCGATCCCCGATCTAAGCCTCCTCCGCAACCACTCCAAGGTCCTCTAGGTCTCCGCCGGAACCGGCCACGAGGTCATGGTGCTGTCCGAGTCGGGCGTTGCCGATGTCACCGGGGTTGACTTGCCGCCTCTGGTAAGCCGCGTTGGTCTGCACAATTTGCGCATCTTCGATGGGGTTTTCGATTTGGCGTTGAGTGAGCATTTGGAGGAGGCTCTGTTCCTATCACGATTCGCAGCGGAGATGGAGATGACAATGAGGGTCGGCGGTACGGGTGTCAATGGGTTGGGTCGGGTCGGGTTTCCATGATACCCGACCCAACCCGACCCGAAACTCACAGGAATGTGCTTAACCCAACCCGAACCGGCCCGAGGCCCGAACGATATATATCCCAAAAGATCGGGTCGGGTCGGGTCGGTCCGGGTAGGGTTTCTGGTATTTTTTTTTCCCTCTTCGTCCCTTCACCTCCCTCTGTTTCCAGGCTCACAGAAAAGTATGAAATGGAAACATTCCCAATTCAAACAAACTTCAAATATCTAAATTTGTCACGATCCCTTCGTACTTTGATTAAAAATAATTTCTCTATTGTGATTGCTATAGCAAACTAGATCTTGATTGTTTAAAGTATCTAAGGAAAAGAAGAGCCACATTTTCACTCTTGTGAATACACCTAGCGGTCGATCCAAATTCGATTGAACAAAAACATCAAAATTTACAAGTATGGGAAACATGATACTGAGACTTTTCAAGTAGAAGATTACAGTAAAAGAGAGCAATCAGCTTTACCCCATTTACAAAATGCTTTTAGCCATCTTCAATCCAATCAAAGTAACATTAACAACACCCACAAATCTTGACTTCCTAAACAAACCCACAATCTCCTCCACCTTCACGTGACTGCACTCCTCAACGACCACCACACAAGCCCCGCCGACTCTCGTTGTCATCTCCATCTCCGCTGCGAACCGTGATAGGAACAGAGCCTCCTCCAAATGCTCACTCAACGCCAAATCGTAAACCCCATCGAAGATGCGCAAATTGTGCAGACCAACGCGGCTTACCAGAGGTGGCGAGTCAACCCCGGTGACATCGGCAACGCCCGACTCGGACAGCACCATGACCTCGTGGCCGGTTCCGGCGGAGACCTAGAGGACCTTGGAGTGGTTGCGGAGGAGGCTTAGATCGGGGATCGAGTCAAAGAAGTGCCGGTGGGAGAGGACTAGGCCGCGGAAGGCGTGGGAGGACCAGAGGCGCTTGTTCTTTCTTGTCGAGGGGAGGAACTTGCGGCGGCCGAAGTCGTAGGAGAATCTGGGGTAGTGGCGGCGGCGGTTAGGAGGAAGGTGAAGGTGGTGACGGCGACGGAGGCTAAGGAGAGCTTGTTGAGGAACGTGAGAAAAGAGATGGAGGAGGGAGGAGTTTCCTATTTAGTATTTATATTTAATATATTTCGGGTCATTAGGGTACTCGAACCAACCCAAACCGACTTGAACCGAATTGTCAAGGTATCCATTATTTCTCTCATTGCCCGAACATGAATGAGACCCGACCCGAAAATACCTTGAATTTTCGGATTGGGTCGGGTCGGTTTGGGTTGGGTCGGGGCGATTTGGGTATTTTTGACACCCCTAGTTGGCGGGGCTTGTGTGGTGGTCGTTGAGGAGTGTAGTCACGTGAAGGTGGAGGAGATTGTGGGTTTGTTTAGGAAGTCAAGATTTGTGGGTGTTGTTAATGTTACTTTGATTGGATTGAAGATGGCTAAAAGCATTTTGTAAATGGGGTAAAGCTGATTGCTCTCTTTTACTGTAATCTTCTACTTGAAAAGTCTCAGTATCATGTTTCCCATACTTGTAAATTTTGATGTTTTTGTTCAGTCGAATTTGGATCGACCGCTAGGTGTATTCACAAGAGTGAAAATGTGGCTCTTCTTTTCCTTAGATACTTTAAACAATCAAGATCTAGTTCGCTATAGCAATCACAATAGAGAAATTCTTTTTAATCAAAGTACGAAGGGATCGTGACAAATTTAGATATTTGAAGTTTGTTTGAATTGGGAATGTTTCCATTTCATACTTTTCTGTGAGCCTGGAAACAGAGGGAGGTGGAGGGACGAAGAGGGAAAAAAAAATACCCGAAACCCAACCCGGACCGACCCGACCCGATCTTTTGGGATATATATCGTTCGGGCCTCGGGCCAGTTCGGGTCGGGTTAAGCACATTCCTGTGAGTTTCGGGTCGGGTCGGGTATCATGGAAACCCGACCCAACCCAACCCATTGACACCCCTAGCTATAGCTCGAAGTTCTCTTCATCAACAAGGCGAGTTTCTGTAGCCTATAGACCCTTTTATTCTCCTAACAAACAATAATAGTTAAGTCTTCTTACTAAAAGAAAAAAATCGCCCACCCAAAACAAGATTCAAGAGAGAGAAGAGTGAGAGTATAATGGCTAAATGCGCTTTAAATGATTCAAGGGCTTAATGTAAGCTCCGAAAGCACATCATCAATCGAATGTCGTTTTCACTTCTTTCCTTTGTTACCCTTTCATTATGTCAAGTCATTCAGCTAAAATTAAGGTATCATTTAGTCTTTAATAGGATTTCCTCTCAAAGAGAAGCAACTGCTGACAATTGAATTTTCGCTGATAGGCCTAATAAAGATAAAACCCGAGACTTAGGATTCCTGATCGCAATAAGACCCGTTTCTCAACCAAAAAGAGTCATTTACACGCCATTAGAGTCCCATTTGAATATAGTGACTAAGAGGATCCCATTTCATTTGTATTTGGGTGTCATTTTCCAAATAAATCAAAGGTTGACTTTGTTTTTGGGTCAAAATAAAGAACTGAAAATTAAAAGCCTAACTATGCATGTAAGGATAAAATTGTCTCTTTGTGATTTTCATAAAGAATAAATCATATAATTTTCATTTTTTTATAAAAACGATTGAGGGTTGACTCTTTGGTCAAACCGAAGACTTTGACTCTTGATTTTTTTTGTCTAAATTCAACCCTCAATTAAAAAATTCCAAAATTCATTTATTTGATTTCTATTTTAAACATTTGATCCAAAGACTAAGATAATTCAAATATTTCAAGCCCAATTTCAATTATTCTCGGCATGGATGGGATAGTCAACATTCGAACACGAGTTTAGGGTTATGGTTGACTGTTCATAGTAAAGTCAAATAACACATTTTAAATCCAATTAAGCCTAATAAATTCAATTTTAATACCATTTAGGCATCATGAGATAATTTAAAGAAAATAACGCAATTGAGAAATCTTGGGTCAACCCAGGTTGAGCCTATTTGATCAAAGCCAACCCAAAAAAGTCTACTCACTTAGCCCATAGATCCCATGGCGGGCCCCTCTTCATATTATTACCAAAATGACATATCTTCAATTATCAAAATTAAATTTTATGTCAACAATCCTTAAGAAGAGCTAATCCCATTCATTTTCTTTCTAATTGTAGCCATATAATGTGTCATGTCACCTATCTTGATCTATGTGACTTAATAAGAGCCAATCAGATCATTCCTTGCTCATTAAGGAATGAAAGTAAACCATAAGATCAAAATGAGAATCAAGGGCTAAGATTTGAGAAGAAATCAAATTTCCCTCTCTTAACAAAAATTCTCTGAGAACACAAGACATTCGTACACAAAAATGCTCTAAAAAAACATCTCTCTCTCATATGTCCTTGCACCGTTGGTATTCCGGCCATTTTCCATCATGATTATGGCGCCGATATACCTAGCTTGTCGTGTGACAACGTTCCTTGGTCTATACGCAAGCTAGCCATGCTGATCATTGTTCATTCTTGTTGCCAGATTCGTTCAATTTTGTAGAATTTCGATAATTCCTCACCGGTGATCACTTAAAGGTAAGTTTTCTTAATAAACTTGTGATGATAATTACAAAGGATCATCCGAGAATCCTTGACTCAATGATAGTCCAAAATTGAAGTCACAACTTCAATCTATGATTGAATTTCAAGGTAAGGTGTGATGAAATCAAATAGCAATAGTTAAAGCATAAGATTCAATTTAGAAGATTGATTGTCAATTCATGTTTTAGACTCCCCAGCATGTTCAATTTCATGTGGCCAAAACCTCCTAGGTAGTATTTGATTATGAGTTTTGATTAGTAATCATGAATTTGTGCTTGATTCTATGAGTTTAGGTGTTGTTTCTTAGAAATTAATCATAGTTCAAGTTTGGTTTTGAAGTTTTGCATGATTGATTCAAACTTTTGGGATAAGAACACTAAAAGTGTCATTAATTTCTTACGGCGCTCACTTGAGCGCCACAACTTTTTTATTGCTCACTTTTTTTTTGTCAGATTTTATTGTTCACTTGAGTACCACATTTATTAAAAATCATTCATTTGAGTGTCATTGATGATTTATCTCACCGGAAAATCCAACATGGCTTAAATTTATTTTGCAACATCCAACGTGGCTTGCCAACAAGATGAAGTCAGCAAGTGAGAAGGCAAACGACGTCGTTTAGTGATATGATTGAAGATCCTTATCCAATCTAATCAAATTGGGGCAAAATTCAATTTCGTTCACGAAGAACCCTAGCTCTAATTCTTCAAATTAGGGCAAATAACCTTATCAAATTTGCAAAAGAGATCAGATTAGATGGTCAAAGCAGCCATGAAACTCCCCCTCCAAAGGCGCCGATGACAAAGGAGAAAGTGAGAATGAAGTGCGAGAAAGACCCACAACAAGATCAAGAGCGACAACGAGACGGAAATCAAGGACGTCTCCAAATTAATAACCCTACTCCTCCACTTCCTCCTCACCAGAGAGCTCATCACCGATACATTCTTGCAAATCTATGGAGTCTGCGAGTTTCAAAGATGAAGCATAGAGAGAGAGACACACACACACACACGCCGTCATTTCTGTGAAGGAAGCATTTAGAGAGAGAAAGAGAAAAACGACCACGTTTTTGTTACTATAGCCATGTTGGATGAAGAATTTCCACATTGGACTTCAATTTGTTTTTAAAATGCCTCATCGGAAGGAAAATTTAAGTTAAAATGCCACATATGACAAATTGCCAGAATAGGCACTCAAGTGAACATTTTTACACAAATATGGTACTTAAGTGAGCGAAAAAAAAGTTATGACACTCAAATGAGTGCCGTACAAAAGTATGGCAATTGTGCTATTATTATTTCGAAACTTTTCTATGTTGGCTGAAATCATTAGAACATAAATTTGATGTTGATATGAGTAGTAATTGATCAAAGGTTGAAGTAATATTGCATGAATGTTGATTGAAAAGCAAGTTAAATTGAAATCATGTAAATTCCTTAGAAATCATGGCTCAATTAATGTTAGATGACAGAGTTTGATGTTAGAATGTTGAAGATGTGCTTGAATGCTCAAATGTTTGAGTTGAAGGTGTTTTTGGAGTAGATGAATGTGCTTAATGATTTTTACGGGAAAATCAGACTATTCTGAGTTCATTGATTTTTACAGGAAAATCAGCTTAGAATCAAGAAAACTAATCTTCAGATGAATTGTATTTGAAAATAATTGCTTTAATTTAATATAAGACTGATAGAATTTGAAGATCATTAAGGTTGTCAAAATTGAGTAAAAAACCCCTGGAGTAATTGAGTGTCAGATCTGGAAATTTGGTCTCAGCGTCGACTAAACTTGTTTTGCAATTATAAAAAAGTTAAAGGACTAATTAGCAAAAGGGAAACATATGAAAGTTGTAGAGGATGTCCTGAACTAAAAATGCCCAAAAATTTATAAAATTCTACGTAGGATTGGGCGGTCAATTCAATTGAATAAAGTCAAAGTCAGAATTGTTCTACAAAACTGATATAGAGTGAGTCCATGGGGTAAATCGCATAATTTCTCATAGCTAGAAGGCTATTTTATAAAATCTCAAAAAATGAAAGTTGTTAAAACGTGTAATGAACAGTCTGTCTGTCAAATTTGGTATCTTTTAACGGTTGTTTGATATTTTTTCGTAATCTTAAAGAATCAGGTCTAAACAGGGCAAAATATAGAGCAATCCGGTTTAATTAAATTTTATGTATTAATTGGGCCATAAATTATGAAAAGTGATCTTAATGAAAGTTGTAAAAGACTTAATAATATTTAATTGAAAATTCAAATCACTCAATTTGGAGTTCATTAATTCCTTCAATTGGATTAAAACTTAAATGGCCAAAATCATGGGTAAAATTGAAGTTGACCTCTTGATCAACTAATTGATTTAGTGATTTCTATGGCCAATTAGCCTCAATGTGTGTCCGTTTGACCTTGTTTGTGATTGAATTGATGATTGATTACTTTCATTTTCGATTAATGATGCATGATACCATCGGTGGGTAGCTTAGTGACGGGGGTACACTTTAATTAGGTGCTTAGTGATGTAAGCCCATCACTTGAGAATTTTGCAAGTGGGGATTAATAATCACTTGATATTAAACCCTAGTTGATTACGAGGTGAATGGGTAATCAAATTTTATGTCAACATTAAATCCTAAATCGAACTCGATACTCTTGGTGATTGTTTGATTTAGTAAACTTGTTAATGTGTGGATTGAGTAATTGCATGAATGTATGATGAGATTGACGATGAAGACAGGCGGCCGAAAGCTTGGAATGGCGATCCATGATGGTGATTAGGCTTATATTCATTGGCTTAGCTTAGTATTAATTAGGCTAGTTTAGTTAATAGACTTAGGAATTAATAATAGACTTAATCAAAATAAGTCTAGTTAGGAAATGAAAATCAATTTAGACTTAGAATCACTCTCTTAATGAGTGTGCAGCTTAGTCTAGATTAGTACTTTCATTCTAAATAAAATGAGTAGAAGCTAGGCCTGCCTTTATCTAGCTTAAATATAGGAATTAGACCTCATGGGGATCATGTATCGGGACTCGAGAACAAAGCCATGTATATTCTTTGCCGACAAGTATCGGGTTTTCTTTTTCGTACCTTACTTTTAGCCTTTCAATACTTAGTTGTTTAATTCCCGCACTTTCATTACATTGGTTGATCTTTTATTTTTAAAATGGTTAAGATAAGTATTAGGACCATAATAAATCCCTAAAAACCATCACATGAACACTAATAGAAACTATTAGTGTAATCAATTCCCCGACCCTAGAAAATATCTAGTTGCGTAGGAAGTGAGACAATCTCCTGTGCTTCGGTTGGTTTCTAGCCGACCCTAATAGGCTAATGGCGACTCCCATTTCACATATAATATTCATAGGCTAAATCAAACTTAAATGAATCCCAACATCGCGCGAGGTAAGGGTTAGGAAAACCCATGGCTAATCGAGAGTCGTCGGCCCGCCTTTTGAACATTACCTCTAAACCCCGCTTCCCCACAACAACCGTGTCAAGGAGGGTCGCAACACCCGCGCCAAGTCCATCGAGATTGGGATCAAGACCCCGAAGCTCGTGCCCTAGTGCTCGGGTCTATTGAGGCCAAGCTTGGATCCCCGACGCCCAGGTCGGGGGTCTATCGAGGCCAGACTCGAGACCTTGGTGCCTGTACCCGGTTCACTGGCTGTCTATGCACAAGTTACTAGCGTTCGAATAATGTATATCTATTTAGGAAAATCAAATCAAATTTTATTTACCAAACAACGGAAAATATTTTCCAGTTCATTTTCATGTTTCAACTAAACACCATAAAGTATTGTCATTTTCCTCAAAAATAAATATCTAGAAAATATTTTCCCGAATGTTACATTTTTCGCGAAATAAATAGAGCCTTAACAGAGAAAATTACTTTGAATAATTTTTTAAAATTTTCCATAGGTAAGGCTAACCAAAGGTTCTTTTGAAGTTGTTTTAGGTTAGTTTCGGTTCACTCTTTTGTTTGATAAAATAAATGGACTTTTAGCATGTTTTAAAGATTGTTTTTCTTGCTACTCATTTTTCATATTGGTATTGTGGAACAAGTTATTATCCTTTAGTAGAAGAAATCATGCTTTTTCGGTTATGATTATGATGCTTCTAGACGGATACAAACTGACTATCTAATGAACTTTTTTGTGAAAACTGATTTTTTTGGAAATAGAATTGAGGTATATGGTGCCGATGTGTTTTTGGCTCGAGAGTTGAAAGAGTCAGAGAAATTGTTATGAAATAATATATAAAAAAACGATAGTAAGGCATCTGTTCATTTACAACATCATCATTAACCATACTTTTATTTACCTCTCTTAGCAATGACTTAATTTTAATAACTATTACGAATTATTAATCTTTAATTGTGTCACTTATACCTTTCTCCGATTGAATTACCAACTTCAATTAGGTTGAGTACTAATTTTTCTCTGATCATAATAATGGCTAATTTTGTGTTACAAACTCTTATTTTAGTTTGTTACCAACATATATATATATATATATATATATATATATTTTGGTAACCGAGGTGTTCGGGCCAGCTTGCGCGCACCTCGACTATTCCTCGGGGGAGACTAGCACAGAAACCCACCGCCATGGCCCTCCACTTAAATCACAAGTGCTCAGCTAGAGAATCGAACTTGGGACCAGTGCGCCTAACCACACAATCCCAAGTATGCCCTAACCAACTGAGCTACCCATGGGTGGGTTTACCAACATATATTTGGTTTTTTGTTTTATCACCAACTTCTACTATTTCTGACAACAAACATTATCTATCTTTCTTTGAAAAGCCTTATATTTACCGAATATTATGGAAATTGCCAACCCTTATTGTGACACTTACCGACTTTCCTCCAATTAAGTTACAAACTAATTTTAGATTGCCAATTCTCATTAGACTTACTTACTCTCATATATTTGTTTTTGTTACATTTACTAACTATTCTATAGTGTCACTATTTTTATCTACCTTGCTTATCAATTAGATTGATCACCAATATTTCTTCAATCGAGTTACTAACTAATCACTCATTAAAAACAACATACCATCTCTTATTTTATTCAGTTATCGACATTTGCCTACTTTTTTTTATTACCAACTTCTCTTATTTCTAACAAATAAAATTTCTTACCTTTTGCCAATTTTATGTACTTCCTAGCAACACTTTAAATTTACCAACATTTTTTTGTAACTAACTAACTTTTGTCCGATTAAGTTACCAACTAGTTTTTAGTTATCAAGTCTAGTTGAGTTGCTTACCAACGTGTATTTGTTTCTTTTTAATTAAACATACTTTATATTGATTTTTTACTTATATTTGTCTTACTTACTAATGTTTTTCTACAGTTAAATTACCAATTAATTGAGTATTTTCAACTCTCATTTGAATTAGTTACCAACTTTTTTGGTTTTTTTTAATTATCAACTCCTTTTGTATTTGACAAAAGATTTCTCTCACTTCTTATTTACTTTTGTTTCACTTTCTTATCAACACATTACCAACTATCATATCAAATTGTAAGTTGCACTAAAAGTTCAGAACGTTTTGCCCAATTTCCACTCAAGTTCTAAAGGTTAAAAAGTGCAAGTCCTGAACATTTTGAATCTAGTCCAATCAAGTTTTTTTAGCGACCTCTCATCCAATTTTACTAACCAATTTTGTAACGTGGCATACCGAAATCCGATATAACGCTTTCCATTATTTTTTGGACGGGGGCACTATGAGGGGTTTTGAAGATTAGGGAGTATCGTTGACCCTCGTCGGCAATAAGCGAGGGCCCTCATAATGTGTAGCAAGGTTAGCCGATCCTTGCGGCCGACTAGCCCTTCACCACACGTGGGCGAGGGTTGCCGACCTATGCCAGCAACGTGGGGGCATCAACACTGCCCCCAATATTCAATCCTACTGTGGTGCCTCTCTCTCTCTTTCTCAACGAGCTGGTTTTGTTTCATTTTTCCTTCTAGTTTTTGGTTTTTTCTGTTATATTTTTTAATTTTGGTTTCTTTCCCTTTTTTAAGAGTTTGACTCATCTTTTCACATAACTTTTGGCCCTTTTTTCGTTTCTCTCAAATTTTTTGCTTTTTTTATTCGCAATTCTTTTTAATTTTTTTCAATTTCGGCCTTCCTAACGTGGCATCACAGCCTCTCCACATCAGTCTAGTATGATAAAATCTGTTAGAGAAGGCCACGATGGATTTTCAATGTGCCACGCGACAAAAATTGGCTAAGCAGTTGCCGAAAGATTTTGATTGCTCGGATTCAAAACCTTTAGAATTTGATTGCACTTTTCACACACTTAAGACTTGATTGCATATTTAGGCCCAACGTTGAAAGCTGTTGGTACAATTTTCACCATCAACTCTAGTTGGTAATTTGATATGACAAAAGTTAGAAAATTACTCCAGTTTAGGTTGATAATCTAATCTAAGAATTTGTAAATTTGAAATGTTAGTAAGTTTTGCCAATAAAAATTGGTAAAATATGCAAAGTAAATAAAAAGCCAGTAATTTTGTGAAATGATAGTAAGTTAATAGTAAGCTAATTGAAAAAAAGGTCACCCATTCTTTACCAACCTTTTATTAAAATTACCAACACTTTACTGAAATTTATCGGCACGCAAAATATTCGTATAATATTAAAAAGTAACAATAAATTTCTGCTCCAAATGAACCACAAATACAGTACAGTATGTTCAATAAGGTCCACAGAAATTCTGTTTGAGGTCGAGGAGTGCAAGAAATATCCCGATTGTTTGTAACTTTAGAGAGAAGTCTATATGTGCTCGAGGACACGTCTTATTTCATTGTCAGGTTCAGACGTCGAAAGACTCTCAAGAAGACGGAGACATGATATGCAGACATAATAAAGCACCAAGTTAGCTCTGGAACGTGGAGCAGAGAGGTCAGGACAGACGATATTGGTGGCAAATAGAGCCTAATGAACCAAGCTGCAGCTGCTATGGCTTACTGAAAGGAAAGGAGATAGGTCCCCACTTCCCAACAAACGCGAATATGCTCTGATGTGTCTTTGGAAATTTCAATGGGACAGAAGCTTGGGTCAAGAAAACCCTTGAAACGTGTCTGTGAATGTGGAATCCGTCGCCCGATGTGCCAAGGACGTCCATCTTTTTGGCCAGGTACAAACAGGTCCTGGGACGGTGGCCGCAGATCCCGTGAGAGATGGAGACAGCGGTGGCGTTGAGCGGCATCAAGGCGGGGTAGTGACTAGGCCATGGCCATTATCTCAAAGTCAAGATGGAGATTCGCTGTGTATGTACTGACTTAAGTGGCTCGTGTAACTGAAGTGATTTCAATGCTGCGGGACTACCATAAATGAAAGCAATGGACCTCGGTGATCAAAGGATCCTAGATGAGTTTTAGCTTGACTGGGCAAGTGCGGTCATGGCCCGACAAAGCTTTGAGCGATTGAACGTTCCGATTCTTATTCAGAATAAGATAACGTCCGGCGCATCATTCATCAAGTCCAAATGACGGCACGCCTTAAAAGTGACACATCTGGGGAAAGAACGGTATCGGCCCTTTGATCATAAAGATATGATAATCAAAATCGAATGAAGAAGAACGCAAAGAGCTCTCCCTCGATTGTGATGTCTCCTTAGTCTATATTTAATGGGTCGTTATCACTAGAGAGGTGTGTGCATGGTGAAAGGTGCATTGCATGTAACTCCACATGACTCTGACTGTGACTGTGATTTTCAATTTTTAATGACATCTTTGAGTGAGCCAAGTCTTTGTATGGCTTCCACAATGAGGGCATGCCCGCATGGTGTAGAAAAAGGGAGAAAATATTAGGTGAGTTTAACACTCCACGTAGGATTTGTAGAAAACCACTCACAAATTGACACGTGGCAATTGAGGCCCACATGTCAGGGAAAAAACTTTTCTCTCTCCTCTCTCTCACGCGCTCTGCTCTCCATCTCTCTGCAACCTCACGCTCAACCCCCTCTCTCTCTAACACCTTGGCTCATGCCCGATGCACGACCAGCTCTGCTCTTTCTAGTCGCCATCGCCTCCGATCCATCTCCGGCGACAACTTCCCGAGATATTCAAACTCCGGGGACTCCGGAATCGTGGTCAACGCGCCGGACTTGTCGTACCCAACGTAAAACCCGTAGTCCTCGTCGACGACGGGCGAGTACAGACCGGCGACGCCGAACGCCGGGGTAGAGCTCGTCTTCGGCTTGAAGACCGAACGCAGCAGCTTCTGGATCGACCACGAGATTTGGGAGTGCTTCTTCGCCGTCGTCGAGGTCGCCGGTTGCGGCCGCGGAGGAAGAGGGGGAAGGCGCGGCGGTTGGGGAGGTTAGGCATGGATAGGGTGCGGGCGGAGATGGCGGAGTCAAGCTTGAAGGACTTTATTTTTTTGCTAGAAAGCTTTAAGGACTTGATCAAAGGAGAGATGAACTGAAGAAGGCTTGTCAGAACATGACCGAAGGTGTTAGAGAGAGGGGGTTGAGCGTAGGTTGCAGAGAGATGGAGAGCAGAGCGCGTGAGAGAGAGGAGAGAGACAAGTTTTTTCCCTGACATGTGGGCCTTGATTGCCACGTGTCAATTTGTGGGTGGTTTTCTGCAAATCCTACGTGGAGTGTTAAACTCACCCAATATTTTCTCAGAAAGAGGTGCGAGGGAGGCTTTGCGAGATTCGGGGCCGAAATCAAGAGACATCAGCAAATCAAATTATCACAAAAAGAGACAGGGCTGACGATGCATCCACATGGCCATCAACATCGCCTTGAGCCCCAACGTCTCTTTTTGGAAGAATGCCAAAAGTCACGTCGCATCTCGCTTATTGACCACTTACATATTTCTATTTTAGAAGAAAAAAAACCCGAATGTGTACTCGGGTCTTTTTGAAGACTGCTTTGCACCTTCGCATCAATTATCCATATGTCCCTATTTACGAAAATATCATTTGGTTTTTAAAAATTATCCAACCTCAAATCGCAAATTCTTACGTCCATCCAAAGCACTCAAAATCAACTAAAAGCCAAAATCCTAAGCAAGATGATAAAGTGAGTTTGCAAGGAGGGACAATTTGATCCTTTTGATGTGAGTTTTTATTTAGAGATATGTGAATGGTATTTGTAAAAATACAGATATGTAAGTGACCGTTGGATCAAAAGTGAGGTATGAATTTTTTTTTTTATACGTTCTCTTTCCTTTTTGTCAATCTTTGTTAGACAAGACGGTACCATGTTTTCCATTAAGACCTGTTTTATTGACAATCCGTGTCATGTCATTTCTTGTCAAGTATGCATATCATTCGTGTCATTATCAGAAGCATCTTAACGTGAACTCGGCGACGAAAGATTGTGTTGGACAAAAGAATAATTAGATATGCATCAATTCATGTCAATGTGGTCTTGGATTGGGATCTCCACCTCAAGTTCAAAACCCAATCCCTTTGCCGTTTACCAAGCTCTCTACCCCTTTCAAGGAAGATGGGGCTGAATTAAGGGTAAGGGATCCTCCACCCGATATTGTGCTCCCTCAGGAACATTGAGTGCATGCCTGCTCAACCATTAATGAAAATCTAATTTTAAAAAATCAATATACTGAGGCACCTATGGGAGAATCGTACGGGATAAAGAATTCACATCTTAGAATAACTTCCAATACATCTTATTATATTGAAGTGCACATGTTCTGTATTGGCTAAAGAGTCCATACCGAAGAATCAAATTGATACGAAGCAGTTAATATATTTAATTGGCCCACAACTCATTCGGTCAAGTTGTGATACCCTGGTGTAGAAAAGTATTTGAATTAAGAGAAAGCAAGCCTAACAAGCCTAACAAAATATTCATGGGTGAGGAGTAGATTGTTATGGTGCATGTTTAAGGATTTTAGGTGAAAGAGTCATATTGAAAAAACTATTTTTTTATGGTGCAGTTAACTTGTGCAATTATTGTATAACTCACTAGCTTAGTTTTTTAAATGAAAGTGAGTCTAAATAGATATGTTAATGGATTTAGATTTAGGCCCTCTTATCTCTTTAAGATGAGGTATCAAATATTTGCCCGTGCAATAACATATATGCTTTGAATACAAGGGAGATCTCAAATGAGTTCAAGTCCAAACCTTTGATTTGATTTCGAATTATCTATGGGTTTCTGGTCATTTAAATTTACATAATCGCGAGTGCATTTTGGATTAAATTCGCATCGTTTCGGGTTCGATTTTGCCCAATTGTCTTATATCCGAATACGAGTCCAATCAATCGGGTCATTACAAGTCTTAGTGCTCTCAGATTTCAAATATTTCGCCAAGCGGTGGGTCGAATCCGTTTTGATTCGGTTAAATTCCATTTCATTTCATTGTTAGATTCGGGATATAGCTACAATTTCAAGTCGAGTCGGATCAAGTTACATCATGTCATATTAAATGTTTGTGGGAACTGCAAGTAATGTATGTGTATGAGCTCGATAATAAAGCATTGGATTGAAATAAGAAAAAATCACTAAAAGATCACCTAACGTCATCCATTCGTCATTCACACCCGATTAATCTTAAATATAGAACTAAATATTCTTCGATAATTTCCGGGGACAGGCTTGTTGCTTTCACAAACTACAGTAAAATGCATGTCAGACGTGTGTGAAATACTTTAGGGTAGGGACCTTTTCACGCCCCCCCAATCATTAATTACGTGCTGCTTTTGAAAATGTAATGTTTTGTGAGGATATGGATAAGAACCATGTAAATGGCGAATCGGTCGTAAAGGGTATATTCTGTCGTGAAAAAAAGTCACAAAAAATTTTAATTATGCCCATATGACATATTTATATTAAAAAAATTTTAAGACATCAAAAATCTCAATTTTGTCCACCGTGTCACATGTAACCCCAAATATGTACATATGTAATACATTTACCCTTCATTAAAGTTACTTTAGATAATTTTGCAGCCAAAACAACGATATCTTTATTTCTCTTAAACCATGTGGGCGCCAGGTTAACATTATTTGCTTTCCGACGTCCATATAGGTAGATTTTTATTGGTCATTTACTCAACTTTGATAGAGTGTAATTGTGTCACACAAGTACAAATTTGAGATTAATTGTATCACAATGGGCGTATTTAGGATTTTTGTTGGCTTTTGCCCTTGTATTAATAGGAAGTTTTTTTTCTTATTAACTATAGGAAGTTATTTTAGTCATCTAAGAAATGTGAAGAATCAAAAGTTAGGTGTGAAGCTTTGACCACTGGTTTATTGTGCTCTTTTACGCTTGTTCCTTTCGAATACGAAAATATTTGATTCTTTCGATTAAGGCTCCGTCTATTTTGCGAAAAATAAATGATTTGGAAAATATTCTTTTAAATATAATCGCTCACATCGCTTGAAATAATTAGTCATTGAAAAATATTTTCATTATTGACAACAACTTATATTTAAACATTTTTGTAAATAATAAAAATATTTTTCATTCATTAATTTTTGTAAGCAATACGAACAATCATTTTTAAGGTAATTTTTTTCAAACCATTCAATTTTCACGAAACAAATAAAGCCTTAATTGGTGATAGCGTGTGGCCCACAAGGTTATCATAAGTGGGAATCGAGCAATTAGACTGTTAGCCAACCTTAGTATGCTCGACTATTACCTTTTTATGCTAACAACGAGGCTCGCGGGAGAAAAAGGAAAATATAATTGAAGTCGGTAAGAAATAATAAAATTTTATAAATAATCGAATTTTAACTTGAAATAATTTTATGACCTATTTTGATAGATCTTTTAAAATATTCAAGAAAAAAATTTGGCCTTCCACTTTGCGGACCATGAGAATTATCCTTACCTTCAAGGCGGGAGCGGCCCCTCCCCGCACTCCTAGCCTTTTTAAATATAAAATTTCTCATTTTAAAAGTATATGTTTTGAATAAAATCAGTGTTTATTGTCTTTTTTTGATTTTGGCTTACTTGAGACGTCAATTTCAGGAGCAACCGCTAATCAAGGAAGGCCTATTTCCAATTTTCCGTCAAGGAAAACTAAATTATAATGAAGCGTTGACTTCAGAAACACATTTTCTTTCCTAAATCAAAGATTCCTTGTCGAGTCAAGATTCCATCTATTAGTTGGTACGATTTCAACCTTCTCGGTAACTTTTTACTTTACAGAGTAAATTTTTGAGAAACATTCCATGATTACCTTATGAACTTGATACGTGCAAATATTATCTATATTTTAGGTAGTATCCGCGCTTTAAGGGAATTTAGATGCACACAGCAAAGAGATTCGTGAAAGATGGGATAAATTTATACGTGTGAACAAGTTAAAATAATGTGAAAGGGCTTCGAGATATCACATTGAACGGTCACTAACATACTTGAGTTGCCAGTTTAGACGCAACACAATATCACCGAGAAACTTATTATCATCGGGAATGGCTGATATTAGTGGATCAGCTACATTACCTATGCAACAATTGATCACGTGCTCTAGAAATCTAGATATAAATATCCCATGACGTCTTTAATCTGAATATTTATGACAACTAGTGATCTGGCTTTGATTCCTAAACGAAGAAATTGATTAATTATCAATCCAGAGAAATATTTACGCGGAAGATCCTAATTATGCATGACATCTTGATTGATTGACAATCATCCAAGATACATATTACTTTCCATAGTTCGATCTATTCTATTTATGGAAACCGGAAGATTTAATTGTATGGACAATCAAATCTTAAATATTCGGACTGATTGACTTCAATGGCTAAATTGATCTTCTCAACAATTGTCCAAACATATAGCTTGGAGATTGATCCTCTTGAAGGTTGTCTAACGAGTAAATTTGGAGACTGATGAGTATAAAAGGTAATTAACAAACACTGAAGAAGAGAGAGAAGAATCAAGAATAACGAGAAATCCAAGCAATAGAGAAAGCTTTAAATATGTACCATTAATCTAAGTGTATACTGAAAAGTGTAATCTCTTGAGAAGTGTAGCAGTGTCATAGTCTGTGCTTAGTTATGAGATACCGAAACCTATCTTCCTGGCTATCAATAGCACCAGTTTCGAGAAGAAGTGCTTCAAGCATAAGTGGCATAGACTACTGTAACTATTCAGAAGATTGCTAGTGGAATATAGCCAATAGGTTGTTAGTTTGAGAGAGTGGACATAAGCTTACACCAAATCGAACTACTATAAATTTTTGCGCGCGTCGTTTTCTATCTCTCTACTTAATTTTCACATATGTTTGATTTAACTACATGTTCTCGCTTCTATCAACTTGCTTTTGTTCTTCCACCTATATTTAACTTGGCATTTACAACTCTGCATAAGTTGGTCAACTTTTCTAAAAATCAATTATTAACCCCCTCCCCCCTTTATATGATGTTGTTAGCCACTACATATATTGCATGTCTTGAATCGACATTCGAGGGCTTTAGCTCGGGAAGGTTTGCCTATAATCCATAGGCATAACAACCAACTCCTCCCTTTCCGTTATCCCAAATCGCTTTATGATCCCAGCCGGTGCGATGAACATCTCTTCCCGTTGGCACTTATTATGTTGCACATTTGTTTGTGTCTTTCTTATGATTTGTAATGGATTTTCGGCACAAGGTCCCTTTTTGCTGTGTTAGATTTCTATTGACCAAAAGAACCTCAAGCGAGAGAGAATTTCTATTCTAGAGCACTGAGGTCTTTTGACCATCTTTTAATTACAGTCACATTACATGTTCTTTATCCTGAATGTAAGTGGGTCAGGTGCCTCCTTGATAAATACTTTTCCAAAATCTCTCTCTGTGGCCGGTCGTGACCGCGACCTAATCTAGGGGTACCCTGCATAGGTTGCATGGTGCAGGGTACGATGTGGGTGCATACCCCCAAACTCCAAAACCTACCATGTACTCACAGGTTCGAAACATTCACTTTGACTTTCCCAAACAAAGGAAGCAATTGTCTATCATCTTTCCTTACACGTGAATCCCACCTTCTCTCCAAGCACACACGATCATATCCGAGCCTCTGTCATTGAAGTCTTGCCCTCTTCCCTAGGCTGGACTGCATCTCTACCAACTCACCTGTTGGGGAGAACCGGGGCAATAATTCACCAAGAACCAAGCTCAATCCAAGATCAGTATTTCCCCACAATTAAACCGACTGAAATCGACTTAATTCTAACAACAACCAACAATATTCCAACAATTCAACCTTGCAATAATAAGGAGACAAATGCAACAACAACACCAAGATTGAACGTGGAAACCCAATGAGGGAAAAATCACAGACCGCCCCAAAAACTTCCACTAATCACCAAGAATAGTAGGATACACAAAGTTCTTCTCTAGTCACACACTAGAGGCATAATATTAACAATGCGATAACATTTTCATCACTATAAAGGTGAATACCTTTATAAACGCGATTGGATAATTCGGAGGAGATTCTCAACGAATGAAACCGATCAACTCGTAGCCCTCGGTCTCATGAACAACATACTAAAATTTAAGCCAATTTCGATAACGTTTGGCCTTCGAAATCGGACCACAAAATTCAGCCCTCTTTCTTCTTCTTCCACGCACTCTCTCGGTGAGTCCCTCTCGGTGGTCTCACTGTTTTTCTCTCCTGGGCACACTTGGGCACACGAAGCAGCCCCTTTTTCTTTCTTTTTGACTTTTTCCACTCTCTTTTTATCATATTGGCTGGGCCCCACAAATGAGGCGGACCCAGCCAACATCACCTTAGCGTGAGAAGAGAAGCGATGGGATGATTGGCTTTGCATGGAGAGGGCGTTGTTTTCTTTCGCACGCGGATTGTTTGATTTTCACTTCCACCGTTTTTCTCTCCCGGATGCCCTCAACACTTGGAGTTGCAGTTTAACGTGACCCTTAATCATTATCCGAGAAAATATCATTATAACTTTAAAATTTTCGTACGGAATGCAATCAAATTCTAAACAAATATTTGGTACAATTAAGTTATAAATTTTTTTTCCTCCAAAAATTACAACTTGTACAATTAAAGCATTTTCCAGACACTGCTACATAAGTAATTTTTGGCTATCGTACAGACGAATGCTAGCGACATACCTCGATTTCACTTATAAAAAACAAAAACAGAAAATGATTATACGAGTCGAAAAGTTTAGGAATTGATTACATCATCTAATTAAGTTATCTAATTAACTTAACTCTTTGTTAGATTTCTATACATCGCCCAATAAATGTCCATGTGCGCAAGCTTTTTCTCTTCTTTTTAAGTTAATTGAGTACAAAACTCTTCGGGCCATCGAAAACCTAGGTAACATGGAATAATTACGACTGAGGATAAAGCTTGAAAGTGAATCTAAGACACATGAATGTCCTCGAAAAAGCAGATGCCACCTTACATGTTTCATCCCATCAAATGCCAAATCATGCTTTCCACTTTATCTCAAGTCGGTTATGATGAGCACTTTACGTGATTGATTCTCAAACCATATGGAGCATCTTCCTCGACGCACATAGATTTAAAGTAGGGTTAGCAAATTACATCGGGTCGTGTAAGTTCACCCGACTCCCCCCCCGGATGTTGAGATGATGTTGCATTATGTGAGCAAGAAATGAGTGCTTAGAACCCGTGTCTTTATCAAAGTTTCAATCATTAAACCCTTGTCGGGTACAATGAGACTCGATCCCTCCACATAATTGAATCAATGCATCTCTCCTACATTGTCAAATCTGCTCAATTAGATGGAAAATCAGCTTGTGCAGTAGTTGTTTTCGAACGTAACAAAGTCGTATATTCGAGATCGTATGACTTTTTCATTAGATTTTCCTCTCTTATAGACTTTAGTCCATGTTATCACATGACAAACATGATCTGCACTAGGTAACAGTTGGTATATGCCGGAAGGAAAGGGTTTTTTTTTTTTTTCTTAAATTTGTTTTTTATTTGCTTTTATTTGTTTCTTCTCCTTAAGTACAAAAACAGAGCAAAGAAATGGTATGCCAAAAGCTATAAAGCGTACTTTCACCATGTCGTTTCTCTTAGCTTTTGTGGTTTAAATATTTCCATCACGTTATTGCTAGCCCTCCTTTGGCAGCAAAAGGTGTGGCATTGTCGCTATGTTTGGATGTCAATATTCCCTTCTAACAAATAAAGGTTAGAATATGCGTTTCAATTCCCAGCTAAAGGATAGATACTAGGTGTAGAGATACATATTTATAAAAACATTAATCTATAAATAATGATTTTCCAGTATTTTATGAAGTGCTTGAATACGTCTCACTTATTTAAGTAGTTGAAAATAGAATATGTCACACTCTTTTAATAATTTAAGTTATTAAATTCTTTTTTATGATGAGCACATTAAATTGGTAAACCCCAATCATAAAATACCATTCTCGTATTAGATACGAAGAATTTAATATCTCTTTTGGCTAACCAATTTGGTTTATGTGGGGTAAGGAAAATGCATGATATATATGAGTAATGTCACCTGCATAATTAGATCTTTTTTTTATTAGTTAAAAGGTGGGGAGAGGCAACTAGTGTATTCACGTCTCTAGACATTAACATAAGGGACCTACACCATTATTGAATGTTCGGTTTGAGTCATAATCACTTAGATCATTTTACAGGTCCCACATCGTAATTGAATGTTAATAATAACTACTTAGTCCATATGTAGGTGTACAGATCTCACACTACTATCAAATGTTCGGCTTGAGCCATAGCTATTCAGTCCATTCATAGGTGTACGAGCTTGTCACCACAGCCACACTGGTGTGCCACAAGCAAGGAACTATCTCCACATGAGATAGCAAATGCCCAAGGCCCAAGCTTGCCAGAGTTTCGCCCATGATATGGCTTGAATTTGTAACCTCATGAAAGATAGTTTGACCCACTAACCATTGGATTACCAAAGTCGGTGGAACATATTTTGTTATTTACTAACAATTATATCACTTTGTAAATTAGTTTTCCATCTAGAACCCACCACGATTGCGTACAATGGGAGATCCTCTACGCTAACAATGCTGGTTCGAGAAGTGTATCCGGCTCGAGTGAATTTCACTACACCTAATCAAACCAAGCCATAAATTCTATCTCTCTCCAAAGCTTGACTGTTAGAATTAGGCCCACAAATACAATGAAATAAATAGTAAATGCGAGAAAGAGAAATCGAGATGCAAGGTTGTATCTTGGTTCACCTTTAAACTTGGGCTACATCTAACAAAGAATTCCACTATTATTAAAACATCTCACCTCTTTGTTACAACTCTTGATTACAAGAGAAAAATATTATATATAAGTCGTAGCTATTCATGGGCCCAAGTGCAGGACCCTTGTGCCTTTATGTTGATGGGAAGTATGAATCACACCCCAACTTCGACAAAGTCTGTATACTATCATTGAGACCTTGTCGAGTCTGAAATCAAAGTGCTGGCCAAATCTAGGGGGAGGGCCTTCGCAATTGTTAAAATAATTAAATATTAAACTACGTCTTTTCTAAGAGCTTAAACTTTTATAATAATTGGTAGTGGTCTCACAAACGTCACATAGTATCAGAGCATGAGATCAGGAATTCAAATATTTACAAAGTCCCTATTAGTCTCCCCTATTATATATTTCCACTTTTTAATCTTAGGTCAAAATCAAGCTTACGCGTGAAAGATGATGTTGGAATAATTAGATATTAAATCACATATTCATTTAGCAGCTTAAGTTTTTAAAATAATTGACGGTAATTTCGTAAAATCTCATAACAATACTGAGGAAGGGCTTTCAAATTAGGAGCCCCCTCCTCCAAATCCGTCATCCCCATTGATGGGCAATCATGACGAGAACAATAGAGCTCAATGTGCAATGTTGAGCTCCGTCACAATTGACGATCTCGAGACTAATTCAGGCAGAGCTCGACATGCAGAGAGAGAGAAGGTCATAATCATCGTTGTTGGCACGGTGGTAGCTGTGGCTGTGGAGCGAAGGACAATGAAGGGTGCGTGAGCTAACATACCGGTGTGTGTATGCGCTCAAGATTCGTTAGGTTTTTTTGCATAATAATTGAGTTGGATACAGGACGAGAGTAATGAATGAAACAGGTGATGATGACACCAATTGAGATAAGAGGCTCCTCGTCCAGTTGCCCATACTCCGTACCGGCGTGTGCATGTGCTTCGTGCAATCCAAGTATGTTCTTTTTTTTTTTTTTTTGACAATTTTGAGGGAGAATCGAAACATTTAGAAATTCAACCCTGTACTTGCTGTCGGTTCGCCCAAATTACAGCATGACCATAGTTTTCTTCTGGTAAGTACTTGCTGTCTTTCGACAAAAAAGTACCTGCTGTCCGTAATGATTCTCTTCGTTATAATTCTACCTAAGCAGCCAGTGGAGACATCATGTCACCACATTCAATAGAGCCGATAGAAGTGCTAGAAGTCTTATCCTCCCGAGGAAAAATTATCTAATCATTTTTTAATTTATCATACGGATATCAATTTAATAATTTATTTTTAAATTTTTGCACAAAATTCAATGATATCCTTCCAATCAATTTTCTCTGGAAGCTAGATCGCTGCATTAACGATTTTCAGCAAAAATTAACCGAAAAAATTACATTAGAATTTCATATTAAATTTTAGGAATAAATTAAAAAAATTGAAAAATTTAGGGTTGATTGAGTAATTTTCCTTCCTTCGGACTATAACCAAAAACTAGAATTATTTTGTTTTTCCGCCAAAAGCTACCTGAAATAAGTAAATCTCAAACTAGTGTATTATTTCACGAGACTCTTGAGTCACGAAATACCTCCCTAATGTCGTGAACCAAATAACATAAGAGATAAAACTTGAGTAGGCGACGCAACCATCAAATCGCTTGGATTGGGCAACGCAAGTAATTGGACCTACGTGGTGCATTTAGCTAATCCTCTTAACTTAATCATGCACATTTTGGACATGCTTGACTAAGCGACTTAATTAACTAACTACCTCTTTGTTAACACAACATGTTTAGCCTTATCCAAGCACTTTTTAATGTGTGTTCTTCATGCTTGAACGAGGCAAATCATTAATTATGGAATATTATACATGTCATGTTCGAATTTCTATGGGTGTGACGCGATCAACGGGAGTTGGAGTTGGAGTTGACAAATAGATGTAACGTACTTGATTATATGGGTCCAACGAAGACTTTTACAAAATAGTAAACTGTTTTCTAATAAAGATTTAGGGTTTTGAACATAAATCTATGTATAAAATGCATTGTACATCTGGATATAAATAAATACTTTAACTTTTAGCATACATGTACATCATTTGATACTAGTTTACATCCTCAAAATACCGAATGATATTATCTAGTCAGATCTCTCTGGAGACGGTCACGTGTCACTTTTTGATTGGTTGTCGAGCTCTTCTATTGTTGTTTTATACCACATAAGTTGCATAAAGGGGAGTGGTTTTCGGAAGGGTGCCCGTACGGAATTTGGACCGTTGGATCAAAAGAAAAAGAACTTCAACCGTCGGATGGTTTACAAAAAAATAATAACTTACAAACGTGTAGGGAACATTACTAACTATAAGATTGCTAATGCTACTTATCATTAATGACAATTCCGATATTTGAGGATAATTACTCATTGACAAGGTTATTACGTCTACAAACTATGAAGCAATATTATGATCATAGAGATAAGTTACTAAGGCTCCATTTGTTTCACGGAAAATGTGATCTTTCTGGAAAATATTTTTCAGAAAGTTATTTTCTGGTATTTGACTGAATTAAAAATGAACTAAAAGATATTTCCACCATTTGGTATGAAATATTTGATTTGATTTTCCTTCCTGCACTCCTTTTAATAATTATTTTATTTTTTTTATTTTGAAAAAATTAAATTTTTTTATTTTTTCTTTTCTTTTTTTTTCTTTTTCCTTCTTCTTCAGCTGGTCGCCGGCCACGGCGACGGCTGATGACCGACCACAAGCGAGCTTGCCTCACCTGTGGTTGATCGCTGGTTGTCGTCGTCGCGGGCAACCAGCCGAAGAACAAGGAAAAGAAAATTAAAAAATAAAATAAATAGAAATAATAATTAAAAATTCGATTTTTTAAAATAATGAAAAGAAAAAATAAAAATAAGAAATAATTAAAACGAGTGCACGGAAGAGAACGTACTTGGTTTGAGTGAAAGAAAGAGGAGGGAAAATATTTTCCTCTTTTGAAATCATTTTCCCCTCTTTTGAAGGTGTTTTTTTCCATAGATGGAAAATGTTTTCCCTAACTAACTTATTTTCTGTGAACAAAACACCAGAAAATCCAAAAAACGTTTTCTAAGAAGTTTTTTTCCGAGAAATAAACGGAGTCTAAAGAATAGAAACAAAAGATTTACCATAAAGTCAAGCTATTTGTGATTTTTCTGTGAAAGTTACCGATAGAATATTTAAATATTAAACTATGCTTTTATTTAAATTTTAAAATAGTTTTTAATAGTCCCATAAAATCTCACATGATATTAAAATAGGAGGTTCTAAAATCAAATTTTTCTAGGCTCATGTTTGTCTCTCAAATGAAATATTTCCACGTCTAAAACTAGGCAAAAAAAACCAAATTAAGCGTGAGTTTCATCTAACAATTTAAACTTTAAAACAGTTGAATCTTACAATTATGACCGTTACAATTTTCAACGTTAAATTTTTTTTACGTAAATTACTACATATGAATTATCGTTACTAACTTGTCATTACAAACGTTTATAGGAAAAGGTACAATTATTGAGGACAATTACTAAGTCTAGGTACTTTCTTTTTTAACCAGAATGTATAAGTACCTTCACTAACGATAATTTGAGGCACTTTAATATACTATTGATTAATTACTAAGGTTGACATTTTCATGTAACGAACTCTACAATTAAATTACCATCCGTAAAGGTAAATTAGTAATTACAAGTGCAAACGAGTTACAATCATTACAGTTAAATTACAACCCGCAATATTAAATTTCTACTTATAAGTGCGACCGATTTTACGATTGTTTTCGGTAAATTATGACAAATTTAGGAAAATTACGATTTTTTGCTTATGGGACCCTAGAAGCACCCCGCAAAAGTTTATAAAGTTATGCCCGGCCCACTCATTACACGCATAAAGCGTGTAGAGATATCAAGTTCGATTCTACTAGCTCGTAACTTTTTAATTCACTACATTTTAACATCACTACTAATTGTTACAACTATACCAAAAGAATTGTATTCTCAAGTACTGACCCCATCAATTGCATCTAACTACGATTAGTCACATGTGATAATATATTATTAATTCGTTTGGATTTGCAAAAGATATGCTTCCTCTTCCGACAAAGCCAAAGGGCTAAAGGGATAAATGGAGCTCGAAAACAGCAAATAAAAGAAAAGTAGAGACAGAGATTCCATTCTTCTGTACATATATTTTTCATCGGGCCCGGCAGATTTTCAAATTGGGAATTCGGGCCCTTTTTTGGGAAAAAGGGTTATCGAAATTGGATTTTCGGGAGGCCAAATAGAAAAAAAAAAGTTCAACGATATGCAAGAGGATACATCAGTACTGGTAAAATACTTAAATATTAAATCACGCATTCATTTAACGGCTTAAATTTTTAAAACCATTGGCATTAGTCATACAGAGTCTCACATGGTATCAAAGCGGGCAATCCTGAATTCAAATCTTAATTTTCAGACCACATTTGTCTCCCTAATTAAATATGTCTATACTTACTAAACTTGAGGGGGAGTGATAATATACTTAAATATTAAACCACGTATTATCTAACAGCTTAAACTTTTACTAATATAATACTTAAATATTAAATCACACATTCATCTAACAGCTTAAGCTTTTATATTAGTAATCCCACAAAATCTCACAAGTACCTTTACAAGTAAGTAAGTAAGCGGCCTAACCTTCGGTTCCTTAACATTTTTTTTGGTTAACAATTGAATTAATTTTTCGAAAAAAATGCATTTTAACCTTTCTATAAAATTAATTCTTCTAATTCAATTATTCGCGCAAAGTGCACATTTTCTAATTCTTCTAATTCCATTCTACCATAGAGGACAAGTAATGCTTTTTCTAATCTAATAAATCCAAAACTTTATCAAAAATTAATTTATTGATATTTGAAAGAATGAATGAATTTGGTGCTGTTATGAAGAGAAATAACATATTTACTTATTAGTAAATCTCTTATTTATGGGGTTTATATACTCTTTATATACATGTAATCTCTCTTCACCTATGAGTTAGCTTTTGAATTGACATTTTTAATATGGTATCAGAGCTAAGTTTAGCCCCAATTTATTTTGTGTGTGCAGTCCCGCGTGTGTCACATTCCTCGTATCATTGCTAATCCGGCTTACACTTGAGATAAGGGTTAAAGTACCCACACATTACTTGTTTACGGAGTTTATAGGCTCTTCAAATTTATATCGTCTACTCCATCTATAAAGTTAGGTTTTTGGATTGGACTTTCTAACATTATATTATAGATCATAGGTTATATTTGTAATTATATTTTCCATAGTTTCTCTCACTTTCAGCAAAGCACATACAACCTACGAAACAGTACATAATGTATTCTTTATTGAATTGCTTTGCTCATCAAACGCGAGGTGCAATTTTTTTTTTCTAAATTTGTCAATTATAAAATAGTCAATTATCAGCACCCAATGAGTCAAATTGTACAAATTGGACAAAGATTTAATTTTGTCGAGGAAAGGGGCAAGATCCAATTTAAAATCATTAAGTTGTGCCTAACACTCCATCGTCTCAAATCTGACTGAACGTGCTCATCTTCTGGTCCGCCTATATCTAGGGCTGAGATTGCTGGGCAAACAACTTTTTCTCCTCTCAACAACGTTAGAAGAAAGTATTTTATGGCGTCGTAAAAAGACGAGCCGATCATTTTAAAAGGAAGAAGGTAAAAAATTACTTAATCCTTCTACACGTGTCAATGACACGAGACACCATGGATTCTAAAGATAAGGATCTTTCACTTCTTCTTTTCCTTAGTATTCGAGCTGAACATTGGTTTTTCTTTCTTGACTAACCCTAGGTAGGCCAGGCATTAGCAAGTGATTGCGCAAAATATAACCTGGCATTACCCTATGAATATATCCACTAGCGTTATCTACAACAAGTGGGAGGCTAATGGGCGTATCAGAACGTGGGCGACAGCGGCTAATAAATATTTATTACGTTGGGTGACGCACTAGATGCGTTCATCAATGGCAAAAGAAAATAATTTTCTTTTTCGACGAAGGAATGAAAAAACTGTGGACTTCATTCTATAGAGCACGTGTTTCATAGACAACCAATTCGATCTATTATTGTCATTTGTTTGTAAGTGGGGAAAAGAAAATAAGAAAGCAATCGACAAAAAAAAAAAAAAAAAGACCTCGGCCATTCATGTGGCATCGATTAAAAGCCCTCATTGGTCAGTGCACTCATTCCACTAGACTTCTCTCATTATCTAAAAAAGGCAAAGCAAACATCAATGGAGTGCCCAAGCTGGAGGTGTTTTCTGAGCCTTCTAGACCGTGTGAGCTTCTTCATCGTCTTCCTCGTCACGGTCGTCTTCGTCGTCTCCGTCTTGTACCTCGCGAGGCCGAAACTGTGGTGCAACTGCGAGATATGCCAGACCTATCTGTCCCTCGGGTGGTCGAAGAGGTATGTCAATCTCTGCGATTGGTACGCTCATCTCCTCCGGAGCTCGCCGACCAAGACAGTCCACATACACGTCCTCGGCAACACGATCACGGGCAACCCGGATAACGTCGAGTACATGCTCAAGACGAGGTTCGAGAACTACCCGAAGGGTAAACCCTTCTCGACGATCTTGGGGGATTTCCTCGGCCGGGGGATTTTCAACGTCGACGGCGATTTGTGGAAGTTTCAGAAGAAGATGGCGAACCTAGAGCTCGATAGGTTCGCGATTCGATCCTACGCGTTCGAGATTGTGAAGTGCGAGATCGAGAACCGGCTCGTAACTCTCTTTTCGTCCGTTGTTGGCAAAGAGGGCGCTGTCCTCGATTTGCAAGATGTGTTCAAAAGATTTTCATTCGATTGCATATGTAGGTTCTCGTTCGGCCTGGACCCGAGATGCCTAGAGTTGTCCTTGCCCATGTCGGAATTCGCTCTTTCGTTCGACTTAGCATCTAAATTGTCCGCTGAACGAGCCATGGAGGCATCACCTTTAGTGTGGAAGATCAAAAGGTCGTTCAATTTAGGAAGTGAGAAGAGACTAAAGGAAGCAATTAACATGATCAACATTCTTGCCCTCGAAGTCATTAGGCAAAAGCGCAAGACTGGATTCTCTAACCACAGAGATCTCCTGTCCCGCTTCATGCGCACAGTGAGTGACGAGACATACCTTAGGGACATCATCGTGAGCTTTCTTTTAGCTGGCCGCGACACAGTCGCTTCGGCCCTGACCAGCTTCTTTTGGCTCATGGCCAAGAACCCTCGAGTGCGATCGAAAATTCGTGCCGAGCTGGATCATGTAATGGGCGATCAAGAGCTGGTGAGCTACGATCAAATCCGAGAACTCCCTTACTTGCAAGCCGCGATTTATGAGAGCATGAGGCTCTATCCACCCATCCAATTCGATTCAAAATTTTGCGAGGAAGACGATATTTTGCCCGACGGGACATTTGTGAAGAGAGGCACAAGGGTTACTTACCACCCATACGCGATGGGTCGAATCGAGGATATATGGGGCCCGGATTGTTTGGAGTACAAGCCGGAGAGGTGGCTAAAGAACAGTGTCTTCTTTGCGGAGAACCCGTACAAGTACCCGGTCTTCCAAGCTGGACTTAGGGTTTGTTTGGGGAAAGAAATGGCTTTCTTGGAGCTGAAAAGCGTGGCGGTCTCGTTGCTCCGGAGATTCGAGATAGAGCTGGTGACCACGGACGAAGTGATGCGATTCTCGCCGGGGCTAACCGCCACCATCCGCGGGGGTCTTCCGGTTGTTGTAATAGGAATCTGAAGCCCCACTAGCAGACATCGCAGGTTCGTCCCGTTTGGGTTGCTAGCTTGCCATTCCATAAGGTGGCCGATAGCGTACTGTGTTGTCCAAATACCATGTGATATTTCCTCTTTTGTTGCATCTCCATCGTCCGTATTGGTAGCATATAGCTGAATATGCGTGTGGGTGTTCCTTTTTTTCCCCACTTCTGACACACCAATTAAAAGTTGATGGGTGTCATCCATGAAAAGAAAGGTCGAAGTGGTGGTCTGAAATTGATTTAAATGGTCTTCAAGGACTCTCTCTCTCTCTCTCTCCCTCCCTCCCTCTCTCTCTTCCCCCAGATGAACAGAAACGTCTGGCTAGTGTTGGGGATGGTTTGTGTGTTCTTTCTTGTGGAAAATGATGGGTAATTGACGTTCTTTATTGTTGTTATTTTCCCTTTTTTTTAATTTGAAAATTCTCGTTAGGTAAAGTTCATGTAGCTTGTAGGAAGGATCGCTGGTGTTGTGCTTTGCCCCACTGTACTGTTGGGGGGAGAAGAAAATGTATTCTTGTGGGAAACAAACGAGTGATCAAACGAATGATCATGCTCATTTCTGTGATGCAAACGACTTATTTTTTGCTATATACTTTTGATATCTGAATATCTCTATGCTTTCTTGTGATTTTGATGATTGAAATCCTCTTGGCTATAAAGAAAATGTTTTCTTCGATTGGAATTATCATAAACATTGTAGAAGGAAGTGACTGGTGATGGCTTAGTGCAAGGGTCAAATGGAACGATCCAAACACAAGCTAGTTGTGCGTGAGGGACTTGTTCTCCGTGATAACTCGACAGCATGTCGGATCATTCGGACGTTGGTACAACCAATGTTGGCTTAACTATCTGCCATTCGCTTCTTTCGCTCGATCAAAACAACTTTAGTAAGAGATTAAGAGAACATATGAGGTTTTTCCCCAAGTTAGATTTTTCTTCTTCAATCATCTATATATCGATCACACGAGGTTGTGGGTTTCAATAGCCTATTGGTGATGGTTATGATACTCCGAAGGGCTGACGGTTCGTGTTTACGCGTCATATTCAAGTTTTATAATCGTGTCAAGTCGTGTAATGGAAAAATACGGTTTGTTTCCGTTAATTAGGCAATAAAAACTTATGTACGTTAAGTTCATATCGTCCGTATCACTTTCGGATTTGTTGGTAATCGTTTTAAAACCCATCAATAAATAATTTAAAAACTGGTAGCCCATCACCCAATATATTTTGAAAACCTACACCCTCATATGATTGATAAATGGATAAATGGAGATGAAAAGTCTAACTTACGAGGATATAAAGCTGCCTCTTTATTCAGCCAATGACTCCAACTACATGAAAGTGTCATTTAGTCAAAGATAAGACACTGGAAGTAGGGCTAGTAATTTGTGTGCGCGTGTCGTGTTCTTGTCTGCTAATAATTCCCGTCGTTATAAAAATGTTTCAACGTAATCACACTATGATTTTCATTAACAATGAGTGAAAACGTGTCAATTTATATCAGTTTCAAGTTTAGTTGTGGTGCATCATTTCGGGGTCAGAAATTTTGTATCGCGTTCAAGTCGTGTCGGAATTGCCGCCTGTAACCGGGACCCTATCTTGCGAATCCGGGTTTTCAGTTCTCCGAGCTTAAAAACCCAATAAGAAAAACAAATCTGGGCTTAAAAATTGAATCCATCGTACTTAATTATTTCTATGAAAACAAAAATTGGCAATGTAATTTATCCCCATGTGAAGGATTACCAACGTGGAGATCGTGTTTTCTCGCACATAACTTCCACAAACTTGCACAGGAGAATAGTGTAGAAAAACATATAACGTGCAAAAAGTCAGACGCACAAAATATAAGACATTGGAAAATGAAAAGACAATAAAATCGCGTTCGGTGTGTAGTCAATTTGCACGAATTCATTTCATAAGGAGACATGTCGAGATGGAATCTCTTTGCCTCTTGAAACCCGCCATGTACGATTTGTGCCATCCAACCTTCTAGGCACGACCTGTTTGTTTTTTCTTTGACAATCGGTTCCGCTCTCGAACATTTGTACTCGTTCAGGCATGTCCCACGTTTTCGAAACTTTTTGTGCATTGTCTTATTCTTACTAAAGGAAAGATTCTCTCTGAGATCACGTATATGAATTTAGAGCACCAAATTATCAAACTCGAATGCAAACTTAGATCAAATTGAGAGCAATTGATTGCTGCATTCGTCGAGTTGTTGTTCGGTGCTACTTGGTCATCACCAAAGGAGTAAAGAGAAATTATCGGTATACTAAGATTAGCCTATAATTTGTACAAAATAATGTTGCACTTATAGACTGTTATCGATCGTTGGAAATGATAGACTTATTTTAATGTCTCACTTCCGATCTGCCACATAGGCAATGTTGTAGACCGATCTTGATATACTTTACATTGGCCGAGAAAAAATCCGATTAGGATTAGTTAGGAGGAGCCAAGCTAAATATAAAAGCAACACTATCCAATAAACCCTCTCATCACTCGTCATGAAATTCACGGACTATGAACGGAAAGGTGAATAGGGTTTAAGTCAAGAACGAAAAGGAGGAGAGTAAAAATCAAATCTTGACCAGTTTATACTTTTCAAAGCAGGGCGACGATTCAAGGAATGGCGATCCATAAAAATGTGATTCATAATGATGATGATTCGTGAATCATATCGATTGAAGCAATGTGTTGGGACACTACAAGATAGCTGTCAAAGCCCATAGTACGAAGCATCAAAGGTACAATACGCACCTTGTACTATATGAGGAATCGAAACTTATACGTTTTGAATGATTAAAAGAATTAAAATTACTTTTAAATCTTTTAAAAGGGGGCATATCAAGTCGTTGATACGGATAGGCACGTGACTAGAATGCAAGTTGTTATTAAACATGTGAGCCATTGTTGACGTCTACAAGAAATGTTATCAATATTAATCTACATCGATGACCATTAATCAGTTGTTGATATACAACAATGTATGGTTGGCGATTGTAGACAAGGATATCAGTTAAAAGGGTTGATAGACCACCATTTGAAACACCAAGAGAAGACTGGATACCAAGAGGGCGTCAGGATGCAGTTACAAAATTTTGAATTTGAAATCACTAGTGAGTGAAGCTAGGAAGACCGGTAAAACGTGGAGCAAGAATGGATGAGGCAACACATATGGACATGAAGGTTCAAAACGCGATTTTAATGGAGCAACCGCTTGAAGACAAGATCATGGAGTCGCGAAAACGTGGTCCCCATATCCTTGGAGACATGAAGGCTTGGCTATACTGCAGGAGAACTCTTCCAAGACGGTTATGTCAGGAACACTATAAATACCATCGTTCGTCTATTGGAGACCCCCCTCCTCCCGCGCACAAACAAACAAACATGTTATCTTTCAATTATCTTTAAATTTATGCACCATTGTTATAGTTTCTAGACTTGCGTCGTCAATTAAATTCCGACGTGTTTATTTGCTGTAGTTTTCAGATTCGCATTGTTGATTAAATTCTGGTGTGTGTCTTTGTTGTATATCTTGGGTGCCTCGTCGGCTATTAAATTTCAGTATAGTTTGTCTACGTTCGATTTTGTTGAAATGGTTGCATTCTCAGGCTTTATCATCAATTAAATTCCAGCACAATTTGTGTTAAAATTATGTTTCGATTTTGAGCCCGAAAAGGAAAGTTTCTTAATTCAAATAGGTTTCTTATTTTGAATAAGTTTTCTAATTGAATGATTTCCTAGTTGGAAAAGGTTTCCTAATTGGAGAAGGTTTCCTAAAAAGAGATTTCCTAATTTGGATCTAATTCTTGCTTATAAATAAGAATGGGATGTTATTTATGAAGATCATCAAAGAGGAGCTTCAGCTAGGGAATTACACTCTGAAGATATCCGAGTATTTATAACAATTAAATCTTGTGGTAAGGTTTGTGTATAATTCCTTCATGAGATTGAGAGATTATTTCATGAGAAATAGTTGGGCTAAATACTACGTGAGTTATTGGGTGTAATTGGAGCTTGGGAAACACTTAGAGGGTTTGAGTGACTCAAGTGTGGTTGTAATCTCCGTTGTATCGCTTGATCTATAGTGAAATTTCGTGTTGCTCTCCTCATGGACGTAGGTCATTACAATCGAACTACGTAAATCTGGTGTCCAATTTCTTTTCTTGTTCTTTCAATTTTATTGTTTGATCGCTTGACTTCCGCAACAATTGATATCAAAGCTAGGCTTGGCTCAGTTGAAGCGAATTGATCTCGACAGAAGAAGGAAAAGTGAGAATCGGCAGATTTGATGGTAATGACTTTGGTCTTTGGAAGATGCAGATTGAGGATTATCTATATCAAATGAAACTGCACTTGCTCCTATCTGGGATGAAGCTAGAGACGATGAAACAAGCTGACCGGGAATTGCTAGATAGACGAGCTTTGGATGTTATTCGGCTAACGTTGGCTTGTAACGTCGCGTTTAACATCGTGATAGAGACGACCACTGCGGGTTTGATGAAAGCCATGTCAGACATCTACGAAAAGCCCTCTGCGATCAACAAGGCCTACTTGATGCAACGTCTATTTAATTTGAAGATGAGCGAAGATGCGTCAGTTGTTGATCATATTAATGAATTCAATGTGATCGTTAGTCAATTGCGTTCAGTTGAGATTGACTTTGAAGATGAGGTACGTACTTTGATTCTATTATCCTCAGTGCGTGATAGTTGGAGTACTACTGTTACTGCTGTTAGTAATTCCTCTAGGTTAACAAATTTGACGTTTGATAGTGTTCAAGATTTAATTATGAGTAAGGACATCCATAGAAGAGAATCTGGTGAACATGTATCTACTGCTTTAGTAGGTGAAAATAAAGGAAGTGTCATGATCCGAACTAAGACTGTGACACTCGGTCCAAACTCATGGCCATATTTACTTCGGGGTTATTGATGTGACGTCCTAGGCCCGTCGCCGTCCCATTGCTTTTTATCTTTGAAACGAACAAGCGAAAGCAATTATACTTGACACCCAACAAAACTACAAACAACCAAGATGGGATAGAAACATATTTCACAAGTACACCAATAATTTATATGGTATATGCATATTTTACATGCCCTACCACTATGGGCCTTGTTCCTTACATACATCCGGATTGCATCCGGTCTTCTACATACTATCCACATGGTTTGGATAGTCCTAGTTCCTCTACCCCGGCTCCTTCATAAAAAAAAACAAAAAAACAAAAGTCGATTTCTTCGTGCTCGGTCAGCTATCTATCGCCCATGGTCCCCTCGGGTACGTTGTCATTAGTGGCTCCGGGTAGCCCGCCAAAGTCAGAAAGTGGTCCAAGCAAATCTCCGTCAAACCAAATGAACCAAGCTACATAACGATGGGGGACTAAGTCGTTGGCATCTTCTTGCATCCAAACCGTAGTGGTAAATTTACGATACGTGACTTCGGATTCTACATCATTTATGTCAATAACGGACACGTGCATTTCTATTGGAAGCCCATGGCGAACCGATGGTGGCGATGCCATACCTACAAACCTGAAAATGATACGAGTGAGTCACAACTCAATAAGTAAATTCACTATACTTCGGCTAAGAGGAAGCCTCGCCATTGAACAAGAGATCAACCATTACCATTTCGCTTGTTGATGGCAGATCAATAGTATTTGCATCCTACCTTGCCTATGTGTTAATCATGTTACACACACCAACCAAGAGAACATCAAGCATGGTATTTAAACGTTGCATACGAAGATCAGCACACGGGATTCATTATTTCTTAACCGAAATCCATCGATTCTTCCGGAATTCACCGGGCATTCGAAATCCATCGGGCAACGTCCCAAATCCATCGGTGATGGCTTTTAGTCCCTCGTGGGATCATGCAATAAACATCAAACAATCCAGTTTCTTATCTTGTTAACATTATTCCATGCATCCAAGCCCGAAGGCGTGCCGTGCTCGTGTATTTTATGATCTATAAGACAAAATGCCTATTATGCCGGGTGCGGTCTAGGGCTCATGGCTCGATCTACCATGCCGAACGCTGGCTTGGAGCCGAACTTGGCCTAGGTCTATACGCCTCAACGTAAACCCACACCAAGCTGAGCTCGGTCCGTTACACCGCAACATGAGTACAAGACCATACGAATCCCCTTTTCGTGACCCGTTTGTGCCTTGACTCTCGGCCATGATGCAAGAACAAATAATCACACATGGAAGCATAAATTACTACAAATAAGGTCATCACTCGAGCCCAACTACGCAACACCCCATCCTAACCGAAGAATAGAGAATTCACTTACTACTAGTGTCAAGAAGTGATTCTAAAGGGGGTGTTCGGTGATGGTGAAGGGGCGAGAGAGAGAGTGGCCGAGGGAGTGGGAGTGTGTGCAAGGTTGAAGGAAAGAAGAGAATGGAATGGTAGCCCTTCTATTTATAGCCCAAGCTCTAATAATGGCCTTGCCAAATAGACCAATCATTTGTATCAAATTGGCGCCTAATAATAGAAGGAAAATCTTGCAAAATCTTAGGCTCAATTATTGTTGATTCAATTGTCTAACAAGTGTTCTACTTGTTCTACAAGTCTCTTATTAGGGTCATTATGCTCTAAGTTTAGGGTATATGAATCACCATTCTCATTAATTGCCAAGAGAACACCTAAGCTTCTAATGATGGCTCTTCAATAATTTTCATTGACTTGGTCTTCTATTTGTCTTATTCTCCAAGCTTATTGAGCGTGTGGCTTGCCTTGTCTCTCTAGAATTCTCAAGAACACTTCAATAATTGGCTAGAGACAAATTAGAAGATAAGACATTCTTTAATGATTAGCTTACAATTATTGGTCCAATGTTGACTTGGTCTACTAGGCTTCTTGTTTCCCAAGTTTGGGTGTGTGACACTTGTCTTTTGTCCTTCAAGAACACCCAATAATCCTCTAAGGACAATTAACTTATGGTTAACCTTCTTCATTAAGCACAACCTCCAAAATCCATTATAATACTAGCAAAGGCAAACTAAATAAAAGGGAATTTATGTATCTAAACGATCGACCATCTTATTCGAACCGAGGTTTGTGTAGAAATATGTCTAAACATGACTAGTCATAACCAAGCTAAAGTCTGGGTTGAACGGTGCAATGTCTGACCAGTCGGACTAACCAAGCGCATAGCCTATTCGGTCGGGCCTGATTGGGCGTAGGGCCAGGCATGCGCCTGGGCTACACGGGCGTAGCACTGGGCACAATGTTAGGCCGAACGGACGGTACAAGGCCGGCTGCATGAGCACGGTGCTGAGTCGAACGGTCGGTGTGCCGAGCGCATGGCTGAGCCACACAAGTGAGGGGCCGACGCACGGGCCGAACACTTGTATTGGCTCACGGACAGGCATAATGCATGGCGCGTGGCTAAGTCTGATCAACACAGGACTAAGTCTGGATTGGAACGGATGAGCATAAAGCCTGGCACAAGTGTCAAGCACAATGACTGGCACACGGCCGAGCACAGGGCTGGTTCGTGGCCTGGCCGAAGGGCTCATGGCTGATCCATGGCCGAGCACAAGGTATGGCTTGCGCGGCTGGCACAAAGCCTGATCCGCGACCAAGCCGCAATGCTCTTGGCTTGTCCATGGTCTACCCGGCTCAATGCAACAATCCATGGCCGATTCGCGATCGATCCACATTCGAGCATCAATGATCTATGATCGACCCTCGGTTATCATGTAGCCGCATGGAACCCAGTGCTATGAGATCGATCCATGGTCGCCCGCAACCGATGCATAGCCGAGCGGAATCACCCGCGATCGACACATGCTCGCATGGCACCAACCCATGGTTGTCTCGGATCGTCCCACTAGCGATCCTTATGGTCGAAAGGTCGATTCATGATTGAATCACTCTAATCGACTTGCGTGACTATGGATTCATTTTATTGTCGATCCATTGGCCAATTCACAATACACTCATTCCAAGCATACTATCCATTCCATTACCGACCCTCGGATCAAACCGCGTGCTACTTCCATGGTCATTTTCCTTTGGTCGTCTCGGTCTAAATTGGGGATGTCACAAGAAGAACTAGTATACGTGTTAGCAGAAGTTGTATAAACTCGAATAGACGTAATTAGTCTAGAACTGGTGGTGTTGTATGTTGGAATTGTGGCAAGATGGGGCATCTTAGAAGGGATTGTCTTAAGCTAAAAAACGAGAAGGGTAAGAGAATTATAGTTGAGTCTGTGGATGATGTTGCTGCTATAGCTGATGGTAATTCGGATAATGCTGATTATATCTTGTCTGTCACTAATTATTCATCGTTTGGTGGATGAATTATGAATTCTGGTTGTTCTTTTCACACTACACCAAATAGGAACTGGTTTACTACTTATCAATGCATGGATAGTAATAAAGTACATTTGGGGAACATCGCGAAGTGCGATGTTGTGGGTGTTGGTGATGTTAGAATCACAATGTATTATGGTATTTTAAGGACATTGACTGGAGTGAGGCATGTTCCAAAGTTGAAGAAAAATATTATTTCCTTAAGTGCCCTGGATTCAGCTGGGTGTCGATATTCTTCAGAATGTAGAGTTTTGAAAATTGTTCGAGGTGCTTTGGTGATAATAAAAGGAATCAAGCACAATGACCTGTATGAGCTTCAAGGTAAGACAGTAATAGAATTCGCCACACAGACGTTGGATGCATCAATTCGAGAGTCTGAATTGTGGCATATGCGTCTGGGGTACATTAGTGAGAGAAGCATGAAGGTTCTAAGTGAAAGGAATTTGTTATGTGGTTATGTTGTTGACAAACTGAAATGTATGCAGGTGTTATGACTTAGATCAACGGCGAAAAGTGCAGTTTAGTACGACTGTCAGAGAAATCACGGATATTGTAGAATTAATTCACGTAGATATTCGTAGGTTATCGCGGTTTCCTTCGAGGAAAAATGCCAGATTTATGCTAACAGTTGTGGATGACTACTTGAGGAAGACTTGGGTGTTTGTGCTAAGGCACAAGTTTGATGCTATTTTCAGGATCAGGCAATTGAGAGCTTTGATCGAAAAGGAGACTGGTAAGACGATCAAGCAGGTGCGGACTGACAATAGTATAGACTTTTGCTCGGAGTTGTTAAACGAATTCTGCAGGAAGGAAGGCATAGTGAGACACCGCACTAATGCTAAGAAACCACAACATGTTGCGGAGTTGATGAGCAAAACATAACTAGAGATGGCACATAAAATGCTCTCTAGTGCTGGTATGGCTAGGAAATTCTTAGCGAATGCACTTTGTACGGCGAGCTACTAGAAGAATAGATCCCCATCGACTGTGATTGGATGTCGGGCTCTCGAAAAAGTGCGGTCAGGTAACGTTGCTGATTATTCTGTTCTTAGAATTTTTGATTGTCCTTGTTATGTTCGAGTTAGTGATAGTAAGCTTGATAGAAGGACAAGAAAGTGCATGTTCCTAGGTTATGTACAAGGTGAGTAGGGCTATCAATTGTGGTGCCCGGAATTAAATTCACCCGTTATGAGCAGAGAAGTTATGTTTGACGAGCCTCCAGTACTTCTGGCTATGAGTGATTGGCTATGTTTATACGGATTTGAACGGTGTTCAGCTTCAGGTAGAGTTGCAACCAGAAACTCTTGAGGTAGTGATTACTAGCAAAGTAATCGACACAGATGGTGCTTATAGTGAGGTGGAGCATGTAGAGCCAACAGTTGCTGTAACTACTGATATTGGAAAAGTGCGTATTCAATCTCCTGATAGATATGAATGCAATTATGGTTTTGCTTTATCTACGGTTGAGGAGTTTGTGTAGGAAAATCCTTGCAAAGTAATTAAAGATGTATGTGCAGTTGGTGTTCTGATGAGATCCACGGTTATGGCGAATTTCAAGTGAGGCTTGGACTTAAAAGATGTCTGTGGCGGTTGAGCCCATTGGGGCTGTGGGAGAATAGTAGCGAAATTCCGATAAAGTGATTGCGACTTGGCTCAAACGTCGAGCCAAGGTGGAGATTGTTAAATTATATCTCGATTTGAAGCCCGAAAAGGAAAGTTTCTTAATTCAAGTAGGTTTCCTAGTTGGAAAAGGTTTCCTCAAAAGAGGTTTCCTAATTTGGATCCAATTCTTATCTATAAATAAGAAGGGGATGTTATTTGTGAAGATCATCAAAGAGAAGCTTCTGCTAGGAAATTATACTCTGAAGATACCCGAGTGTTTGTAGCTATTAAATCTTGTGGTAAGATTTGTGTATAATTCCTTTATGAGATTGAGAGATTATTTCGTGGGAAATTGTGGGGTTAAATACTGCGTGAGTTATTGAGTGTAATTGAGGCTTGGGAAATACTTAGAGTGTTTGAGTTACTTAAGTGTGGTTGTAATCTCCGTTGTATCGCTTAATCTATAATGGAATTCCATGCTGCTCTCCCCATGGACGTAGGTCACTACGATCGAACATCATAAATCTGGTATCCGATTTATTTTCTTGTTCTGTCAATTTTATTGTTCGATCTCTTGGCTTCTGCAACAGTTTGTGCACGTTCGGTTTCATTTGAAGTGAATTTATCAATTTTCTTGTCTAACTGTGATATTTTATATCTGGAATCACCATAGAACTTGTTTCCTCTAATAAAAAGAGAAGAACGACTTTCGGTGAAAGATATGTAGTCGTGCAGTCAAATTCTAACCAAACATTATCAAACTTAAATGCATACTTTGATAGAATTGAGAGCAATTTGATTGCTGTGTTCGTCGAGTTGTTGTTCGATGCTACTTGGTCGTCACCAAAGGAGGAAAGAGTAATTATAGGAATATTAAGGTTTCGTTTGTTTCGTGGAAAATATGACATTTCTGGAAAATGTTTTCCAAAAAGTCATTTTCTAAAAAAAAATAACAATATTTTCTGGTGTTTTGATGAAACCGGATATGAAATAGAAAATATTTTCCGTTGTTTAGTATGGAAAACGTGATTTGATTTTCCTCTGTGCAATCCTTCTTATAATTTTTTATCTTGCTTTTCTTTTTTCTTTTTTTCTTTTCTTTTTTTCTTTTTCTTTTTCCTTTTCCTTTTTCTTCGGTTGGTCACCAGCCAAGCTCACCTGTGGCCGGTGATCGACTGACGAAGAGGAAAAAGAATAAGGAAATAAATAATAATTAAAAATTTGATTTTTTTTAAAAAAGAAAAAAGAAAAGAAACAATAAAAATAAAAAATAATTAAAAGGAGCATACAAAGGAGAACAAGGTTGGTCTGAGTGAAAGAAAGATGAGGGAAAATGTTTTCCTCTTTTAAAAAAGAGAAAATCATTTTACTCACTTTTGAAGGCGTTTTTTTCTATTGATGGAAAATATTTTCATTGACTAGTTTATTTCTATAAACCAAATGCCAAAAAATCGGAAAAAAAAAATTCCTGAAAGTTTTTTTTCCGTGAAACAAACGCAGCCTAAGATTAGTCTATAATTTGTACATCAAATAATGTGGCACTGATAAACTATTATTGATAGTTGGAAATGATAATATTGTTTTAATGTCTCGCTTCCAATCTGCCACATCAGCGATGCTGTAGACCGATCTTGATAAACTTTGCGTTGGCCGAGAGTAAATTCCATTAGGATTAGTTAAGAGGAACCAAGCCAAATATAAAAGCAACGTTGTCCGACAAACCCTCTCATTACTCGTCACGAATATTAACTTTTTCCACAATGTCAGCAAATTCATGGAATATTAATTGAAGCCCTTGAATGGACAAATCAAATAAATCAACAAATTCGAATTTGTTTTAAAAATAAAAGTACGAAAGCACCACTCTACTTTTGACAAGAGTTAGAACACAAAAAGTGGATGTTCCCTATTAATTTATTGGGTTTGATACTACAAAAAAATCACAAATTATATGCACTGTGACACAAATACCCTAAACTTTTTTTGTGTCATAAAAAATCTCAAACTTATATCAATGTGACAAATATACCCTGAATGGAACTAAATAAATGGTATATATGTCATACATGTATAAATTTTGGGGTTTTTTGTAACACAAAAAAGTTGGGAATATTTGTGTCATTATGGGCAAATTTAGGGTTTTTTGGTGACAAAAATAATTTTTTTGGATTTTGTGTCACGGTGGGCATAATTTGAGATTTTTAATGGTATTTGCCCTACTTTATTTGATTTAACACTATGATATTTTGAAGTGAGAAAATATTCAAAATGCATAATCAGTCTCTCTGAGGTAATAGCTATTATAATTATTTTTAAAAAACTAACTATGTTATTGCATAGGTTCGTATAATTTTAATTACGAAAATTTTAATATATAACGTGTTAATTGTTAACCAAAGAAATAAATAATCTAATAGTTGATTGGAATTGTTCCGTTCTAATGTGTTATATATCATTAAAACTAACAAAAATGATACGACATATTTATCATACATTAACTATAGAACTATAGTAGCATTTGTATGTTATTGAATTGTTATTGTTAGTTTTTGTGACATTAATATTCTTACAGCTATATTTCCAATAAAATTTGTGTTCATGGGTAAAAATATTACAAATTTGTATCAATTTGGTCAAAATATTACACGCATTTAGCAAAAAAAATATTATGGATATCATTTGGCTTGCTTTGAAAATGTCTGCGGTTGTGTTCAATCTAAATGCAATATATGGTCGCTAAGAACGATACCTTGAGGAGCCTTGCCGCCATGTCTTTGCCCCGATAACCGTGATCATCCATTGAAGTTCATCATTACATCCTCCTACCAAACATTGAATCCCATTTTGTGCCCGGATACTGGATCATGTACTTCCAATCCAGTTGCACTGAAAGAACAAATGTGTTCTGCCTTCTATACCGGTCCCACAGAAATTGCACTAGATATCAATTGAAGGCATCGATCGTGATACGATCTCAACTGTCAGAAGCCTTTTATGCAAAGAAGCCGGCGGATGAAATTTTGTTTGCTGATACCATTGGTCCAAATTAGGTTATGCCGCTCCACAACCGGTCCAACTTGTCGAAGTTCGTCATAAATCTTTCTACAACATTACCTAGAGCTAAATAAGAATAAAATTCGAGCATATCTCAACTTAACAAGACCTTGCCAACTCTAGGCCATACTGCCCTTGATGTCGAGCTGCATAATTGGAGTGATCTGCATTTAGTATTGTGAAACCAATTACGCCATAGGGAAGAGGATAGATAATTGATGAGGTTCCAAAGCATGTGGCCTAGCAGTTCTTAGTTCCAAAATTTCAAATCGAGCAACCCTAGGCCATATTCTAGGCCATATCTCCACTTAACAAGACCTTGCCAACTCCAGACCATACTGCCCTTGATGTCGAGCTGCATAATTGGAGTGATCTGCATTTAGTATTGTGAACCCAATTACGCCATAGGGAAGAGGATAGATAATTGATGAGGTTCCAAAGCATGTGGCCTAGCAATTCTTAGTTCCAAAATTTCAAATCGAGCAACCCTAGTCCCCCCCCCCCCCCCCCCCCCCCCCATTTTTGGGTGAGCAAACTAATTACCAAGCGACTTTGTGGGATCTATGTACTTCTGTATTTCCTGCCTACAAAAATTGTTTAATCTTCTTCTCAACCTCATTGAAAGTTTGCTTTGGAAGTAGAGATCAGTATGTGTGAGCCTTGTAGTAAGAAGTAGAAGGCCAAGGTATGTGATAGGGAGGGTATCTGCAGAGAAAAGCGTGTGATCTAGAATGAGGAGCTTTTTCATTCTCGATCAACCTAGAGAAAAAGATTTGACATTTGTTTGGGTTAAACTGCAATCCCGTGAGAACTGCAAATTCATCCAGTGTATTAACAAGGCAAAGGAGCAAATCTACATCCCCATGAGCAAAGAGAACAAATCGTCTGCAAAGCATAAGTGAGTAATATTTTACATTTTACAGCGCCAATGGTACTTGAAGCAAGAAGCAGCAACCTTTGCATTGATAATTTTGTTAAGAATTTCCATAACCAAAACAAAGAGATATGGAGAGAGTGGATCACCTTATCATAGCCAATTAGTGCTACCAAAATAGCCAATTTGTTCGCTCTTGAAATTAATTGAGAACCTCATTGTAGTAATATACTAATTGATCATATCAACCAAGAACTGGGATGTGTTTATAGCTTTAAGAACCCCGAGTACTACTTTCCATTTTACCATGTCAAAAGCTTTCTTGCGATCAATTTTATTGCCATGCGTTTACCATTGCTAGCCTTATAGTAGTTGTGTAAGAGTTCTTGTCACAATAGAATATTCTCTGAAATATGTCATCCCAATATGAAAGCAATTTGGTGGTGGGCGATAACCAAGGGGAGAATACAGCTTATTCTTGCTGCAAGTAGCTTTTACATGATCTTATATAGAACATTGCAGCACGAAATTGGTCTGTAGTCTTTGAGATGGCATGAATTAGGAACCTTCGATACCAGAGAGATTAGTGTACAATTTATAGATTTCAGTATTACCTTTGATAAGAAGAATTCCATGATAGCAGCCTCAATGAGAATGACCATTCCATGTTACTTCTTGTCATGGAGCACATTGAATTCTTTTTATTATGATAGTCTACATGTCTTTTAAAAAATTGCATGACTTTATTTTGATTGATACTTGCTTTATCGTTGGCCCTTCTTTTAAAAAAAATTTAGCATCCCATAATCTCTTTTGCGAAATTATCGGTATACACGTTATGGATGCATTGTTTTCTTAGTTGAGTGTGCCAATGAAGTGAGATCTCGAGGACATGAGCGAAATTAAACTAGAGGACTTTTGAATTTTATGTTAATTCACCAAAGAAGATGGAGGGTCTTTTGTTATCTACTTATAGCTTATGTAAACATGGCTATTCTTTGCAGTCCTTAATATAATTTGGTGAGGAGTAGGAAGGCGATTTTAAAGGAAAACAATGGTAAGATGTATTATAGAAACACAGAAACTGCCAAACCCTAGGGTTTGTACAATTGATTGGAGCTTAAAGAGATTTCCTGCTCAAGAGATGGAGTCATATGTTCAAATGGCACCGAGTGCGTGCAAACCGTTCTAGATTAAAACCACCAGCATAGGCTAAAGCCTGGATCTTACATATTCATGGGTTTTGCAAGGTGTCCCATAATGGAGGCCCCTCCACTTTTTACTTTCTCATCACATTCTTCCAATGCTTGAAACTAGGGCTGGTGATCAATATTTTCCCATTATATTTGGGGTGAAAACGTGTTATTTCATGTCAGTTTCAAGACATTCATACGCTTTTATTTGGTGTTGAGCTTCCATTTCTCAATAAATCAAATGTTGAATAAGAGATCAAGTTATGGTGCTCCACGCCCTACTGAGAACACAACTCATCAAAAGACGAGGCAATTCCCACGTACTTGCTTGCAGAACAATATAAGCTCAAATTACATAAACAGTTATCTCTTGGCCAGCGAGATGGGTAGAGGGAAATTATTATCTAGACTCATCATTATAGATCGTTCTAAATACATCCTAAGTTAGAATGAGCTCTCCGGGCGGACCCATAAGGCATCTCTCGTAAAAAATTTCAACCATATGCCATCCATGTTACGAATATTGTGTGAGACTTGTCAGTCACACAAAAATTTCTTAAGCTTATATGAATTCGTCCTCATGTCGGTGATGAGGTCCTAATAAGGATGTCGTTCCTCACCTAAAATGACATGAACCGTAATTGATTTTTCTTTCCGAGTTATAATTGATTCCAAACCTATATAATTTACATCTCGACCCCATCTCTAATCATTCTAAAAATATAGAACGAGCCCATGTGACATCAAGCATGTTCTTAGTCGTATCTCTGAAAGGTCATATTCCGTCGAAAGAGGAGGTCCAAATCCTACATGTCGGTCCAAACCCTAAGAGACCCCCATGAGAGAGAGAAAATTATTTAAGCAAAATAATCATTTTGCGTTGATCTTGCTTTCGATCTCCCCTTCCTGAGGATTCTATTCGTTTATCACGAGCACGAATCACGAATCAATGCGCCGAAAGATCAACTACAGAAGAAACTAATGAATGTTTTTGTCTCTTAATGAAACTCTGAGTATAAATTTCGTATATTTATTTTACGTTAATAGAACGAAGCCAGACATTTATTCTGACGGTGTGGTCATTCGGACAGCCCGGTCAGTAGCAGTCCCTTTTATCAGATGTGATGGGATGCTTCAATCGTAGAAATACCGACAGGTCTCGCTCAGTATTTTTTTTAGTCGGTCTCATACAATTTAAGTTAGACTAAGGATTCATGTGTTTCGCGAAACACGAACAATTTAAAAAACACAAACAATTTGAAGAATATTTTTCTAAACTAATTAGTTATGAATTTGGGATAGCCAATAAAACATATTTTCATATAACAATTTAATATTAAATATTTTCGTGAACGATGAAAATATTTTTCGTTCGTACATTTTTTATAAGCTATACAAGTAATCATTTTTCGAAAAATATTTTTCAGAACGTGAGTTTTTGACGAAAGAAACGAACCTTAAAAAAGAATAAATTTCCGTCGTGGGATGATTTTAGAAAGATAAAAACTTATGATCATACAAAAAAAAGTTGCCCGAATTTAGAAGACTCTTTTAGTGTTACCAATGGTTAAGCAAAACTAAGGACATTTTGGGGTAATTACACACTAACAGAGCTCTTATTGAGGTTAGTTACTAAGATTAGGAAAAGAACAATCTGTAATAAATTCAAGTTCTTCATGATATTTTATGGAAAGTTTCAAAAGCTAGGAAATCCAATCTCACGAGACTTTGACGTTACTATTTTTGAAGCATGATTACTAACTTGTCATTTACAAATACTTACAGAAAATTAATTGTTGACGAAAATTTCTAACTATACGTTACAACATCACTTAGGCCAATTTGTCTTTACTGTGGTATTTATTAATCATAAAGTGTCGAAATTTTAAGTTACAAACTCTATAATCAAATTACCACAATTAAAGATATATCAATAATTATGAACGATAACAAGTTCCTACAACTACAGAAAAATTACGACTTATAAAGTTAGATTATAACATATGGGAGTGACAAAGAGCACAACGAATCTATATGGGACCCGTCGCGTATATTTTCCGCGGAGCTCTAGAAGCCCCGATATTGTACATATTTTTAACTCCAGGATATTGAGAGTTATCACTTTTCAATACAAAGTTGACATTCCGTTGTCAATTTTCATTTTTAAATAAGATTTTGGCACTGCAATTAAAAAAAATCACAACAAGGTCCAATAATTGAGTATTTATGGAAGCATGCGTTAAAAATAGTAAAATACATTTGCAATAAATAATCAGTACGGCAACGAGAAGCATCCCCTCAAAGATTTCTTTTGGATTATGTCCTCCAAGTGTCAAAGAAGAAAACAAAAAGCGGAAATGACACGAATGATCCTTTAACTTTGGTCAATGTGTAATATAGTATAGAACTTTAGTTAAATATGTAATTTTTAATTTGTTTAATGTGATCCTTAAATTTTGGTACATGTTCAATTTAGTTTGTACAATGTTGTCTCTGATCTCGAATTAATGAAAAAACAATATTGAACATTTTCATATAACTTATGAACTATATTGAATGTGTACCAAAAGTCCATCGACCACATTGAACAAATTAAAAGTTTAATGATCACATTAAACATTAGGCTAAAGTTTATGAATCATTTGTGTCATTATCCAAAACAAAAAAGGATGCTATCATTAATCTTATTTTGAACTCACAATGTTATTGTAATTAACCCATAATTAAGCACATTTCTAAACCTTTTTTAGTCTAGATTAGTTAGCTAGAGCTCACAGAAGCCAAAATCTATTGTGTGGTCGTCAATTCAATAATAAACTTTTCAATTTGATCAATTTAGTCCTAAATCTTCTTATAATTTTTCAATGTCGTACATCCAGTCAAATTTGATCGGAAATCACTGACGTAGACAATAACCATCTTACATGGCACAGTCAGCATTGACATGGACGATTTAAAGAAATCAAAAAAAATTTCGCCTCATGCCGACCAGTCACGGTGAGGGATGGCCGACGAGTGTGGCCAAAATTGTCACTTCTTGTTTCCATCTATCATTTCGACCTCAAGTATTTACGACGTCAATAATTTTTCTGGTGAAATTACGGAGTGCATGGAGTGGTAGCAGTGGCCAAGGCCAAAATGTCAATATCGAAATCACTTTTTCGGTGTGTCCTCACGTGGGTTTGTGTCGGCTCTTTCATACCCAATAATGATTTGTATAGGTTCACGCTTGAAATCTCTAATTGATTTCCAAGGCAAGTACAGATATTTGGAACCAAAAGAATATAGATGAAAATAGAAATCATGCCTGTAAAAGCTTGCCCAAGACCCCATTCGTCTATAATATATTTGCTGATACTATCTTGTCAAATTTGTCGACATGCGATTCGACCCACGAATTAAAGAACTTCTTTTTTTTTTTAGTTATTAGATATGTCGCTTATCATCAATTAGAGCTACAGGGAAATCATAAAGCTATTTGAATTTCGAAATTTAAAAATAAGAGTATCCCTATCTATAGCGAAATATAATTAGGCTGCGTTTGGTAGTCCGAATTTGAGTCTAGATAGAAAAACAAATTATTATATCCGATGTTTGGCGACGTCCTCTAGACCGGATATACCTATAATAAAATGTTGAGATAAAAAATCCGAAACAGGGGGTGGGATAAATCTAGATTGGACAAAAAAATTTCAAATAATCTTACCAAAATCTTGATATCTTCCAACATGGAGGGATAAGAGACGCATCCAATTTTGCTTCATCAACCAATGCGGAAAGACCACCACCACGAGAGCCGATCGTCATCACTTCCAACCACCGGTGATTGTCATCGCCACTGGCCACTGCCGATCATGCTCCGACAATTGAGGGTGAAAAAGAGTATGAAGATGATCGTTGCAAGGTTGTCTAATAAATAATCTTTCCTTCTTTCTTGCACATCTTCTGAAGTCTTTTCTTTTTTCTCTTATGTTCTTTTTCCTATTGATACTCTAGCCTATTCTTTCCAGATGGCACTGCTTCTATACTGCATTTTGATGAGTTCTAGAATCTTTTCTCTAGTAACACAAGATGTTGTTATTCTTGTGCAATACTATTTGTTGTAACCCAAACATATAAATAGAGATAAGGGTTAACATCACAAAAAACCTAGACTGGTACACATGTGACAAATTTACCCTAAACTAATTTTTTTACCACCAAAAACCCCAAACCGGTACACCTATGACAAATTTACCCCAAACTAATATTTTGACCACCAAATATCGTAAACTGATACATTTACGACAAATTTGCAATCCGTTAGTTTCCGTTAAATTGGATTAATACCACGAAAAATCACAAACTGGTACACCTATGACAAATGGAAGGTAAAACCCTAAGATAATATCCCCGTCAACCGCCAAATGTCATTTAACTCAGTAATTTAACGGTAAAATTTAATGAAAACTGACGGAAGGCAAATTTATCACAGGTATATTGTTTGGGGTTTTTTGTGGTTAAAAAATTAGTTTATGGTAAATTTTTCACATGTAAACCAGTTTGGGTTTCTCGTTGTATTAACCCTAGGGATAATAACTTTAAGAAAGCGATAACAAATTTAATAACGACCAAGCCAATTTTTATATAATCTTAACAAATAAAGATGACTGAATTGCACACCAAATATAGACTTTCTAATTGCTATAAAATCGAAAAAAAAAAAATTAAACATGAGGTGAGATACGGATTACCAAATCTCCTTAAGGCGATTAGTTCCTGCCAATGCTATTTTACAGATTTGTGAACTATACCTTCCAATATACAATACCTTTAATCGATTTGTATTAGCACTATACGAATAGGATTTTGTCGAACACTTCTCAAAATCGGTACACCTACAGTACAAACGTTGAAAAATTAAAGAGACACATCTTCTTAAAGACAAAGAACCCCCTTTATGACTCCCCAGAATGTCACGCTCGACACGTGTCTATTCTATTTTTACTTATAGTTATTATAAGGAAAAACACCACCAAAAATCCCAAATTATGTCACTTGTGACAAATTTACCTCGAACTTTTTTTTGTGACACGAAAAATCTCAAACTATGCCACTTGTGACACATTTACCCCATAATACATTTGTCTATGGGCATTTTCGTCTGTTTCTTTTTTCTATTTTTTTTTTCCTTTTTTTTCTTCTCTCTTCCCCTCCGCCGTGATCGGCAAAGGGAAGCCAGCGAGGGCCGCCCTCGCCCGACGCCGGTGATGGTCGTCCTCGCCAGATCCGACGAGAGTCGCCCTCGCTGGCTTTCCTCCGCCAATCACAGCGGAGGGGAAGAGAGAAGAAAAAAAAAAGGAAAAAAAACAGAAAAAAGAAATAGACGAAAATGCACATAGATAAATGTATTGTGGGATAAATGTGGCACAAGTGGCATAGTTTGGGATTTTTTGTGTCACAAAAAAAAGTTCAGGGTAAATTTGTCACGAGTGGCATAGTTTGGGGTTTTTAGTGATTTTTCCCTTATTATAAACATGCGGAAGCACAACAAAATTTTTATTTACAACACCTCATACAAGAAATCGCACGAGTTTAATTAATACACATATGCTTCTTTATATTAATAGCACTAGTTACCAACACATACAATTCATTACAAAAGTTCTGGGAAGAAGGTCAGGTCCACTAGCACCACTTCTCTCATACTAAACCAAAAGGCGAGTCTAAACATTAATTAAGCCACCATCCAACTCAAGGGTTGATGGCCTCCAGCATTATCTCGTCCCCTCCATCAACATATCCAAGGAACCATCCTACAAATCTGAAAAATAAGGGGTGAGCTGAAACCCAGTAAATGAAATATCTAAGTCTAAGGTAAGAGATCATCTTAATACTCAACCCGATACATACAAACAACATGAGTTCAAGAAAATATCCATGTACGACAAATGCATAAGCAAGTGGATGACGATGAAAACCATTAATCAACAAAACAAAAGTCCATTCACTCAAAACAAGTAGATGACATATTATTTCATGATACACCAATATCACCTAGTGGTTATACACATGGAATATCTTTTCTAGACTATCATGATATGCCAATAGAAACCATTAACAACATTACATAAGATCATTCAATCAAATGCCAGCGAAATGACATAACATATTGTGTTGCATGTTTAACACCAATTAATTCATTAATATGCATATATGAATGTTTGTATTTATACACATAGATATGCATTATATTCGTTATTAGCATTTCAATCTCATCTCAACCCCCAAGGCATCCCAACTCCGAGGCATCCCGACACACGGGGCATCTCTGCTCCGAGGCATCTCGAAACACTCCCCGGGGCATCTCAACACACAGGGCATCTCAACTCCGAGGCATCCCGACACATTGGGCATCTCCACTCCGAGGCATCCCGAAACACTCCCCGGGGCATCCCAACTCTGGGGCATCGTCGCCACATATATGTGGACGACGGAATTTAGTTTTTATAATACTTATTCCACAATTAATCACATAGCGATAGTGCACATGATAACATCACCCTTGCATCAACAACAAAATCAATACTCACTTATCATCTCTTGCATAGCCATCCTCAAAATCAACATATGGTACACAACATCATCTTATGCAAAAACGTTACCGAAACAATCATCATGTCTTTTCCATGCATCACTTACATAAATAGTAATAACACATTTACCTCCTTTCTTTTCCCAAGTGAACCATAACAACATAATCATATATTGGTAAATTCATCAACAGTCGACAAGTTATAAATCGATAACACAAAATACATAACTTATCAATCAACTTCTTGCATATCGACAACTTGGTCTTAATCGACAAATCAACTCGAAAATCAACAACGTGGACATTGGCAACTCAAAGAATAGATCACGTCAACATCGACACCCAAATAATCAATAACGTGATTAATCGGCAACACTTAGCTAGTAAATTGGTAGCTTAATCGAATTTAAAAAAATATCACTTTCTAATTTAATTTCACCATTTCCGCTTTCTACAATATCGAATCTTACGACATCAATTAATCACAACTCGGCATGCAGAGACTCATCTATTCAAGTCAACAAACACAACGTAATATTATCACTAGGAAAAGACAAGTTAGAAATCGACAACTTAAAACGGAAATCGGTATCTCAAAAAAAATCAATGAATCGACAACGATTTAATTTAACCAGCCGATCACTTAGCAAGGATTGAATGATATCATCTTCAAGTCCAAATTCCACGTCATTACCCTTTTTCTTATCCATTATACGACCATGTCTTCTGAAAGGTTGATTCAAGCCAAATGAACATCGACAAATCAACAAGAAATCATTGAAACATTTTCACACTTAACATCAAAGATCAAACTAAAATCCACAACCATCAAACAACCAAGTCAATAATATTAAGTAGATCAATCTAACTTAGCCCCTAGAGTTTTCACTTACCTTAAAAATGACTTGATAACTCAAAGCTTTAATCACCTTGTCCAACTAGAAAGTTTTGAGACTGAAACTCTAATAACACAAGTGCGAGACCTCCGCTTTTACTCACGGAATTTGAAAACGAAAGTTGAGGAGAAGTTGGAAGTTAATGCAGTGGTGTCTTTGCTTTTGTTCTCAAGACTTGAAAAATGAAAGTAGGAAAAGGAAGTTGGTAAATAGAAGTAAATGATGAGAAGGCTTTTATTTTTGGAAAGGTGAAAGCTCGCCAAGGTCAATACACTCAACCAAGATATAGATTGTAAGAATGAGAAGATTAACCAAGGTTAAGATAATAAATGCCCTTGGGTTAAATCATTAGGTCTAAGAGGTAGAAGAATGTGTGTTCCAATAGAAATGCTTTAGATGGCCCTAAGAGTAGTTAGGGTGTACAAGTGTTCTAATAAGATGAACTTCGAGGAGACACATTGATTCAAATGAAGATAGCTCCTTCTCGGCCAAGCAAAGAGGAAATCAATCATCAATGCATTAATGGGCTAAGGTTATAATTATGAAACTAGAGTTAGAACATTATGTCATTAGTACGTAAATAAAAAAAAATTAGTGTCCATTCCAAGCATTACTAAATCAGAAAAATATTTTGAACTTACTAAAATTATTAGAATAAGATATCGAATCCTTAGAAAATCTTAATTCAGTAAATTTAAACTGGAAAATCATCAAAATATAATTCGGAGCATGTTACTCCTCTTCCACAACTAATATGGTGGTAAATCAACTACCGCCATCTCTCCATATAATCTCAAAGCATCGAATTATAGACGAATACGATCTTGAAAAATCATTCGAAATATTATCACCGAACATAGAAAGTTCCGGATGTCACACCCTTCGCGTGAGCTAAAGAGATATATATTAAAGCTATTGCACGTGAACTGAAGAGACAACAATTAAATCTTCTGCACATGAATTAAAGAGACAACTATTAAATCTTATGCATGTGAATTGAAGACATCTCACTAATGTTGAGTCATTAATAATCTACGACTACAACAATCCCCCACGTTAATGGCTCAACAAAACATTTTTTACTCGAAGAGTTCTTAGTGTGCCTGTAGAGGAACACTACTTCAAGATAGGTAGGTTTTGCTTTGAACCTTATTTAGTGAAAGTCTATCGAACTTACTTAACTAGATGATAGACTAAGCCTTGAATCACCAGTTATTGGTGTAAGCCTAAACAATAGACCTAAACAATAGACCTCACACATTGTCTCTTCAACTCAAGATTGATTCTTGGTTGTGTTTATTTTTTCGACCTTCAACCTCTCAGGATTCATGCATGCATTAGAAAATATAGCCTTTAAAGATTTTCATAGAGTCAGTCAACTCCACGCATATAGGTGCATTTCTATTAAAGGTATCTTACCATACCCTGCAAGGATGTTGACTCCCTAGATATAGGAAGCATTAAATGCATAATGTACCCTTAAAACGCTGTAGGAAGCATTGCTCCATCACAGAAGTAGGAGACAGTACGCACACTAGAGTTTCCAAAATTTGCGTTGTCCAATTGAACCTAATCCATGGGATCTCTGATCACTAGGTTAGGTTTTTATCTTAGAACATCTTTATTGAGTTAAGTTTTTTAACCCTATTTCTCTCGATGCTCAGTTTACCTGCTCTCTTGACAAACCTTTTATCAGCGAATCCGCAATGTTTTCCTTTGACTTTACAAAGTTTAAAGAAATTATTCCATTCGAGAACAACTTCGTTATAATGTAATGTTTAAGACAAATGTGTCTAGACTTAAAGTTATATATTACATTTTGCACCATTGTAATCACTACTTGATTGTCACAGTGAACAGATACCGTAGGTACAGGTTTGGTCACAATGGAACATCCTCTAAATTTTGTCGAAACCACGTTGCTTCTTCAGCAACTTTATCCAAAGCAACAAACTATGATTCCATCGTGGAGCACACTATTAAAGTTTGCTTTGAGGATTTCTATGATACTGCAGCACCTCTTAGCGTAAACGCATATCTGCTAGTCAATTTCGAGTCATCAAAATCCAAAATCCAATTGGCATCACTTTAGCCTTCCAAAATAGCAGGATATTTGTCATATTACATAACATAGTTTTAACCTAAGCTCTCAAAAAAAATAGTCCAATGATCGTTACTCGGATTACCTATTATCTGCTTAGTTTTCCCACTAATTACGCTATATCCGATCTAATGCAGTTCATGATGTACATGATGTTGCCGATTACTTGAGAGTACTCTAACTGCCTGATATTATTTCTAGTATTCTTTCTTAAAGTTAGGTGTGTAAGAAAAATGATTATTCGCATATCTAATGCCGAACCCTTTAAACCTCTCAATTATCTTTTCATTATAATGAGATTGTATTAAACATAAACCATCAGAATTTCTTAGAATTTTGATGTTCTAATGTCAAATATAACATTTGCAATACCTAAGTCTTTCATCTCGAAGTTCTTCTTGAAACATTTTTTGGTATTTTTGAGGCGTTATCTCCGAGAATAAGAAAATTATCTACATATAAATAAATAAGCACACATCCAACTATCGTAGATTTAGTGTACACACATTTGTCACACATTAATTTTATACCCATTTTGGATCATCACACGGTCAAAGTTCCCATACCATTGTTTAGGAGCTTGTTAAGCCCATACAATGATTCAACAAGTCTACCTACACATTTTGTATTGTTGTCATTTGACCTTAAATCCTTTGGGTTGGTTCATATTAATCTCCTTGTCAATATCACCATTCAAAAATGCAATTTTCACATTCATCTAATGTACCTACAAATTGTATAGTGAAGTTATAACAATCAACATCCTAAATGATGTTATTTTTGTTAGAGGTGAATAAGTATCAAAATAATATAGACCCTCTCTTTTTCTAAACTCCTTGACAACAAGACCTACTTTATACATATCAATGGAAACATCAACGTTGTGTTTCTTCTTGAATATTCATTTACATCTAATTGGTTTATTTACAAAGGGAAGATCAACCAATTGCCAATATGGTATTGACGATAGAATCAAACTCATTGTTAGCAACTGGGGGTGTCAAATGGGTGGGTCGAGTCGAAAATGGTTCGACCCATAGTGACCCATTTAACCAGTTTTGACCCATATTCATGCAGTGCAAATCTAGTGACCCAAACCCGACCCGACCCATATTGCTAAAACACTTTAATATTAAATCCAATTTAGAAAAAAAAATCGTAATTTTTTTAAAATATATATACTGCTAAAATACTATGGATAATTTTTATAATTTAAAAAAATCTAACTTTTTTCTTTTTTTCTTTTACGTTCGATGACCAGCGACAACCGGCAACCGACGACTGACACTCTTTTATTAATTTTTATTGTTTTTCTTTTCTTTTTCCTTCTCCGTCAGTCGGTCGCCGGCCGTTGGCGAAGCTCAAGCTCGTAAGCCTTTTTTTTTTTTGGTCGAAGAGCTCACAAGCCTTTGGCGAGCTTCAAACCTGCCAATCTGGTAAGGCTTGAGGCCTTGGCCTCGCCAAATCAGCGAGCTCATCCCACGAAAGAAAAAAAAGTGAAAAAGAAAAATATGAAAAGAGAAAATTATAAAAAAATAAAAATCAAAAAATTAAAAAAAGGGGTAAAGACACAAACAGTCCCCGAACTTTGACCCAATGTGCAATTTGGTCCCTGAACTTTTAATTTGTTCAATGTGGTCCCTAAACTTTAACCTAATATTTAATATGATCCTTGAACTTTTAATTTGTTCAATGCGGTCCATAGACTTTTGGTACATGTTCAATTTAGTCCATGAACTATATGTAAATATTTAATATAGTCCTTCTATTAATTTAAGTTTAGGGATTATATTGAACATTTTCATATAGTTCATGGACGAAATTGAACATGTACCAAAAGTCCAAGGACTACATTGAACAAATTAAAAGTTCAATGACCACATTGAACATTAGGCTAAAGTTCAGGGACTAGATTAAATAAATTAAAAGTTCAGGGATCAAATTGCACATTGGGTCAAAGTTCGGGGACTCTTTGTGTCATTTTCCCTTAAAAAAATGACATGTTTATGATTCACTTAAGCTTGTCTTTAAAACTAAACCCAACCCATTTAAGCTTATCTTTAAAACTAAAGACAACCCATTTATATCACATTTACGACCGATAAAGTTAATAAGTAACCCATTTATGACAAATTTAAGCTTATCTTTAAAACTAAAGCCAACACATTTATGACCCATAAAATTGAATGTGAGTTAAAATATTGATTTTTGACCTGTTTTGCGACCTCTATCAACGTCTTCTTTCCAAAAAGGAGTATCTAAAGATGACATTGCTTCTTTAAACATTCGAGGCTCGCTTTCTAACGTGTATGCTAAAAAATCAGTCTCGACGTCTTCATCCAAATCACAGATTCGATTCACTCGTAACCCAGTGGTGACCCAATTTGAACTCGAGATTCTACAGTAAACACGACAAAGTGTGTGGTCCCGATTTGCTTGTGTTGTCGACACTTAGCCAACACAACATAAAGGTATGTTTTCCTAGTCCCGAATGTGACAAAAAAGGGGTTGTCTTCACGTGTGTTGTTAGAATTTTCTCACATCATTACGAGCACTTGAATGCGACATAAAGATATGTCCGTTGTCTTTGCAGCATTTGAATTTTCCAACATTTTTATCCTTGAAATGCTGTTCATATATAAGTTTTTTGAGGTTGATGGTTAGCATTTTCTATGCTTTTTCTGGAAACGTTTTGTCGATGCTATTAGGATCGTAAAAGGGGGTCCCAAAACTTGGATATCTCATTTTCCATCATTGTACTCAACACTTCTATGCTTGGAAGCCTGAAAGATGGATTTTTTGTCGAGAATTTTGATCCATGAATGATGGTTTATGTAATCCTTTGTGTGAGACTCAAGATATTTGGCAAAAAAGAACTTATATTATTCTACAAATCTCACTTCACATGATAATTAAGTTGCATCAGATCCATTTAAATTAGTAATTTCATGGACCCTCTCTACGTAAAAGATTCTTTGATTATACTATCAATACAGAATGTTTGTGGAAATTATATTCATGTGTGCTATTATATTGGCCCTCCATTATGTGTCTACTTATAATATACTTTGTCTTTTTGTATAGGGTTGAGATGAGCTGAAAGTTAGCATTAGTTTGTCATTTCCATAGTGAAATATTTATCTGACGCCCAATGCTTGAGTATGTTGGGGGGAAGATGAATCTAGTATACCTAGATATTAGCTCAATGAGTTATGAAAGGTTCACCCCAAACATTGAGGATGCGACAAATTGTAAATTTGAAAAGCTTTATTCTAAGTTTCTTAGGAAGTCTCTCGAAGATGGTTTGAGACTCATATTTAAAGATAGCACTGTTGTTGATCTACTTTTCTATTAGTTGCATCGGGGGTGTGTTGAGGTTTATAGAGAATATCTTGAAGATAAGGTAGGTTAAGGTGTTGGTCAGGATGAGGGCATTAGTGAGGGTATTGGTTAAGGTGAGGGCAATGGTAAGGGTGCCGGTGAGGGTGAAGGTATTTGTGGGGGTGCCGGCGAGTGTGTTGATTTAGGTTATGATTTCTTAATTCATAAGAGCGTTGGTCAAGGTAAGGAAATTTGTGACATTCCGAATTTCAACCCATTTTTGGGATTTATAAAGCGTGTATTTTGTCAGTGTTCTTATAGTAAAATCTCGCCCGGAACTGATCACTATTGGATTATTTTTGAATTTGAGATTTTGCTAAAATCGCACTCGATCGAATTTGGCCGTTATTTAGAGCCCGAACTTTGGTGTCAAATTTATCAAAGTTTCGTGACAAATTTAATTGGACGGTGTCGATATTATTGTAGCCAGTGCCGATATTACCCGGAATTGGTGAAAAGTGAAATTTGGACCAGGTGCGGATTTTGACTAGTAGAGCTCCCTCTTAGTGTATTTTAGTTAGTGTTTTTTACCCTTTTTCCTAGTTTATAATTAGGGTTTTTCGTGGACCGTCGGCTCGACTTCGAGTTTGAACGTGGGCTGTTGGATCGCACTCGATGGAGTTGACTCTCTCTCTCTCTCTCTCTCTCTCTCTCTCTCTCTCTCTCTCTCTCCCGGTCACGTCCCCCCCCCTCTGCCCCATGCACGTCCTCTCTCTCTCTCTCTCTCTCATCCTTTTTCTTCTTCTTCTTCTTCCTTCTTTCTTTTTTCTTTCTTTTTCTTCCTTCTTCTTCCCCTTCGCCGCTGCCCCTGCTCCCTTCAGCCCGACCGCCGCTCACCCAGTCACCATTCGCCGGCCGTCTGCCTTGCACTGCCCGCCGCCGCGCGTCTTGCTGCCAGCCACCGCTCACCGTCGCCGTCACAGCCAGCTCGCCGCCACGAGTCTCGTCGGCTCGCTCGCTCGACCAACCACCACCACCACCATTGCTGCCGCTCAGCCACCGCACGCCGTCACCGTCGCAAGCCAGCCTAGCCGCGTGCCTATTCGTCTGTCGTCGCCTCGCGACCGCCCGTCGCTGGTCCGCCAAAGCCACCCGCGAGGACTGCCCTCCGACCAGACCAGTCGCCACCACCGTACGTCGATGTCACCACGCGTCCAACCACCGCACCTCGCTCGCAGGGCCGCCATCCGCCCGCCACCCCAGCTTTTCCCCCCGGGCCACCGTCGCTCCTGCTGCTACGGCGACAACGTGGCTGCCTCTGTTCTGGTCAAGTCCTCTGTCGCTTCAGCCCGCCAGCTGCATGCTCAGCCAGCTCGCTGTTGCCGTCGACCGCTCCCAGGCCGTCGCCCGTGTCGCCTAGCCCGCCATCCCAGCAATGGCCAAGCTCGCCTGGCCACTACCCCGACCGTGGCCAAGCAACCCAACCGCTGCCCTTGCCCGTGCCGGGTGCCGAGCCCGTCGCCCGCGCACCTGACCGTCCTCCCGGCTGTAGCCAAGCTCGCCCAGCCGCTCGCCCGCATGCCTGGCCGCTCGCCCGGCCGTGGCCGAGAGTCCCCAGCTGTGGCCAAGGGCTATGCCGAGCCATGGCCGAGCCGCTTACCCGCTGTGCCCCCGCCCGCGCCTAGCCCCCCGCTGCCCCGACCGGCCATTTGGCCCTTTTGCCGATTTTCTTTGGCCAAAACCTAGGTAAGTGACTCCATAAATCCTACTTAGTACTTTGGGTATTATTAGACTTGTTTAGGGGTGATTAGTGTTGGTTTAGTGACTAAGTTAGGTAGGGATTAGTTAATTGAATGTGATTGATTTGTGATGGTGATTTTGTGGTTAAATTAGTGATCGATCGAGATGGGTTCAACGGCTAAGTTGTCGTGGCATTTGTGGGTGAATTGGTATTGGCAAATTGTGTTGTGGTATATGTGCATGAGAAATGTCCTAAGGTGTGGTTACGCAGGACTGAGCCCGGATTGATCGGAAGGCTGCCAACCTGAGGCGTGGTTACGCGGGTGTCGCTAGAAAGGCAAGAAATGACCTGAGGCGTGGTTACGCGGGTCGAGAGAAATGACCTGAGGCGTGGTAACACAGGTCGAAAGAAATGTCCTGAGGCGTGGTTACACGGGGCTGAGCCCGGATTGATCGGAGGGCTAGACCTGAGGCGTGTTGACGCGGGTCGTGGATAGTTGGTTGAACATGCATGCGAAATGTGTTTGGTTGAATTGGATGAACGTATGTGGTTATGGTGCTTGAGTATTTATGTTATGTTCTTGAGCTATTATTACATTATTGCGATTTGACTAATGCGCGGAGTTGGCGGGTGATTTGAGGCGAGGTAAGTGTGCATGAGAATTCTATTATGTCGATTGCTAGAGTGCATGCTTGGACTCGTCTGGGTACGCATTGGCCTAGGTGGGGTTTAGGTTGTCTGCTTATTGAGATTTATTCTCATTGCTGCAGTGCAACTCATTTCAGATCCCCGACCCCGACCTTGATCATGCCGCCACCTCGGTGTTTTGGGGTCCCTATGCATACGGTGCATGAGGAGACCGAGTATCCAGTAGGTCCAAATCAGACTTACATTAGGCACCTCACTATAATCTGGGTAGATGTGAGCTTAGAGGACTTGCAGTGCCACACTTACTTGGCCTGGTTTTATCGTGACGGGTTGGAGCTAATGGGCCCAATCCGGGGTTTTGAGGGACAGCAGCACGGCAACGAGGATGCCGAGGATTGGGAGCCCGGGGACGTGTATGCTCCTGATGGTGAGATTCTAGACGTTGAAGATCCCCCGGAGAACCTTGGTCCAGAACCCGAGCCCGTACCAGAACTCGTAGCTCCTGCGGATCTCAAGCTCGAAGAGGAATTTGAAGAGCCTGAGCCTATGCCAAAGCCCGTGCCAGAGCCCTTGGAGTCCGAGCACAAGGAAGAGCAGATCGAGTTCAACTCTGACACGAAGTCGAAGTCTTCAGGGTCTGATTCAGACTGGGCACCGTAGGAGCGTTTGAGTGCTGGACTTAAAAGCTTTTTGGTAGAGCCCTTTTTGTGCAGCTAGCTAGCTTACCCTACCACATATCCGTTTTTATGATAATGGTGGAAGTTAACCCTAGGAGCCTAATGTTTGACTGCTTTTCATTGTTATGAAATTATTGTTTTGTGCTATTACTATTCCTCTGTCATTGTCTTTTGTCTGGGTTGTTTTATTTCGCTTCCGCTTGCGTATTCATGTGGGTATTTCGTTTGGGTCGGTGACGCGTCCTGGGACGTCACGTTCAATACGACTGCCGTAGGGGTGTCGCGAGCCCGTTAAGATTCGGGGCGTGACATCACCCGTTGATTTGGTATCAGAGCAAGATCAGCTCGATCCAAGTTGGTCGAAGCCTAGAGTGATAAGGAGTGATGACTTTGGGGTAGCCAGTTAGGGAGACTCGTGTGCCATGCATACCCTAGACTGTGTGATTGTAGTTGCTGAGTGATCTTATGCAATTATGTGTGAAGTACAGGTGCGTCAGGACTTGAGGTAAGTGCACGAACCATGTTGGCTATGATTGAGTGTTGTATGTGATTGGCTGCCTGCTTGGTGAATTGTTGTTGTGATTCACTGCCTAGGACTTTAGATTGGTATAGTTGGCCTAGGTCTCTAATTCCTGAGTGGAATTATAGCAGGTAGACGAGTGTGGGAACCAAGTGAGAATGAGCAGCCGAGGTCGAGGTCGAGGTCAAGGTCGAGGTCAAGGTCGAGGTCATGTGGCCCCGCAAGCTAGAGTTGCAGAGGATCCCCTGGTGGATGGAATTATGAGGGTACTACAAGAAGTCGGGATTTTAATGGGTAAACAAATTGAAGAGCGGAATGCTACTGTCGCTGCTGCTGCTGAGGCCGCTGTTGCCGCCGCCAACAAAGCCAATGGAAATAATGGAAACAATGGAAATAATAGAAACAATGGAAACAATGGGAACAACGGGAATGGTGAGCATCCCGCTCAGGGCCAAGTAAATGCAAATAGGCCGATGTCTAAGCTGGTTGAGCAGTTTTTGAAACTGAAGCCTCCGAGGTTCGATGGTAAAGGTAATACTGAGGCTGCACCTCGATGGGTAAAAGAGCTAGAAAAAGCTTTCGAAGTGCTGGGATGCACTGAAGAGGAAAAAGTAATCCTAGCAGTATACCAGCTTCAGGAAAATGCAAGCGATTGGTGGAGAGCCACAAGAGGCCAAGTGATCCCCGCTGGTACTGCTCCGACTTGGACCATTTTTACCGAAACTTTTAATGGCAAGTATTTCTCGGAAAGTGCCCGAGAGAAGAAGTTGGCAGAATTCATAAGACTTCGCCAGAGTCAAATGTCGGTAGACCAATATGAGGCTGAGTTTGCAAGGCTGTCCAAGTTTGCCCCAAGAATTGTAGAGGACCCAGTAGATAAAGCCAGGAGGTTCCGAGATGGACTGAAGCTGGACCTCCGTAGTCAGATGATGTCACTGAACCTGAGGGGCTATCATGAGATTTATGACCGGGCTCAAGCAATCGAGCATGATTTGATGGATCGGGCTGCCACCTCTGGATCGTGGCAGGCCCCGGCTTGGGACAACCGTCGTTTTAGGAAGAGACCTATGACGGGAAATAATCGTTTTGTCCCTCCTGTTCAGAGAAATATCAGGAAGCCGAATCGCTTTCAGAACGCCCCGTGTCGGTTATGTGGAAGGAAATATGGGAATGAACCTTGCCCAAATAGGGGCGGAGCATGTTTTAAATGTAGCGGAAGGGGCCATAAGATGAGGGACTGCCCCAACAACAGGCAGGCTAGGTCGCCTGCACTACTACCATCGCCGCCCCGAAATGGAAATCAATTTGGAGCTATCCAGCTGGCCAATCAAAATAGGCCGCCGGCCCAAAGACGAGTATATGCAATGGCGAGGAGGGAAGTTGAGGACGCGTCTGTCGTGGTCACAGGTGCGGTCTCTCTCTGTGATCATGCTGCATATACTTTATTTGATCCGGGGGCGTCGCATTTGTTTATATTTGAGCAGTTCGTTAAATTGTCTGGAATTGAGCCGAAACCGCTTGAAGTTATACTATGTGTGACTACTCCGTTGAATGATAAAGTGCTGATTGCGTTTGGATGCCCTGATAGTAAGATAGTGATTGGTGATAGGAAAGAAATGATAGATTTGACGGTTATAGCTATGTACGACTTTGATGTGATTGTTGGTATGGACTGGTTAGTTAAACAGAAAGCTGTAATGGACTGTAGTAACAGGGTGATCCAATTCAATCGGTTGGGCATCCTAGATTCGAATTTGTGGGAAACCGAGGAGGAACCTCGATCCCTTGAATCTCGTCACTTGAGGTGACTAAGCTGTTAGACGAAGGGTGCTAAGGATTTCTGGCAACTGTAGTTGATTCGACGGCTGGAGAGCCGAGGTTAGAAGACATAGCCATGGCGCGCAATTTCCCCGATGTCTTTCCTCAGGAATTGCCGAGATTGCCACCTGATAGAGAAGTAGAGTTTGTGGTTGAGTTGGCCCCCGATACGAAACCGATCTCGAAAGCACCTTATAGGATGTCATTGTTAGAATTGAATGAATTGAAAGTTCAGATGCAAAAGGTACTGGATAAGGGCTTTATTCGCCCGAATGCGTCTCCATGAGGAGCGCCAGTGTTATTCGTGAGAAAGAAGGATGGGTCTTTGAGGTTGTACATTGACTATAGACAGTTAAATCAGGTGATCATTAAGAATAAGTACCCACTACCAAGGATAGATGACCTGTTTGATCAGTTGCAAGGAGCATCGATATTTTCTAAGATCGACTTGAGGACGGGTTATCACCAACTGAGGATTAGGAAGGAGGATGTGCCGAGGACGGCATTCAGGACGAGATATGGACACTACGAGTTTACGGTGATGCAGTTTGGATTGACTAACGCCCCTGCAGCCTTCATGGATTTGATGAATCGGGTGTTCAAGGAATTCCTGGATCAGTTTGTAATCGTGTTCATAGACAATATCTTGGTATACTCACGGAGTTTCGCCGAGCACGAGTTACATTTGGAAAAAGTTCTACGGACTCTAAGGGAGCATGCAATTTACGCTAAGTTCAGTAAATGCAAATTCTGGCTTCATCGTGTAGCATTTTTAGGACATATGGTATCCAGGGAAGGAATTGCAGTGGATCCGACGAAGATCGAAGCCGTCACGAATTGGCCGAGGCCGACAACAGTAATCGAGGTTCGGAGCTTTTTGGGTCTTGCAGGTTATTACAGACGCTTCGTGGAAAGGCTTTCGGCATTAGCGACACCGTTGACGCGGTTACTAAAGAAGGAGACGAGGTTTGAATGAACGGATAAGTGTGAAAAGAGTTTCCAAGAGTTAAAGCAGAAATTGACGACCGCGCCAATGTTGACAATCCCGTCAGGTCCGGGAGGATATGAGATCTACAGTGACGCCTCTCTAAGGGGATTGGGATGCGTGCTAATGCAACACGGAAGAGTAGTGGCATACGCATCGCGACAATTGAGACCGCATGAGCTGAATTATCCGACGCACAACTTGGAATTGGCCGCGATTATCTTCACCCTTAAGATTTGGAGACATTACTTGTGTGGAGAGAAGTTTTAGATTTATAAGGACCATCAGAGTTTAAGGTACTTATTTTCCCAAAAGAAATTGAACATGAGACAGCATCATTGGAAGGAACTCCTTAAGGACTATGACTGCGATATTCTGTATCACCCTGGAAAAGCTAATAATGTAGCGGATGCACTGAGCCGGAAATCGAGCATCGTGCATATGATGGTTAAGGAATAGACTCTGTTGGAGGGAGTTCGGGATTCGAAGTTTAAGTTTGAAGTAAGTCATGTCTTAAGTCTGCTTGCCGCATTTAGGACTGAACCGGAAATCCAGACTAAGATTAAGGCTTTACAATCGATGGACCCGGAGATTAAGAAGATTCTGAAAATGGATGTCACAAAAAGGAAATCGGACTTTCAGGTACCCGAGGATGGGATTCTGAAGTTCCGTGGACGGTTGTGTATGTCCGGTGATGCAGAACTGAAAGAGGAGATTTTGTCAGAAGCTCACCGTACCAATTACAGTATTCACCCGGGTAGTACGAAAATTTATCAGAACTTGCGACAGCATTATTGGTGGAATGGCATGAAAGTTGATGTAGCCAAGCACGTGGCCAAGTGTTTAACATGTCAACTGGTGAAAGCGCAACATTGCAGGCCGGGTGGAATGTTGCAGCCATTGGACATCCCTGAATGGAAGTGGGAACACATCAGTATGGACTTTGTAATGGGATTACCGAGGAGTCAGAGGGGTCATGATTCGATTTGGGTAGTAGTTGATCGATTGACAAAGTCAGCACATTTTCTGCCGGTACGAAAGGACTTCGCCTTGGAAAGGTATGCCGAGATATACGTGCGACAAATAGTTTGTGTACACGGAGTACCTGTGACGATTACTTCAGACCGTGATCCTAAATTTATTGCCGCTTTTTGGAAAAGTCTTCATAGGCATTAGGAACGAAGTTACAGTTTAGCACGGCCTATCATCCCTAAACGGACGGCCAGTCTGAAAGGACGATTCAGACTTTGGAAGATATGCTGCGGGCATGTGTATTGGATTTTAAGGGTAGTTAGGAGGAACAGTTGCATATGGTTGCTATCAGCAGAGTATTAGAATGGCACAATTTGAAGCGTTGTATGGCAGAGCTTGCAGAACACCGGTTTGTTGGGATGAAGTTGGTGAGAGGAGCATCACGGGTCCAGAGTTAGTTCAGCAGTCAGTCGAAACAGTCAAGGTGAGTCGGGACAGGCTTAAGACCACTTAAAGCCACCAACAGAATTATGCAGACCAGAGACGTAGGCCTTTGGAATTTCAAGTGGGAGACCATGTTTTCCTCAAAGTATCGCCGATGAAAGGATTGTCACGGTTTGGCAAGAAAGGGAAGTTGAGCCCGAGGTACGTGGGTCCATTCGAGGTCTTAAAGAGAATTGGTACTCTGGCCTATTGTCTCGCACTACCGCCGAATTTGTTCCAAGTTCACAATGTATTCCACGTGTCTATGTTAAGGAAATACGAATCGAATCTGACCCACGTGCTAAATTATGAAAAAATAGACGTGGATGACAGAGTGTCATATGTGGAAAGGCCACTGAGGATCGAGGACAGAATGGAACGAGTGTTGCGGAACAAGACAATTCCGATGGTCAAAGTAATTTGGGAGCATCATGGAATCGAAGGTGCGACATGGTAAAGCGAAGAGTTGATGCGACATCAATACCCCCATTTGTTCGAATAATTGGGTTGGATTGTAAATTTCGAGGATGAAATTTTTGTAAGGGAGGAAGAGTTATGACATTCCGAATTTCGACCCATTTTTGGGATTTATAAAGCGTGTATTTCGTCAGTGTGCTTATAGTAAAATCTTGCCCGGAACTTATCACTTTTGGGTTATTTTTGAAGTTGAGATTTCGCTAAAATCGCACTCAATCGAATTTTGCCGTTATTTAGAGCCCGAAGTTTGGTATCGAATTTCTCGGAGTTTCGTGACGAATTTAATTTGACGGTATCGATATTATTGTGGCCAACGCCGATATTACCTGGAATTGGTGAAAAGTGAAATTTGGATCGGGTATGAATTTTGACTAGTAGACCTCCTTCTTACTGTTTTTCAGTTAGTGTTTTTGGCCCTTTTTCCTAGTTTATAATTAGGGTTTTTCGTGGACCGTCGGATCGATTTCGAGTTTGAACGTGGGCCGTTGGATCGCACTCGATGGAGTTGACTTTCTCTCTCTCTCTCTCTCTCTCTCTCTCTCTCTCTCTCTCTCCCGGTCACGTCCCCATCCTCTGCCCCATGCACGTCCCCTCCTCCCCCCCCCCCCTTTTGCCCCATGCACGTCCTCTCTCTCTCTCTCTCTCCTCCTTTTTCTTCTTCTTCTTCTTCTTCTTCTTCTTCTTCTTCTTCTTCTTCCCTCTTTCTACTTTCTTTCTTCTTCTTCCTTCTTCTTCCCCTTCGCCGCTGCCCCTGCTCCCCTCTACCCAACCGCCACTCACTGCCCATCCGCCTTGCACCGCCCGCCGCCGCACGTCTTGCCACCACCCACCGCTCGCCGTCGGCGTCGCAGCTAGCTCGCCCAGCAGCTTGCCGCCGCGAGTCTCGCCGGCTCGCTCGCTCGAACAGCCACCACCACCACCATCGCTGCCGCCCAGCCACCACACGCCGTCGCCGTTGCCAGCCAGCCCAGCCGCATGCCTGCTCGTCCGCCGTCGCCTCGCGACCGCCCATCGCCGGTCCGCCCGAGCCACCCGCGAGGACTGCCCTCCGCCCGGACCAGTCACCACCGCCATGCGCCGACATCGCCGCACGTCGCTCACAGGGCCGCCGTCTGACTGCCACCCCAGCTTTTCCCCTCGAGCCACCGTCGCCCCTGCTGCTCCGGCGACGACACGACTGCCCCTGTTCTGGCCAAGTCCTCCGTCGCCCCAGCCCGCCGGCCGCACGCTCAGCCAGCTCATCGTCAACGTTAGCCACTCCCAAGCCGTCGCCTGTGTCGCCTAGCCCGCCGTCACGGCCGTGACCGAGCTCGCTTGGCCGCTGCCCCGGCCGTAGCCGAGCAACCCAGCCACTGCCCTTGCCCGTGCCGAGCCCGTTGCCCGCACGCCTGGCCGCCGTCCCGGTCATAGCCGAGCTCCCTCAGCCGCTCGCCCGTCGTGCCTAGCTGCTCGCTCGCACGCCTGACCGCTCGCCCGGCTGTGCCGAGCCGTGACCGAGCCGCTTGCCCGCTGTGCCCCCACACACGCCGAGCCCATCGCTGCCCCGACCGGTCATTTGGCTCCCTTGCCGATTTTCCTTGGGCCAAAACCTAGGTAAGTGACTCTCTAAATCCTACTTAGTACTTTGGGTATTATTAGACTTGTTTAGGGGTGATTAGTGTTGGTTTAGTGACTAAGTTAGGTAGGGATTAGTTAATTGAATGTGATTGGTTTATGGATTATTGCGGTGGTGATTTTGTGGTTAAATTTGTGATCGATCGAGATGGGTTCAACGACTGAGTTGTTGTGGCGTTTGTGGGTGAAATCGATGTTTGAATGTGGTTGACTTGAAGGTCGGATTGATGGGCTAATGTGGTGAGCATGACTTGAATTTGAATAGTATGACGTGTTATATTGGTATTGACGAATTGTGTCGTGGCGTATGTACATGAGAAATGTCCTGAGGCGTGATTACGCGGGACTGAGCCCGGATTGATCGGAGAGCTGCCAACCTGAGGCGTGGTTACGCGGGTCAAGAGAAATGTCCTGAGGCGTGGTTACGCGGGACTGAGCCCGAATTGATCAGATGGCTGCCAACCTGAGGCGTGGTTACGCTAGTGTGGCTAGAAAGGCAAAAAATGACTTGAGGCATGGTTACGCGGGTCGAGAGAAATGACCTGAGGCGTGGTTACGCGGGTCGAGAGAAATGTCCTGAGGCGTGGTTACGCAGGACTGAGCCTCGATTGATCGGAGGGTTGGACCTGAGGCGTGTTGATGCGGGTCGTGGATAGTTGGTTGGACACGCATGCGAAATGTGTTTGGTTGAATTGGGTGAATGTACGTGGTTATGGTGCTTGAGTGTTTATATTATGTTTTTGAGTTATTATTGCATTATTGCGATTTAACTAATGCGCGGAGTTGGCGGGTGATTTAAGGTGAGGTAAGTGTGCATGAGAATTCTATTATGTCGATTGCTAGAGTGCATGCTTGGACTCGTCTGGGTACGCATTGGCCTAGGTGAGGTTTAGGTTGTTTGCTTATTGAGATTTATTCTCATTGCTGCAGTGCAACTCATTTCAGAGCCCCGACCCCGACCTTGATCATGCCGCCACCTCGGCGTTTTGGGGTCCCTATGCATACGGTGCATGAGGAGACCGAGTATCCAGTAGGTCCAAATCAGACTTACATTAGGCACCTCACTACAGTCTGGGTAGATGTGGACTTAGAGGACTTGCAGCGCCACACTTACTTGGCCTGGTTTTATCGTGACGGGTTGGAGCTAGTTGGCCCAATCCGGGGTTTTGAGGGACAGCAGCACGGCAACGAGGATGCCGTGGATTGGGAGCCCGGGGACGTGTATGCTCATGATGGTGAGATTCTAAACGTCGAAGATCCCCTGGAGAACCCTGGTCCAGAACCCGAGCCCGTACCAGAACTCATAGCTCCTGCGAATCTCAAGCTCGAAGAGGAATTTGAAGAGCCCGAGCCTGTGCCAGAGCCCGTGCCAGAGCCCTTGGAGTCCAAGCACGAGGAAGAGCCGATCGAGATCAACTCTGACACGGAGTCGGAGTCTTCAGGGTCTAATTCAGATTAGGCACCGTAAGAGCGTTTGAGTGTTGGGCTTAGAAGCTTTTTGATAGAGCCCTTTTTGTGTAGCTAGCTAGCTTACCCTACCACTTATCCCTTTTTGATGATAATGGTGGAAGTTAACCCTAGGTGACTGCTTTCCATTGTTATGAAATTATTATTTTGTGCTATTACTATCCCTCTGTCATTGTCTTTTGTCTAGGTTATTTTATTTCGCTTCCGCTTGCGTATTCATGTGGGTATTTCTTTTGGATCGGCGACGTGTCCTTGGACGTCGCGTTCGATACGACCGCCGTAGGGGTGTCGCAAGCCCGTTAGGGTTCGAGGCGTGACAAAATTGATTCGGATAACAAACAATCAGACTTTCTAGTCGGTGCAAAGTTCTAGACTGATGATGAGGATAAGGATTATAAGGACCTTGTAGAAGGAGGGATAAATATTAGGGAATTCCACACGAGGGCCACAAAGGGTTGGATTATAGCCGAACCACTCATGGAAGTTGTACCATCTCAACAATTTATTGGAGAATCATCTAATCCCTCACGATCTGATATGGTCATTGCTAACGCTAGTTAGCACACATACTATTATGAAATAGATTGAGATAAGAGTTTGGATTCTGACGTAGAGTAAGAAGAAGTTGATGTGACAAGAAGAAAAAGCAGGTTTCTAAGTTATGATCCTCACTATGCAACACCTTTTGTTTACTACGTTTATGAAGTTTGATGATAGTAGGCGGCAAAAGGACACTATAAGTGCCATAACTTGTGTACGGAGATCACTTTGGTGCCATAACTTTTTTTCGGATCACTTTGGTGCCAAGTCGAAGGAAAAATGATCACTTAAGTGTCATAAGTTTTTTTTGGATCACTTCAGTGCTAAAATTTTTTAAAAACGATCACTTAAGTGCTAAAATTTTTTAAAAACGATCATTTAAGTGCTAAAATTTTTGAAAAACGATCACTTAAGTGCCAATCTCCGGCGAGCCACGTCAGCTTCAGAAATTAATAAAAAAAATGCCACGTCGGATTTCCGGCGTAAAATTGTGTACGGCACCGGAGTTAAAACTTAAGTGATCGTTTTTCAAAAATTTTAGCACTTAAGTGATCGTTTTTCAAAAATTTTAGCACTAAAGTGATCCAAAAAAAAGTAATGGCACCAAAGTGAGCGCCGTACACAAGTTATGGCACTTGTAGTGTTCTTTTGCCGATAGTAGGCAATAGAAAGATTCTCTCAAAAAGTATTTTGTGGTCGAGCATAGAGGAATAAAATTTATCAAGAATGAAAAGAAATCTGTCAAAGCTAAATGTTCAGATGAAAATTGTCCTTAGAAGATTTCTAAATCTTTTGATGTTAGCAATGGATCATTCCATGTGAAGACCTACCACGAAAAACATGCATGTAGCATTAGCTTCAATAATAAGAGGGTCACCAATTTTTGGCTGGCAAAGCACTATCTTGGTACAACTAGAGTAATGCCAACAATAAAAATCAGTGCTTTGAATAAGCTTATCAAAGATCAATTGGGCTTAAATGTAAATATAAATCGATATACTAAGGCTAAACTGTTTGTTTTTGAAGTTTTGAAGGGAAACTATAAGAAGGAATATGCAAAGTTGCAGGATTATGCAGAGGAGTTTAGGGAGACAAATCCTGGGAGTACTGTTACATTGAAAATTGAAAAGCCCGACAAACACTCAAAGGCATTGTTTAAGAGAATGTATATCTGTTTTGCTCTTGCAAAAGAGGCTTCCTTAATGGGTGTAGGAAATTTGTAAGGTTATATAGTTGCTTCTTAAAGAAAATTTATAAATGGGAGATCTTGTATGCCATTAGAAGGGATGCAAACGATCAGGTATTCCCAATTGCATGGGCAGTTGTCAAAGTTGAGAGTGAAGACAGTTGGACTTGGTTCTTGACAAATTTGATGTGGGATCTCAACATAATAAGCATATATGGATAAGGTTAAGTCATAATTGGTGATAGGCAAAAGGTAAGTTTCTTATTTCTTTTTTTATTGTTATGCCTCTTAACTTCCAAGAAAATCTTTGCTTCTGATTGCAGAACAATTGGCTTGTTGCTGTTGATTTCCAACCATTCAACATGCCACAAATCATAGAGACACATGGTACATCAACATAAGAGAAGTTGGGGTGCAGCCAGCTTGAAGGTCACCAGAAAATCACCATGTGTATCAATGATTCCATAACATATCTCTCAGCGAGAACACCGTTGAAGGCCACAAAACATAACACATTAAACAAAGAAACAAATATCCTTACATTATTCTTATTTTCATATTCAAAAATCATAAAATGAGAGTAAATGAATGGATCATAAGTGGTCATTATGATTTGGATATGTGATCAATGTTCGGATCTCTTGATCCATAGGGAGATTTTACAAAAGTTCACTTAGGCATTTTCACAAGGGAAAATACCACCAAAAATCCCAAACTATGCCACTTATGACAAATTTACCCTAAACTTGACACGAAAAATCCCAAACTATACCACTTGTGACACATTTACCCCACAATACTTTGACCCATGGCCATTTTTATCTTTTTCTTTTTTCTTTTTTTTTCTTTTCTTCTCCGGCGAGGGCAGCCCTCGCCCGACGCCGGCAAGGGCTGCCCTCAATGGTGGCCGCTAGTGGGTTGTTGAATGAAGCTGCATGCACAATGAAGGGATTGAAGAGCAGCCGCACAGTGAACTCCTCAACGCCGTGAGTTGAGTTCCTTTTGCTTGGTCGTGGGCAGAGCTTTATATACCCAATAATTTGTGTTATGAGTTTTATATTCAATTGAGTTGTTTATTTATAAAAACTTTGGGTATATGTCTAATAAAGGTGTGAAAAACGCTCGAACGTGTGAGCGATTATAACTCTAATTCTCCAATTATAGTAAATTATTTGCTGTTGGCTCTCCCCGTGGATGTAGGTACCAACACTCGGATCGAATAACGTAAATCTCTGGTGTCCTTTATTATTCTTTGTTTACTTCTCTAATTCTCTCGCATTGATTTAAATTGCAAGAGTCTATCAATTTTTGCGTTAAATTACAACAGAAGGTTGCGGAACACTACGTGGAAGGGTGAAACTATTCGGCGATTCCATATTGCTAGCTAATGTGGCGACTATATATTTCCTAATATCCACTTAGAAATTGACACATGGACATTGATACAAAATAGAAATCTGGTTTTTCTCTCTATCCCTCCTCCATCCACCTTTCACTTCCTCCTCCATCTATAGTCACCTTGAGACCGACTTCCGCCGTTGCCACCAACAGAATTGCCCCACACTGCGTCCAGGCCAACCATTATCAGGTGTCCTAGCCAAGCCAGCCTCTCTATCGTCTTTGTGGTCAGCTCCGTCTTCCCAAGCATGACTTCCATTCCCGAGCATGGTTGGCTCCGTTGGATCTCGACCTCGCTAGTCGCAGGCATGGACATAAGCATGATGGCGTTCGGTTAGGTGAAATCTAGAGGCACAACTCCAGATTTGGACCAACGACATCACGGGCCAACACGGAGCTCAATGCTGCATCGAGCTTGCCACAGGCAATGAGCTCAACGGTGGTGTTGGCCGACACAAACAATAGCAGGCTTTGAAAGAGAGGGTGATGATACATGGAGATGCAACAACAAGGCAGAGGAAGGGAGCTCGCCGGTGGGTGCAGTGGCCACGGCAAGGTGGTGGGCTTGACGATGGAGATTGTGGCGGCTTCAGCGGTGGAGACACCGAACTGGATTCTCAAGTCCATGGACAGCCGGTTGGAGGGGTGGCTGTAGATGGAGGAGGAAAAGATAGAAAAATCATATTTTTAATTTTCTTATTTAATTCCCTGTCAATGTCCATGTCAAGTCATAATTAGAAATGAGTAAATAATCGTTTGTTACATCAGCCGCTGATGTGGCGTTATAGATCCTGAATATTTTGTGAGTGGGCTGAAGTTGCTACATTGTTTAAATGCAGGGTGTTTTTGTCTTTTAGAGATAAAGTATTGAGTCAAAAAGGTTTTGGATAGTGGTTGCCTTGATATAATTGAGGATTTTTGGAGAACAAAAAACTGATTGAGATCCTTAAAAAATAGAATATTCTCTTTGTTGGGCACATAATACTAAATTCGAAAAGGAGAGCATGCGTTCATACACGCACCCCAAACACCACAGTCAAAATATCAAAAGTTTGTATAAACTCTGAGTGGGTCTGCCTCACTATTAAGTAAGCCAATCACCAGCTTAATAAGTACTTCAACATATTAACTAGCGGAATGGACATGTCTAGAATAGACAAAAAAGATAAAATTATTTTTTGCAAGTAAACGTGTCAAAATGGATCATAAATCCATTTCTTAATCCATATTTAGTGAGATATGTTATTATATAGGTTAATTATATTCAATAAATAAATCATAAATGTGTTTAAACACAACTCTATGGATCATAAATGGGTTTAATATGGGTGTTTAAGTGGATTTCAACTTATTTAGATCCAACCCACCTCTATGGCTCTCACTTGCCTTCACTCGACATCACGCTCGCTCACTTCGTGCTTTCACCTTAGTTTTGGTATGAGTTTTCCTAAATTATGTTAAATATAGAAGCGTTTTAACAATATGGATTAGGTCGGGTATGCGTCACTAAATTTGTATTGTATGAAAATGGGTCAAAAATGGTTAGATTGGTCAATTTGAATTAGACCGTTTTCGATCCAATCTAAATCCGACCTAACCCACCCATTTGACCGATCTGGTAACACATTTATAATACATGTATTTCAGAGAGCAGAGAAAATTTGCCTCTCATTACCAAGTTTATATGCACACAGGATATTAACAACTGGACGTATAATTAATGCAGAAGGTTCTTAGCTCTATAGAAGAAGAAGAAGCCATTGGACAAAATGTCTATAAGAATCGAAAGGATCTTGTAGAAGGAGAAAAACCAAGTGATGGAAAGAGAATACGCCACAGACGAAGCAGACGATTCTACAATCATGGATTGAAGACCGAAACTCTTTACCAATTTGGTTTAAATTCACATCGTTGCTTAATAGTTGTTTTTAGGCTTTGTGATTCACTGCAGTCAACTTGGAGCAGGTCGGAGCAATTTTTTGTCATTTTTTGGCTAAACAGTGGAAAGTTACCCTGGAGTTAACTATCTTAGGTTTAGGTCGTCCGGGAATTTCCATCTCTTGAAAATAGAGGTTACACCGTTCAAATTCTACCAATTACGTATAAATTATTTTAGTTCAGAAACATCCACAAAGACCAAAGGCGTGAACTTTACTCACTTTATGGGGTTTGTAGGGCTTTCCACGAGTCCCTAAATAGCCGGATCTTTGGGCTAGTGACTCTAAGTTATCAAAAAACCAAAGTTATCCTGAAACTGAAATTCAAATTCGCTCTAGGATGCAAAGAGTCAGTGCTTTTCTTTGGGTAATTTATTAGTGCAAAAGTTCAATTGAAAGATTCATACTTTCTAATCATACCGTTTCGCAAATTAGGACATCGTTGGTATGAAATACTATTCTCTAGATATAGAATAGAGTATGAATAGCAGTACAATGGCTTTCTTAGTTTGGTTTATGGGATAGAATAACCAACTTCAGAATTGTCTTTGTTTGGCTAAATATTCACTGGAACAGCATGAGGAATAACTTATTAACAACATCAATTTGCCCTTTCACTCGTTTTAATCTACCAGAATAAATATCCAATTTATTTTTTAATAATAGAAGAGAAACAGCTTTATAATTGATAGTGATAGACTATGAACCTTTTATCAATAGTAATCCTTTTATTTTAACTATGAAGTATGAACTCCCTTACGATAAAATCACTTAGATATGACTATAGTTCCTTTTTTAAATACAATGAATTCTAAAGTTAGAGTTCCTTATATAAATAAAAAAAATTATGAATAGTACATAGATGAATTTATCTCATAAATATATATTTTTATTATAGAAATGTAATTGTAAATATTTTTTTAGAAAAATAGCGGCAAAAATTATGAAGTGTGCAGGACAATTAGAACTTAAACTAGAATTATACATGCTTTGATATTATATAATGAATGAAAATTAACTTAAAATTATGGAAAATAGTATTATGACTTAAAGTTGAATATTAAATTACTTTTTACTTTTTTTATCTTATTGGGGATATTCCTAGCTACAATAACCACCTAAACATAACACATTATTAATTACAAAGTCTATTAATTGATTAGTACAATTATTATTGTTACTATTTAACTGTTTGACTTTAGTAATTTATATTTTCTCAATTTCTGTTGCCTATATAGATTATAATAAATCCTAAAAGGTACATGGAGGTGCAATAGTTGCGCCGGAGTGGTTCAGGCCAGGCATTTAAGGATATCTAAAACAAACTGAACACAGTATGTAGATCGATCGTAATATAGAAAAAAAAAAAAACATGTGTAGGACGAGATTTTATCTGTTTGATATGAGCCCATTCATAAAAAAAGAAAACAAATTACTTATAAAAGAAACATTTCAAAAAATATCGTTTCTTGATAGTCCAATTTCAAGATTCGATATGTTAAATAAATAACACGAAATTATTGTTGAAAATTTATAAATTTCATCTAAAGAACGAATGTTTACCAACCTTTACACAAAACACTAATTTTGAACTGTGATTTATGCCCATGATACCAATGGGAAAAAGAAAATGATACAAACAATCTCTGAACTTTGGCCCAATATACAATTTGGTCTCTGAAATTTTAATTTGTTCAACATAGTCCCTGAACTTTAGCCAAATGTTCAATTTGGTCCCTGAACTTTTAATTTGTTCAATATGGTCCTTGAACTTTTAGTACATGTTCAATTTAGTCCCTAAACTATATGAAAATGTTCAATATAGTCCTTTCATTAATTCAAGTTCAGGGACTACATTGAATATTTTCATATAGTTTAGGGGCTAAATTGAACATGTACCAAAAGTCCAAGACCACATTGAACAGATTAAAAGTTCAGGGATCAAATTGAACATTAGATTAAAGTTCAGAGACTACATTGAACAAATTAAAAGTTCAGGGATTAAATTGTACACTGGGCCAAAGTTTAGGGACTGTTTGTGTCATTATCCCAATGGAAAAACTTGTTGAGAGTGTCATGCTAGGGGTAAATTGGGGACCTTCTTAAGGCCACTTTCAACATCAAAATTAACTGTTTTTGGCACTTTTCTGCCCATTCTTTCGAATTCGACCCCAACACCACGTTATTTTCCACCTCATTTGATTTTTACTTATTCAATTAGAACTTGTTAAGGGTTATATTAGGATTCCTAAGGAAAATTTATTTATTTTCTATTAAATTTTTTAAATTCAAATATATTTGGAATTCAACATTATTTTGGACTGTACAAGGCTAAACCATGTTTCTCATGCTAGAGTCTAAAAAAGCAGATCGCTTTGAGAAAATTTTGAAATAGGATTAAAAAAACTGATCTAGCTTAGTTCAAGTCGGCTTCCACTAATAAGCTCACTTGTACATCTGTCGTCTCTCATTTTCATTTTACTTATCAAGAGAAAGTTAAAACATCATTTTAGAAGGGTGAAACTCCTGAGAAAGCACAAACTTATGATGGGATGAGGTGAATTGAAGTCTCACATCGAATACCCATGCCTTAAGTTGAGTGGCTTATAACCCGATTTTGCAATTTCTAAGGTAAGCCCTTTTGCAACTGGCCGTTGAACTGTATAAGCTCTTACCCTATTTTATGTGCTGAGTGGGCTTCCACCAATAAGCTCACTTACATCTCTATCATCTCTTATCTTCACTTTACTTTATAAGGCTAACCTTTTTAAAACTGGCGTGTTAGGCTCTATAAGCTTTTGGCCCATCGTATTTACTCAAATGGGCTATCATCGGTAGGCCTACTCACACCTCCGGCCTCTCTTATCCTCACTTTACTTACATGTAAAAAACTTGCTTTCTCCATCACTCTTGAGATGGCTTGGAAATACTTCTTCTTGATGCAGTGAAAATAGCTAGTATAAGAACTATTTGGGCTATTTAATGATGGAATAAATGTTTTATAAGGAAAAGAATGGGAATCAAATTGCTATTTCTTCGAATAAAAAACAAACGTGTGTAAGAGTTCGTGGGTCAAGATTTAACATCTAATAACAAGAGTCCGAATCTAAAAGTGTGATTTCTGTCGTTGTGTTTATGTCACAAAAGCTAAACCTACATTTTTTTCCAACCAATTCCTTCAACTTTGGATTTGTTTAACCAAATCCTTGAACTAACATAATGTTCTAATCAAGTCCGACTAGTTCAAGTGGACATGACTGTCGCACCATGCCGGAGTATGACCATGCCGGAGTATGACATGGAAAAAGTTTTTTCCACCGTGGCTTTGTGGCTCGTCGGTGGAGGCAAAATTTTCTATGGTAGCAGCTTGTGCATGAAGCCAAATTTTATTTCGCCATCATACTCTAGCATGGTCCGGTGGCCACGTTAGCTCTGGAATTGATCGGCAATATTGTCGAAGAAATTTGATTAGAAAATTCACATTGAATGTCCGAGAAATTGGATTAGAAAAGGTGCGTAAATTCAGGACCAAAACAACAAAATATGAGTGAAGTCGTCCATTTTGACATTTCCAAATGAAGACAAGAACACTAAAAGGGTCTCCAGATCATCTCCAGAAGATGGAGAGCTCTTGTTGTGGACTTGTGGCTAGGGCTATTCAACCAATCTGGTTCTATCCGGGAATTGGACCGACCACCTATGGAAACAAATCTGATTCCCGGTTTTAAATTTTTGGAACTAATAATGTGCGGGTAGGTTCCAGGTTCTGGGTGTTGAACCAACCCACTCATCCAAGAACCAATTGGAAGAAAATGATTTATCTTTCTTAGATGAGATTAATTTCCCTATTGCTTTATATTTCTGTTTGTTTTGTATCAATATTTTACTTTGAGCCGTTTTGTTGCTGATACTATTTTACTATAATTACTATTTGTTTTGATTTTTTAAAATAATGAGGCAAAGTAAAAAAAACGAAACCTGTTCCCGAATAGACCCTAGAACTAGACCAAACAAACAGTTTAGGTTCCGAGGTTGGTTCCAAAACAAACAGAATAGATTCTGAGTTCCAAAAACTGGGAACCAGTTTTAACAGGGTAAGATTTAGGTTCCAGCCGGAACTTACCCTCTCTGGAACCAATCACCCTTACTCGTGGCTGTGTAACTTGAAGCCCAGGCCCATAATCATTCACGTGGTAGTCCATGTTTCTCGCTTATAATATGACATTGATTCAGTTCAGACAGAGTTTCAAATGGTTCTGCAGAAGCGAAACAACATAAGACGATGCATGCCCAGAAGCTTCAGTAACCACGAATTCACAAAACGCAACCTTATCAAAACTCTGAAGAGATCACCATTCATTTCCACGTCAATTGGGTTTTTATATTGGATCAAAACCAACTGGCATTATTCTTGTGAAGGTGATCTCCTATATGATCGCTCAGCTACACACTTGAGAATGAATCTAGTAGTTTCAGTAACGATCCAAATTACGTGCCTCTTAACTCTCTTGTTTCGAGCAGAAAATTTCTGTGTGGTTGTACGCGTTAGAGAGTGAATCTTTTGACCCTCGAGGCGTGGTTTTTCGCTCGCCTTCGAGCCCACCTTTTTCTATATAAAACCGCAAACTTGTCTTGTTTTCTTAGCAGAGCAAATAGTGAAATTTGCGCTTTCTAACAAGCTTAAAGAGTTAAAGCGAGGATGTCAGGGGTATCAGTGGTGTTCTTGTTCGTGCTCTGTCTTTTTGCCACTCTCGTCCGAGGATTGCACGACAATGAGAGGAAGGTAGGTTTTGATGGCTGGTGCATCATGGGCATGAAAATCGACTCAGAAATGTACAGTCTTGTTCGTGCAATCTACTATTTGGTTTCATTAACATGGTTAGCGCGTTTGGTCAAAGCCAATCGCCCGTAGAAAATCAATCCCGTCACCTCGATATGTACATCGAACTATAATATGTATGGCCTAAGGAATTAGTATTACCCGTGTTGCATTAGGCAAGTGAATCGTATTAATGATAGATCAGGCCGGCGCAACAAATAAGTATTTGTAGACCCTTGGGAAGCAAGTGCCTGTGGTCCAGGAAATACATATGGTCAATTGAATCGATGTCATTGGCAAATCTAAACAAGAAATCATAATAAAACTTTGTTATATGCAACATCGGTATGATTTCCTCTCTCAGCGTTCAACTTTTTCATCGGTGTACTTCTGGCAAATTCCTCTCTGATTCATGATTTTGTTTCTTACCTGTCAAAATGCAGCCATACATTGTATACATGGGAGAAGTGCCGGAGGCCAAAACCAGTATCGAGGACGAACACCACAACCTGCTCATGGCGGCAATCGGAGAGTAATGATTCTTCTCGTAGTAATTAGAATGTTTTGATCATGTCATCGCCTATCTTACCTAGTGTAGTTTAATATTTCTTTTTCAGTGAGGACACAGCAAGACAAGCCAAGATCTACAGTTATGGTAAGAGCTTTAATGGGTTTGCGGCCAGGCTCTTGCCACGGGAAGCTCAGAAGCTATCAGGTACACAAGCAACACAAAAATGCTCCCTGATTGCTAGGATTGTAGTCTTCTGGATTCTTCAATCTGTTTAATTCATCTGCAGATGAAGACACAGTCGTGTCGGTGTTTGCCAACACAAAACGGAAACTTCACACGACTCGATCTTGGGACTTCCTAGGAATGCCAGAGACCTCGGGGAGAAGAAACTCCAAGGTTGAGAGTAACATTATCATAGGCCTTCTAGATACAGGTAAGGCCACAGTCGTATCAAATGTGCGTTTAACAAATTATATTGCAAGGATGTCAATTTGTTTTTTGTATTTTTATCTTTTGGTAATGTTTCTAAGGATTTGAATGATGCAGGCATCTATGTAAACGCCCCAAGTTTTGATGACAATGGCTTTGGACCTGCCCCAGCCAAATGGAAAGGCAAATGTATGAAGGGTGTCAACTTCACTGGCTGCAACAAGTAGCCCCTCTCTCTCTCTCTCTCTCTCTCTCTCTCTCTCTCTCTCTCTCTCTCTCTCTCTCTCTCTCTCTCTCTCTCTCTCTCTCTGATAACAAAATGGGAGACGCGGATGTTCCAAAATTTCTTCTTTTGTCAAAATTGAATATGTAATGTGACAGGATTTTGCTATGTACACGATCCTCAAGATTCTACTCCTAGAGATCAATGTTTCGGGCTAAAATTTGTCCCTGCAGTTTGGCTTTTCCTAGGTTTCTCATGTCCTGTCCCATTGTGACTTGAACAGCAAGGTGATTGGTGCGAAGTACTTCAACCTGGACAATATCGCGACCGGACCAGTGACCCCTGCTGATGACGACGGCCACGGGACCCACACCTCGTCCACTGCAGCTGGCGTAGCTGTGAAAGGAGCTAGCTTTTACGGCATAGCCAAGGGGACTGCAAGGGGAGGCGTGCCATCAGCCCGCATTGCCATGTACAAAGTGTGCTGGGGAAATGGCTGCTCTGACATGGATCTCTTGGCCGGTTTCGACCATGCGATAGCAGACGGCGTGGATCTGATCTCGGTGTCGATAGGCGGTCCCTCCAAGGACTTCTTCAGCGACCCGATCGCAATTGGCTCGTTCCATGCCATGAAGCGGGGGGTTCTGACTTCCTGCTCAGGAGGGAATGATGGGCCTTCGGATTACACCGTCGAAAATGTTGCGCCGTGGATTATGACGGTTGCCGCAAGTAGCATCGACAGACAGTTCCAAACAGAATTTAAGTTAGGCAATGGCGTATCGTATAATGTACTCTCTCTCTCTCTCTCTCTCTCTCTCTCTCTCTCTCTCTCTCTCTCTCTCTCTCTCTCTCTCTAACATTCATAACTATATTTCCCGTTGCATGACAGGGACTTTCAATCAATACTTTTTCGCCGAAGAAGCGGATGTACCCTTTAATAAGCGGAACACTTGCGGCCAATGCTAGCCAGCAGGGCTATCTGAATGCAAGGTAGGAATATAAATGCGTAACTCGTCAAATAACCAGAACTGATCTTGCGCCAAATCAAAAAACATTAGTACAAGAAAAAATGAAGATGATTTCTTGTTTTAGTTGTGATCCGGGCACAGTGTCAAACATCTCGACAAAGTCCTCTCTATTTAATTGTTCAGTAACTGGCCAGTATTTTGTCCCTGACAATCATTCTTTCGACAGTGCTTGTGATTATGGGAGCCTAAGCCAGGAGAAGGTAAAGGGAAGAGTTGTATATTGTGAGGGATATTATGGCCAGGATGATACAATCAAACAACTGGACGGGATTGGAATCGTCACTTCCAGTGATAGCTCAGCGGATGTCGACGTCGCCTTCATCATGTCTATGCCTGGAACTACAGTTAGCAGCCAGGACAGTGAAAAGATAGACCGCTATATTAACTCTACCAAGTAGGTTCTACCTGATCTGATTAGGTTATTCTACTGGATTTCCCGCACCCACTTGGATCATTCCTAGATAAAAGTCAGATGAATGTTCATGAAAATGTGGCTACTAGCAGTTTCGCAATGTTGGGTTTTTGTTTTTCCGCATTTGGTAACAGTCTGAACTCATATTCTTCAACCTATGTCGAGCAGAAATCCTCGAGCTGTCATATCCAGGACAAGAACGACCAAGATGAATGCACCGTTCATCGCAGCTTTCTCTTCCAGAGGACCCCAACAAATCACGCTCAACATCCTTAAGGTAGAAACTCTCTCTCTCTCTCTCTCTCTCTCTCTCTCTTTCTCTCTCTCTCTCTCTCTCTCTCTCTCTCTCTCAAGTCGACGTCTGTGTATATGCACAGCCTGACCTTGCAGCACCCGGACTCAACATACTGGCTGCTTATTCAAAACTTCCGCCAGTGACGGAGGATCCATTAGACAATCGACATGCCACATTTAACATATTATCGGGAACGTCCATGGCTTGTCCTCACGCGGCAGCAGCAGCAGCCTACGTGAAGAGATTTCACCCAAATTGGTCACCGGCCGCGATCAAGTCTGCTCTAATGACTACCGGTGAGTCTGTCTCAAAAACCTTTAGAACAACCCCAAACCAAATATTATTACTTTCAACAGGACTAAAAGAGTTAAACCCGCCCTTTTGGATATTAGTCTCAGATGTTCAAAGAAGAGGCATTTTTTAGCAAATTTCGTAAGGATGAGGCTTTCACTCCTTTCTGTGTCCCAAGGATAGTCTTGCTAATCAGGAGAGTCTTACTAATCAGCTCCTCCTTTCAGCCGTGCCTATGAAAATCAAGGACCAGTTCGCCGAGCTAAGTTCGGGGTCAGGCCAAATAAATCCAGTGAAGGCGGTGAATCCCGGCCTCGTGTACGATATCCCTATGAGATCATACATCAGCTTCTTATGCAAGGAAGGGTACAATGGCACAGCCATCGCCTTGCTCACCGGTGGCAAGAAGAAATTCAATTGCTCGAGCTTTAAGCCCGCACATGGCACCGATGGCCTAAACTACCCTTCCATGCATCTCCAACTCACGGATACAAGCGCTCGCATCTCCGCCGTCTTTTACCGAACCGTGACGAACGTTGGGCCCGTCAAAACGGTGTATAAGGCCAGAGTGACTGCTCCAGAGGGTGTCTCCATCCAGGTCGTCCCGGACACTCTGAAGTTCGACAAGTTGCATGAGAACCGGTCGTTCAAGGTCGTGGTGAAGGGTGGTCGGGTAGAGAAGGGTACACACACCATGTCAGGGTCACTTGAATGGAGAGACTCGAGACATCGTGTTAAGAGTCCAATCTTAGTTTTCACCACAGACCAACCAATTATCGTATAGAGTAGATAAAATCTTGTCTTCTGATCTGGCTATGTTGTCTCAACCACAAGGCTAATCCTGTTCTGGAGCTAGAATACGATGCAGGTGTTTCATTTCCTTCTCTTTAATTTCCACATTAATGAATGGTTGACGCCGCAATGCGTTGGGTAGGAAAAGAAGATCGTGTTCTCTCGATCCAGTGCTTTTCCTAATCCAGAGCTCAAAAGGAACGACCGCGCTGATGGGAACAACAAAGATGCCATGAAACTATTTTGTCAGGATAGTCACATTTGTCGTCGAATAAAGCAGAACCTTTACACTCCCAGATAAAGCTTCAGGATAACAGTAACCCTGAATGGGCCAAAGTAAATTGCCCTAAAATGAAGACGAAATACCATATGTGCGAAGAGATATTTTTGGCCTGACAATTACATTAGAAGAAAATAGTGGTATGCGCATCAAAGTTACAATGATTTCAGGATGAAAACCAAGTCATGTCACCTTGATCACATGATACTAAGTCTCAGGCTATAAATATGCCACCTCGCCATCAGAGACGAATGTTGGAGCACTTAAAACTTCACAATACTCATAGTGGATGAGCAGTGATTACCAGACAATTGAGCGTAAGTACTATAATGCTATAAGCACTTAGGCGAGGATCGGCGTAGTATGGAGAGAGACATTTCCATCCACAATAACCTCCAATACTGCAGGAGAGCTAATGATTATTCCGGTTTGGGGAGAGGATCCACAGACATTGCTAGATCATGCAGAGGGACAAAGGCCCGAGGGGGAGAGAATGGTGATATCCCGATAGGTCGAAGGAGTAGGCGGACGTCTAGGAGAAAGGTTAACGAACTCCAGTGCCTGCTGCCTTAGTTCTAATGGGTAGTCGGCAACACATCCAATTCTAGGACCAGCACCTGTTGACCATTTGAGCGAGAGTTGATGCCCCAGTTGATACGATCTCGCCACACTCTTGGAATTTATTCTTTGCAAGATTGCCTTCTTGGGTACCTCGGCTCTAGGGCTTTGTAGACCCCCAGACAAGGTCCTCTTGTAATTGATTTTTTCTTGAGGGGCAGTGGCTTCTGTCAACTCAATAGATTCGCTCTCCATCTCTTCTTTTGGAATTTCAGGTTGGGAAAGTTCTGAGGTTCCTGAAGTTTCAACCAAACTTCCCCTTACTCTTGGTTTGTTATCTTCGTACGTATCAGAATCTTCACTGGCCTTACGTATCTGGAATGAGACATATAACAAACCATCAGAGAGAGAGTTACAGCACCTGGGAATACTAGGTGTTAAAAATAAAACAGAGAAAGAAAAGCAAATAGAATGCTTTCCACAGGCATTAGGTGTGCAAAGACCAGCCAATTTTGAATTGGGCTGAACATGATAGTGAAATCATGAGACAGGCCATGACTCCCACTGGATGCTTCACCTCTCTGAAAGAGTTGAATTCTGTGGATTTCTATATTGTCCGAAAGAAGAAAAACAAACCATTGCGCACTTAGACAGAGAGACAATTTTCAGTTGAACAAAGGAGTACAGCTACCTCGACTTCTTCCAGGTTGACTCCATTTTCCTTCAGAAAGGATAAGAAGCTGTCAAGTCTATCTTCAGTTGGTCGGTAATGTCCACTATAAGCAGAGATGGACTTGGAAAAACAAAACAAGCCACTGTCAGGCACCATAAAAAGCAATACAGATGTCATGCCAGCTTTAGCAGTCATTATGTTGATGTTAAGACAGCACTAAAAGCTGAAGCTCGAAAGCTGATACTTTATCAAGAAAAGAATGAACGAAACCAATGTTCTATCCTGACCTGTCTCGACTTGCCCAGAGTCAGTTCATACTGACAAATTATTCCAGACTAGCCAAGACTCTGACATTTAATAAGATCATTAATGCTTGCCAGCACACCAAAGAGAGTATGAGAAACTTTCAGATAGATAAATATTAAGTCCCTAACCGACGATTCCTTTTAAGAACAAATGCGTGTCCAATTGTTGATTCGGTTTTTGCTTTGCCATCCAACAGAAGAAATAGCAGATCGCATTATAAGGGTAAAGGTAACAGGAGGTGATTCTTCGATAGGAAATCTTGGAGAAGAAGCTGCATGCAGGATCATTTGAGGTAAAACGACATTATGGCTCAAAGAACTATTTGTAGATCTTGCATTAACATAACTTCGATGTGAAGTTTGGATGTTGTTATAGAGGATGAGATAGGTGTTCTGAACAAGCTTCTTTGGCAGCTTTGGACAATAAAGTTTGACATTGCCAACAGTTCAGCAGAATACTTGCATATCGCATTGCAGTTTTAGTTAGGTCTCGATGACCTTCACCTTGTTGCGTATCTCAGTAAATGGAACAACAAGAAACCACTTGGAGACATTGAAGCAGAGGGTATTTATAACAAGAGCTACCATAAGGCATGACATATCATTTTCAATCCCTTTTTCAACAGCGCTTCACAACCAATTCATAAGAACTAACATCTATATGTAGTCAAACTGAAATAAGGAAATTATTTTTGTACGATTTCATTAATGATCCAAATGAAAATAGCAGGGAAGGAGAGAAAAACTCACATCTAGGACTTGGAATGTAAAAAAGGAGATTGCAATTGGAACTAAAACTAGAAAACTGTCTATCTAAATTTTAGAAGAACGTTAAAAACACAACAAAATGTGCAATGTACCTTAAGTACTCCATGCTCTGCTACCAACCTTCCAGCCGCTATAGTGGCTCCTCCAGCCAGAAAGCTGGAATGATGAAATACTCCTTTCTTTTTCTAAACAGTTTAGAGGATCAACTTCTCACGACACAAACATCGGCAATCATAATAAAATCAGAGGTTTGCATCTATATAGAAATATCAGCTTACCTCACCAGCGTATAACTTTTTTGAAGTACTCATCACAAATATCCATTTAGCACCTTCTGAACCTTTCTTTGTATGAAGGAATTCTCCAGATTGTTTGTGGATGATCTTCCCCTTGATGACAACATACTCATAGCTTTCTCTCTCTTGCTGATTTCAGTGAGGAAAAAGAAGGAAAGGGAGAAAGCAAGCGAGCGTTAGTCATGGTTGAAGAGATAAAAGAAACACAATTAATGCATTGCAAGACCAGTCAATCGATAGGAGTATGACTACTGAATATAGATACGCACGGGTCCAAGGTACTTAATGCACTGCTGTCGGAGTTTTGATCTTGGGCACTCTTTAAGATCAAGCTCTTTGCCATCTCCTATATCCAACCTGCAAAAATCAAACAGAGAAACTTCAGAACACAGCCATTCTACTTAGCCTATGTTTGGGAAGTTAGGGAAAATGAGAGAAACGGAAAATTGGTTGGAAATTTTTGAAATTTTTGTGAGAGGCATATAGACTGCAAAGTTTATAATTGTTTTGTATGTTCCAACCATTTTCATTCTTCAGCCCTCTCCCAAACATTAATGGCTATGATAGATTGCACCACAAAAACACAAAGGAGAAACAAACCACAGCAGAATGCCCGACCTTTAGTACAATCAATTTCTGTTACAATTACAGTCCTCATATTTTCTTTGGGAATGAAATTAGTGAACCAGCCCTGATATCACGAGAGTCCCACATTAAGCACACCTGATTATAAGGCTGAGATGAATTTCATACATGAAAATTTTCTCAACCATTCAGTGACACAGCATCTCTTCAGTATCACCTCTGAAGAAATTTTTTTTTTTTTACCAGAAGTAGATCCCAAGTGACCCTGCACCGTCGTCCTTCACTAGGAATTACTCAAGAAACATAGCATCATCGAAGCAAGTTGGCCTCCCATATAAAGTCCAAGCCTACTACACTCCAGACTAGAATCTCTGAATGAGGGGGAAGAAAAACCCTGCTTAGATTCCTAACTCTGGTCACCATGTTAATTCAATCATCGTCATAAAGACTAAAGACGTACTTAATTATAAAACAGACAAAGAAAGCGTTGACACGAAATGACCAAAAGCAAATAACAAGATATATGTTCAGTGTTCACATATTTTGATGACACAGAAGAGGGAGAGAAACTGCCATCCAGCCCATGGACAGAGGTTCAGCAGCAGGATCGAGTTCAAATAATATCTCAGAAAATCAAGCTCTGTTAGCAGAAAACTCCGAGCAAAACCAAGCTGGAAGCTTCCGCCATCAAGTAAATCGCTTCGACATATTTATAAGAATCACCCATTCTTAGCCCGACAAACATTTTACTCACCAGTAAAAGAACGGTTGTCCTGATTCGGCTTTGCACCATTCTTCATAGTACAGGTGCAGGCTATGCCCGTAGCGGTGCCGGGGATCAATCTACAATCCAGAAGACGATACGTGCATGTTGAATATCAAGATACAAACTACATCTCAATCTTCAAGTTGCCAGGCCAAATTTGAAGAGACGCTAATTTCAAACAAGGAAACAGAGAAGGCAAGTTAATTACAGCTTCGATCCAATGCTGAAAAGCCAATTTTTGTGCTTTAGCGTCTTTGGACAAACCCTTTCCCACCTGTCCAAGAAAGTCCAAAACTCAGTCAACGTAGAGCCGTCTTTTTCCTCGACGCGTTCGAGCGAAGATCAGTAACAGGGACAAAATTCAGCATCAGAGAAACAGTCCACTGTACGTGCGATTTCGCGGCTCCGACACGGAAATCCAAACTAACCATTCGGTACATCGAACGAGGAGAAATTTATTAACCTTGGCAGCATTTAGGCCGACACGAGTCCACCTCGAGGCAGCACTTTCGGGGAAATTGAAGAAAGAGATGGTACTGCGATTCAATCTCACGAAATCCAGTGCTTGCCACCTGCAAAAATTATTCACAGCCATTGCTGAGACCAAGAAGGAGGAGGAGGAGGAAAAGCGGATGAATAGCACGAAATTCCAGTGCACCCACCACAGCTCCTCGGCCACAACGGCGGAGTCCGCCAACCTCCGCCGCGTGCGGTAGCTCCGATACACCTTCTGCAGCTTCACCGCGGCGCTTGACTCGGGGGGCGCGCTCCCCGGCGCGCGGAGCACGTTCGATCCCGCCTCAGCCCCCGGCTCCTCCTGACCGCCGACCGCCGCCGCCGCCGCCGCCGCCGGCGAACCGCCCGAGCCGACGCCGGCATGCGGCCCGAGGATCAACTCGCGTGACCCCCCGCCGCCGCCGCCAGCTGCGGTGGGGCTCCACGGCATTTCGCGCTCGACGGGGAGCTCGCCGTCGGGCCCGGCATTGCCCGGTGATTCGGGGCCGCTGGCGATGGAGACGTCGGTGGTGGAGGCGGCGGAGGCCGGGGAGTCGGGGGGGTCGAGGTCGGGGGGAGCGAGGGCGGCGGGGGCGGGGGCGGGGGGGAGGGAGCGGGGGAACACGAGCTTCTCCCGGAATTCGAAGTCCGGCGGGGATCGGAGGGCATCGAACTCCATCGGCACAGCACCGACGAAGCGCAAGGGAGGAGGGGGGGAAGGGAAGGGAAGGGAATGAGGTCTGCAGAGAAACCCTAAAAGATATGCGGTGGCCGGAGCACGGCAGGATCGAGCTAGAGAGAGGGAGGAAGTGGATGAGGAGGAGTTTATATAGGAGGAGGAGGAGGAGATGATGGGGGGGGGAGGGCGCTGCTGATGGATGCGAGTGGTGGAGGCGACTGGTGGGAGGGACTGCTCGCTTTCCCGGGAAACTGAACGGTCAACGGGGACAAAAAAAAATTTATTAGTGAGAAAAACGGGCGGTTGTTACGCACGCGCCGTGGCTCCGAGAAAGAGATGGAGAGAGAGACAGAGAGAGGACCAGAGGGTCAGAGACAGTGGGAGACTCTTGTCTGCTTGCGTGGAAAATCTCGAGACATACGTTCCCCGAACTTTAGTTTAATATGTAATGTGTCTCTAAAATTTTTAATTTATTCGATGTGATCTCTAAATTTTAATTTAATACACAGTATCATCCTTGAACTTTTAATTTGTTCGATATAGTCCATAAATTTTGATCTAATGTGTAATGTCGATCGTGAATTGTTAAACATTTTCGTATAACTTGGAGATTATATTGAATATTGAAATCCATGTTGTACAAATTTAAAGTCTGGGGATGGCATTGTATTAGGGGCCGAAGTTCAGGGACCACGTCGCGGGAATTAAGAGTTCGGAAATCATCTGTGCAGTTAGTATCGAAGATTTTGCTGCTTCAGAAAATGAAGTCCGAAAGGGTGGAAAAGAAAAGGTTAAAAACAATAGGGAAAGCGGTGAAAGAGGAAGGAGCAGGAGAAGAAGACGAAGGCGACGAAAATAGACTTTGGTGCGCGGGGTGAATCACGTGGTCCACTTTGACTATTGATTATTGAACCCGGTTCGATCCCTTGGAGATTCGATCCACCACACGTGTAACCCGGTCGAACCGGCCGTCCTTTCCATGGTGGCTTTGCTCTCGACACCATCGTGATTACGGTCGAGTCCACAACGCACTCGATTTAGTGCGCACACAAATCCCCCCATTAAGGTGTTTTTTATGCGAAAATAGAAGTTGGAGAGCTGGATTGTGATTTTTTATGAAAATTGTCGAAGTATATGTCCTATTTGAAATTTGTAAGTAACTAGTAAAAATAACTAATTAGCGATTGCAATCGGCCATTCGAAAGTCGAATTTCGTAGCTAAATATCATGGTGTGATTGGAGGAGTGGCTTTCGAGCCTTAAGCTAAACCGCATTGAATTCCCATCTCGAATTAAAGCCGATACTTTTAACTCCCTAATCGTAATCGGGTTAAAAACGTCGTCCGTGTTTTGTTTTAGCCAAATTTGTACACAGGTGATTTTCATTGACTTATAACCTACCAATCAGAAGCCCGGCGGAAGAAATCTTCTTCCAATCAGAGATGGAGGTAAATACCGCGCATATATCATCAGTTTCCGGCCCTTACTGGATTCGCCAAACGTGTCCTCAGATCGAGGGCCGACGATTTTCGATACGACTCGTTCACATAACATGTAACATGTAATTTCACCCGACGGGTACACAACACACGCTCTAGCGTGCCTCTTTAGCTTAAAATGAGTTTGACACAGAGAGAAAGCGTAAATTTGGAACAACTCCAAAGAACTCGAAATTTTTATTCAATAATACTGTGTTCTTGATTACAAGACGGACATCTTATTTATTGTTCAAAATCATAAAAACTGCAGAGATTTCCGGTGATTACGGCGATCATATTATTCAAGATAATCACAAGCTAACTGTTCTACATCAGAGTTCCTGTACAAAACAAGTCAACACAATTTTTTGCACGAATATTAAACGCGTCATGTGCGCGAGTCGACCCCTCTTTAACCCCGTTTACGATGCACATGGACCCGTTTTACTTGCGAAAAAGAAGGTTTCACGTGCTTTCCGTGTTAGCGCTGGGTCGTCTAGGTGCGATCAAAGTTCAAGAGTAGATTTGTATATTAATCCTAAGGCGATTATGACACAAGGGGACGGGGACCTGCCTTACGTAATGGGAAGAGAGAGAGCCCCACCACTTCAAATAAAAGAGGGCAGAAAGAAGAGAGAGAGGCCCACGTCTTTATCAAATGTCAGAACATCAGCTCTTGCCCCCCATATTGGCATAGAAGGACAAGTCATCTTTGATCTCTCGTTGTCTCACTTCCCTCTCTCTCTCTCGTAAAGTCAAGGCACGTGCACTTCTTTTCATTGGAGATTTTATATTGATTATGAGAATTTGCACTGCCGCAAATCATTCTGGGTTAATTGTGGCTTGTGGGTATTGTGTAATTACATTTTGTGTATAAATTTACGATGCGATGTACTCTACTGAATTCTCTCGAACTCTTTTTGACGCCCGTGAATGAGCCATAAGTTGTAAGCCCCTTAAATATCCTCTCTATATTCGAACGATTATAACTCGGCGTCATCGAGTTATTTTTCGAGTGCATCATGTTAGGATGTATGTATGAATCGTGTTAGAGAAGTCCAATATCGAAGAACTGGTGTAATATGGAGCAGTTAATATATCCTAGTTAGCTTATAACTCATTGGCTTAAATTTTTGAATAAATGTGGATACAACTTAATATGTTGACGGGCTCGAACCTGGGCTCTCTTATAGCGATCTCCCTGGGTGAAGGTATCGGGCTTCCGCTACGCATTTCCAACACATCAAGTATCATTTTACCGTCTATCCGAGACGTGATCGTGATGATGCACTCTCACGAATGGTTTTATTGCCCTTTAAGACCACCAGTCTAAAAAGTCGATTTTGATGGAGCTCGATTTCACAAGGTGTTATTTCGCTCTACATAGAATTTGCTTGAAATGTGATAGCTTTAAAATGATTTTCATTGCTTTAGCTTTATCCCCTAAAGCTAATTTCATAAGCACTTACTTCCAAGCGATCTTTATTGCCGGCATTCTCTATCACCTTAAATTTGAAGCATATGATCAAGGGACAAGTGCACTACAAGTCCTAAAACTTGTCACAAAAATGCGTTTGAGTCCTAAAATTTACAAAAAGTTCATTTGAGTCCTAAAACTTGTCAAAATGGTTCATTTGAGTCCTAAAGTTAACACCGTTAGATTTACTAACGGAAAATGCTGACTTGGCGCGTGTCATTTTTAATTATTTTTCTTGAGACACGTGGCGCCACGTCAGCAAAAATAAAAATAAAAATGGAAAAAGCTGAAAAAAAAACCAAAAAAACCAAAAAAAGGAAAAAAAAAAAAAAAAGAACCGGCGGTGGCCAAGCCCGACGGCCACCGCCGGTGGCCGAAGCCTGGCGGCCGGGAAGGATCGGCGGAGGTCGCCTGGGCCTTCCCGAAGCCCGGCGACCCTCGCCGGCCCCGGGCGAGTCTCCGGCGAGGGCCGGCGACCCTCGCTCAGATCTGGGGCGAGGGTCGCGCCTCCCCCGAGATCAAGGGTCGCCGGCCCTCGCCGGAGACTCGCCCGGGGCCGGCGAGGGTCGCCGGGCTTCGGGAAGGCCCAGGCGACCTCCGCCGGTCCTTCCCGGCCGCAGGGCTTCGGCCACCGGCGGTGGCCGTCGGGCTTGGCCACCGCCGGTTCTTTTTTTTTTTTCCTTTTTTTGGTTTTTTTTGGTTTTTTTTTTCAGCTTTTTCTATTTTTATTTTTATTTTTGCTGACGTGGCGCCACGTGTCTCAAGAAAAATAATTAAAAATGACACGTCAGCATTTTCCGTTAGTAAATCTAACGGTGTTAACTTTATGACTCAAATGAATCATTTTGACAAGTTTTAGGACTCAAATGAACTTTTTGTAAGTTTTAGGACTCAAACGCACTTTTGTGACAAGTTTTAGGACTTGTAGTGCACTTATCCCTATGATCAATGAATGCGAGATTGAGGGTTTGAGTTGGATCTCTCCTCTCCCTTTTACCTTCACACGGCTTTCTTCTTCAATCTCTATGGAGGGGAGGGTTTGAGCTAGGTCTCTCCCTCCCCTCCCTTTTTCCTTCTTCTCTAGCTGATTTGGTTATTTGTTCTCTTTTTCTTGCTTTTCCTCCCATTTCGATGTGCTTTTCTCTTCTGATATAATTTAGATCTAGAAGTTTCTTTCTCCCATATTGGGGAGGTTTTTATCCCAATCTAGCTAGATTTAAGGTTTTTTTTTTTTTTGCATATATGATTTTGGGACTTCGCTTTTCTCGAGTTTCGTTGGTGTACAAGTCCAGTTTCGAAGGAGATCAAAGGAGTTTCGTGAAGGTTTGGCTCTCACAAGTATCAGATTTGTGCGTGTTCAATCTTGTTACTTTGCACGGCGATGGTGTTGGTAACACCGAATCTAGGCGCGCACTACCGAAAGACAAGGCCATAGCAACATATGAAAATCTCGTTACTAAAGACGAATTCAATGATCGGCCGCCAATTTTGTTTTGAAGATTGTCCCAGATCTGCTCTTTAAGTGTATAACCCATAACCTTGTTGTTATGATTCATCTTCTTATGTGGAACTTGTTTTGTTGTCTTAATTTGCAATTGGATTGCGTATTTCTATTGTATATCTGTGGAAATGAATAAAATGTTTCTTTAACCCCCCAAAAAAAAAAGTTTGAAAGATATGTCAAATATCACGGAGACTACACAGATTATGAAAATCATATTGAGACAACCTATGATTTGGAAATAATCAAAACACTTATATTTGTCCATCCTGTACATAGCTAGATTTTTTGCCTTTGTTTTGTATGCAATATATTCACCCTTCATAGGGTAGCTGATTTTCTGTTTATGTACTTTGAAAACTAAAAATTAAGTCATAGCTAGAAAGTTTTAACATTGGGTCAAGCAATCGATATTCTTATTGTCCTCGTACATTCTACCTTCTCCAGTGCTTATCTCCACTTAAATGATGATAATTCCAATTAGTTTTTTAAAGGTTTAATATCACGAAAAATCACAAAATTAGTATACATGTAATAAATTTACCCCCCCGTTAGTTTCCGTTAAATTTTACCTTCAAATTTCTAAGTTTGGTGACACGTAATAATTGACGGGTATACCAGTTTGGAGTTTTACTCTCCATTTGTCACAGGTTTACCATTTTGTGATTTTTTTATAATATTAATCCAATTTAACGGAGGGTAAATATGCTACAAATGTACCAGTTCGGAGTTTTTTATGGTCAAAAAATTAATTTAAGGTAAAATTATCACATGTGTATCAGTTTTGAAATTTTTTATGATTAAAAAATTAATTTAGAATAAATATGTTAGAAAATTTTGTATGGGCCAATAAAGACAAGATCAATATGGTGGCTTCCTACCCCAACCACCCCCTTGGAAAAAAATTAAAGTAAGAGCTTTAAATGTATAAACTAGGGTACTACAGGTACCTTGACACCTGCCCACATTACATTTAATGCTTACCTAGACGAGGAACCAAAGCTATCAAAGCCCCCGTTCGGGGAGAATCCCAAGCTTCTTTGCAACAGGACCAGTTATAACAGGAAGTGTGATCTAATTGCTTATGTTTTTTCGTATGGTAAATTCCGAGAGACGTGCTTCGAAAGAAGTTTCCTGACAAGCACGAAATTACAAAGAAGTTACGATGATAAAAATGAGAAATGTGCATTTTTCGTGGATGAACGTGTAATTAGACATGATTTGTATAGATAGATAAAGAAAGCTAGTTATGTAATCAAACGGCAAAAAAAAAAAATGAACATCTTGCTAGTGCTCATATGGGTTAGCGCAGTAGATAAAGTCGTAGGACCTTCTATCTCGAGAAGCAAGAGATTCCGAAATTAGATAGATTTTTTATTTTTTTTTTTGCACTCCGTTCTACATCAAGAGACGATTCATAAGATTAGATTCGAAGTTCTCCCTCGCAATAACAATGCATATATTTGTCTTCCTAGCTCGATGGCTTCTAGGCAAATGAAACAAAACCCTAAAGAAATTAGACAAGAGGTTGTTGGCAAGCTAACATTGATTCTTCACTACAAAATTGTGATTACCTAACTTGTTTTTGTTAACGTTTCATGTAGTACTCAGTTGTTCGACCATCCAAAGTCCGTCGTGTCACTCTTTCGCAATTATAACTTAGATTTTTAAAGGTGGAAATCGTCAATCACCAGCACTCGACTTTTGTTTATCAATTATCATAGCATGCGCCATCGGTACAATCACAAATTTCTACCTAGCTTGCTCTAGATTCGATATTAACCGAGAGAGTGGATAACTAAAACCCTCGAATCATGGATAGATTAGATCGCTTGCATAGAGTTTTCTCTTCGCAAAACCGGCGTATGCTCTCATTTCTCCTCTTATCTTCTCGGTGTCTCGAACAACACCGGACAAACAAAGACTACCATGACACCTGCTCTTTTGAAACAGGGGGTTGACCCTTTGACTAGACCATGGTTATCATCGTTTTTTCAACACTGTCCACAGTCAAGTCAAGTGGGCTAATGCAAATATGAAAAATGATTACCCCCTCGGAGTGAGCACCCCGTCTTATCTATCGTCATCCATCACGTTGCAAAGAGGAAAACCAAGGCAGGGTCAGATGGCTCCACAGCCACATGACTTTCTTTTTGGTGTGAATATTGAACTTGCTTTGTGCTGACCCCGGCATCCTACTCACCTAGCTTTTGTCCTCCAGTGCTTCGCTTGAAAAGTCTAGCCACTTTTTGGTTTGGACGAGATGATATAGGACAGATCAGATGATTAAAGTAAGGTGATGATGGTATTATTATATAGTTGCATGAGATTCAACGAGGGGGTTATTTTAATAGCCCCCTCTAAAGGTGGATGTGGAGACAGCTTAGGGCAACTAGAGAGTTCTTTATAGTCGAAAATTCAACTTAGGAGTTCTGGGTGCCGACACTTGTTTTACTCCGAGTACTGTATCGAGCCACCTTCTGGGTGACCTCATGACCAACCTTCACCGTCGTGATTCGTAAATCGATCGACCGAGGCCGATTTATGCATCTCATATCGATTATGAATCCCGGACATTGTTCGCTTTATTGACAGATGCTACGTTGTTAGTAGGGGCGAGTACAGAAATTGGATCGAACCGACTGATTCTGGGCAGTTCCAGATGTGGACATAACCACTTGGACCGGACCAAATTGATATTTTTTTTTTATTGCCAAAAGGCTGGAGAAGAGAACAAAAATAACGTTCATATACATACTTGCACTCCGCAAGAGTGTTCCATTCCCTGCAAGAGTTCAAAAACGACGTTCTTTCCATTCCCTTGTCCGCTTCCAGTGTTCCATTTCTTGCTAGAGAATAGAAAAATGAAAGAAAGAAATCACGCTGGTTTTTGAACCCACATGGGAACCGAATTGTTCCGGTCGGTTCGATTTCAAGATCAGGTAGGTAGGGTTCCAAGCTCCACAAACTATGAACCGAACCTTCTAGTCCGATTCCCAGTTAGGGTGGGAACTAGCCTATACTAGAATCAATCACCCCCATTTATTAGGTTCGATATCTTTGGTATACCTAACGATTGTGAATAGAGCAGTGCGGAATTGACATAAATGGCCTCACCCATTCATAATTATAGCATTTCAGAATGCAGAGACGTTTGACTTAAATTTGACAGTAAGAGTACCTGCATGCAAGAGACAAATGATGTTTAGTTAGACGTTGATTGCTGTAATTTAAATAATCTAGAAACGAAGCTTCCGGCTGCTTTCCTTTTCATCTTTTGAACCCAAATTCACTATACTCTTACCAAGCATGACAGGAATGACTGAAAGCCTGCACGTGTTTCATAGCAACCCTAATAGGTCTTCCTGTTTTTTTCTTCTCCACCTAAAAAGGTTTCGTGCTTAGCATTTGATTAGCAGTTGACTTAAAAAAAGAAGTTGACTGAAAAAAAAAAAGGTGAAAATACGTAGTAATAATGCACCCTTAATAGCATTTATGTTTTCTTTTTATAATTCGTGGGCACGGCGGTAATTAGCTGACTATTAGAAGGGAAATTAGCACTGTAACCCACCATCATGCCCCTTGCTTAAGCCCAAGTTTCACTGCACAGGAATCGAACCCTCAATCATCGATTCTTGAACCGAAAACATGAGAACATCCTCGCGTTGCTCCGGAGTGGGTAGTAGCATTTTTGTTGCTATATCTAGCAAAGAATATTGGACCTAAGCATGTCCTTAAACTAATTCATCCCGGGCCTTGTCCGGACCTCGGGAGCCCTAATATAAAACAATAAGAGGGTATTTTCTTCTCTCGGGATAGAAAAAGATTTGGGAGGGATTTGGGGGGAGAGTAGGATGTTCGGGTACCGACACGTTAAAATAAGGAACACATCCGTAGAGTCCTTCGTCACTTCATTGTAAACGGACAGGCTACAAAGGCCCCTGTCGGAGCTTCGGTTAAATATTTTTAAGGATAGAAAGTGGTGAATTAATTTGGTTGTTTAGTTCTATGTAGCATTTTTGAAAAGTCGCCATCACATTGAAAGTCTCCCTAGGCCCATTCCGATCCATTTGACGTGCTCTACTGAATAGAAAGCCCTCTTTCCCCTTCCTCTCTTGGTCTTTGAGATAATGAAGTGAACTCCTATTTTCGGCTTTTCCAAAATTAGATTCTTTGAAAATGTAATTCTCAAAATTATTAAAATAATATCTAGCATTTTGCACACTATTTTATTATTTTTTTGAATTAATATATCATATATAATTGAAATCGAAATCAAGATGCATGCAACCAAGAGCTTATTTCAATTGGTTCTTGCTAAACGACTGCCTCCCTCCGGGCACTTGTTAAGCATACTTAATGAGGAAATTTTTTGACTTTCATTGTACTGATTGCACATAACACAAGAGAGCCGACGCATTGGAAAATAGAATTCTTAATCGGCCATTTAATAAGTGTCCTCAAGGCATCATCTGTTAATAGAATCTTTCTTAATATGTTGATTTGTTACTCCACAAGTTTAATCTCTCGTAAGTTTAACAAAACATATAGGTAAAAAATAATAATTTGAAATGCAAGTTAAAACATATAGCCTATGCAGAATATGATTACGAAAGTACCATGCAATAAATCCACCTAATTTAAAAAATTTATAAATAATGAGAAGGTTTTGATTAGTAAATGAAGTTTTGCAAATTGAAGGAGATAGTGAGTCCAGTTCTCAGTTTCGGGTGTGGACTCAACCACCTAGATTGGACCAAACCAATTTTTTTTTATTGCCAAAAGGCTAGAGAAGAGAACAAAAACAAGATTCATAAACACACTTGCACTCAGCAAGAGTGTTCCGTTCCCTGCAAGAGTTCAAAAAATCGTTCTTTCCAATCCCTTTACCAATTCCAGTTTTCAATTCCCTGCCAGGGAATAGGAAAAAAAAGAAGAAGAAAGAAATCACATCGATTCTTTAAACCACCTGAGAACCGGACCAATGGGTTCAGTTCCAGGACTAGATGGGCCGACTCTCAAATCCACAAACTGGGAACCAACCCTTCTAGTCCAATTCTCGGTTCTAGAGTGGGTCGATTCCAGGGTGGGAATCGGCCTACTCTGGAACCGATCACCCTTAATTGTTAGGTTCGACATCTTTGGTATACCTAACGACCGTGAATAGAGCAACGCGTAATTGACATAAATGGCCTCGTCCATTCATAATATATGGCATTTCATAATGCAGAGACGTTTGACTAAAATTTCACAGTAAGTGTACGACCATGCAAGAGACAAATGATGTTTAGGTAGACGTTGATTGTTGTAATTTAAATATTCTAAGAAACGAAGCTTCCAGCTGTTTTTCTTTTTTATCTTTTGAACCCAAATTCACTGTACTATTACCAAGCACGACAGGAATGACTCAAACCCTGCACGTGTTTCATAGCAACCCTAATAGGCGTTCCTGGTTTTTTCTTCTCCACCCAAAAATAGTTTCGTTTTTAGCATTTGATTAGCTGTGGACTTATAAAAAGAAGTTGACTTAAAAAAACAAGAGAAAATATGTAGAAATAATGCACCCTTTATAGAATTTATGTTTTCTTATTATAATTCGTGGGCACGGCCGTAGTTATCCGACTATTCGAAGGGAAACTAGCACGGTAGCTTGAGTTTCATTGCACAAGAATCGGACCCACAACCATTGGTTCCTAAACCGAAAACATGAGAACGTCCTCACATTATTTCAAAGTGGGTAATAGCATTTTTGTTGCTATATCCAGCAAAGAATCTTAAATATTTGGGTTAATATCACGAAAAACCCCAAACTGGTGAACTTGTGACAAATTTACCCTCCGTTAGTTTCCGTTAAATTTTACCGTTAAATTGCTGAGTTTGATGGCATGTGACAGTTGACGGGTGTATCAGTTTGAGGTTTTAGCCTTCATTTGTCACATTTGTATTAGTTTGTGGGTTTTCGTGGTATTAATCAAATTAAACGGAAACTAACGAAGAGTAAATTTATCACAAATGTACCAATTTGGAGTTTTTGGTGGTCAAAAAATTATTTTGGGGTAACTTTATCACAGGTGTAATGGTTCAGGGTTTTCGACGGTCAAAAAATTAATTTGAAGTGAATTTATCATAGGTGTATCAATTTGAAGTTTCTCATGGTATTGACCCTAAATATTTTTAGGAAAATGAGGGGGTGAATTAATTTGGTTGTTGAGTTCTCTGTAGCCCTTTTGAAAAGTCGTCATCACATTCAAAGTCTCCCTAAGCCCATTCCCATCCATTTGACGTGCTCTGCTGCATACAAAGCCCTCTTTCCCATTCCCCTCTTGGTCGTTTAGATAATGAAGTGAACTCCTATCCAATTGTTTTCGGCTTTTCCAAAATTAGATTCTTTGAAAATGTAATTCTCAAAATTATTAAAATAATTTTTAACATTTTGCGCAATCTTCATTATTTTCAATTGAGACTTGTTAAACGAGTGCCTTCCTTCGGGCACTTATTAAGCATACTCAATAAGGAAATGTTTTTACTTTCATTGTATTGATTACACATAACACTGAGGGAGCCAATGCATTGGAAAATATAATCTTTCCTTAAACGGGCATTTAATAAGTGTCCTCAGGGCATCATCCATTAATAGAATCTTTCTTAGTACGTTGATTTGTTGCTTCACAAGTTTAATCTCTCATGAGTTTAACAGAACATATAGGTAAAAATTAATAATTTGCAATGCAAGTTAAAACATATAGCCTATGCTGAATATGATTACGAATGTATCATGCAATATATTTACTTAAATTTAAAACTTTATAAACAATGAGAAAATTTTACCACCCGCCTGGGTGGCGTCGCTGGAGCGGGCGCTCTTCCTCTCGCAAAAGGTTGAGCGTTCGAATTCCGGGCGCCGCAGAGTGACTTAACCGGTGGCACGTGTGTGGTGGCTAGCACGTGTCGCCCCCAGGATTTACCCCCCAGCTGTCGGCCGTGCGGGGGTTCCCTGGGTTACCAAAAAAAAAAACAATGAGAAAATTTTGATTAGTAAATGAAATATTGCAAATTGTTGCGTGGAATTAATTTCCCCGTTACTTTTAAATTTATAAATCAGATAGAAAGGATATATAGAAAGTGCTTTTATGTGAGTCCATTTTATCTCTAGTCTATGAAGTTAATTTTCATTGAACAGAAAAATTAATAATCAAGCATGTACGAAATATGTTCAAAGGGCGACCGCCGCGAGAACATCACACTACCGATAACATTAAGCTAAACAAACGAAATTACTCTTTCGGCCCATGAAGCAATTCGGTGGCCCAAGTAGGCCCAAATTCATATTCTCAGTGACGAAGAAGCCGCAACGCTGCATAAAAAGGTATGCGCCGGTCGCGGTGCAATCCGGGAACTGGACCGGACTAGACCGGACCGAACCGGCCGGGTGGTACCCGAGGGGACCAGTCCGGTTCCCAATTCAAAAAATTTGGCACCAGGAATTACCGGTCCAGATACCGATTTCAGATAAGGAACCAAACCGATGAACCAGTCAAGATTTTTTAATTTTTTCTTTTTTTTTTATGCTGAAGCAAACCCTTATTAATAATTTTTTTTACCATTTGGGAAACTTCCACTTGAAGGGAATAGAATAAACCCCCCCAAAAAAAAGAAATCACCGGTTCTAGGGTTGGTACCAGAACCGATGATTTCTGGTCCAGTTCCAAGATTGGGTGGGTCGGTTGATCGATCTGGTCTGGTTCCGGGGTCGATCCTGGAACTAGTGATTTCCGGTCCAGTTCTAGGACTGTGTGGCCAGTTCCCGATTCCACAAGTTAGGAATCAATCCTGCCCAGTCCGCTTCCAGGTTCCAAGGTGGGAATCGATCCACCTTGAAACTGATCACCCTTAATAAAGACTCGTCCTTTTACCCACAGATCAGATTACTTTCGTCCCGCAAATCAGTCTCCGAGACTCAACGCTGCATGGCTCTTTCTGCGTGTTTGTGTTGGCGATTGTGTCCGTGTCTGTGCCATATTTCTTCACCGAGATTTGAGTTTCGCCAATGTAATTCCTTGTGCTTGTACGTCTTGTCGTGTGTTCGTCCTCATGTCGAATTGCGATGGTTGGAATTCTTAAAACGCCGTGCTGGCCGCGTTTATTGTTTTGAACGTCAAAAGTGACGTGCTTGTTGTGCTTTGGCTCGTATAGACAGTGTATTCTGGGGGAAATCTTTGTGCTGACTAGCGTATCGCACTTGTAGACTGAACTCGACCGCATCAAGCTAGATCGGTTGTGTAACCATTGGCCTTCTCCTCGCCGGAGTCGCCTCGGAGCACGTTTGCACTCTTCCACGAGGCGAACCAAATCCATGACCGTAGTGCAAAAGCTCACGTTGGACCAGGCGCCCTATAGGACGAGATTTTCCGGCTCGATCTACCGGCTATCAGTTTCTGCTCTTTTTAAATAGTGATTGCTGGTGGACGAATTAAGATATGAAGTGGATTGAATTGAAATGACCGTCCATCTTCTTCTGCAGTTGCACGAAGGTTAAGGACATAACTGAGCTTATCGCCTCCGGTCACGACAAGCTAGCCTCCGTGCCTTCTGGTGGTGGTGCTGCAGCTCCAGTGGCTGCTAATGGCGGCGGCGGTGCACGTGCTGCCCCAGCTGCTTCGGAGCCAAAGGAAGCGGAAAAGGTCGAGGTGAAAGAAGAGTCGGATGAGCCGATTCGATTTTTAGCGTTGGCAGTTGTTAGTTCAGTTGGTTGAAACCCTTGTATCGAGGGCAAGAGCAAGATCGAGGGAAAGTTTTCACGTTGGTTAGCAACACTTACGCCGCTACGCCTTTGCTTTATCGCTTTTCTATCGGTTCGTTTTCATTCTTTCGCTTTGCAGGACTAGGATTTTGGTCTCTTCGATTGGAGGAATAGCAAGGTGTCAAGCAAGGTGTTACCGACAACGTGCTTGTCTCCGCTGCCGTTCGATTTCATCGGAGCTTCTACTTCTTCCATGACTACATTTTGTTTCTTTGAGCTCGTCAGGACCGATCCAATCTCATTCTGTTCGTGTCGAACTCGGACAGCGTTACTGTCCTGATGCAAAACGTACCGTTCTTTCTGTCGCGACCGACCATGTGGAAAACGATGGTTCTCGGTGGAAAACAGATGCTTCCAAATGCGGCCTAATGCTGTTGAACAAACAAAGCAGGCATACAGAATCTGTGGATCCCAACTGCAGATTCGGGCAAATCTAGTGTTGGAAAGACGACACGGCTCGCGCGCATGTGATGGAATTACGGGCAGCGTTCGGGACTCGCGGCCATTGCACTAAAACCTCGTTCATGCTAAAGAGAAAACCAAAGCGACCTATAGTCCGCGACGCGACGGAGAAAGATGTCACGATCCCGCGCGAAACCACTCCTTTCGCCGCTGGTTTTTTGAGCACCCGTCTAATCTCTACCTGACGGGCGACGGATGGGATTTGTCGCGGAGGGTGCGGAGAAGAATCCAAGCAGAGGAATGGACGGATGGGAGGGAGGGAGGGAGGGAGGGAGGGAGGGAAGGTAAGGTGTGTCGGAGTGTTAGAAACGTGGATGGGACCGACGAGCGTCAGCAAATTCGGCGGTCGTCGAAGCGTCCAACCGAAGTTGACGGGGACGAGGGGACACATTTCGAAATGACCGGTTCCAATAGGCCTCCTTGCCGAGATCAATTATTGATGAGGATCGAGTTAGATCTTGAATGGGGGAGCCCTGGGGAAGAATTGGAAATTTTGCAATGGTGTCTTAGCTTGCTTGACTTAGAGAAGAGGAGATCGATGCCGCGCGTCTATTCGCGTGTCGGGGTGCCGAAAACGAAGAGGACGGTGTGGGGATTGCGTCGGGGACTCATTAGCCAGTGCCCCGATAGCATATTTGCTAACATAATTTATTATATCAAAAAGTTCGTGCATCCTTTTCTTCGTTCGGTTAATGTCTTGAGCTATGCAAAATATGCAGTTATAGAGGCGAGCTCGACGTAGCATTGAGCAAGTCCTTGTAAAGTCGATGCTATTTTTTTACGTGGTCCATGCCTAACGAACGCATCGGTAAAAGGCAAAAAACAAACATGGTAGATGCGAAAAGAAAGGGTGCGAATGGGCAATCAGCGTCGGCAACTCCCCAGGGCGTTGGCACAGGAGAGTTTTCAGACCTGTTATCGGAATGTTCGGTTTGAGGCAGAAACCAAACCGCCGCTCATTTTGAGTTCGATTGGTTTCCGCGCTACCTTCCACGGATTGCTATTTCTTCACACAGATCTCTGGTTCAGTCCCAAAATCACCCCTTCATGTTGAAAGAAACGATTAAACAACGACGACAAGATCACAGCCAAGCAAGGTAGGAATAAGCTCATATAAAAGCTCTGAGGTTCAGCACGAGAGAGAGAGAGAGAGAGAGATACTAGGCTTGTACTAGAACTTCTAGTTATAGCAGGAACTGCTGCTGCTGCTACAGCAGGGAAGCTTTTGTAACTTGTGAATTTTCTTTCTTTTTTGTACATGTAGCTCGTGATCAACATCAGTAATTTGAATACTGCATAGTATATGATTTCCTTATTTCAATTTCCCAGAGACAATTAGAGCTGCCATCTTTGACCAAATTCACCTCTCCCCTCTTGGTTGTTGCCTTATGCGGGGATTTTCAATTCAATGTCAGATGTCATCACTAATTTTTGACCAAAGAGTAGACCGAAAAGAGGGTTCCAAGATAAAATTTAATCATGTCATTGATGACCATGATGGCTAAGTTTTATAGTTATGCTCATCTTCCGCAGAGAAAAAGAAAAGAAAAGAAAAGAACAGAGAGTCTATACACAATCGAAGTTTGGCCTCCGGTAGAGACCTTAAAGTACAATAATGAAAGTTTGGTCACGGAACTCATAATTCTATGGTCCAGTCCAGTAATTTTCGGACCGGTTCCATATTTAGATACTAGGTTACGAGCCTCTTTGAAAAGTTATAAAGATTGTCGATATTATCATCGGTTGAAAAAAATTACGACATATGAGAATAATTACTCTCTGATAGGGGCTTTAAATTTGCAAACTCTAAAGGAAGGGTTACGATTATTGAGAAGAGTTACTTAAAATAGGAAAAAAAAAAGAGATTTAAAATAACTTCAGGTTGTTTATGATTTTTCATGAAATACGAATGTTAGATTATTCAGCCGTACGAAACTTTAAGGAAAACTACCACATACGAAGAACAGGTACCGAATTTACAAGGACGTTTAGGAAAACCGTATCGATTGACAACAACTACAAAGCGCAGCCGTCATCAATTACCAAGTGTCGGCATACTCACAGTATGTATTCTACAGTTTTAATTATCATCTACAGAAGTAAATCACACTAGTTATGATCATTCCATATAACATAAATTACAGGGTACTAACGACCCATAAAATTAAATTACCACCACTAGGTGCGACCGACTTCACGGTAATTTTAGTTAAATTACAATAAACTTAAGAAAAAAATGGCTAAAAAATCCCCCTTTTTTTTAAATTTTTTTTTTGCCTACCCTAGAAGGATGTAACGAGGGGGGGTGGACATGGAAGGTGAGAAATTGATTGGGAATGAAGTTTCTTTGATGCTTCAAAGCCACGGTAGAGTCTTTTCTACATGTCACGTTTACTCCTCCTAAGAAGAAACCTGGACATTCCCTTCTCAATCTCTTGATCAGATTTGCATCCTCTATCAATGCCCAAAAAATGCCGCATTTCCTCTTTCACCGCACTAACGCAACTTACTAGATACTTCCCCTCCGAATTGTCTTCATTTTCTTTTTTTTTCGATTTCTCGTGTTCGCTGTCTATTTGATCCCGGAACCGGACTCGAGATGAGCTCTCGTTCTTTCTTAATAATGCCGAAAGAAATCGAACCTTTTTACCGCTCAATTATGTGCTCGATAAGACATGAAAAGCACAACGTTAGGTAAGGCGGGTACGAAAGTTGATTTACGAAATGACTAGCGAAATGACGTGACGAATTCTAGATAGGAATTGAAATAAATGAACCGTGTTCAGACATCTGCAAAAATTTTGATTGTAGATTTAATAATGGCATAATTTCAAAAATCAGCCCCATTTTTCACATGACCAAAGTTGCATCCCTTCATTTTTGAAACCTACAATTTGCATCCTCGGTTTGCGACTAGGGATGCGTTTGTTTTAGTGAAAGAATTTTTCTAAAATTAGTTTTTTGAAATTTCACCTGTTTGGTTTGCTGAAAATGGTTTGCCAGTAGAAAAATATTTACGGTCGAGAAAAACATGCATTTAAAATTAGGAAAACGAATTCTCGTCTATAACTAGAGGAAATCATTTTCCCAAGCATAACAACTCTCTTAACAAAACGCCTCGTTTCTTCGTCTTCTTCGATACCCATTATTTCAAATGACATCCAAACACCCGTGAAACGATGGCCGTAACACTTTTTTCTCAACGTATCACTCCATTTTCGTTGAAAATGATTCCCACGGAAAGCATTTTACTTTATTACGAAAATTCACGCGAAACAAACAGTGCCCTACATTTCAAATTGAATCCAGCGTCCATCGTGGTTTCGTTTTCAGTATCTCGATCTTCCGAATTGCCCCTCTCACTTTTCGAAACTCGCCCACAACATGGAAAGAAGTCCTTCGAACCAACCCATTGCTCCGCCGCTTCTCCACCCCGTCTCCGACATTGCCGACGGCCGCCTTGTGGCCGCGACGGTCCCCTCAAGTCACGCCGCCGCCTCCAGCCCCTCCGACAACACCGGTCATGGGGCGCAATGCAAGGGCGGCATCCCCGGCAGCGACGGACGGAGGAGAGAGAGAGAGAGAGAGAGAGAGAGAGAGAGAGAGAGAAGGGGAGAGGGAGGAGGGGGGCGTGTGTAAATCGATCCTTTTATAGTTTGGGTCTCGACCAAAAGATGCAAAGAGATAGCCGTGAGAATTCAAAACCGAAGGGTGCAATGCAAAATCGTTCTTGACCCGGAATTAAGAAAGGTGGAACCAATCTATCTCGATTTTCTTTCTCTTCTTTTTATACACGAAATTTCTGGTACAACAACTTCATCACATCACCATGCATCATGAAAAAAAATATCTCGAATCACGTACATCACGTTCATCATGACACATGACCATCGTCCCTTTCGCCTCTATTATTGAATACTTCACGTTTCAGAAACGACATATCAACATCCTCCATCGTTCGGGTCGAACCCGCGACCCGTATCCGCCGTCGACGTCGAGCCGGTCCAAGAACGCATTTAATCTGTTTTCCCAAATTAAAAAGAGCCGCGAAAAAGCTCAAATCCGTACTTATTCGATACATTTACCTTCCGTCAATATTTCATTAGATGGTTTTTCAGCTAAAATAAGGTCGTTTTTTTTTTATTCCATTTAAGCCAAGTGGACATGACCATGTCAACACTCTTTGCTTTCTAGCGTCCATATAGACGGACTCTTTATGGTTTTTATTGATAGGAATTTTGGTGGAGAGTATATGTGCCATACGACGAGTACAAGTTTGCGATTTTTGGTGTCGCGGAAAAAAAAGATGTACAGTAAATGTGTCACAATGAGCATAATTTAGAGTTTTTTGAGCGCAACGAGGTATGGTCGGTCACGACTCCCCTAATCCACGTCCCGCGACTTGATCCGCTTGCATCCGGCCCCCCGGCAAATTATTATTTATTTTTCGGCCCCCCCCCCCCCCCCCCCTCCCCCCACTTTCGAGCCATTTTAATTGCGTTTTGAGCATATGGAATTAAATATGAATTCTCCTTTCGTAGGGGTCCTCGCTACTGTTTTTTTTATTTTTTTATTTTTTTATAGGGGCGGCCCTTTTCGTGCGGCCGAATTTTTTAAACGAAGTCAAAATCGAGCTACGTGATGGCTGGCCCATCATCAATCGGACAAAAGGGAAAATCGAAAGGATTACAAAGGTGGTTGTGTCCCTCCTTTGGATGGTGGTGGTTCCCCATGATGGCCACGTTCCTAATGATGATTAACGTGAAGGCCAAAAGGCGAGGGGAAATTCCCAATTTGCACCCCCAAATTAGACACATTTTCTCGAGAAGGCACCCCAAAATGGAAAAAAATTACCGAAACGGCCGTGAACCTATTGTAATTGTGCCAGTTCAGTCCATTCCGGCCAGCACCGACATGGACGATAGCTGTCCTACGTGGTGTGGCGGGAGCTGACGTGGACAATTTTTAATCATTTTTCGAATTTATTTATTTATTTATTTCCCTTTATTTTTCTTTTCTATTCTCTCTCTCTCTTTTTTTTTTTCTTCCCTTCATTTTCAACCTCTAGTCGGTTGCCGGAACTCGGCGACCGATTAGAGGCGAAAGGGCGAGGCTTGCCCACTCCCCCTCGTAATGACATTCATCTCGAACGACCTTCAGATTGGACCACCACGTTCTAGATAAAACCCAAACCTCATTGTCGATAGACCCGTCAAATGGATGGATCGGATCGGATCGAAAAATGGTCCGACCCAAATAGATCGATTTAACTCGTTTTTGACATACGTATGTGCAATGGAAATCTAGTTACCCATACCCGAACCATATTACTAAAACACTTTCTCATTTAACTCAATTTAAGAAAACTCATACCCAAATTGAGGTAAAAGTATGGAGTGAATTAACGCGAGATCGAGTAAGGGTAAGAGAGAATGGAGAGAGAGTCAAAGAATGGGTTGGGTACGAGTAAGTTGTAAACCTATTTTTGATCCATTTAACACTCATATTATATTTAAACCCATTTTGACCCATTTACTGAATATAACTAGCCCATATAATAACTCAGTCCATCATATATATGATTTAAGAAATGAGTTTATGACACATTTTGCCAAGACTAATTGCTAGCAACGCAAAAGTCCTCCAAGTACCACATAATGGCCGCCGCGTGCTCGTTTGATACCATTAATGGGGGCGCATTTTCGGCGCTTCTAATCGGGAGCGGCAAGGCGTGTGGGGGGGGGCCATTCGGAACACGGCAGTCCAATCAAGAGGTCGGTCGAGATGAACGCCGCTCTCTCTCGGGCTCTTTCGAGGGAACGCGTCCGGCCCGAAATGCATTTCGGAATTTTTCCCAAAAAAAAAAGGCAACAAGCATTATAGTCAGTCACCAGTAACTTTTTTTTTTTTCCCATTTTCATTTTTTTTTGGGGGGGTCCCAAAGTCACCGGAATGAACGGTGGTTAAAGGGTAAATTGAATTTTTTCTTCTAATACAATCAACATTCAATGATGCAGCTGAGGATCAGTTGGGTTTGGTAAAATCTATCATGATGACAGCAATGCTTTGTTTGTGTTCCCTTCCTTCTCCGATTCTGACTTTTTCGTACCAACAAGTTAAGTGAGGCCCAACGTGTTTTCCATGGACACTGTGTTGCAGCTGGTAAATCAATGCATTTTCATGACAATTTTTTTCTGCTCAATGGAAAGTTTTCCTTAGTGTATTGATTATTGATTCATTTTATTCTTCCGCGAGTTAAAAAAAAAAAAGGCAAGTTTATAGCTCGGTTTTTATCCTTCGTAGGAGTGTTGTTGTTGATCTCGAAAATTAAGATGAATCTATATCTTGTTCACGTGTTATGGTCTAGAAGCATTTTGATGATCGATCTGGTTTCGATATAGAGATCGATCTTGCGTTGCACAACTTATTCGCTGTTGATTCTTGTTGTGCTTATTTAGGATCCGCCATAATTGAGAACTAAGATATATCGAGTGGGTTATATATATAATGGGTTACATGTGCTTATTTAGGGTCGCCGAGGCCTTGGCGATGGCCGGTGAGGGTCGCTCGGCGGCCAAAAATTCAACAAAAAAAAACTGAAAAAGAAAGGAACAAAATAAGAATATATATATTTTTAAAAATGACAAAATTATTCACGTCATCATCGGTTATGTCACGTAGGATAACCCGCACGTAAGTATTTCTCGGCCAAAATTGGTCAGGATAACTCTATTGGCAAGTCGTCAAAAAGTTCAAGACTAAATTGGCAAAATCGAAATGCTTAAGAGCAAATTGGCCGGCGTACATTAGACTTGGGATTTTTTTTTGGACAATTATCCCATTCTTCAAAACACAGCTCAATTATCTTCACGTCGAACCCTCTTTTAGGTGAGTGTAAACACATCCATACAATAGGTATCACATGCCGCGCTTATTAAACTTAAGCCCGCAATTTCTTATTTGGTATTTCTATAATTTAAGTTGTTACGTAGCGATGCAAAGTCTTACCTACTTTGAGGTGATCTAGGGCGGTGCCCACCCCACATTTACCAAAAAAAAATATATAACTCTCGATCATCCCCGTGCTTTTTCGTCGGATTCCATGCCATGTGCCCATCAATACAAAGTACGATAATCACCTGCGATTCTTTGGCACGTCGGTTGCGATACGTCGCTCCCATCGCATGCCAATAATAGCAGTAAAATTCCCACATGCAATCCACGTCGCGATCCATAGTAGACCAACAAGGCGGGGAAGAAGAACCGAAGCGACCGATCACATCACAGCCCACTCTGCTCCCGAAACTTCTCGCCTATTCCAAAAGTAAGAAATGTATTCGAATTTGTTTGTGTAATCGTAGCACCTAACCTAACAACGCCAATTGCAAAGCGCGAAAAACGGAGGGCCAACTAGCTAGGGTGGCTATATTAGCCCCCGAGCGTTGTCGCTAATTGTGTTCCCTCGATTTGTACACATTACAATAATTAAGCAATAATGGCGGGATTTGACCGATAATTATGAGGAGCTCCCATCATCCATCGGTCAATTACAAGCGGGATTCTGATGGTAATTGGTAACGACTGGTGAAAAGATGCTTCTCCATCCATCCCCATTCTTTTTTTTTATTTTTTAATTACCTCCCAAGCCCCCAGGTTCTGCAGGCAAAAAGAAAAGAACCGAATCTTCTGCTGCTTGCTGCTGCCTAAAATATTTCCATCGGTCTTATCACCAAAACAAAAAAAAAATTTAAAAAAAATAATCATGCGTTTTTCCAAATATAAATTTACTTGAAAAAGGATTCATCTCCATCTCCTCATGTCGTGTCGACACTGTGCAACGCGAGATCCGAAATGCTTCCTAATTTCATTAAAATAATAAAGTAATGGCAGATATAGATAATGGTCATGAGGAACCCGAGGCAAATTAAAAAGAAAAAGGAATACTTTTCACCAAATTCAATTTTCGTGCCCCCCCCCCACCACCACCACAAAAAAAAGAAGAGAAAAGAAAAACCCAAGAACATTTCTCTTGCAGCTCGCTTGAAAACAATTTAAAAGTATTGAAAATTTTTCAGTTCGATTTACACGCTTTTATTTCCGAAGGAGCATAGGCTAGAGCGAGAAGTCCTCGGCGGGTACATTTTCCCGAACCGAATTAAATGTCGAGCTCGTTCCGATAAAAGGAAATGGCGACACCGCGGTCCCGCGAAATGCTAGCATTTACGCATAAGCTATATTAGCTATAACGCCGTGTCGGCAAAAAAGAAAAAGAAAAGGAGAGAAGAATAGAAAAACCACACGGTTTTGAAAATTACACGCAGCTAGCTCTTCGAAAGTGCCGTGGGCGAAATTCTCTTCGAGTGCCTCGTAAGAAAACACTGCGCCCCGCTCCCGTAACCGAAGCTATCGAAAAAGTAAATCACACCAAGAAGACGAGAAAAAAAAGAAAAAGAAAAGCTCGACGAACTATTCTACTCAGCAACGAAAATGGATCTGTGACAGCCGAAATTTCGAAAATGGGAGTTGTTGTTTGATGGTCGCTCTCAACCTCATCGTGCCCCGCAGCTTCCCCCATCCCCCAAAGAAAAAAGAAAAACAGTTTCAAAAAAATCGAACGAGGAGACGGAAAAATAAAAATAAAAATAAGCACCGAAAGATACGAGGGGGGGGGGGGGGGCGTGCCTCGAAATGAAAAATTAAAAAGTGTAAAAAAAGAAAAGAAAAGAAGAAGAAGAGAGGGAGGGAGCACGCCTATTTCTTTTTTGAAAGTTTGTGCTCTCCCCATCTCCCTTCGTCTCCTATTTTAAATTTTATATTTCATATTTATATTTGTTTGATATAGATAGACACTTTAAAATTTCATTTTCAGTCAGGTGCCGTATTCATTGTCGCTCTCTCTCTCGCTCTCGGTCTCTCCCCAACCCAACCCACGCCCCATTAATTCAAAAACTTCTCTCCTCCTCTTCTGCCAGTTCTTCTGACCTCTTTTAGAGAGAGAGAGAGAGAGATTGAGACTGAGATTGAGATTTGATGAGAGAGAAGGGAGAAGGGGAAGGGGGGGGGGGTGGGGTGGGGTGGGGGTCCCACAGGAAGGGCAGACAGGGTGGGCCCCCACCATCTTCAAAATAATCAGAGCCCCCCCCCCCCATCCCCCCAGTCATGGCAAACCAAAAAAAAAAATAAAAAGAAAGGAAAGAAAGAAATAAGAGGAGAGAGAGAGAGAGAGAGAGAGACAGACAGACAGACACACCCACCACCACTCTCTCCTCCACTCCACCGTCTCTCCCTCTCTCCTTCCTTCTTCGCAAACCCCCCCTCCCTCCCTCCCCTTCCCTCCTGTCGTCCGCCCGCCTAGGGTTTTTCCCGGCTCCCGAATCTCGCTCCCCTCCCTCCTCGGCTGCTGCCCCGCGGCAATGCCGCCCTCCTCCTCCTCCTCCTACTCCGCCGGCGGCGGCGGCGGCTCCTCCCCCCGGCGCGGCCTCGATCGGATCTCGGCGCTCCCGGTGCTGTGCTGCTCGGCGGTGCCCCTTCTCTGATTCGGAGCTCACGGTACGGCCCTCGCAAGCCCCCGGTTTCGCCTCCCTCCCTCCCTCCCTCGCAGATTTGCTCCAGCTCCCGCTTCTTCTTCTTCTTCTTCTTCTTGTCACCTACTGGCTCTGCCGTGGTTGAGCTGATCCTGCTACGCGGAGTCCGTGCTGGAAACCCGCGCCTCGATTGCTTTCGCCGTCCGTTTCCTCCTTCATTTTTTTTTTAGGTAATCGCGTTCGGATGTGTGTCCTGTGGCTCGATCTTCGACTCGGCACCAGCGACAGCGAGTCGCGCCTTCCTGGTTTTTCGTCTTTTTCTTTTCTCTCGCCGTCGCGGAATTTCTCGTGGGAGTTTTTTTTTCCGGCTTCGCTTTTGAAGCTGGATTTGACGGCTCTCTCCTGCTTCTGCGATACAGTAGAGTCTACGGTTGAATTTCATGCGGTAAAATCACGAATCTTTCCTCATAGGACGAGTGGTATGGTGCCGTCACTTCTTCGATGCGGAAGAAGTTTTATGCTGATTCTTGACCGAACAATGGGAGCTCATTACCACCGTGTTGCTTGCAAAATCGAACTATTGAAAAAAGAAAAAAGAGAGGCAGATTTGTTAAATTTCAAGCGGTACAAAGTCCAAACGGGCTCCATTGTTCTTGATTACCCCTTTTGCTTCAAATGGTTATGGGTTGGGCGATTTCAATTGGTTTTTGCCTATTTCTTTTTTTCGACGTTGGTTGTCTCATTTTCGGGATTGTGGGTTGCAGGGGTTCGAAATCTTGAAGAGGAAAAGAAGGCCGTAAAACAATTTCTGACGTTTCTTGTGTGAAAAGATCTGCGTTTCAAGGGAAACTTCATCAGAAAGACTGCCAAAGTTGTTCGCGATTGGTCCCCTTGTTCTACTGAGAGGGATTCAGTTCCATAGTATCCTTTGAGATGGGTTCGCTTTCCAGAACTTGCGAAATTTCTGAGGTAATGGATGAGCCGACTTCTGTTCGGCATTCTAGAGGAACTTCTGGGTTTAGTTTGGACGATAAAGATGGAAAACTGGCCGTGCTCCGACTAGGATCCAGGGATTCTCTAGAAGATGATATTAATCAGCTCTTTGAATCGTTTAATCTTAGAAGTTCCTCGCGGTGTATGAGTCCTGCAAACCAGCTAGGCTCGAGTCCTCTTAGAAAGAATGCTTTGAAAAAGCCCATCACGGTAGGAGTGCCTCGGTCGCCTGGATTTGGTCATTCCGAGCCCGTGTCAATAAAGCAAGCTTTGAGAGATGTTTGTTTGTCCAAGGCATCAGAAATGGCCGCCATGAAACGATTGTCAAAGCGTCCATCTACTTCAGGAGTCTCCGAGGCTGGAAGGATTAAGACATTATACGATACCAAAATTGTCGAAGTCAGTGATTCAGGACCTTCCTCACAGGAAAGGAAGGGGAGCATGGTGGAAATATCTTTGGTGCCTGAAGAGGGCAGCTCAAGCTATTCTGGAAAGAAGGTGTCTCAGCAAGTTTGGATACCCGAAACATCAAATCGCAATGCTCAATCTTCACTCCAACATGTGGTTGGAGTAATTCCTCATGGCATTCGCAGTACGGATCCTATAGTAAGTAAAAACGAGGTAGTTTCCGGAAAAAAGAGAATTGAAAATCAATCTCGATTTGCTGGATCCGTGGATACATATAGTCATTCGACATCGTCTTGTTTCACAAGCTCTTCAAAGGACGTAACCGGGGATGTTCAACTGCCCACGTTAAAATCGTCCAATCAGACACCTCGTTCTCCTCAATTAATAGCTCCAACATTGCCCAAAGGTACTGCTAGTATTCTAATGCAAAGGGATACCGTCTGTAGGTCGAATAAGGTTGGAACTGAAATATTGAAGGTGGAGACGTCCCCTGAGGAGGAGTGCACACAGGAATCAACATCTTCTCAATATTCTCCTGCTGCAGGGGGTCAAAATTTTGAGCCACAGGATGATGTCGCCATCTCAGCCAAAGCAGGTAACAAAGCTTCACCATCGAAACCGGGACGTAAAGGAAGAGTTCAGATTTCGCCTTCATCATCTGGTTCAGTTAATGTTAAGAGAGTTGGCAGATTGGGTAGGAGCACACCTCGCGCTGGCAAAACTGTCATCAAAAGTAAAAGTGTTGCCAAAAGGAAGTCGAAGTTGGGTAGTTCTGCTGTTGGCAACACCGAAACACAGGCCGAAGCCAGCAAACGCACAGTTACCAGTACAGATCACCTAATTTGTCAGAGATGTCAGTGTTCTTTGGTGGGTTCAAATAATGAGTCTAATCAAACTCATGCATCCGCCGAGGGCCCCAATTCAAGATCCGGAGCAAATATAACGAACATTGAACCGGGTTTGAGCAGGCCAGAATTCATTCCTAGCATTCCCAATGGCAGCAAAAAAGATGTAGTAAAAGCAAAAGTGAACCTGAAGCTGAGAGATAAGGGCGAGTTCTCTCAAAGTTCGAAAAGCAGCATAGGTGACTTTAGTAGCAGTACCACAAGCATGAGTGACGAGAGCAATCTCAGCAGGTCTAGTTGCAGCAACAGGCCTCACATGTCAAAGGACGTCAGATGGGAAGCCATCCGTCATGTGCGTAGACAACATGGAGCCTTGGGGTTGAAGCATTTCAATCTTTTAAAGAAGCTCGGTTGTGGAGACATTGGCACTGTTTATCTGGCAGAATTAATTGGTACAAATTGCTTGTTTGCCATAAAGGTGATGGATAATGAGTTTCTGGCGAGAAGGAAAAAAATGCCAAGGGCACAAACAGAGAGAGAAATATTGAGAATCCTGGATCATCCATTTCTTCCAACTTTGTACACTCAATTCACATCAGACAATTTATCGTGTCTAGTTATGGAGTATTGTCCAGGTGGAGATTTGCATGTCCTTAGGCAAAAACAGCCAGGAAGGCATTTTCTTGAACCAGCAGCTAGGTGGGTATTTCTTGAAAGTTCATGCATTATATCATTTATGATTACTCTAGCAATTTACTTCACTGGAATGTTTCCCTACTCTTTGTCTATAAATAGCACACACTGTTAATTTTTCTATATATCCTAAAGTGTACATGCATGAGATTTACTTACTTCAAGTTGTGACTGATCTTCCGTGTCTTCGAATAGCTATATATATTTGCTAGTTTTATTTACAATAGTCTGTCTAGATGACTACCGCCTTCCTTTCAATTGAGTCAAATCCTAAATAGGATGTACCTGTCTTAATTTTCTTACTAATATGCATTGTGATGGCCAGTGTCTGGATCTTGGTCTTCGTCTATGAATTCAACCGCGCTACCATTGATTTGATGCCTAGTGGTCATTTCCTTTCTTTATATCTTCAGTAAATTGGTTTCCTACCTGCATATCTAACTCCAGATAAAGTTGACTCCTTATCGAGCTTTGTATTCCTGTTTTATGCCATGTCACTTTTGAAGAGGTTTAAATTCCACGATTATGGTTTACCTATCTATGGTAGCTGCATCATTAGCTACCATTTCTTTCCCCCTCGAATTGATTTTGTGAGGCAAGGTTGTCCATCCCTTTGATAAAGATAAGCATTGGATAGGATGCATACACCACATTATTCTTATATTTTGCTTAGTTATTGAGCATGTGCTTCTGTCTTTTCTGGGATTTGCAGGTTCTACGTCGCTGAAGTCCTTTTAGCCTTGGAGTATCTGCACATGCTTGGAATTGTGTACCGTGACTTGAAACCAGAAAATATTCTTGTCCGTGAAGATGGCCATATTATGCTTACAGATTTCGACTTGTCTCTTAGATGCACTGTCAGTCCAACTCTCCTTGAATCATCTTCCATTGCTGAACCTGCCAAGGTTTCTGGTCCATGTACAGAGTCGAGTTGCATCGAGCCTTTCTGTGTGGAGCCAGCTTGTCGAGTTCCTTGCTTCAGCCCAAGGATCTCACCTGCTTCAGCTAAGACACGGAAGGCAAAAGCTGATATTGGAACCCATGTTAGATCATTGCCACAGCTTGTGGCTGAGCCTACTGACGCGAGATCCAATTCTTTTGTCGGGACCCACGAATACTTGGCCCCGGAGATCATCAAGGGGGAGGGTCATGGAGCTGCAGTGGATTGGTGGACGTTTGGAATTTTTCTCTATGAGCTTCTCTATGGTAAAACACCCTTTAAAGGTCCGGGGAATGAAGAAACCCTAGCGAACGTGGTGTTACAGAGCCTCAAGTTCCCGGAATGCCCATTTGTGAGCTTCCAAGCTCAAGACCTCATAAAGGGATTGCTGGTAAAGGAGCCCGAGAATCGTTTGGGATCAGAGAAGGGGGCTGCGGAAATTAAGCAGCATCCCTTTTTCCAGGGCTTGAATTGGGCTCTAATACGTTGCGCCGTTCCACCAGAATTACCAGAGTCATTTGAATATGGAGTTAAATATATGGGGGCTCAGGAGATGAAGAGCAACTACCTAGATTGTAAAGCTACGGCAGAGCATTTGGAGTTCGAGTTGTTTTAGTGGTAAAAACTCTGGTCCGGGTGAGGCTAGTGGAGTTCCGTTTGAACTTCCTACTCCCGAAAGCTCGAGTTCGGGTCTTGTAACTTGTGCGTAGCTCACGATGTAAATTCGGTCGCAGATGTTGGAATGATATAAAGCTTAAAGCACGGAATATCAGAGGAGAGTTTAGTCGATAATTGCTCTTATTGATCATTATTGATCATCTGCTGTAAAATTTTTGAGGAAGCAGCTTTCCTCCCCTCTTGGTGGTTGGGGGGGGAGGGGGGGTTGTTTTGCGCTTACAGTTTGCTTCTGTCTTATGGCTTTTCTCCCCCTGGACTCCATCTAATGGCTTATCATCAAAGCTTTTGGTCATTTGGAAATGCAGAGACAAGCAGAGTTCAACACACGACAGGGAATAGAAAAGTTCAAAATAGGCACAAGCCCATGCTGGAGTTTCCTTTGGTCCTACTCCATCTTTGTTCAGTGGACATTGCTGGAGTTGCACAAATCTTTCTTCTAGCTGTCATCTTCTTCTTGCCGACTGCCCATCAATCGGTGCACCGGTTGCTTTCTCCACAAGCATGCATGAACTTCATACCAAGTCATTATCACTGTCCAAGCACAGTTCATCCCTTGGACTCATAGCTTGCGGTCTGGTTTGCCTTATCTTTCTTGTAAATCCACAAATCCTGAAGCTATCGTCTTCTCCGATCAGCCCTCTACAGCTCCGGGGTTTCTATCGAGAGTGTCCAGATCGCATTGCCTTTTGCTTTTTCCTGCTAATGACATTACTCTTGCTCGAAATTCCGATTGCACTGCTGCAATCATGAAGAAGTAGACGAAATGTGTAACTTAATTAATGTTTTTCCGGTGCAATCTAGGCTGTTTGGACTGGCCATTTCCGGACCCTCGAGACTTCATGTAAGCAGCATTCGTATGCAAAAATGGGTAGTTACCGTGTCAAAAGTCTTCCCTTCCCTGGGGCTAAGGTGCATTGCTATAATTCAAATCTTAAACCGTATTAGGAGTTGCCACCAAATATCCCATAGGTCGACGGGGAAACCTAAAATTCTGGGCGTTAGGGGAGAGTCAACGAATCGAGATCAAATGGTCTATCGGAACTAAAAATCTAGGTTCGGGAATTCGGTTATGCGTAAAGAAGGGTTGAAACTCCCATGTTGCCTTTTCGATATCACGTTTCTTACTTAAGTTTCATCCTGCGATATTGCGAGATTTCCTAATTTTATCGTCCATATGGTTTTTCTTATAGGTTGTGAAAACTGAAAACTTCACCGCCCGCCCTCAAGTGAAATTGCTACATCATGCGGCGGACTGTGCGATCAACATCTTTTCAAAAATATGCAATGCACACATGCAGCCAAATTCAAACAAACAATGGACGAATCCAATCCATATCAACCAAGCATTTGAGCAACGGGCATGAATCCAAATGTCGAAAAGCACACGAGGCAGCCAGCACAAGCAGTCAATACACCTAATGTATGACGAACCATATGATATCTAGAATGCAAATAGTGGGGACGAATCCAGTTCGTGAGTTTAAATCAAAACCAAGAAGGACATAACAGCTTGCAAATCGGTATAGTCGATCGGCATTTCATTCAAACCAGCCTTCATATCAACGAATTATTCAATCATTAGTTCGAATTTGATCAACGGTTTATTTGATCTAACGAGTAGTTTCAATTCAATAATTCAAATCAGTGTGACCGACATTCAATGTACTACCAAACCACGCATGCTTATTTCAACCGATATGCTATATCAATCCGCGTTAAACACAAATTTGAATGATTTTTCACATGAGAATTCAATCGGCATGTAAAGACATTCAAAGCAACGAGCACACAATTCACATATAAGATTTTGATGAAGTGATTTTGAAATAAGGTAACTGGTTTAATCAAATTGGATTAGAATTTTGTTCTTTCCACCTTGTTGGGAGCATGTAGCAAAAGCCCAATACCTTCATCTGAAGAGTTCGCCAAGGGAATCCGAGCCCATCAATATATTCAGTTGGACCACCTTAACTCGAAAGCTTAATCTTATGTGTTGTGGGCCAACTAGGATAATATTAATTGCTCCACATTCCACCAATTCTCCTATATGAGATTTTCTAACACAGCTCAAACGTATATCTCAACACACCTATACATATTGAAATAGCCACATACATGTGGCTTGTCGCAACGCTTGAGCAGGCGCCACGTGAAGTCATGTTGATTTTTTGTTTTTGAAAAATGACAATGATATATATCTTAAGTTTTGATCTAACTCTTTCATCTGACATCTAATCGACTTGATTCTTGCGCTCACAGTGGCAAGCTTGCGACCCGAACTTTCCAAAAAAGCAGTCCAATTTCTTGAAATGTCTCGGGATCTCGAATTTATGTGAAACGGGCCGATGGATGGTTGAGATAAAAAGTCATGCTATCTTCTTCGAGAAAATTCCGATTGAAGTAATTCTCGAGGTATTGGAAACTTGCATGACCTCATCAATCGATCAATGAAAGTCCATCAAGATTGGACAACTCTTGTTAAAAGCCGTGATATCCAGCGATCCAATTGAGGCAAACTAGGTATTGTTGGAAAGCACTAGCAGAGCACGACTCAATGGTATCCCTCAATCGTAATTGTAATTATCTCGATTTTCGATCGAAGTTCGATGAAACTTTGGTACCAAATTGGGTGTCTACATAGAGCTAAATCAATTACATTGGGGCCACACACGATATTTATGGCCTAATACCCTAAAAAATCTTTAACTTAAGTTGTAGTCCCAATTTTATCTTAAACTTTTTTTACTTCATAAAAACCCCAAACTTTTGGTTCACTCCCAATTCTACCATAAACTTTTTATTTTGTCTTACAAAATACAACCAACTTTAAGTCCACTCCCAATTCCGCCATGAACTTTTTTTGTCTGATAAAAATACCATCAACTTTTACCTGAATCCCATATTTGCCCCCGTTAATCCTCTATCCAAAATTGCCCTTAGTGATGTGGCATTTCCACATCATTACCCTACTTTTTTTCCCAAGTTTCATAGACAAGAAAATGTCTTTTAGAGATAAATTTCCATGTCAGCTCAAATGACGTCTTATTGGATCTGAAATTTGGGTAAAAACTAGAGTAATTAGGGTTGGCTTTCTTCAATTGCTTGTACTCTTGAGAGAGTTTTTCTTTCATCTCTTTCGGAGAATTTCGATTTTGTGCTTAGTCTTCAATTTCTAGTACTCGAGAGTCTTCCAACTCTCATTATCATAGGTCACTCTGGGGCACTCGAACATCTCTCACTTGAAAGTTTTCTATCTCTCAGTTGTCAAGAGAAATTTTGGAAGAAGGGTTTGTTGGCGTAGATTTGGGACTCAAGCAAAAGTTTGTGATTTTTTATGAAGCAAAAAAAGTTTAGGGTAGAATTGAGACTATACCGAAAGTTAGGGGGTTTTTTATAAGATAAAAAAAAAGTTTATGGTAGAATTGAGACTAGACTTAAAGTTGGGGTTTTTTTAGGGTATCAGGCCCAATATTTGTTGCTATACGGAAGGGATGAGTTCACTGTCAGGATCTTTTCTTGCAATGCAAACACACCTAGTACCTAAAAAACCTCCAATTTTAAGTTCCCTAATTTTTTTTGTGTCATAAAAAATCTCTAACTTTAGGTACAGTCTCAATGCTACCCTAAACTTTTTTCTCTCATAAAAAACGCCCCAAATATAGGTCCAATCCTAATTCTACCATAAACTTTTTTTTTGTTTTGTAAAAAACCACCAGCTTTTTACTTTAGTCCTAAATCTGCTCTATTAATTCTTTGTTCAAAATTTCTCTTGACAACCAAGAGATGAAAGTTTGACCAAAACAAATATCCAAGAGATGGAAAACTTCCGAGTGAGAGCTGTTCGAGTGTCCCCAGCCGAGTGTCTTGAGCGTGAGCTATTCGACAATGAGAGATGGAAGATTCTGAGCACAAGAAATTGAAGATTGAGTGCAAAATCGAAATTCTCCGAAAGAGATGAAAAGAAGACTCTTTTAAGAGTAAGAGCAATTGAAAAAAGCCAACCCTAGTTGCTCTAGTGTTGACCCAAATTTCAAATCCAATAAGACATCGTTTGAGCTGACATGGAAATTCGTCTCTAAAAGACATTTTCTTGTCTATGAAACTTGGGGAAAAACTAGAGTCATGACATGGAAATGCCACGTCACTAAGGGCGATTTTGGATGGAGAAGTAACGGGGGCAAATATGAGACTGAAGTAAAATTTTGTTGTTCTTTATAAGATAAAAAAAAAAAGTTTAGGGTAGAGTTGTGATTGAACCAAAAGCTGTGGGTTTTTTATGAGACGAAAAAAAGTTCGATACCCACCCATGGGTAGCTCAGTTGGTTAGGGCGTACTTGGGATTGTGTAGTTAGGCGCACTGGTCCTAGGTTCGATTCCCCAGCTGAGCACTTGTGATTTAAGTGGGGGGCCATGGCGGTGGGTTGCTGTGCTAGTCTCCCCCGAGGAATAGTCGAGGTGCGCGCAAGCTGGCCCGGACACCTCGGTTACCAAAAAAAAAAAGTTCGATAAAATTGATACTCGAGTTAAAGTTAGGGATTTTTTAGGGTAATAAGCCAAAAAAAGCTGCTACTATTTTGTTCTTCACAAGTATTGTCTAAAAGTCTGTTAAGGCTCCGTTTGTTTCGTGGAAAATGAATGCTTTGAAAAATAATTTTCTAAAAAATGACCGCTTATATCTCATGCAAAAATTAATGAATGAAACATAGTTACATCGTCCACGAAAATGTTTAGACATAAATTGCTATTGATAATGAAAATATTTTTCACCGGCTAATTATTTCAAGCGACGACAAGCAATCAATGTTTAGGAAAATGTTTTGCAGATCGTTTATTTTTCGCGAAACAATCTGAGCTTAAAAACAACATATAAAACATACCAAAAAAAAAAAATTGCAAATTCCGCACGTGCGCGAGGGCCGCTGTTTTTCTAAACCCGGAGCGGAGAGATAAGTTCAAATAGGAGAAAACTCAAACCGTGTGAGGGTCCCCTTCGACGCTTCGTCGCCTCCCTTCTTTCTCCAGTAAAAGCCAAGCAGCACTTCTCTTCTCTCTCTCTCTCCTTCTCCTTCTTCACCGGTCGCGAATCTCCTTCCGGCGGCGAATCTCTCTCTTAACGAGGTAACCCCCCCTCTCTCTCTCTCTCTCTCTCTCTCTAGCGGCCGGTGTGCCTTGCTCGCCGCCGACGAGCTCTCGCCGGGAATTTCGCTTCTCGGTTTGCTCTTTAGATGGGGTTCCGATCTGCTCGTTCATGCGTCTTACGTCCCTTTTTCCCACCTCGATCCTGGGTGGAAGTCGTCCTCCTGCGACCATCTCTAGGGTTTGGTGTTTTTTTTTGCCCCTTTTGTTGCGTGTGGTTTGGGTCTTGTATGCAGCCCCCCCCACCCCGCACAGAAAATTAGGTTATGTAACCTCGATTCGTCGCATGGCCCAGTTTCTAAGTAGCGATCGACGTGCTAATGCTGCTGATGTCTTGATTCTCTGTGTTGAGAGCGTTCCGTATCCGGGCTGTGTTGGTTGTTTTGTCTTTGGCGTGGCGCTCTCTCTCTCTTCGCGGTCCTTTAGCGCGGGCGGGATCTTTCGGAGGGCTGCTTGGCCCATGTGGGTAGTGTAAATTTGGGTTGAAGCGCCGACGACGGAGAATTCTCCGCTGTTCCTTTCGCCGGGCTCCGCGTGTTCTCGTGTATCGCTCGCGAGGTGCTTTAGCCAGTTAAAATTCGTAGAGATTTCTAGTTTAATCGGCAAGAGCAATATTGGTTTCAATAGTTGATGGAACCACCGTGATATTAGTAAAGTAAAGGACGACCCTATCTATGTCAAAGATGTGTTTTGCCAGTTCAAAGGTCACAAGGCGCAGATGGTGAGCAGTTTTAACGGCTATCATCATTCGAGCTCCATTTTTTACTGGATCATGTGCTTTTAGGTGCTTTGGCCATGAAAGGAGGCACGCCATGTTACTTACAGTTTGGAATAATATAAATTCTGCTAGAGCAGGATTACAATGGAAATCACTGTGAACACATCCACTTTATCTATCAGCTCATTCTTCGTGCTGCAATCATTGTCCCTGCTGTTTTCTCCAATGCTACAGTATGAATGCTTTCAGAAAATCATTCCCCAGAAGACAATTGATATCAGTGTTTTGGAACTATTCGTGTTTCAGTACAGTTTTGAGGAAATTGTTAGTTTTTAAGACGACACCTCTTCTGCTGTGTCATCGCATTAACACCAACACCTCTCTCTCTCCCTCTCTGTCTCTCTCTCATGCACAGAACTCAAATATGAGATTTAAAATGTTGGGATTGCTTTGAACTTGATTATTGTTGATTGTGATGTTGCTCCTACGATCTTCTCATTCAGTACATGGTGGAAAGAATGTGGAAATTAGTTCAGTTTTTCCTACATAGAGGACTGATATGTGGAGGTTCCTGGGAACTTTGCGTTAGTCGATCCAGAGGTGACACAGAAGGAAGTTGAGAGGATGAATCCACTGATCATTTACTCTTGCATTTGATGCAGGTGTAAGTATGCCCAAGGTGAAGACCAACCGTGTCAAATACCCAGAAGGATGGGAACTGATAGAACCTACACTTCGTGAATTACAATCAAAGATGAGAGAAGGTTTGTTGTTCTTTGTTCTACTTGCTCGCCTTTCTGTTACTTATAAGAGTGTTGGTGATTATAAGTTGTGACAGAATGTTGATATCTTCTGCAATTTAACTTATTTGATCTTGTGATCTTCGTTTCTTCTTTGATGGTAGTCTTAAATGGTTTCTCGTGAAGTTGACATCTTTATGCTGATTTATGTGTTATGGCAGCTGAGAATGACCCTCATGATGGAAAGAGAAAATGTGAGGCTTTGTGGCCTATTTTCAAGATTGCTCATCAGAAAAGCCGATATATATACGATCTGTATTATCGGAGGAAAGAAATCTCAAAAGAGTTGTATGATTTCTGCTTGGACCAAGGTTATGCGGATAAAAACCTGATTGCTAAATGGAAGAAGGTTGGTCTTGCTTCATCCCATGCCAATGTTGCTGGTGTTTTCTGCTCGCGATTGTTTGGTTTGAATTGTGTAGTCATTTGTTGAACATTCTCTTTATTGAGTCTTTTGTTGCATGCATTCATGATTGTCAAGGACCTGATTTATATGTTTATAAACTGATGACAGCTTAGCCTATGAATCTGCTAATGATAAATTAATAATAATAGGCGATGAGTTTGTGATGTGCCTTGAGATGATTTGATTGGGAAAATATTGTTATGAAAGAAAAAGGTGAATGCGAGATAGAAGGAAATTTCAACTAAATATCAAAACTTTTTTTTTCGATCTTTCTTTCCTGTCTTGCTCTCTTTGGCAAGCTTGATTTCTGCTTATTTGGGAAATGTGTCAATGGTATTCCATGGTGAAGGAAGCATTCTGGATTTAAACATTTTCCCAGCTCATGAAACTGTTGTTTTTAACAGAAAAATATGCCATCCTCTTCTCTTTCCCACATGATGTGCATTATTCTCATGTCAATCACTTGATTTTCTGTGTTTCAACTTTTAATTTCATGTCCTTTATTTGCTGTGCAGCCTGGTTATGAGCGGCTCTGCTGCTTACGGTGCATCCAGCCTCGGGACCACAATTTCGCTACCACATGCGTGTGTCGAGTGCCCAAGCATTTGAGGGAGGAGAAGGTGATAGAGTGCGTCCATTGCGGTTGCAGGGGTTGTGCGAGTGGAGATTGATCACTCACCTCCAATGTGCGCAATAAATATCTACTTTGTTTCTGCATGCTCTTGGGGGACACGCTAGGAGTCATTAGGTTCTCCAGAGTTTTATGTTTATTTCCGGGAAACTCTCCGGTGGATGGAGTGTTGTATGCTTAGCATTTGACTGGGAAGACCAATCGACCGACCCGAGACAAACTCAGTTGACTTTATATTGCTTATCTACTCACTCCTTCCAATTCGCGGAATATTAAAACAATGAAATCCATATTGTAATCTTGCTCATGGTTGGTTCATTTTGTTCATTGATTCCGGTTAGGAAGGGTAATTTAACTTCTTTTAAGGCCACAACTTGGGAAGTCAGCTCAGATTGTCTCAGGCCCAGGAGTGAGTACCTATGAAATTTTTAGCATTTGTTTTGGGCTTATATTTTCCTTCATCTTTGGTTGAAAGAATTTTTTTATTAAATTACCCCTGAGTGATGGGCTACAGATTATGGATCTCACATATGTGCAAATTCAATAGTATATGAATGCAGATGATGTTCATGTTTATACGCCACCAATCCAGAAAATGATTGGAAAGTTTCCTTCATACCTTTTGGTTCTTCAGCCACGCATGAAGGATTAGTTCATTGAAGTTACACACATGGCCTCATTCCTAGTTCGTGTTGGTTCCTTAGCATTGGGCCAGAAGCCTGTTCTGCAGTGTCTAGCATCAACCCAAATTTGAATCCCAGCAGCATGCTCTGCTTTTGCAAGTGCTTTTATGCTACAAGCGGAGGAGATTCACTTGTATAGCTGGTGCTAACAATTGTGGGTTCGGACCTCTTAGGACACGCGATCAATTCAATCGGGTCTTTGCAGTTTGCGATCCTCTTTTTGCCGGGGCTCCCTTTGGATTCCTCAAAAAATCACATTCATCGGGATTTGAAGCCATGTCCCGTGAATCCATAGCCGAGGTTGCGATTTAGGCTCCATTCGTTTCGCGGAAAACTTTTTTGAGAAAAGATTTTCCTCATTTCCGATATTCGGTTCACTTAAAAAAATGAATCAACGGAAAATGTTTTCCTAATCAACGTAAAACTTATGTTTAAATTCAGGAAAATGATTTCCTTTTTGAAAAAGTCGAAAAATATTTTTCAAAATATGATTGGATATTGAAGCTTGTACCTGAAACTCTACATTTAAACACGGGAAACCCAACGCTGGTTCCCGAGTCTCCAACGCCCAGGCCAGGTCCATCAAGGCCGGCCTAGGTCCATGAGGTCGGGCTCGGGCCCCCGACACCCATGCTTGGGTCCATCGAGGCTGGGCCCAAACTCCTGTTGCCCATGCCCTGTGCCTCGGCACCCAAGCCTGTATCCATAAAGGTCGAGCTTGAGTCCCCAACACTTGAGCTCTTGTCCCCAGCACTTAGGCGTGGGTCCACAAAGGCCGTGTGTGAGTCCTCGGCTCTCGGGCTTGGGTCCTTGAGTAATGAAACGTTCGTTCTTATAAGAATATTTTTACTAAAAAATTTGAATTTTTTTATTATTTTTTATATATTTTTCTTTTTTCTTATTCCTCTGTAGCTGGTCGTTGGCCGTCGCCATGGCCAACGACCGGTAGAGATAGAAGGAAAAAGAAAAATAAAAGATAATTGAAAATTCGAAATTTTTGATATTTTTTTCCAAGAAAATCAAGTCAGATTATTCATGCTAAATGGCGAAAAATATTTTCTTCCTCATTTTCAGGTTTCAGCCAGACATAAAAAAATAATGTCATTTTAACTTCTTGAAAAACATTTTCCATAAATGTTCATATTTTTCGCGAAACGAACGGAGTCTAATTTTACGTCTTTTACTTCTAACCCCCCAAGAGGGGAGAAAGCACATCCCCAAAATTCCTCTAAATAGGCGATGCAAGTCAAAGGGTGTTGCTGCTAAGAAGGCGGTCCTCACCCAAAATGACAAAGTCCTCAGGAAACTCCCATTAGAAAGAAAGTCCTGAATTGGAAGACCAAGACCAATAGAGTTTGAAAGGAAAAAGATCAACTGTGGAAAACACCCCATTTTTTCTTCGTCTTGTGGAGAAGAGGAAGGAAATGTGAACAAGACAAAGAGGAGAAGGTACAGAGAAAGTTCTTTGGCATCCTCCCACTCACAGCAGTCAATGTTGGGTGAGCGTGCACGCAACTTCCATCGTATCCCCACAAGCACCCAAAAAACAGACCGGAAGAGACCACCTCTTACGCAACTTGACTCATGCTCAAAGTCACCACTCCACTACCCCACACACTCACACACACGTACTAGAGTACTAAAGTGATCCAGGAGCATTAACTAAACTTCATCAACAAATTTAGCACCGTCAATCTTCATTCAAGCAAAGGTAAATTTTGATTATAACTTGCTTCGGTGGATCATTGATGAGGAGACTATCGACCGAGTTACCGATTATAATTATCGGTACCTATTTTGAAACTAATCAATAACTTATCGAAGGGAGACTGTTCCGAACAATTTCTTATGATAGATGACAATTTCCTTAGGTGATTATTTCCTGGTCAAGATTGGAGCACAAATTTTGGGAGATGAACCACAGGGTTAAAGAGTCAATATTTCAAGTCTTCGTGTCTTTATTGTACTTTATAGTTCGCTGGTCTTTGTCATTCTTAATTGTTATGAAGGTTTCAAGAATCAAAACCTTAGTTCCTAGATATTTAAATGCTTTCTAGTTCACAAGTATGATTGGATAGTTCCTATGTTTCTTTAATGTTTGCCTATTTCCTGAGTCTCAGCCCCTCTATATATTGAGGAGAGTTCTCTATTGTAATGCAGAAGATTTTGATGAATGAAAATATATGAGATTTTTCCTTCGTGTGAGTGAATATCTTTGGAGAGTGGATAATTCCTATATCGGTTTCTTTATCCTTGAAGAATGAATTACTCACCGCCAAGAAGCGTTTTATCCTCGGCTAATGGTTTCCCTTTAGGCCCTTGTGGTGAGCTTCTTCTATCCCAAAGTCCTGTATCCTTGGCTGGTGGCTTGTCCTTTAAGCTTCGGTAGTGAACTTTGTCGATCCCGATCTTCATCCTAGGTTAGTGGCGCGTCCTTTATACCTTGGCGGTGATTGTAATTTATCCTCCGTTTTCATTTTACCCAACGACATACATCCCCGCAAACATGTACCCATCCATACACATAATCCAAAAAACCTCATTTCCAAAATCACTCGCCTATGCACGCATCATGGAGCACACCTCCTGATAAAATAAACTCTCCTGATGCAATCTATGAATGGAATATAAATGGTGATGCTGAGAATAAAATTATCAACACATCAACATATTAAATCAAATTGTCCAGGTAGTAACCAATGTTTATAAAGCTCGACAAGAAGTTTTTTGTCACGCTTTTGCTAATCTTTTATATATATAAAGAGTATTTGTCTTTTTTTTTTCTCCCTTTTTGCCCCTGTTTTATTCTTCCATTTTTTTTCCTTTTCTTCCTTTTCTAAAGTTGACTACTGGACAGCTGAAGTTTTTCGAAGGGTTTCACTTTTTCTTAGCCGGTAAGGGTGCGCATGGAATGCATTCCGGAATAAAAATTCTGTTCCGGAATGCATTCCGGAACAGAATGACGTTTGTTAAAAAATTTCCGGAATGCATTCTGGAGCGATTTTTGCATTCTGGAATAAAAATGCGTTTGTTAAAAATACTTGATTCCAGAATGCATTCTTGATTCCAGAATGAGTTTTTGGCAAGAAAAAGAGAAGCTACTTTTTGTAGCTTCTTGATTCCGGAATGCATTCTCCCTATTTTCTCACAATTTTTTTTTTCAGAAAATGCATAAAAATTAAAAAATTATAGAAAAATTCATAAAAATTTCCAGAAAATAAAAAAAAGTCAGATTTTGGGAAAATATGAAATTTGGTGAATTTTTTTTTAAAAAATAAAAAAAATAAAAAATTTCAAAACTCCACAGAATAGCTTAAAACATATGTGGCCACCCACTTTGAGTGAAATTTAAATTTTTTGAGGTGCCCAAAAAAATCAAAAATTTCAAAACTTCACAAAATGGCTTAAAATACCTGTGGCCACCTACTTTGAGTGAAATTTAAATTTTTTGAGGTGCCAAAAAAAAAGAAAAATAATAAAAAAATAAAAATTTTCAAAACTTCACAAAATGACTTAAACTACATGTGGCCACCCACTTTGAGTGAAATTTAAATTTTTTGAGGTACCCAAAAAAATATAAAAAATTTCAAAACTTCACAAACTGACTTAGAATACCTGTAGCCACCCACTTTGAGTAAAATTTTAATTTTTTGAGGTGCCCAAAAAAATAAAAAAATTCAAAACTTCACAAAATGGCTTAGAATACCTGTGGCCACCCACTTTGAGTGAAATTTAAATTTTTTTAGGTGCCCAAAAAAAATTAAAAAAATCAAAAATTTCAAAACTTCACAAAATGGTTTAAAATACCTGTGGCCACCTACTTTGAGTGAAATTTAAATTTTTTGAGGCGCCCAAAAAAAATAAAAAAAATAAAAAAATAAAAATTTTCAAAACTTCACAAAATGACTTAAAATACATGTGGCCACCCACTTTGAGTGAAATTTAAATTTTTTGAGGTACCCAAAAAAATATAAAAAATTTCAAAACTTCACAAACTGACTTAGAATACATGTAGCCACCCACTTTGAGTAAAATTTTAATTTTTTGAGGTGCCCAAAAAAATAAAAAAATTTAAAACTTCACAAAATGGCTTAGAATACCTGTGGCCACCCACTTTGAGTGAAATTTAAATTTTTTTAGGTGCCCAAAAAAAATTAAAAAAATCAAAAATTTCAAAACTTCACATAATGGCTTATAATACCTGTGGCCACCCACTTTGAGTAAAATTTAAATTTTTTTAGGTGAAAAAAAAATCAACAAATCAAAACAGATTTCTGTTCCATAAATCAATTTCTGGAGCAGAATTAGTCATGTTTTACCAAACAGATGTCTCCTCCAGAAATCAATTTCTAGCAAGAATTCCAGAAATCAATTTCTGGCAAGAATTTGATTTCTGGAGCAGAATGGTTACCATTCGCACCCTAAATGATGGGAATGAGATTTAAGTTCCATTTTTGGCATACCCCTTTTTTCCTTTCTTTCGGAGTGACTTCCTCGGCCTACTTTCCAAATTGGTCATGCTTGACGGGCTAAAAGCTCAGTATCAATTTTGAGTCATCCCCTTTCTTTCCTTTTCTTTTTTAGGTATATATTTATGTGATTCGATCGGTGTGATTTACTCAATAGAGAGAGAAGCACATGATTCCGCTATTAATCAAGCGATATATCATGCATTACAATCAAAATCGAGTAACTCAAATGCTCTCGATTTTTCAGTTAAACCAAATGATTTCACAATGTTTAACCCTTACAATTTCTTCTCGTTTACTTTATGGTTAGCAACTCCATCGATGTAATTAATAGAAATTCTCCGCTTTGCACGCGACTCTAAGCACTGCACATCAACAACGGTGCACATGCAGCACATCAAAACAACACAGCAGGCCAACAAACCATTCTTATATTCAACACGAAAAGACTGGCCGACTAAAACTCGACTCCAACTTCAACTAGGAATATATTTGTTTTTACACTGCGACATAGGACAGAAGGACTCCAAGATCGGACATCCCAAATATGCACTTCCGTGTGATTGGGGCTTCCTCAAATTTTTGCCAATTCAAATCCGAGACATAATTCTAAATATAAAAATATTGACACGTAAAATTAATCAAAACTCTTTTTCCATGTATTTATAGGGCCTCAAACATGTATATATTTTGCTTTCGAAATCCCAATGGGAAAGAAAAAGACCAAGATACACTTGGACAGCCGTAAGGACAAACCCTTATGGGTTGCATTTACCTCACCGAATCTTATGCGAAGGCAAAACAACCCTAATTTTTATATAACGATCAAGTGATATTCTAGATTAACTTTCTCAATATATGTTCACCAACAGGGTAGACGAAAATTTGAACTTAGCATACGCTTTGAGTTTTTTCTTCCGGCCATCTCAATTTACTAAAAACAAATCCGATTGAATTAACGGGTACTTTTTTTAATCTTTGCTTGAATAAATTAAAGAGTAGTTGAGTAAAGTGCCAACTGCCGATTTCGTGCACATATATATATCCTCGATTTCTATGTTCATCTTAACTGTTTTTCAAGGAAGGATGGCCGCAACCAACTTTTTATATTCCATTTTTCTTTAGGAAAAATACCACAAAAAACGCCAAACTATGTCACTTGTGATAAATTTACCCTGAACTTTTTTTTTGCGACACGAAAAACCCCAAACTATGCCACTTGTGACACATTTACCCCACAATACTTTTCCCAAGGGCATTTTCGTCTCTTTCTTTTGTTTGTTTCCTTTTTTTTTTCTTTCTTTTCTCTTCCCTCCGCCGGCGGAGGGAAGCTGGCGAGGGCGACCCTCGCTGGCATAGAGAAGGGTCGCCCTCGCCTTCGCCGGTGAGGGCGGCCCTCGCCGGCTTCCCTTCGCCATGGCCGGCGGAGGGAAAAGTGAAGAAAGAAAAAAAAAAAAAGGGAAAAAAAACAGAAAAAGGAAAAAGACGATTTAAATGCTTTTGAAGAAAAGATTATTGGTAAATACGCTATAAATAGATAGTGGAGTTTTGTGTCACAAAAAAAAGTTCAAGATAAATTTATCACAAGCGGTATAGTTTGGGGTTTTTGGTGGTGTTTTTCCTTTTCTTTATTCTAATGATGAATACCTAAGCTAATTAACCAATCCTTTTCGATTCCCATGACAACAACTTTTGTGGGATTTTATTAATTATTAAATTACCGTAGACAAACGTGGTCGCTAGCCACCATTCCCACTGGCAATGGCATCAAATTCTAAAGATGGGGTCAATCTTTCACGGACCCATCAAATTTCGAACGTTTCTTGATTAAACTAAGGACTCTACATTTGGAAGCATTTACCAACGAATGGCTCTTATTGTGGGTGCTGGACCAGATATTCAAACACGGGTCAGGTTAATCAGGCAATTCAATTTCCTCCCCTCTCGCATTGAATTTGTCTATCAAGGAGAGATTATCTTGGTCCTGATTCCGCTCAATTCGGAGCAACGTCATTGAATGAGCTTGTTCCCACGTCCTGTCTGCTACACTGATTGGCTTAGTCTATCGAAATATCTGACCCGCAAATTCCTTTCTTACGAATTTTTCGAATTCTTCGAGCGTCGACACGGGATTTGAAATTCAAATTTTGTGGGAGCGGTAGTAAAGTCGAAACTTTGGCTGGAAGAGAGGAAGTCCAAAAGTAAGTGGCTCTGTTTGGTGGAGAGAGGCTGGTTTTTTGCTAAGTCGCTTTCTTAAAAGATAGTCAAGATGTGGAGCGTGCTGTTCCTTTCCTTCGGTTTGCTTGGTGCCTCCGTCACTAAACAGTCCCGATCGGGCCCCCACCGCCATCCCGCAACCCAAAAGACATCAACGATCGCTCGAAGATCACTCCCACATTCCTTTCCTTATTTTTCTCAACGCTTTAGCTGTCCATTGCTTCTAGAAAGAACAAAAGCACCAGTAATGGAACCCACCGGTGGGTGGCTGCGTTGGTTTGGCTCCTCTTCCTCATCGCTGAGGAGAGGGGTTCGAATCTCCGGTCGCTAGAGTCTCCGGTCGCTAGAGTCTTAAGTGGGGGGCCCTGGTGGTGGGATCCTGGGCTAGCTCCTCTCGAGATATAGTCGCTGTTGATTCTGTCCGGCTGTCGGCCGGTGGGGCCGTACGGACGGATCCTCGGTCATCAAAAAAAAAAAAAGCACCAGTAATGAACGTGTTTCCAGGAAACGTTGAACCAACTTGCCTTTGGATGCACCTGCTAAAGTGGAGTCCCCACTCATATTGCGAAATCGAAAAGTTATTTAGTTGGGTCTATCACACCGCACCAATATATGTCATGTGTTATGTCTGTTGTATAAAATATGTTCGGAGCTGACAAGCTGGGGGGACTACATAGGATGTGCCATTATTCAAGATTTATAAATGCAAGCTTTTGAAGAGAGAGAGAGAGAGAGAGAGAGAGAGAGAGAGAGAGAGAGAGAGAGAGAGAGAGAGAGAGAGAGAGAGAGAGAGAGAGAGAGAGAGAGAGAGAGAGAGAGAGAGAGAGGGGCATGTCCGATTGCAAAGTAATTAGTTCTATCAAACCATGGTTATTAATGTAGCAAAAAATAACGGAAAAAGACACTAGAAGTACCATACCTTTCTAGAATGCTCACTTTAGTGCCGAAATTTTTCGCCTGATCGCTAACAATCACTTAAAGTACTTCTAGTAACAAATTCTGGCAAAAAGTCCCCTGTAGGTTTTTTAATAAAATGTTAATTCATAGGTGGCTTTTCTATAAATAAAAAAATTCGATTTCAACATGAACAATGGGTGGCCTTTCAATACCTAAACGACCCCGCACCCGTCAAATTGAATATCTCTCTAAAAATAGACAAATCCCTCTCCATGTTGACATGGAATCTTTCTCTTCTTGCTGTTCGCACTTCTTGTCTGCACTTTGGCTCGCGCGTTGTCTCTCTCACTTGGTTGCTCACTCAATCGGTATCATCCTCTCTCATTTACTCACTCAGGAAAAAAAAAATTATGGCTCAATGCTTAGAGGGAAAAAAATTAGGGCTTGGTGCCAAATGGAGGAATTTTGCAATAGGGAAAAGGTGAGTGATTTAGCAGTAATACTCACCTTCATCTTGGCTTTGTTGGCAAGAATTTGAACCGCTTGTGGTTATTCTCCTCTCTATTGCAAGATTCAACTCTAAATTTTTCCCTAAAATCGTTGATTTGAATCAGGTTTGAAGAAGAGGGAAAAATTGAGCGATTTGTCCCCAAATTTGCTTGACAAATTCTAGTCACTTGTGCTCTGCTTGACAAGTGTGGCATCCCGAGCCAATTATGGTCCCTTGACAGCACCTTCTTTTACCTACTAGGCTTCACTTGAGCTTAGCAAACCAATAGAGGTTTCTCTTATTGTTGGAAATATGGCATAAGATTTTTTGTTAACGTTTGCTCAAGCAGTTAGGGAAACTAGCTTTGATACCATTTGTCATAGGCCGAAAGCTTCCTGGCTGAATGCGAGCTCGTATGGCACCTGATGAGCTTAAAAACCAGGCCAACCTTCCCTCAATAGATCGTTTCCAAGAAATGTATATCAAATTGTGTCCTTCTTATTGATCATACCACGCCATATTAGCTTGAGTGTTCGGTCTATTGAGCAAGATACACAATCATTTCAACACAACAATTGGTTTTATCCTACGGTGGCCATCATCAGGAAAGCGGTATTAACTCCCGATTAGTTTGTGCAAGGGAGGCCAATCCTTACCTCCAGAGATCTAGGTTCCAGTGGCAATCGATCTCGACTTGTGCTCGTGTGATGATGTGTGACCATGGCAGCGACAGGGAAGGGAGAGATTGGAGAGCTATGTGCGTAGCGGAGGTCAAGCGCCAAGGGGGGATAGAGAGGCGGTTGTAGTTGTACGTGGTGAGAGGGGCTTGTGGCACTCGGAATAAATTCAGACATGACGATTGCAAGATTCGAGCGACATTGGCAATGCGTGGGTAGGGGAAGCGGCTCGACTGGATCTAGGTATAGGCATTATGGAGAGGGAAATGTGTATGGCGAGCATGTATATATTTCTATTGCATCCCAACATTTATCAAATAATGTTAAGATATTGCAAATCATATCTTATACTTATTCTATTCGATTTTATTCTATCAATTAAAGATGTCTAGCTGATCAAACGCAACCAAAGACGGGATGTGAAATGATGTTCTTCTTCCCATCTAAGCAATGAGGATTTCCACATATCGAAAAGACCAGGCGTGAAACCACTAGTTTTATATACGTAGAGTACACGCCAAATGAAGTTCTAGATAAAGACGAGCTCATTGGATTCTAGAAGATTGCTGATCTCAGAACCTTTTGACTAATGGTCCTTTTAAAATTTTCTATTAGTCATCGTCAGGACTCAGAAGCATCATCGACAAATACCAACTGAAGTGTCGTACTATGTTGTTTTGGCCCGCACATGTCATCCTACGAAGATCCGCAAACGAATCGTAGAGATACATAGAATATCGGGAAACGTGTGAACGGCACTGGTACGTCTAGACACATCGCGTTGACGCTATCGACTTGACAAAAGTAAAACAGGGTTTCCTAAGAAGAAAGTGACCCTGAATTGCCCATTGCTGCTACGCGAAGGAGACTGTACTCGTGTTTTGGAAGTCATTGTTCAACGACGTCACCATTTGTGGGGACCCCCCCAACCAACATATCCGCCTGGACATTATTGGCGCTGCGTAATATGGTTGACCAACATTTCTGCCTGGATTTTATTGGCGTTGCTTAATATGGTTACCCATGCTGCTGTTATTTTCTTGACCATGGTTATTAATTGACGACTGGCGTGAGGAATATACTTCTCCTGACGGTTTATCTCATTCTTTTGAGAAGTTTTGTCATTTTTCAAACACCTTGATTCCCCGTCATATTAAAGATGACTTGTGACTTAATATAAAAAAGGATTAACACTACAAAAAATCTCAACTGGTACATCAGTGATAAATTTACTCAAAACTAATTTAACATCAAACTGACACATGTGTGACATATTTACCCTCCATTAACTTTGGTCATATTTTGCCGTTAATTTTATAAGTTGGATAAGATATGACAGTTGACGTAGTAAGTCCACGCAGAAATCTATGGGTTAATACTATGAAAAACCCCAAATTAGTATACCTATGATAAATTTATCTTAAATTGGTACACGCGTAACATATTTATCCTCCGTTAACTTCCATCAAATTTTATTGTTAAATTTAGCGAGAACTCTAAATCATCTTCCTCTTCATCAAGTCCATCGAGTCCATCAATGTCGTCTTTGTCTAAGATTGTGAAAATTGCAAACACCATTTAGCGAGAACTCTTTAGGAAAACAAGAGTCCTCCATTCCACCGATTTGTATCGGTCGTGTTTGAGGCTCTATGTTTCTGAGGACCTCCCTCCCTTTCACTTTTGTTGGATTTCTCAGCCATAACCTTCTAATCACCTATTTGGTTGCTTCGTTCGTTGTCGTTTGTGTCAAACTTGGTCTTATGTTTCTATGTCTCGGCCCTACATGATTCACTGCTTGTCCGGAAATCTCTTTGTATGCTCACGTATTGCTGTTGCTATGTTGGTCATCTGTTGAATCTTCCACCCTTGATCCGTTAACAAACCAATTGTGTTAGTTCATGTCCTCATTAGCGTTACGTAGTCTTTCCAACCTTGAATCACACATGTGTCGATTTATAACATAAAACTTGCATATGAGTGGTATGATTGACTTGCACACCCCATGCCCGATGAAATGCCAGAATCAAATTTGCATAAGTTTTTTTTATTGATTTTGGGTTTACTTTGAGTGTGATTCAACGTGTCTTATGAGAGTTTAGTTTTTTGTCTTGTATGTGGAACTCGAAAAATACTGAGCAGCTTGTTTGCCGAACTCGATCTTCTCATCTCGTTTGTCGAACTTGATCTTCCCATCTTTGCTAGATATCTGTGAGAGGTTTTTACAAACTACTGTTTGTTATTCTCTTGCAGATGTCTAACGAATTTACAATTGCACTTAACCTGGGTAAGGTTAAGGAGTTTAAAGACATGACGAAGTACACGGGTTGCCGTGTAGAATATCTCCATGGTTTTAAGTCAATGGTAATGAATTATAATGCAATTGTTAAGGCTGTTATTAGTCTAGGATACTCAATTAAAAAGTTGTGGTACCGAATTCCTGGGCATTCCTTGAGAGTTGGTGTTGTATAGATTTTTGGTGATGATCGAGTGCTAGAATTGGTGGATCTAGAATCGAGTTTTGGTGTTATTGAATTATACATTGAAGGAGCTGCTCTTGGTGATGGTAATATTGATGAGGATGATAGTAAGAGTGATGATAGCGATAGCAAATCAGAGCAAGATCCACTAAACGTGTCACTAAAGAGTTCTCGCTAAATGGTGTTCGCAATTTCAACAACCATAGACAAAGACCACGATGAAGGACTCGATGAAGAGGAAGACTTTTTATAGTTCTCGCTAAATTTAATTGTAAAATTTGATGGAAGCTAACAGAGGATAAATGTGTCACTCGTATATCAGCTTAGTTTAAATTTATCACATATGTACTAGTTTGGATTTTTCGTGGTATTAACCCATAGATTTCCACGTGGACTTGTCATGTCAACTGCCATGTGTCATTCAATTCAGTAAATTAATGACAAAATCTGACGGAAGCTAATAGAGGGTAAATATGTTACGCGTGTACCAATTTGGGGTTTTTCGTAGTATTAACCCTATAAATAAGGGCAATCTATCCAATTGCTCAACACGTGAGTTCTCTTTTTAGAAGGTTGTCATTTTTCAACACTCCAATACACGTTTAGTTTAAAATCTATTGACAAATCGTTTAGTTTAAAATCTTTTGACAATTTGTCAATGTAGTTCTCATGACCAATTTTAACCGGGAAATGCTTACATGGATGCCCAGTTAGCATTGGTTGTCTTACGTGGCACGACTGGCATTGACGTGGACGATTTTTGTAATTCTTTTTCAAAATTTTCTAAAATTTTCTTCCTTTCCTTTTTATCTTTTTCTTCATCGAATTTCTAGCCGGCGGGGTAGCCAGCGAAAATCTAGTTAGGGTAAGAAAGCAGAAGAAAAGAAAAGAAAAAAAGGAGAGGAAAAATTCACAAAATTCTAAAATGTTAGCAAAATTGTCTATGTCAGCGCCCGACCCGACTTTGATTGGGTATCGATGTAAGTATTTCCCAGCTAAAATTGGTCGAAAGGACGATATTGACAAATCGTCAATATGTTTATGACTATATTTACAAAATTGAAAAGGTTCAAGACTGAATTGGCCGCCGTACGATATGTTTAGAATTTTTTGGACAATTTTCCCAAAGAAGTGCACCGCAAGTCTTGAACCTTGTTCAAGGTATACAATCAAGTCCCAATCCTTTTTAAAAAAAAATGCAATTAAATTCTTTTGAACAGTTCTTTTGCCTACTTGATTTTATCATTTGAAAAGCTCGGATCTCGGCTACATTCCATACATAAGAAATAGAACTTGTGGTGTATGTTTCCCTTTTTTCATACTATTGGCAATTTGCTTCAACGCTTTCACTTTGAATTAATAATTAGCTGCATTCCTAGCAAGGAACCACTGCTTCCTAGCAGAGTTCTTAGTGTAGAGTGTTGCATAAGCATGGAGGACACCATGAGATTCATTAACCGACGTGATAAATCAGCCGCGACAAAAAATTGGAAGTTTGATAACAAAAAGGTTAAAAATAAACCACTATAGGATGCATAACACCAAAGCACAAAAAGAGACCGTTTGCAACAAATAAAAATGACCAATTGTTTTTTATTATCGACATATGATAGCCTTAGTCAATGAGAGCAAAATTTGATCATTTATGAACAAAATTATCAACAACTTGATGAATTGATAGCTTGAAGGAATTGACAAAAAGTGAGTTGACAAACAAGGATGCAACCATAAAAAAAACAACAGTCAACTTTGTGGAATAAAGTGGCCGTCAAGATAGTGAAGTCGAAAATATTGTCAAGGTAGTGGGGTTAATGTAACCGTTCGATAACCATTTGTAACCTTCGTTGATAACCATCGATCGTAGGCTAAATAGTCACATTGCACTCTTCGAAGGCCCCAAACATGTTATCTTTCAATTATATTTACTTTCTTGCATAGTAGTAGCTATAGTTTTCATATCCGCGTCGTTAATTAAATTCCGACATGTATCTTTGCTATATATCATTGGTATCTCATCCTCATTTAAATTCCAACATTGCATTCTTCATGTTCGCATGCTTTGTCGTTGATAAAATTTCGGCATTGTTTGTATACGTTCGGTTTCGTCGAAGTGGCTGCGTTGTCAGGCTTTTTCATCGATCAAATTCCGATACAATTTGTGTACGTTCAGTTTCGTTTGAAATGAAGTTATCAATTGTCTTATCTACTTGTGACAGTTCTTATCCGGAGTCGCCACTGAACTTGTCTTTTTTTTTTTTTTTTTTGATAATCGAGGTGTCTACATGGCGGCCCCGTGAGTTAGGGCTCAAACCAGCCTTTGTGATGCCCGACTAGTCCTCGAGGGGCTAGCGGCAAAGATCCCACCGCCACGACCCCCCACTTAAATCACCGATGGGCGAGTTTTGAACCCAGGACCTCTCGTGAAAGGAACTGAGTGCAAATCAACGCGGCCACTGATGGGTGGGTGTCGCCACTGAACTTGTCTTTTCTAATAAAAATCAAAAAAAGACTTTCGGTGAAAGACATTTCGTTACCGAATCCAATTCGAGCAAAAAAGTGACAAAATATCTCTTGATTCAAGATTAGGGCCACGTGGATTGGGCCGGTGCCAAGCGACGCACGGCAAAGGCGGAAAAAAAGAGAGAAAGAAAACACTTTTTCAAGTGATCCCCACCCACGTAAAAAAAAACATTCAAACGTCCGATATCGGTACTTTTCACGTGGAACCGGCATGATCGAGCGATCGAGCTACGCTAGGTTTACATGCGCCCGATGCATCCATAAATATCTAAGGCTAAGATAACACGACCATGTGGTGTCGACCCCAATTGAATGGGGACGTCCGGCCGCGCCGCAATTTCTGTTGGAGGAACGCTTTATGGTTTGCGGAGGCCGTGAGCTTCTGGAAGGACGGAAGGACGCCACTCCATTTAAGATTGCGATTCCCTCCCTGCCACTTTACGTTAGTGCGCCATCCGAGCACTATCATATCACCCCTCTCTTCTCTTTCCATCCAAGTCTTCAGGCGTTCTAGAAGGGCAAGTATAACCATAGGTCTTCTCCAGGTGTCCCAGTCGTTTCTCAGTTGGATCTCGACTGCTTTCCATTAGACGTTTGCCTGTTGTAACCCCACCTTGAACTGCCGAGATCGATCTATATTTGCTATTCAACGGCTACCGACCGAACTCAAATGGTTCCTCGAAAAGTTGCAAAGAGAAAGAAATCGCGGAAAAAGTTCTTTGGTACTGGCTATGCGTGTCGAATGATTGCACTTTGGACCAAAATGGGTTTTCGAATTTGGGTTCTGCCTCGATAAGACCCTCTTGAGATCGGGTTTAAGAAACTGACATGTATGTTGCAAATCTAATGTGCTCGATATGAACGACTTATCTTATGTTCCGATCGTAAGTTAACCTCGAAAAAGTTGCATTTAGCAAACGAACGGGCCGGTTTCTCTCACGAGTTAATTTAGTATAGTCCTCCTAATCTCATGTCCTCGCCATCGGCCTATGATTTGACCGGAAAAAGCGTGCAGGTCTCTCTGTCTCCCTCTCCCATTTATGATCCATCTTCGTCTCTCCTCACTCCTCCACTACCTCAACCTCCATCTCCCTCCCCCTCTCTCTCTCTCTCGCTCGCAGATTTGCTTCTTCCTCTGACAAGGTCAGGGATGGTCCTCTGAACTCGCTCTCATTGCAACCCGCAACTGTTTTCTCGAAAAGGGTCTGCCCAGAAAGCATGAATTTAGCCACTTGACAGAAGTTGGCATTGTTACTGATTCTCTCGGATAAAGATTCGATGCTTTTTTGGAGCGTTCAGGATGCGTGATACAGCGGGAAAGAGAGGGGCTTGGAGTGGTTAGGACTCTTTTTCATTGAGGGAAGGATCAGCACAAGCTGTCAAGCTTCAATAAACGTATAGTTTTTACTGAATCACACGGGTAAAGAAAGAAAGATCCGTCGCCCACAACACAAGCAAAGCTGATATATTTTTTGTGCACGTTCGTTCACTTGGCCAGTGGTCCATTGATCAGTTAAGCAACTTGGGCGATTCCTGGTTTTGTAGCGGGTGAGTTTTTCGTGATTCGTCGATGGCGTCGGTTCTAGCGGGCGATGATCTGGCTAGATCCACGAGCAGCCGGCGGAGCTGGGCCTCGGGGAGCCACCGGAGCTGGGCGTCCACGAGCTTCCGGGAGGTGTGGAACGCCCCACCGGACGTGTTCGCACGGAGCGGGAGGCAGGACGATGAGGAGGAGCTCCGGTGGGCCGCCATCGAGCGGCTGCCGACGTATGACCGCCTCCGAAAAGGCGTGCTGAAGGAAGTGCTCGACACTGGAAGGGTGGTCCAGCATGAAGTGGATGTTACCAACCTCGGAATGCAGGACAAGAAGCAGTTGATGGAGAGCATACTTAAGGTTGCGGAAGAAGACAATGAGAGGTTCTTGAGGAGATTGAGAGACAGGACTGATAGGTCAGGGAATTGTTTTTTTTTTGGGTTGATTATATATGAATTTTGTTCAGTGTAGTTCTTTTTGTGTGTTTTGGGATTGTTTTGGGGTGACGCTTCATAATTGAGTGCAGGGTCGGGATCGAAATTCCGAAGATTGAAGTCTGGTACGAGCATTTATCTGTGGAAGGAGATGTGTATGTTGGAAGCAGAGCCCTCCCTACCCTTCTCAATGCCACTCTGAACACAATAGAGGTACTCTGTTTTAAACAATTTTCAAGTTCAAATTTTATGATTTCATGATCTGGTGGTATTTGTTGGAGCTGGCAATGATTTTGCATAGAGATGGCTTCTGAAATTTCTGAAGTTTTTTTTTTTTGGTCAGAGAAATTTCTGAAGTTAACCTTGTGTATTTGTTCCTAATACTTTAGCATGTTTAAGATGAGTTTTGACTTTCGACTGACCAGACAAATTTCGTTTGCCTGGTTTAGTGCTGTAGTCATCATATGACTAGAAATATTTGATTTTATCGATAACTCTTTCTCATCTTGTGTGTGGCAACAGAGTGTTCTTGGACTTATTCGGCTAGCCCCATCAAAGAAGAGAAAAATTCAGATACTTACGGACGTGAGCGGATTAGTCAGGCCTTCGAGGTATTTTTATGCTTTTACCAACATTGCAGAATCCTTTTTGGACGCATTGAACCAACAATTGGAAAAGTGAAACATCTTTAATGGTCTCATGGGGGCCAGTAACTGGTTAAATATTCCTCAAGTCTGCACTAACTGGAATACCAAATTCTGTATTCTTTTCTCATTCTGTCATTAGGCAAAGTATTTTATGTTTTCGGCTCATTCGTTTGTCATGTTTCAATTTCGATGCCTTGTGATCAATCCTCAATTGAACCTGTTAATTTCAGGATGACCCTACTTTTGGGTCCCCCAGGAGCTGGGAAGACAACATTGTTGCTGGCACTTGCTGGGAAACTAGACAGTGATCTGAGGGTACCGTTTCTGATTTCTGTCCCATATGGTTATCGTAGGATTCCAACAAAAACTATCCCTTTTGTGACATCCATTTGTTTAAACTTTTGACAGGTAACTGGGAAAGTCACCTACTGTGGTCACGAGCTAAACGAATTCGTTCCTCAGAGGACATGCGCTTATATCAGCCAACATGATCTTCACTATGGAGAAATGACAGTTAGAGAGACATTGGACTTTTCGGGTCGCTGTTTGGGTGTAGGGACAAGGTACGAGATGCTTGCAGAACTCTCCAGGCGAGAGAGGGAAGCCGGAATCAAACCCGATCCCGAAATCGACGCTTTCATGAAGGCCACAGCTGTGTCGGGTCAAGAGACAAGCTTGGTCACTGATTATGCACTCAAGGTTGGTTTTCTCGAGTCTCTTTTTATATTTGATTCCTTCTTGGTAGGAGTTGCTTCATGAAAACCAACCTCCCAAGTTACATCTTGCAGATTCTTGGATTGGATATCTGTGCAGACATTATGGTCGGAGATGAGATGCGAAGGGGCATTTCAGGTGGACAGAAAAAGCGTGTTACGACCGGTATGTCCTTGGAGCTTCTGTTCCATTTTATGGAATAGTTCTCCCTTTATCAAGTTTCTTTAGGACTTGTTAATTTAAGCTGGTGATTAATTACCTTTAAGGTTCATATTGGTTTATGAAATGGCAACTGCTAAAATTTGGGATTTTGCTGGTGTTACATTGCTTGTGCTCCTCATTGCACCATTCTCCACACTAAAAGCTTCTTGTTTGATTTCTTGCAGGAGAGATGTTAGTAGGACCAGCAAAGGCTCTTTTCATGGATGAAATATCCACAGGGTTGGACAGTTCCACTACTTTTCAAATTTGCAAATTCATGAGGCAGATGGTTCATATAATGGATGTCACCATGATCATCTCACTGCTTCAGCCGGCACCCGAGACTTACGACCTTTTCGATGACATTATCCTCCTCTCGGAGGGTCAAGTTGTGTACCAAGGTCCACGAGAGAACGTCCTCGAGTTTTTTGAGTACATGGGATTCAAGTGCCCTGAAAGGAAAGGAGTTGCCGACTTCTTGCAAGAAGTGACATCTAAGAAAGATCAAGAACAGTATTGGTTCAAGAAGAACCAACCTTACCGATATGTTTCTGTGGATGATTTCGTGCATGGGTTCAAATCTTTTCACATTGGCGAACAGCTCTCATCCGATCTTAGGGTTCCTTATGACAAATCAAAATCTCACCCAGCTGCACTAGTCAAAGAGAAATATGGGATTTCGAATATGGAGCTGTTCAAGGCATGCTTTGCCAGAGAATGGCTACTAATGAAGCGAAACTCCTTTGTTTACATATTCAAGACCACCCAGATCACTATCATGTCGCTTATTGCTATGACGGTGTTCCTTAGGACTGAAATGCCGGTAGGGACGGTGGAAAATGGAGGGAAGTTTTTCGGAGCGCTTTTCTTCAGCTTGATCAACGTCATGTTCAATGGAATGGCAGAACTTGCAATGACCGTTTTCAGGCTTCCTGTGTTCTATAAGCAGAGAGATTTCTTGTTTTACCCCGCTTGGGCTTTCGGCTTGCCTATTTGGGTCCTCCGAATTCCATTGTCATTCATGGAATCAGGGATATGGATCATTCTAACATACTACACCATCGGTTTTGCTCCTGATGCCAGCAGGTACGTGGAAATTCTCTATTGGGTTCACCATCGAGTTAATGTTTTTCAGGATACATAATATTTGGGCTGTGTTTGATAAGAAGGAAAAGTCTAGGAAACTCATCAATCTCACTCTTATCAGGTTCTTCAAGCAATTCTTGGCATTCTTTGGCATCCATCAGATGGCACTGTCCCTCTTTCGGTTCATTGCTGCACTCGGGCGAACTCAGGTTGTTGCAAATACCCTGGGAACCTTCACTTTGCTAATGGTTTTCGTTCTTGGAGGTTTTATTGTTTCCAAAAGTAAGTACAAGTTACCTCATACTTTGGCCAACCATGTCTATTTGTTGACTAAAGCATTTGTTTCCAGGCTGCTCATAGATTCTTGTGTGCCGTTAAATCAATTCTACCGGTTTTTCTCGCGCCTCCAATAATGTTTAATTTAATGTGGACATGTTTCTTTTCTTCACATTCACAGACGACATCGAGCCGTGGATGATATGGGGATATTACATTTCTCCTATGATGTATGGGCAAAATGCTATAGTGATGAATGAATTCCTCGACAAAAGATGGAGCAAGGTAAAATCTGTTTATTCTTTCACCAATCAGTTGTCCTTCATAATACACAGGTAATGCATTATCGAAACCTGATTGCCATCGTACAAACTGCAGCCTAACTTGGATACTAGAATTAGTGAGCCCACAGTTGGAAGAGTGCTTTTGAAGTCTCGAGGCTTCTTTGTGCAAGAGTATTGGTATTGGATCTGCATCGGAGCACTGTTTGGGTTTTCTCTCCTCTTCAACATCTTGTTTATTGCAGCATTGACTTGGTTAAATCGTAAGTCGGCTAAATTAGAATATCAGTGCTAATCGGAATCTAATACACAAATGATGTAATAGTGTTGACACTCCCTGCATGAAATTGCCTGCAGCTTTGGGAGATACAAAAGCAGTTGTCTTGGATGAAGAGGCAGATAAGAAGAAAAACAAATCATTGTCTACTCAATCTACGAAAGAAGGTTTGCACATTTTCAAAAGTCATCAGTTGTTCAATGCTTTTCTTCTTTAGGCTACTTTAGTTGATAAACTTGCTAGACTCTAGTCACGATCGTATAGCTGATGGAGCAATTTCCCAAGAAAACTAGGGTCAAGGAATTTCTATAGTTGACATCCAAAATAAGTTGCCTGATTAGTTGTCGAGAAAAAGAGTTGCCTGACCTCTGACATTTGTTATGAAATCCCAGGAATCGACATGCAAGTCAGAAGTTCTTCAGAAATCGTTAGCGCTGCGGAGAATATACAGAGAAGAGGGATGGTTCTGCCATTCCAACCCCTTTCTCTTGCATTCAACCATGTGAACTACTATGTGGATATGCCTGCAGTGAGTCCCATAATCCTAAACAATCTATTCTTTTCTTGGAAGCAGCAACTTCTTCCTAAAAGTAACCATGATCTCATGCGAATCTGTAGTACTACATATGGTCATTCATTGTCATTTTTTCTTTTGTCTGGTGTCGTTCTTGTCCAATTTTAATTAACCTGCGATTTTGCTGGACTGAACTTTCTGTTCTTATCATCATAAGGCAAAAGAGTAGGGATAATAACTGATATGTTTCATGATACCAGGAAATGAAGAGTCAAGGAGTTGAGGAAGACCGTCTCCAACTGTTGAGAGATGTCAGCGGCGCTTTCAGACCAGGGGTACTCACAGCACTGGTAGGGGTTAGTGGTGCTGGAAAGACAACCCTCATGGATGTGCTTGCCGGAAGGAAGACAGGTGGCTACATAGAAGGAAGTATTAGCATCTCCGGATACCTTAAAAAACAATCGACGTTTGCTCGGGTCAGTGGTTACTGTGAACAGAACGACATTCACTCGCCTAATGTCACTGTCTACGAATCCCTCCTATACTCAGCCTGGCTTCGTCTTTCTTCCAACATTAAGACTAAAACTCGCAAGGTAGGGAATATTTGTCTCTCGACATGCCCAACCTTTGTTGGGGCCTAGTTCACATTCTCTTCTGTGGAAAAACTTGAAATCAGATGGTTTAATAGTCTTTCTATTTTGGTCTTGTGCTTCTAATTTCATAACAGATGTTTGTGGAAGAAGTTATGGAGTTGGTTGAGCTCAACCCCATCAGAAATGCGCTTGTTGGGCTTCCTGGTGTCGATGGCCTTTCAACTGAGCAAAGAAAGAGGCTAACAATAGCTGTAGAGTTGGTGGCTAATCCATCTATTATCTTCATGGACGAACCAACCTCCGGCCTTGATGCTAGAGCAGCTGCCATCGTGATGCGTACGGTGAGGAACACGGTGGATACAGGGAGGACTGTTGTTTGCACTATTCACCAGCCGAGCATTGACATTTTTGAAGCTTTTGATGAGGTTTGATTGCTAATCCTTCGATGTTATTATCTTTGTTATTTAAAATGCCTTGCTTTTGAGTAATTGACTCAGAAACGTGCCTATTGCAGTTGCTATTAATGAAAAGAGGCGGGCGGATCATTTATGCTGGACCTCTTGGTCGCCAATCCCATAACCTCATAGAATATTTTGAGGTGAGCTTATTCTGTTTCCAAAATACCTAGCCTCTACCTGGTCGCCACTTTTCCTCGGAATCTTGTGGTTATTCTTGAATTCTGCTAACATGTGTATTACACCAGGCTGTTCCAGGGGTTCTGAAGATCAGCGATGGTTACAATCCGGCCACGTGGATGCTTGAAGTGAGTGCTCCGGCAGTCGAGGCTCAGCTCGATGTCGACTTCGCAGATGTTTACGCAAACTCTGACCTTTATAAGTAAGTTTCTTATCGATTCAAGTTTCAAATGCGTAATTGAAGATAATGTTGCTCATAAAGGCCAGCGTTAATTTAACAATTGCGTTTACTTTGAATCAATTTCAGGAGGAACCAAGAACTGATCAAAGAGCTTAGTACCCCAGCTCCGGGCTCCCAAGATCTCTACTTCCCGACTGAGTACTCGCAACCTTTCCGCACTCAGTGCAAGGCTTGTTTCTGGAAACAGCACTGGTCTTACTGGAGAAATCCTCAGTACAACGCCATCCGGTTCTTCATGACCATAGTCATCGGAGTTTTGTTTGGTTTGATATTCTGGAATAAAGGACAGCAGACGTAAGTTCTGAGTTCTTTCATCTTATCTGTTTTGCTAAGTAAATTCTTCAAAGTGATCAAACAGAAATACATACCGCATCATTAGATGTTAGAAATGCAAGTCATTCATTATACGGGTATTTTCAAACTTTGGCTAAGACTAATCTCTTGACAGGACCCAGCAACAAGACCTGATGAATCTTTTGGGAGCCATGTATGCAGCTGTTCTTTTCCTTGGGGCCACGAATGCTTCTGCTGTGCAGTCTATTGTCGCCATTGAGAGGACGGTCTTCTACCGTGAACGAGCGGCTGGAATGTACTCTCCGCTGCCATACGCATTTGCTCAGGTAGGAACACGGTAATTAGCAAGGCCGAGTCCTCTTTGAAGCGTAAAAGAATAGAAGAATACAATTGCCACCCCAATGATGGGAAGGCTGAGAGTACAAGATGATTTTTTGCAGGTGGCCATTGAGACAATTTACGTAGCAATTCAGACATTTGTCTACACTCTTCTCCTTTACTCAATGATCGGGTTTAAGTGGAAGGCGGGGAAGTTCTTGTGGTTCTACTACTACATACTGATGTGCTTCGTCTACTTCACAATGTATGGGATGATGGTTGTAGCGTTGACGCCAGGCCACCAGATCGCTGCCATCGTGATGTCCTTCTTCCTGAGCTTCTGGAACTTGTTCTCTGGCTTCCTTATCCCTAGGATGGTATGTCATCTTTCACTCGGTAATTTGGCGCATTACATATGTCCTGAAGGCATTTTCAGTAGCTCACTTTCATGAAGTTCTAGCTTGTCAAATTAAGTACAGAGTTTTTGTACAAAACTTATTTGTTCTTGGTCTTGATCGCATAATCAATCCTGGCACGACAGCAGCTTTCAGAACAAAGCATCACAATCTGAAGCTTATTCCACATACGCACTTCTTTCTGTGCAGTAGATTCTTTGGCACATGGTCAAAGAAACAAACTTTAGAGTTACGTACAACATGAGAATCGTGTGTTGATCTTTCTGTTTCATTTTAACGGATGCAGCAAATTCCTATATGGTGGAGGTGGTATTACTGGGCTTCACCAGTGGCGTGGACGCTGTACGGTCTTGTCACCTCCCAAGTGGGCGACAAGAATGGCGATCTCGAAATACCAGGAGCCGGCAACATGCCTTTGAAGCAGTTTCTGAAACAAGAACTGGGTTTCGACTACAACTTCCTTCCGGCTGTCGCGGTCGCTCACATCGTGTGGGTCCTTCTCTTCTTCTTCGTCTTTGCTTACGGGATCAAGTTCCTCAATTTCCAGAGGAGATAAAACTGATGGCCACAGTTCTTACTGTCTGGCTAGCTTTTGAAACATTAAACGTAGGTCCATCATGTATATTAAGGATGATAGGCGACTAAAGAGTTTGCTGCATCCTGTTTTCTTCACTTTTTGGTAAGTTTTGCTTCTGTGTAACATTAGCATTCTTTGTTACCGCTGCTACATTAGACTAAGAGTGTCTGTTCTTGTAAAGCGTAAGAGACAAATAATTTGTTCGAAATGCAAACGAGTGGTGTGGTTCTCTAACTTCTCTTGATTTGAGCTGAGAATTGAATTCCTTCAGCACCGTATTCCTTGCATCATGAAATTATGCAGACCAAAAGAACTCCACAGAGCAATGTAGATCAAGGCATCGCGTCATGCACGCATCCAGGGACGTCATATCTAGGACAACACTGGTGACATGATAAAGGTGGAAGATGCCTTTCGACGAAGTACATTCAAAATTTCGGATTGGGAATCAAACTGGAGTAAGGTTAAGTATTGGAAGGCTAATCGCAGTTGGACATGCTTTTGGCCAAAAAAAGATAAGAGAGAGCAGCATGATTTAATGACTTCTGCTTGAGATCTCATTGAACTGGGAAACTTGCGTTTGCCAGACAGAGAAGCTAACCAGCAAAATTCTGCAATTTGCAAAAGCATCAAGAAAGACATTATGGAATCAAATCTCAGAAAAAAAACATCGGGACATGTTACAAATAATTTCAGGGATTGTGGAAAGAGAGAAGGCCCAGAATCCATGACACAACTTTGATAACTTTCCAAATGCATTGGTGACTAAATTTTGACCAGTAGCTTATTCGGCATGTAACTCGTTGGTAACTTAAAAACAGTTATTTGGAAAAGAGCAAGATTTATTTGTACCTCTAAGATTATTAATTGTTTTAATAATCTGCCAACAATTATTTTTTTAACTCGCCAACGTGTTAAATTTACTAACATGTATGTGAAATGAACCAATTTATTTAGTTTAGCAAATAGTATTTGAGTTACTTACCAATTTTTATTTGATTATATCAACATTATCTATTGTTGTCATAATTTGAACATTTGTTTTCGGAGCTTACCAGTGCGTAAAAACTATTATCTTTTATACAGATTTACTAATTGTAATTTTAGTATTCTACCAACTTATCTCTGATTGAGTCTAACTTTAGTTGTAAAAACTCTTATTTGAATTTCTTATCGACTTGTATTAGCCAACTTTTCTAAGAAATTATCGACTCTTTTCAAAATTACCAGCTATTTCAACAATTTGGCAACATGTATTTGCAAAGTCTAAGTTAACGATTCTTATATGAAATTATCAACTCTTTTTTTTATCCAGCTACCAACTTTTATATGATTGTTTCGAAATTCCAACTTTTACTATAATTATTAGCATTTATTTGTACAACTTATTAACATGTTAAAGTCACAAAATCTCATATGAAATTGCCAACTTTTTTTTTTGAATCCACGCACCAAATTTTATTGTATTTTTTTAAAAGTACCAACTGTTTCAATAATTTACTCATAATTATTTGCGGAGTTTAATAACGGTTTACAATGATCAAGTTTTATATGAAGATACTGACATTTTTCAAAATTAATGACTTGTTAATGTACCAACTTTTTTTGAGGGAGCTTAAGTTACCAACTCTTTTATCTAATTACCCATTTTTATTTAAGTTAGTTACCACTCTGTTTTTTTTTCCAATAATCTACCATTTTTAATTTTCGCAATATACCAATATTTTCAAGTCGCCAAATATTATGTGAATTGCCATCGCTTCTTTGAGTCCAAGTACTTTTCTTTATTAGATTGTTTCAAGAGCACCAACTGTCCCAATAGTTTACAGACAAATATTTGCAGAGCTTACTAACGGATTAAATGACCAATTTCTACACGAACTTTCCAACAAGTTCCATAATTAATGACTAGTCTAATAATTTTTTTTTGGTCAAAGTAACATTTCATTCATTTCCGCGAAAATATGAGAGAAAAACAACACGGTCCAACTCTAAATCAAGACAAATTCTAGACAAATTCAAAACAAAACAAGCTCCAGATAATAAAATGGATTATCAAAATAGGCTTAGGGGTCACCCGCTCAAAGAGCAAATCTTTTTGGAAAATTTATAATAATTTATGAAATTTAAGTTAACAACTCTTTTGTCAAATTATAAGCTTTTATGTGAGTCAATTACCAACATGTATTAGATTGTTTCCAAATTACCAACTGTCCTAATTTGCCAACAATTGTTTGTGCAGCTTACCAACTAATAAAATTACTAACTTTCATATGAAATTACTGACTCTTATTTTGTGACATCCCGAATTTCGGCCCATTTTTGGGATTTATAAAACGTGTAATTCGTCAGTGCACTTATAATAGAATCTCGCCCGGGAACTGATCACTCTCGGGTTCTTGTTTTAAAATAGAGATTTTGCTAGAATTGCACTCGATCGAATTTGGCCGTTATTTAGACCCCGGACTTGGCAGTCGATTTTCGAGAGTGTCGGGATGTAATAAATTGGACGGTGTCAATATTATGGTAGCCAACGTTGAGATTGTCAGGAATGATGGAAAAAGGAGAGTTTTTGATTAAGTGCAAATTTGGACTAGTAGACCTCCCTCGCTATAGTTTGACTTAATTAATTTGGCCTTTGTCCCTTTTTATATGCGAAGCTTATTTTAGACCGGTAAATCGCTTGTGATTTTGAATTTGGGCCATCGGATCGCATTTATTATACGAATGAAATTTATTTATTTTTGTTCTTCTCTCTCCCCCCTCTCTCTCTCTTTCTCTCTCTCTCTCCCTTCCTTCTGTCGCGCCGAAGACCCAATTGCCCGCACGTTTGTCCTTTTCTCTCTCTCTCTCTCCCCCTTTTCTCTCTCTCTTTCCTTCTCCCTCTGCTTTCCCGAGCCGCGCACGTCTCCCCCCTGCCCACGTCCCCTCAGCCCATGCCCATGCAGACCAACCCCTGACACTCTCTCTCTCTCTCTCTCCTCTCTCCTTCTTTCTCTTTTCTTCTTCTTCTCTCTCCTTTTTCTTCTTTTCTTCTTCTTTCTCTTCCTTCTCCGCCGGGCGTCTGGTTCTGCTTCGCCTTTGCTTCTGCTCGCCCAGCCGACGTCGCCCGAGCCGCCTGACCGCCGCGCCGCGCCATCCGCCAACCGCCGCCCCCGACCGACTGGTCTCCTCCTCCGCGCGCACAGCAGCGAGTTCGCCGCCGCTCGCCGCCGCGTCCGGCGAGTCCCAGCCGTCGTCCAGTCGTCCGGCCAGCTACCCAGCGCCGTCCCGACGCCTGAGCGTCGCTGTCGCCGCCGCCGAGCGCCCCCCAGCCGCACCACCCGCCTCAGCCCACTTCCTCTTCTTCCCTTTGGCTTTCCGCCGTTCGCCGCCGCCGGTGCCGCCGCCGTGAGCCGCCGTTCCTCTTGCCTCGCCACCACCACCATCCCGTCCCCCTCACCTCTCCCTCTCTCTGCATCTCCCTCTCTCCCGCTCCCCCTCTCCTTCTCGGCCGCTCAAAGGCCTTCGCCGGAGGAGCTCCGCCGCCGCCATTACTGTTCCGACCCTGATCCACCACCTCGCCCAGCCGTCCAGCCGTCCCACCTCTCTCTCTCTCCCTGGCCGTGTCCATCTAGGCCGTGGATTAGCTTAGGCCGTCGCCGCCGCTCGCGCCGTTCGCCGGAGCCGCCACCGCCGTTACTGTTCCGGCGAGGGACCGCCGCTGTCCAGCCGCCATTACCACGTGTTCAGCGCGGTTTGAAGCTTAGGACATCCGGTGAGTTTGACCCTAAACCCTAATTAGGATAATTTGCATTTCTAGATGGGTTTTAGGGGTTAATTAGGGTATTTTAGGGGTTAAATGGTGAAGGGTGATATGGGCTAGATTTGTGATGTTTTAGGTGATCAAGGATGATTATTTAGTTGAGGTTTAGCGGCCCGTATAGTGCTGTGATGTGGCGAAGCATGGGTGTCGAGATTTAGACAAAATGGCGAACTTAGTGGATGAAATTGATAGACCGGGTGGTGGCTGTTTTGGTGGCTGTTCTATGGGGTTAGTGTGATGAATTAATGGAGGTTTAGTGGCCCGAGAGGCGCTGAGTATTGACCGGACAGATTTGGATCGGAATAGCCCAAGTTCGGGAGAGTTCGAGCTTGAATTGCGGATTTTAGTGCGCGTCTTATTTAGCTTTGTGGTGGCTGATTTGAGTGGCGTTCTGGAGAGTTGATGGAATATTTCGAGGATAATTAATGGCCTAGAATTAGTGGACTAGTGGCTGTCCATGGCCGGATCGTATTGGGCGAGGCGCGATCGATTTGAAGTTTAGTGGTGTAATTGGCGGAATTGTTGGATAGATCGGACTAGTGATTAAATTGTCCTCGATCGGAAGTGATTCGGCAATGTTGTGACATGTTTAGTTTGGCTAAGAACAGAGTAGCTTGGCGAGCCTCGAATGCGAGGGTTCTTGTTATCCCGGTTGTGTGGATTGTGCATGAATTGTGTGTCAAGTTGATGCCATGGCTGATTTGAATTGATTGTCTGATTGGGCATGTTGATTTATGAAATTGAATATGCGTGGTGCAAATGCGCATGATTGCATCGTGATTTGAGTAAGTGGTGCGGTGCAAGTGAATGCCCGAGTGTGAAGTTTATGGCCATGAGTTTGCATCACGAGCATTGCCACGGCATGTGCATTTACAAGTGTGCTCGAGTGACATGTGCATTGTGATCACCTAAAATGCCCTGATGCGTTTAACGCGGGGTTCAGATGAAAATTGGTGCTTGTGAATGTGTGATCACAATAAACCCTGATGCGTTTTACGCGGGGTAGTGAATCCGTCCTGAGGCGTTTAACGCGGGACGATGCCCGGATTGCCGGAAGACGGCCAACCTGATGCGTTTACGCGGGTTCGGTCCGTATATGGAGATCGGTGTTGCGCCCGATGCGTTTACGCGGCTGAGACACCGGGCCCGATGCGTTTACGCGGGCCGGAAGTGTTGGATAGTGATAGACCCGATGCGTTTTACGCGGGTCGGACCTGATGCGTTTAACGCGGGTCGGAGGAGAAATTGATAAATGGCAAGTATGCTAGAGTGCAAGCGTACGAAAATGCATTGATGAGGCGTGAGCACGCGTATGAGCACGAGCATAAGCATGACATGCGTTGTGACCAAATGATGTGTACTTGTGCTGCGACTGGGTCCTATGTTTTATGCTTGAACTGTAAGTGCCTAACCTGCAGGGCAAGGTGAGTGTTGGATTTGGGCCCGAGGGCCTAAGTCAATTATGATGTGCTTGGTGTGTTGATTTAGTACTCGTCAGGAGGTGCACTTTAGCCTAATTTAGGTTTAGGGAATTACTCGCTGAGATTTATTCTCACTGTTGTTGAAACCCAATTTTTCAGACCCCCAGCCTTGAGGATGCCAGGCGTATTGAAATGTTTTGGGAGGAGCCCCGGCTTGATATAGTGTTTGATCGCCGAGCCACGTACCCGCTTTTGACTTTTGAGGGTGGGCTGTATATGAATATTGTATATGTTTCCCAATGTCAAAACAAGTGTATATTTATCCGTCTGGTTGTTGTATGGCTATCCTTGGTCGTGTGTATTTTAATGTACGGGTGGTTTTAATTACTTCCGCATGTGCTTTAAATCTCTGTGTTGGTTGTTGGGTCGGCGACGCGTCCTGGGACGTCGCACACGAATCGACCTTTGCGAGGGATGTGGCGCGCCGAGGAGTGCGGGGCGTGACATATTTGAGTCCACTTACCAACGTTCCAATTACTTTACCAACATTTGTCTGGGATCTTATCAGGGGGCTAAAGTTCCAACTTTTAAGAAATTATTTGTTTATGTTATGAAATACATGAATGAATATTCATTATATTCAATATATCTATTATGGTACATTTGTAACCTACGTACATGAATGAACATTCAATGTACCTATTATGGTACATTTGTAACCTACATTCTACGTACATCTCCAATGAATGTTCATCTCCCTATTCAATGTATGTATTCAATACATTGACATTAATGATTTGTGCATCCTTGTTTTCTTATAAATAAGAGCTTAGTTTTGGTCATTGTGTAAGAGAATTCAGAACAGAATGAAAAGAGAAAATATATATCTTCGGTGTTTATTTGCTTTCTCTACTTAATCTTTATTCTCTCTATTATATACTTGCAACGCAATATTTTACAACAGTTTCTAAATTATTAGCTATTCCAATAATTATAAATTATTTGGAGAGCTAAAATTACCAATTTTTATATGAAATTATTAAGTCCTTTTGGAGCCAAATAACAACATTTATTTGAATATCTCGATACTACCTACCGTTGAAATAACTTACCAATTTATATTTGCCCAACTTACCAACGTGTTACACTGACTTTTATATGCCATCACTAACCCTTATTTGACTCCACTTACGAACCTTTATTTGATTGTTTCAAAAGAACAAGCTGTTCCAACACTTTGCCACTAATTATTTGTGCAGTTTTTTTTTGTCAAAATAACATTTCATGGAGTAATCACGTAGTCCAACCGTAAACCAAGACAAATCATAGATAACTTCAAAATAAAACAAGCTCCAAATAATAAAATGAATCATGAAAACAAGGTTAGTGGCCACACGCTCAAAGAGCATATCTCTAACTTCTTCAAATCAAAATCGACGGCCGATCACCGAATCCGTTTTTAGTAATAAGCACACAACGAGATCTCTATGTTTCTACGGCTTTACAATTCAACGGTGTGCGCCTAGGTTCAGTGTCCCCAACACCATCGCCCTTCGGAGTAACAAGGTTTAATGAGCACAAATCTGACACCTGTGAAAGCGAAACCTTCACATAACTCTGAAATTATACCGCAAAATATAGATTAGATCGGGATAGATAGAAACCTCCTTGAAACGGGAGAGAGAAGTTTCCAGATCAAGATTAAATCAAAAGAGAAAAACTACTCAAAACGAGAGGAAAAAAAAACACTAAGAACGAAATTGGCCTAAAAGAACAGGAAAAAGGGAGGGCAAGGAGAGATCTAGTTCACATCCTCCCCTCTATGGAGATTAGAGAAGAAAGTTGTGCGAAGATGAGAGGGAGAAAAGAAAACCCTAAGGAGGAGAGAGACAAAGCATTTGTGGATTTTACCAACGAGTTACAGTGACAAACTTCTACACGAAATTAACAACACTTATCGAAAACTCCGTTCTTCGAAATCTAATTACTATTTCACTAACTTCAACATTAGTTTACGGCACTTAAGTTACCAATTCTTCTAATATACTACTATTTCTTATTTGAGTCAGTTATTAATATTTCTTTAATTATTTTTAAACTATCCCTTATTCCAACAACTCCCAAGATTTATTTTCGCAACTTACAACATATAAAATTACTGACTCTTATGTGAAATTATCAACTTTTATTTGAGTGCACTTGCCAACATTTATCGATCGTCCAAAATACCCACTATATGAACATTGATTTGGAAATAGGTTGAAGTTATAAACTCTACCAAGATTTATTTGTGGAGCTGAAAAATATCGACTTCCCAATACATAAGGTCTTCTCCCATCGCTGCCACGTGTCATCCGCGCATTGGTGAGACAAATCCACTGTCTTAATCATGGTTGTATATGTTAAAGGTGCAATATCTTAGTTCATTAGGGAATAACCTAGTTGGCTTTGGATGCGGAGTCACTCCCATGATAAGGTGGAATCTAATTCCACTGCCCCATGTGGCATCATTTTCATTTTCATTCTTTTGTTCGATTCTTATGCCCATTCATTAATGACTTCTTTTCCATAGAGTATAAAACAGACCTAAAAATGTTAATAAAGATGTTCAATAATAATGGAAGCGAAGGATATGAAAAATTAGAAATATATTGTCGATAGTTCTCTGGGGCAAATTACCAATTTATTCCAAAATCTATTCTATGGATTCGGTTGTAAAATTTTCAATTTTACCAATTTATTCATAAACTTTTGCGCGGAATTCCAATATAATCCTTCATAGTCACTTGCCATTGGAAATCATGGGAAATTGGTCGAAAGGATTACATTTGAATTTTGTACAAAGGTTTAAGACTATATTTGCAAAGTCGAAAAATTTATGATTAAATTAATAATTCGTACAATAGATTTAGGATTGATTAGGTAATTATCCATTGTTCTTAGTGTACGATGACTTCTCCTCTAATATTTGGAGAGACTTTTGCTTTTAATTTTAATTTTTTTTGGATATCTTTCATCTCTCATACTTTGACTTTTATTTAATTTGAAAAATCTAAAATTTTACACATGCTGAATCATATATATGTTTTTCATGATTTTCTAATATACACAATAGTTTTTAATTTTCAAAATTTAAGGGGAAAGTCATAAGTGCAAATAAAAAATAGTTTTTGAGCACTTCCAAATAAGCTTAAATCGATTCTACCAGTTTTGTCGCGCCTACAAAAGTGCAAATAACAAATTTATTATTTTGTAATATAATAAATGTTGTTATTGGCTAGTTCATAAATTTCAAAAATTAAATGAATGTTATCAAGAAAAAAAAAAGCAAAAAGAGATTGCTTTTGTAGGAAAACAACATGGCAGTCCACATAATTATTATGGCCGAATAAATGCTAACATGGTACTCCACGTCGAAAAGTACATTGGACATGGCGATATATCCCGTATCGTTACCGCTTTGAATCAATATTAATCCGATTCTAAAATGCTCAATGTTAGCAACAAAAAAAAAATCTAAATTCTCCTGCCTTGTAAGACAAAAAGTTCTACATATAAAATGGGCGATAAATCAGAGGAAACTCTCTCTAACTATGGCTCTGATTGGTGAGTTACAGTATAGACATCACACATGCTTAAAAGTTTGTATGTGTGTAGTATCCATAATCTGCAATTCTCCAAATTATGGAGTTTTTTACAACTATGGCCGAAGAGAAATATTGTCGTAAAAGAAAGCTAAAAGCGAGGAATGACAACGAGTAAAAACAAATTGGGGGAAAAAAGAGAGAGGAACAATAGCAAAAATCATCTTCAATTTTGCTATATTATATCAAATACCCTCTTCTTATTTCAAACAACCTACATTATGTATAGAATGTCGTATTTATAAGGGGTCATGGCACAAATGGTTAACTTTTAATTTGTTCAATATAGTTTATGAACTTTATCTCAATATGCAATATGGTCCCTGAACTTTTAATTTGTTCAATGTGGTTAATGAACTTTTGGTACATGTTCAATTTAGTCCCCAGTTGACCAAACAAAAATTATTTCCTGAAATATATGAAAATATTCAATATTGTCATTCTTATTCCATCAATTCAAGTTCAGAGACAATATGCATGGAATAAATTGAACATGTACTAAAAATTCAAAAATTACATTAAACAAATTAAGAGTTCGAGGGCTACCTTACGTATTGGAGTAAAGTTCAAAGACGACATTAAACAAATTAAAATCTCATGTACCCAAAAGTTCAAGGATTGTCATTTTCTCTATGGACAGTGCTATTTCCACCCCAATATTGACTAAGACACTCATTTTTTTCTAGTGAACTTACAGAAATACCCTCCTCTCTCCCTCTCTCTTCAATTTATAGTTTCTTCTTTTATTAGGCCAACCCATTTCTTTTTCTATCAGGCTAACCAACAAAACTACCTTTTAATTCTATCATCTTGCTTATTTTATTAGTTTCACAATATAAATGTTAAATTCCACCCAACAAAATATTATCTTATTCTACATCCTATTATCACTTTGCCTAGAGAATGTTGTTAATTTTACTTTATGATCTCATATTTTTAATTACAAAAGTTACCTAGAATGTTATAAATTTCTAACTTTGATAGCTTATGAACACACAATTAATTTGTCTATTTTTTTATCAAATAGTTTGAGGGAGCTTTACTTCAAAGTTGGAAATTAAGGATGCGTTTGTTTTGCGGAAAATGTACTATTCCTGGAGAATGCTTTCCTGGAAACCATTTTCCCAGAAAATGAGTTCATTTTTTAGTGTTTGGCTAAAACCTAAAAAACACTTGGAAAGTATTTTCAGTTGTTTGGTGATGAAAATATGATGGTGAAAATTATCAAATTTTTTTAAATTTTTTAAATTATTTCAAATTATTTGTTATTTTTATTAAGAAAAGAAAATACATGAATGTTTTCCTTCTTAGAAAGAAAAGAAAAAGAGAAGAATAGAAAAAAATATTAACAAATTCAATATGAGCAATTCCAAAAGGTGTTTTCACCTTCTTAGATTAGGGAATTCACTTTCCTAAAATTAAACATGATATTTGTGTTGACCGGAAAGTATTTTCGGAGAACCAAATGGATGAAAATCCGGAAAATACTTTCATCAAAACAAACACACCCTAAAATTCTATCTAATCATCTAACCGATTTTGACATTGTGGGTGTTTTTTCCGAAATAAGTTCGTAGGGTTTTAAAGTTAAGTATCGTTGGTTAGTGCTTTCTTTTGAGCTTTCAATATTTATAAGAATTGGAAAAATGACTGTTGACAATCAATTTACACTTTCTTCACTTACATCAGGTATTTCAAAAGAGAGTTTTAAGCATATTTAAAAGTTTTAATCCATTTGATATGAGATTGAATTTGTAGTCGATATTAATTACTTTCTTCATTGTAGGATTAGAAGAGCAAGAAGTTTCGTTTTTTTCCTTTATGTGCCTATTTTTTGTTAATATTTAGTATGATCTACATATAAATATTTCTGACATTTGATCATGCTCCTAACAAATTAACCTTTTTCATATTTTGATAGATTTTTCTTTTCCATTTTTGATAAAGATCGGCTAAATAGTTAAATTGAATTTTAATTTTCGACTTTGAATTATGATTTCGCTCATACTATTTGACAATAAAAAGTAGGCAATTAATTGTGTGTTCATAAGCTGTCATAAATAGAAATATTTTGTGATTGAAGATAGGAGACCATATATTAAAATTGACAATATTGTCCAGGCAAAGTGATAACAAGATGCATGGTAAAACGATATTGTGTTAGGTGTAATGGAGCATTCGTATTGTAAAACTGACACGAGAGACGAGAGAAATAAAGGTAATTTTGTTGATTAGCCTCGTAAAAAAAAAAGAAACAATAACTTGAAGATAGAGAGGGGGTATTTCGGTAAGTTAACTAGGAAAAATGAGTGTCTCAGTCAAAACGGGGTTGGAAATAGCGACCCCCCCCTCTCTCTCTCTCTCTCTCTATTTATAATTTCCGAAAGAACTCATGATTTCGTAACGGGACTTAAATAACCGCTCTTCCCCTAGCGGTGTCTCCACCGCTCTCTCATCGTCGTCGCCAAATTGAGTTCTTCAACCTGCTGCCTGCTACTCGCCGTGTCCATCAATCGCCGACGGAAACCCGGAAAGCGATGAACGATCCCGACCCGAACCCGAACCCGGACCTCCCGGCGGCGGCGGCGGCGGCGGCACCGCGAACCGTCATCTGCGTCGGCGACGTCCACGGCTACTTCACCAAGCTCCGCGCCCTCTGGGCCAACCTCGAGGCCTCCATCCCGCCCCGCGACTTCCGCGCCGCCCTCGTCATCTTCCTGGGCGACTACTGCGACCGCGGCCCCGACACGCGCCGCGTCATCGACTTCTTCCTCTCCCTCCCCGCCGCCTACCCCGGCCAGACCCACGTCTTCCTCGCCGGCAACCACGACTTCGCCTTCGCCGCCTTCGTCGGCGCCGTCCCCGGCGACGCCGGGGCGTTCCGGGAGGCCTGGAAGGTGTACGAGTCGTACGAGGAGAGCGAGGGGTGGTACAGGGGCGAGGGGTACGAGGAGATGCACTTGCAGGGGAGGAGGTGGGCCGGGAAGATCAAGGCCAGGTTCAACGAGGCCAAAGGGACGGAGTACAGGGGCTCGATCTTTGACGCCGCCCCGACTTTCGAATCGTACGGCGTGGCTCATGGATCTGCAGGTATGAGTTTCGGGTGTCGGGATGGGGATTGGGATTGGGATTGTGATTTTCAATGTGGAGTATCAGCCATGCTTGATTCATGCTGAAAATGGATATCTTGTGCGGTTCGTTTGATTCGGTATGCAGCCGGTTGTCTTTCTTGTGCTTAGTGCATCGTTGAAAATTCGATTGATTCGAGATGTTTTAGCGGGATTGCTTGAGTGATTTGTGCTTCTTGACTGCTGCTGGTTGGGAAATGGATCCAATGGTGTTCACTGTTTGATTTGTAAAGAGATGCTTGCTGCCGTTCAAATGCTGAAAGAGAAAGTTGTTTGGGGTTGTTGTATTGTGAATGCAAAACTCGCTCGATTCAGTTCTTAGGAGTTCATGTCAGATAGTAATTAGTATGCGGCTGGTCATGGATGTTGTGTTTAGTGCATTGTTAAGGTAGACCAGTTTCAGATGCTTTTAATTGTACTCTATGTCCTGGTTTTAAGGGTGATCTGTATTGCTTCATGGTAATTAGGCCATGGTTTTCTTCACATGATTGTTAAAATACTAAAGACTAAGTTTGTCTTGACAGATTTGGTTAAGGCGGTTCCAGAAGAACATAAAAAGTTTCTTGCTGATATGGTTTTGGTCCATGAAGAGGTCAGGATCAATCAATTTTGTTTTCTCTGCTTCTGCAGAATAACAAGGATTAATCACTGGGTTTTTCTTTTCTTTGTCACGAGTTTCTTACTGTACACAATATTAGCGTCGAAAACCAAAACTAAGCGCTCTTTCTTCGGACAGGATGATGTTTGTATAACAACTCCAGATGGAACTAAGCACTGTAGATTAATTGCTGTCCATGCTGGGCTAGAGAAAGGAAAGGATGTGGGAGAGCAACTGAGATTGCTGAAAGCCAAGGACACTCGGGTGGCAAAGATAGAGGCTATCGCTGGAAGGAAAAATGTCTGGGACATTCCAGAGGTGATGAATTTTATAACTTATGATAAAGCATTCTAGCATAGCATTTTGGCTTAAAGAAGTAGAATTCTATCGAGCCTTCTTCATTCGGAAGTTGTGTTCTTGAAGATCATTTTCTTCAGATTGCAGAGTAGAAATTTGCTTTTACTGGCTGAAGCTTGTTTGAGGTTGTTATAAGTGGTGAATCAGTGGGTCTGATGCTTGGTTTGTAATCTTCTATAGGAGCTAATTGAACCTTCAACAATTGTGGTGAGTGGTCATCATGGAAAGCTTCACATTCAAGGTCTTAGACTGATAATTGACGAAGGCGGTGGGTATCCAGATAAACCTGTGGCGGCTGTTGTGCTCCCTTCACTGAAGATTATTCGTGACACTGACGTTCTTCCAACAGAGTAATGGAATTCACAGTAAATGGTTCCAATAATTATTTACAATGGTTGGGTATAGCAAGGAATATTTTAATAATAAAATCTTTTCTTGAAGGTGGGCATGAGATGGTATCCTTCTTTGATTGTAATCTTTTACATCTATTTTGTAATCAGTCGTACTTGGGATAGCTTAAATCTTTTATTGCATTAATCTCTATTCAAGTGAATGGCATTGATGCCAGATTCTTCATATTTCGAAGAATTTTCTGCAAAGTTTGTGCACATTCAAGTCTTTCAGTCAGCTAGGTAGCAGAGGAGGTGCTTCTCGAACTGTCAGTACGAAATAAAAATATTCAAGTAGAACAAAGTGTGCTTTCCACGATAAATTTAGGATCAGACTTCATATGGTGTTGCTGTGCAATCCCTTTAAGCAAATAGCAGTACCATTTCACTGTTTCTTCTCGGTTCAGTAGTTTTAGTATATGATGGCTGCTGACTTGGTTCCTCTGGTGGTACTTGGTAGTGTTGCATTTGAGACGGCTTTTTGTTCAATTTTGATGCAAAATAAGGTTGTTATGGAATTTCTCTTCCGCTATTTGTCCAATCCATGGCATGCTTTCTTCCATTTACTATTGGGATCTAAGTTATTGGGTGCAGCTGACTATAGCGAACGTGCGTGCGCTGAGTGTGTGTCAGTGTTTGTTAATAAGACTAGCATAGCATACTTGCCTTTCTATTCAGTATGTGATCAAGACCTTGTGGCCATAAGGGTTATTTTGAACTCGGATTGATGAATCCTGCTGATGCCACTCCTTTTGCTATAAGATTATGAAGTAACGAACGGTTCCGGCTAACGAACGGTTCCAACTTCTGATGAAGCACATCTGACAGAAATTGCTAAATTCAGGTAGACACTGTCCAGATTGATGTGAGCTTTCACCAATGCCATATGCTGATCACCATATCATCATTTAGGCAGACCATCTCTATCTTCGTTCTGTGCCCCCTGGCTTCTTTCGCACTGTCTTCTACCCGTGACAGAATCAGACGATTAAGTGGTAGTTGCGTTGCATTTAACAGTGACAATGGCGCAAGATATGGGCCATGCGGTTTGCTACAGAAGTCTAGGCTGCGAATGATAATCATTATGTTTCTATTTTTTTGTTCCAAAAACAGATTTGAAACAGAAATTCGTTTGATAATGTAGTTTCATTTTTCTATTTTCGGAACAAATTTTAATTTCAAAAATAGGTTTGGAATAGAAACTAGAAGTTAAAATTTTCTACTTTTCTATTTCTAGAACAGAAATAATAAGTTAAAATTCTTCTCATCGCTCGCCCTCGCTACTAGCCGGTCGCTCACCCGTCGCCCATTGACGCCCACTTGTCAGTTGCCGCCTATTGCCAGTCGCTGTCTCCCGCCATCGGCCGCTTGCCCGCTGTCCACCGGCCACTGTTTCCCGCCGCCAGTTGCCCTCCTCCCGCCGTCGCCCGCCTCCCACCGCCTCCCACCGTCGGCCACCGTCTCCTGGCCCTGGTTGCCCTCCTCCCGCCTCTGACCGCCCTCCTCTCGCCGCTGGCCGCCTTCCCTCGTCGATCGCCGCCCGCCGTCCACCAACCACAGTCTCCTACTGCCGGTTGCCCTCCTCTAGTCACCTCCGATCGCCATCCTCCGCACTGGCCGCGTTGCCGTCCACCGTCGCCTCCCCCCGCCGCCCGCCGCCACCATCCACCTGCCGTCCACTCGCCAACCACCGGAGAGGGAGAAATTTTATGCCGTTATCAAATAAATTTTTGTTTCTGGAATAGAAATTTTGTGTCGTTATCAAACGTTTTTTTTTTCTCAGAAACTCGTCCAGGAACAGAAATAGAAAAATTAATTCTTGCCAGAAATTGATTACTGAAACAAAATGGTTGTCATTCGCAGCCCTAATGATTAGAAAAGTTATGTTTATTAAATGGGAAAAGTGCGCTGGAAATCCTAAAACTTGTCATGGAAGTGTAATTGAGTTCTAAAACTTTCAAAAAGTACAATCAAGTCCTAAAACTTATCATGAAAGTGCAATCGAGTCCTAAAATTTTAAAAAGTGCAATCGAGTCATGAAACTTTTGAAAAGTGCAATTAACAAAATGACTTAATTGGATCGATTTAATAAGTTTTAGGATTCAATTGTACTTTTTGGAAGTTTCAGGATTCGATTGTACTTTCGTAACAAGTTTTGAGACTTGATTGCACTTTTTGAAAGTTTTATGACTCAATTGTATTTTCATGATAAGTTTTAGGACTTTTAGTGCATTTCTCCTTTATTAAATACTCTATTTGCAAATACTACGACTGGAATAAGTCCTCGACGAAAACAATCACACGGAGCTCACAGTGAATATTATTGATATTAAAGTCGGAGTTGGACGGTGCATCCGCACGTACTATCAAAAGTTGAAAATCATGGTGCAGCAATTGTACTAAGGGTGCATTTGTTTGAGAGAAAGTGTTTTTCGGGAATTCGTTTTCCAGACTTTCACCCGTTTGGTTCGCCGAAAATAATAAGTCAACTGAAAATACTTTCCGATTAAGGAAAACATTCATGTATAAAATTAGGAAAATGAATTCCCTAATATAAGAAGGTGAAAGCACTTTCCGGAATTGTTCATATTGAATTTGTTAATATTTTTCTCCTTTCTCTTCTTTTTTTTTCTTTTATTTTTCCTTCTTCCTCCCTCCGCCGGTCGCCAACCTTTCTTTTCCAAAATAAAAATAATTTAAAAAATATAAATTTTTTTGATAATTATCACCATCAGATTTTCCTCACAAAACAACTGAAAATACTTTTCAAGTCTTTTTTAGGTTTTAGCTAAACACCGGAAAACGAAGTCATTTTCCTGGAAAAATGACTTCCTGGAAAGTGTTTTCCAAAAATGGTATATTTTCCGTGAAACAAATGTACTCTACATCGAACTATTAAATCTCGGTACTTAACTTATCAATCGTGCTAATTGACTAACGTCACAAAACAATGAACTCTCCCGACCTGAACCCGGACCCAGCCACGGCCTTGCCTCAAACCGTTGTTTGCGTCGGCAACACCCTCCTGGCCAACCTCGAGTCCTCCATCCCGCCCTGCCACTACCGCACCGCCCTCGTCATCTTCCTAGGCGACTACTGTGACCACGGCCTCGACACCGGCCGCATCATTGACTTCTTCCTCTCCCTCGCCTCCGCCTACCCCGCCAGACTCGAGTGTTCCTCACCGGCTACCACAACTTCGCCTTCACCGTCCTTGGAAGCGTCAAGGCATTCAGGGAGGGGTGGAAGGCGTACGGGCCGTGCGAGGAGAGCGAGGGATGGTACAGGGAGGGGTGGACGGCGTACGGGCCATGCGAGGAGAGCGAGGGATGGTACAGGGCCGAGGGGTATCAGGACATGCTCTTGCAGGGGAGGAGGTGGGCCGGGAAGAAGAAGGACAGGTTCAACAAGGCCAAAGGGAAGGAGCTCAAGGGCTCGATCTTTAACGCCGCCCCGACTTTTGAATCGTATGGCGTGGCTCATGGATATGCAAGTACGAGGTTAGGGAGTCCAGATGGGGAGTGGTGTCACGCCCTGAACCCTCGAGCGTGCGAACATCCTTCCTTGGTCGTGGAATTATAACCTCCCGGGACGCGTCGCCGACCCATTCATTTTAACTTTCAATTATGCACATGCGGAAGCACAACATCTCCAGAAAACAATAGGGATAGACAAGAAAACATACAACAAATATTTACATACATTACCAGCAGTACATCGGGAATTAATATATTACGAGTCCGCCACGCAGACCTTCCCGATTACAATCACAAAAAGGTAGGGGGTTAACCTAGCTCTTCTATCCAAGAGGACAACCTCAAAAGGTGTTTCCCCTCAAAACAGCTGGTTCCCATGGAACGCAATGTGTATTTATACCCGAGCACCTGAAAAATGATTAACAACAACAAGTGAGATAAATCTCAGTAAGTTAACGACCTAAACCTCGATTAGGAAGTCAACTCGCCTCGAGCGCACCTAAACACGCAGCCACACATTGACGGTAGATCAATAGTAAAGCAACCCCTGCTTTGCCCTAACTATACACACGAGCAGGCTACCCAGTCCAGCATAAACAAACGTGTCATTAAACAATCGCAGGCATTCTTACCTTGCCTTGGCACACATGTCTTGCACGTTATGAACCATCTGGTACAATCATAATGCAACAAGCATATAATATAATCAGAACACGCAATAGCATTCCCATGCACAAGGCATCCACACGAGTCCCGATTATAAGGTGAAACCGTTTTGGCCCGTCCCATACCGTGCCGCACAATTTCATCCCATAATCAGGCGCAATGCATCCGCACTCTTTCACGCGTGTTCCGATTACTATGACCTCACAGGGCCACGGCACAACCCGCATTACTCGCATAAGGTTAGCGGTCTTCCGGCATGATCGAGCGTCTTCCCACCCCATCGGGCACGGCATCATCTGGAACCCCACCAAGACAGCATTTAATTAAGAGCATCGGCCTGACCTCAATCACGACTCGACATTCGGACCCCCGTCGAGCATCCGATAAATTGGGCATCGTCCCACGTAAAACGCATCAGGACGGGTTCAACCCCGCGTAAAACACATAAGGGTATTATGTGATCATACAAGCACAAGAACCACACAACTCATTTATATCTCAGCATTTAGCTAAATGCAAATGTGGTTCGTGCTCACACAACAAACTACTACAACTTCCACACATTAAAATGCAGTAATAAATTCACACGTGATCACATACAACAATCAACCTATCAAACTTTGCACGATTTCCTTTTTTAAACATTCTTGCCCCATTTAACTCATAAAACCTAGCATCCAAACACGACTCCTCGTGAATTATCATTTATATGTCTATAAAACCATTCTTTAAAATAGCAACCTAAGTCCTTTTACTAAATTAACCCTTTTCCATCGCAATTTATGCTTTAAACAGCATAGAACATGCATAGCTCATCTCACAACTCAAGCACAAAACACATATAATCACAACTTATCACCTTACCAACGATAACTTATCGCTCTTCCTCCGACAGCTTATCGCCTATTTAGCGATAGCTTATTACCTGTTTTTCGAAAGCTTATCACCTAATCCACGATAGCTTATCACCCTTTTGATGATAGCTTATCAACAAATACTCGATAACTTACTATCACTTTGATGATAGCTTATCACATTTTCTCAATAACCTATCAAGTCCACTTATCACCTATCGCGATAGCTTATCACTTCTGCCTATCACTTATCGCGATAGCTTATCAACTAATCCCTCATTAATTAGCACTAAGCATAATTAACTTAGTATAATCTAACAACAAGCAAGTTTAACATACTAATCAAGAGATTATAGCGTTAACTCACGCGGAAATGATTTTGACGACACTAGCGCGACGGAGGTGGCAAGGGCTACGCGTGGCTCGGTCCGGAACAACACGGGGTAGCGGCACAAAAATGGGTCTCGCTAGGCCGGCTGCTGGATAATAGCTTCAGTGGGCTGGACGGGCGGCTACGGGCAGCGGTGGACGGCGCACGGCGATGGCTCGGCAAGGGCAGCTCATGGCGCGGCTTGGGGGCGGTAAGGGTGATGAACGACGGCCAAAAGGAAAGGAAAAACAAGAGGAAAAGAGAGAGAGAGAGAGAGAGAGAGAGAGAGAGAGAGAGAGAGAGAGAGAGAGAAGGGGGCGGCAAGGGGCTGAGAGAGAGAGAAAAAGAGAGAGTGAGAAAGCCAAAAGTGAGAGAATGAGGAAGAGAAAGAAAGTGTCTTGCAAGACACACCCAAAGATGGATGGCCAAGATCAACTCTTGCAAGACAAGCAGCCAAGATCAATGGCTAGAAATTGATCTTGCAAGACAAGCCAATTATGGCTTCTAGAAGACTTAGGGGCAAAATGGTAATTTCAGCCCTGGATACTATTCACGAGCACTATTCACATGGGCTTGAACCAACATACTTGGGCTTGGGCTTGAACGGGCCCAATTTAAAGAGAAATGGGCTTGAAAATGTTAATGGGCTTTCATTGGGCCCATTGGGCTTTGGCCTTGGGCGGCCCACTTGTGGGATTCCATTCTCGACCCAATAATTCCTCTATCCAAAGTTTCGGAGCCCAAAACTATTCCCGAGGGGTCTATCTCGACTAAACCGGAAAGGAAAGTCTCTAAACTATCCTTAATCGAAAACCTATAATCGAACCAAGGCTCGTGGCTAAACTTCAATGGGAAGTGCTCCTAATATGGCCTATTCAAGTTAGGCAGCCTCTTGGGTGTCGCTAGCGTGACTTATGATTGATTCGTCAATCAATCCATATTCGAGTCTCGACAATCCATGGATCATTTTCGACTGTCATGTAATCGTGCGGAATCACCCGCAATCCGACTATATATACTCTTGTCGAAATATGGTCCGAATCGAGGATGTCACAAGTGGGGTTTGTGATTTTGAACGTGGAGTTTCGGTAACGCTTGATTCATGCTTAAAAGGGTAATCTTGTGCAGTTCATTTGATTCGATATGTAGCTGGTTGTCTCTGTTGTGTTTAGTGCATCGTTTAAAATATATCGATTTTTGAGTTTTAACTGGATTCCTTGTGGGATCTGTGCTTCTTGACTGCTGCTGATTTGGGAAATAGACCTAATGGTGTTCACTGTTTGATTGGCAAAGAAATGGCGGTCGCCGTTCAAATGCTGAAGAGAGTTGTTTGGGGCTGTTATATGGTGAATTGTGATACTCGACCGCCGTCTTGATTCAGCTCTTAGTAATTCATATCAGTAATTCGTATGCAGCTGGTCATGGATGCTGCGTTTAGTGCATCGTGGTTTTGTGGCTAGGCAAAAGCAAGAATGATTTGTGCTGCTTCATGGTACTTTAGGCCATGGTTTTCTTCATTTGATTGTTCGAATGCTAGAGACTCGATTTTTCTTGACAGATTTGGTTAAGGCGGTTCCGGAGGAACATAAAAAGTTCCTTGCTGGTATGGTTTTGGTCCATGAAGAGGTCAGGATTGATCGATTTTGTGTTCTCTGCTTCTACAGAATTACAAGGATGTAATCACTGGGTTCTTCCGTTTTTTGTCACTGCTTTCTTAAGGTGCGTTTGGTAACCATTTTGTTTCCGAAAATAATTTCTACTCATAAATTATTATTTTTTATTATGTTCCCGAAACAATTTTTAAGCATTTCAAGACATTTCGTAACTGCACAAAATTTCTTTTTATTAATAATATTTTAATATTTCTTTCTTTTTTTCTTTTTTTCTTCTTCTCCTTCTTGGACATGGCCGGGTTGCCGGCCACAGGCCAGGGCCGCCCTCGCCGGCCTTTTCCAGCCCTCGTCCAACGTGAATTCGTTGGGCTCGGATCATTCGTCGACATTCGGATTACTCGTCAGAACGTGATTTCGGGTTTGTCGAACAACTTTGTTTTGCATATACAAGCACTATTACTTGACAACAATCTTAAGACAATTTCTATCGTGTTTGTATAATTGCATTTCTCAATCATTTCTGTCTACGTGATTTCATAAATGGCTACAACATCAATGACGCCTATTACGTCTGTTCCGACTCATGGAGAGAAGCCAGAAAAGTTCAATGGGGCTGGCTTCAAGAGATGGCAACAGAAGATGTTGTTCTATCTCACCACTTTGAACTTGGCAAGGTTCCTCATGGAGGATGCTCCGAAGTTGGATGAAGGAGAGACAAACAAGGAAAAGGTTGCTGCTGTAGATGCATGGAAGCATTCTGACTTCCTGTGTCGCAACTATATCCTCAATGGTCTGGACAATTCCCTCTACAACGTTTATAGTCCGTTGAAAACGGCTATGGAGTTATGGGAAAGTTTGGACAAGAAATACAAAACGGAAGATGCTGGGTTGAAGAAATTCATCGTCGGTAAATTTCTAGACTTCAAGATGGTAGATTCTAAAACCGTCTTAAGTCAAGTTCAAGAACTTCAAGTGATCATGCATGACATTCATGCTGAAGGTATGATGATTAGTGAATCATTTCAAGTGGCTGCTTTCATTGAAAAGTTACCACCGTCTTGGAAAGATTTCAAGAATTATCTCAAACACAAGAGAAATGAATTATCACTTGAAGACTTAATTGTTCGATTGAGGTTAGAGGAAGACAATAAGAATTCCGAGAAGAAAGTTGGCAGCAATCTGACGGTCTCAAGGACCAACGTTGTTGAAGAAGGATCAAAACCCAACAAGAAGAGGAAAAACTATGGACAGGGATCCACCCAAGGCCTGAAAAAATTCATTGGCAAATGCTACAATTGTGGAAAGTCTGGACATCGTGCCAAAGACTATAGAGCCAAGAAAAGAAAGGTGACTCAGGCGAATGTGGTGGAACATATTTCCAATGGTATTGATGATATCAATCTTACTGCTATGATATCCGAGTGCAACATGGTGGGAAACCCCAAAGAATGGTGGATTGATACTGGAGCAACTCGTCATATATGCGCCAATAAATCTATGTTCTCATCATACACGCCTATGGAACGTGATGAAAAACTCTACATGGGTAATTCATCAACCTCTAAGGTTGAAGGTGTTGGAAAGGTTGCTTTAAAGATGACATCTGGGAAAGTTGTGACATTAAACAATGTGCTACATGTGCCAGACATACGCAAGAATTTGGTGTCTGGATCTCTTTTTAGCAAGAATGGTTTCAAGTTGGTGTTTGTATCTGATAAGTTTGTACTCTCCAAAAATAAGATGTATGTAGGAAAGGGTTACCTTAGTGATGGTCTATTCAAGTTGAATGTAATGATTGTTGTACCCAATGATGTTATGAATAAAGTTGTTTCTGCTTATGTGCTTGAGTCTCCTAATTTATGGCATGCTAGACTAGGACATATTAATTATAAGTCAATAACGAAATTAATGAACATGGGGTTATTGCCAAAATTCGATTATCCAAGTGAAAAATGCCAAGTATGTATTGAATCAAAATTTTCTAAGCCTCCTTTTCATTCTATAGATAATAGAATCACAGAACCTTTAGATTTAATACACACAGACATTTGTGATTTGAAAGCAATACCGTCAAGAGGTGGTAAGAAGTATTTTATAACGTTTATAGATGACTGCTCGAGGTATTGTTATGTTTATTTGCTTAGTAGCAAAGATGAGGTTGTGAATGCTTTTAGAACTTACAAGTCCGAAGTTGAAACTCAGTTAAATAAGAAAATTAAGATGATAAGAAGTGACAAAGGAGGTGAATATGAATTTCCTTTTGAAGAAATTTGTTCTGAGTTTGGTATTATTCACCAAATTACTCTTCCTTATGCACCACAAGCTAATGGAGTGGCGGAAAGGAAAAATCGGTCTTTAAAGGAAACAATGAATGCATTGTTGAATAGTTCCGGTTTACCACAGAATTTGTGGGGGAAAGCTGTTTTGACTGCGAATTTTATTTTGAATAGAGTACCCCATAGAAAGACACAACAAACTCCCTATGAGAAGTGGAAAGGCAGAACGCCTAATTTGAAATATCTCAAAGTGTGGGGGTGCTTAGTTAAGGTTGCGATTCCTAAACCTAAAAAGGTTAAAATAGGATCGAAAACCGTTGATTGTGTCTTTATTGGATATGCTATTAATAGTAATGCATATCGATTTCTTGTTCATAAGTCTGAGGTCCCCGATATACATGTTAATACGATCATTGAGTCAAGGGACGCTTCGTTCTTTGAAAATATATTTCCGTATAACATAGTATATGAGCCAATTAACAATGATAAGAGGCCTTGGGATACTACACCTAAAAGCGATCCTATAGAGGATGAACCTAGACGTAGTAAAAGACAAAGAACTTCTAAGTCCTTTGGAAATGATTTTCTAACATATTTGTTAGAGAATGAGCCTCGGACCTTTAAAGAGGCTGTGACATCCCCAGAAGCCCCGTTCTGGAAAGAAGCTATCAATAGTGAAGTTGAATCCATCTTGTCAAACCATACATAGGAATTGGTTGACCTTCCTCCTGGTAATAAACCACTACAATGTAAGTGGATTTTCAAGAGGAAAATAAAAGCGGATAGTACTATTGATAAGTATAAAGCTAGGCTTGTGGTAAAAGGATACAAGCAACGAGAAGGCCTTGATTATTTTGACACTTATTCACCTGTTACTAGAATTACATCTATAAGGATGCTAATTGCCATAGCAGCGGTGTATAGGCTTGAAATCTATTAAATGGATGTTAAAATGGCTTTCTTAAACGGGGATTTGGAAGAAGAAATATATTTGGAACAACCCGAAGGGTTCATTGTTCCAGGACAAGAGAAGAAAGTATGTTGGCTTATCAAGTCACTCTATGGATTGAAACAAGCACCAAAATAATGGCATGCTAAATTCGACCAAATCATGTTGTCGAATGGTTTTAAGATTAATGAGTGTGATAAATGTGTATATGTTAAGAACACTCATAATGGTTTTGCTATTTTGTGCTTGTATGTAGATGACATGCTTATAATGGGTAGCGATAGTGAGGTTGTCATTACAACCAAACAAATGCTCACAGATAAATTTGATATGAAAGATATGGAGGTTGCAGATGTTATTTTAGGAATTAAAATCCATAAGACATCTGGAGGATTAGCTCTATCACAGTCCCATTATATTGAGACGATTCTTGGAAAGTGCAAGAATCTATACATTGTACTAGTAAAGACTCCGATAGATGTTAATTTACATCTTTCAAAGAATACTGGTGAAAGTAAAGCTCAAAATGAGTATGTTAGTATACTAGGCAGTCTAATGTATGTCATGAACTGTACTAGGCCAGACATAACTTGTGCTGTGAGCAAGCTAAGTCGATTTACAATTAATCCAAATGAAAATCATTGGAAAGCTATGAAACGTGTATTGGGCTATTTGAAGCACACTCAAAATTATGCTTTGCACTACACAGAGTATCCAGCGGTACTTGAAGGACAAAAGGACACTACAAGTGCCATAAGTTGTGTACGGAGAACATTTAGGTGGCATAACTTTTTTTCGGAACACTTTGGTGCCAAATCGGAGGAAAAGAGATCACTTAAGTGCCAATTTGGCCGGAAATTCGACGTGACATTTTTTATTAATTTTTTACGCCGACGTGGCTCGTCGGAGGATGAGTCAGCGTGTACAGTCAGCATTTTTTATTTTAAATAATTTTTTTCCTTTTTTTTTCCTCTTCTTTCCTTTTCCCTTTTTTTTCTTTTTTTTCTTTTCTCCCCTCACTGGCCGGTTGCCGGTGGCCGGCCACCGGCGAAGCCCGGGAAGGGCTGGGCGAGAGCGGCCTTGCCCATGGCCGGTGAGGGGCGACCTCACCAGATCTGGGCAAGGCGACCCTCGCCGGCGACAGGCGAGGCCGCCCCTCACCGGCCATGGGCGAGGGGCGGCCTCGCCAGATCTGGGCGAGGGGCAGCCTCACCTGTCCCCGGCGAGGGTCACCTCGCCCAGATCTGGCGAGGCCGCCCCTCGCCAGTCTCCGGCGAGGATCGCCTCGCCCAGATTTGGCGAGGCCGCCCCTCGCCCATGGCCGGCGAGGGGCGGCCTCGCCTGTCGCCGGCTAGGGTCGCCTCGCCCAGCCCTTCCCGGGCTTCGCCTGTGGCTGGGCCGGCCACTGGCAACCGGCCGGCGAGGGGAGAAAAGAAAAAAAAGACAAGAAAGGAAAAAGGAAAGAAGAGGAAAAAAAAAAGGAAAAAAATTATTTAAAATAAAAAAAATGCTGACTGTACATGCTGGGAAAAAATTATTTAAAATAAAAAATGCTGACTGTACACGCTGACTCATCCTCCGGCGAGCCACGTCGGCATAAAAAATTAATAAAAAATGCCACGTCGGATTTCCGGCCAAATTGGCACTTAAGTTAAACATGGCCACGGTTCAGGAACCGGCGGTTCCGGTTTGTGGCCATGTATGAACCGAAATCGGCGGTTCCGGGCCGATTCCGATTCCGATCGGTTTCGGTTCGAGGGGGGAGGAGGAGAAAAGGGGAGGAGGCGCGAGGTAGCGAGGGGGAGGAGGAGGGGGCGTTGGCGGCTGCAACCATGGGCGGGGGCGACGGCGGCGACGGCAGCGGGGGTCAGATCTGGGAAGACGGGGGGCTGGCGGAGGAGAAAAGGGGAGGACTGGAGGAGGCGCATGGGAGAGGAGGGAAGGAGGGACCGACCATGACGAGGACCTTGCTGTCGGTCCGCGAGAGGAGCTCGAAGGCGAGGCCCGAGACGCAGGCAGTGCGGTACAGGGTCAACACGGTGGCATCCGCGGTGGCGAGGGGCTGGCCGGTGAGGGAGCTGAAGAGGACGAAGACGGCGTGGACCCCCGGCAGGTTCAGCGCGGAGGAGTTGCCAGGGAAGTGGGTCACGAGCTTGACGTTGATGCAAGGGAGGGAAGGGTGGGAGGACCAGGAGGGCATGAGGAGGAGGGAGGCGGAGGGGGCGGTGGCGGCGGAGAGGAGTGTGGACAGAGGAGGAGAGGGTGGAGCGGAAGACTAGTGGGAGAGGAGGGCGTGGCCGCGTGGAGGACTGGAGGAGGTGGGCGTGGGTGGGGGTGGGGCCCTGTAGACGTGCAGGCCCTGCTGCACTGCAGAGTTTTTTTTTTTAAAATTTTTTTTTTGGAACCAGAACCGGGCCCGTAGGCCACGGGCCGATTCCGATTTCGAACTGTGGGCTCAGTCAACGGGCCGGGCCCGGGTTTGACCTGGTCGGTTCCAGGCCGAAACCGGCTCGTGGTCATGACTAACTTAAGTGATCTCTTTTCCTCCGACTTGGCACCAAAGTGTTCCGAAAAAAAAGTTATGGCACCAAAGTGTCCTTCGTACATAACTTATGGCACTTGTAGTGTCCTTTTGCCTACTTGAAGGATACTGTTATGCAAATTGGATAACCGGCACAAGAGACACAAAATCCAAAAGTGGGTATGTGTTTATACTTGGTGAAGGAGTAGTGTCTTGGAAGTCATCCAAACAAACTTATATTGCAAAGTCTACTATGGAAGCAGAATTCATTACTTTGGATAAGGCCGGTGAAGAAGCTGAGTGGCTTCGAAATTTCTTAGAAGACATTCCTAATTGGTCTAAACCAATGCCAGCTGTGTGTATTCATTGTGATAGTCAAGCGGCACTAGGCAGGGCAAGGAATGTCATGTATAACGGAAAGTCCCGACATATACGTCGAAAACACGATACTGTAAGACAACTACTCTCTAGTGGAATTATCACGATTGACTATGTGAAGTCAAAAGATAATGTTGCGGATCCATTAACAAAACGCCTAACTAGAGAGTTGATCGTAAAAACATCAAAGGGAATGGGTTTAAGGCCTATAAAATAAGTCATCATATCGGAAACCCTACCTAGTTGATTGGAGATCTCAAGATCTAGGTTCAAAGGGACAACCAAGTTATGCAGGCGGAGTAGTGTACTGTCAACTCTTACTCATTCCCATACGGAGACAGTACTAACATGTAGAGGTTAAATGTAAGCTTTTAATGATTCTGATTCGGATATGTGATATACCACACAATCAGAAATCACCTATGTGAGTGTGAAGTGAGGGCCGCTTCTATGAAGAATTTGAAAGGCCAAATTCTTCAAAGAACTCATGAAACCAGGCGGTGTTCATGGCCAAAACGAACACAACAGTGAGAACCAACTTTGTTTGAGAGATAATTGTGTGATTTCTATTGTCTTGACTTACACCGAAGGTCGACAGTTCAAAGACATCAAGTCTACTGATTGACCGAGTAAGTCCAATAGGTCTCACTAGGGAAAGTTCAAAGCCTCAGACTACTTATCTCAATGCAACATTCTCTTATGGAATAATCGCACATTTCATCTCATGCATACACGAAGAGTTATGATATCTGAACTTCTCATTCATGTGGGGGATTGCTAGGATTTTTAGTATCCAAAATCTATAAATTGTAAATGAGAAGTGTGGATGGAAATAGTCCCACATTGGATAGAAGTTGTGATGGAAGATGGTTTATTTAGATGAGCCTCTCAAATGGGTTTGGGCCCCAAGGGGTACCTCACTTTTGTGGAAGGGAGAGGACCTATGCCAAGCTAAGTTGGTTCCCCCCCTCGCCCCGCGCGTGCGCTGCCGCCGTCCGTCCGGCCGGCTCGGCTCAGCTCGAACCGGGCCCATTCCATTGGTTTTTATTTTTTCCCGAACAGACATGTTTTGTTAGAAATTATTTATTTATTTATTTTGGACAAACAAACATGTCTGTTCGTGAGGTTCGGTTCGCCCGAACAAAAACCACTTCGGTTCAAGCAAACCTTCGCGACTGTTCACGGCCCGAACGAAAACCGCTTCGGTTCAAGCGAGCCTTCGCGACTGTTCATGAACCGTTTCGATTCAAGCGAGTCTTCATAGCTCGCGACTCTTCATTTTCGCCATTTATATAACCGAACTATTTAGTTCGGTCAGTGACTCTTCGTGGCATTTTTATTCCCGCGAGACTTTTTTCCCGACGCACTCTAGACATTTTCATTTTTCCCGTTTCTTCATCATTGTCATTTGTGCGATTATTTTGCGAAGTTGTGTTCGAATATTTCCTTTGAAGAAGTACCGCTTCTTTGGAAAGGCGATCCGTTCTATCCTGGGAGACAATTGTTCAACAACCTTGGGTACCGGTAGAAGGGACAAATTGTCTTAAGGACACAACGTGAATTCGTTGGGCTCGGATAATTCGTCGACATTCGGATTACTCGTCAGAACGTGATTTCAGGTTTGTCGAACAACTTTGTTTTGCATATACAAGCACTATTACTTGACAATACTGTCTACACATATGCCTGGGCACATTGTTCTGGATTTAAGAGAGAATTCGGAAAAGTTGGGCTGGAACTGCGCTAAAAATTAACCAAACTCCCAAGTGTGTGATTCAAACTTTTGAGTAATTATTTTGGCCAAACAAAAAAATTGTAGGATGGCAATTTGTGTCTTCTTATCGTAAGTTAGACCTATCATAGATCCATTTTGTAAGCTTTATTTGATGGGTTGAGTTGTTATTGTGTATATTATATTTACTAAATGGGTCATAAATAGATTGAGAATGGTATAACGAAGAATAATATGAGTGTTAAATGGGTTCACAACTTACTTAGACTCGACTCATTTTTATGACTCTCTCTTACTTTCATTCGATCTCGTGCTCACTCACTCCTCGCTCTCACCTCAGTTTGGGTATGAATTTTCCTAAGATTTGGTTAAATATAGAAGTGTTTTAGAAATATAGATAAAGTCAGGTATGGGGTATGGGTCAATAAATTTGTATTGCATGAAAATTAGTCAAAATGGGTTAAATGAGTCAATTTGGATTGGACTATTTTCGACCTGATCCGACCCAACCCACTCGTTTGACATGTCTATTGTAAGTGTATCGTATCATAATGGTGGAGTGTTAAATGTTGGTCCAATTCGAACATGGCGGTTCTAATAATCATGTCACAATTTTGAAACCCATGAATGACACGATACACTCAACACGTCTAAGATACGAATCCTCGAATATAACTGTGTGAAATGTGTTTAACCGTATGCAAATATATCTAAATGCACTTGAACGCGTTGAGCTGACACCATAACATATTCATCTCTGTAACTAGATGTGCTAATAAAACATGTTCGGACGCACATAAAAATGCCTAAATGTGTTTATACAATACGTGTTTCGTTATTCGTGTATAAACGGAGCGACCCATTTAAATATACCAACATCGTTAGTGCAAATGAAAAGAACGCGACTAATTTTGTGGGTCTTGTCATGTCGTGTCTATAGTCAAATCGTGTCCGCTAGAAAATTGTCCAAGTATGGGGTGGCCCCCAGCTAGTAGGAGAGGAGGAGGAGGAAATATCTTGTCTTTTGATTCTTCAGGCTAAGGATTCCGATCATTCGTTGTTGTTGTTTCGTCCTTTGTTTTGGTCCTAGTCCACGTGTCAACCATGACGATGCCTGCTATCTGTCCAGATTGGGTGAACTATCTCTGTTTCCAAAATGAAGGTGCCTTTGGGATTATTCACTTGCAGAAGTATATTCCTTGATGCTATGGAGTGAACTAGCGGATGAAATTAAGGAGGAAAAAGGAGCATCTCCAGCTTGTTTATGGTGCGCTTGATAACTTGTCAAATAGTAACTAATTCCATTTTTTTGTTTTCAAAAATAAAAAAAGAATAAAAATCCGTTTGGTAAATTTTTGTTACGAGGCATAAATTTGTTCACAGAATTAAGAATAAAAAAAAGTTGATTCTTGATTCTAAAAACAAGAATTAGAAATAGAAGAGAAATTTTTTTTTTCTTTTTCTTCTTTCCTTCTTGGCTGTGGTCGATTCTTCTTCTTTCCTGGCTTGTGGCCGGTGGCCAGGGACCTGCCACAGGCCAGGGTCGACAAGGGTGTCGCGGCCCTTGCCGGCGAGGGCGAGGTCTGGACCCTTGCGGCCTAGGCGAGGGCTGCCCTTGCCCTCACCCAGGTCGCAAGCCTCAATGGCGGCCCTCGCCGGCTTGGGCGAGGGCTGGAAAATGCCGGCAAGGGCCTCGATGCCCTCGTTGGCCATGGCGTGTGGCCAGTCGGTGACCATGGCCAAGAAGGAGAAAAAGAAAAAAAGTAAAGAAATATTAAAATATTTAAAATATTATTAATAAAAAGAATTTTTTGCAGTTACCAAACGCATTTATGTTCTTTTTCTATTCTAGGAATGAAAATTTTGGGCTGTTACCAAACGCCTTCAAATGCTTAGAAATTTTTTCCGGGAACAGAATAAAAAAAATTTATTTCTAAGCAGAAATTGTTTTCGGGAATAGAGTGGTTACCAAACGCACCCTTACTTGGTTTTTTGAAAAGGATTTGATTGGCGGCGGAAATAAACTCTTCTGGACATAAAAAAAAATCCTTAAAATAAATAAAGGAGACTATCAAAACGATGTCTTCGTGATGAAAGTTTAAGGCATTTTTTTTAGGAATAAGTGTACTAAAAGTCCTAAAACTTATTACGAAAGTGTAATTGAGTATTAAAACCTTAAAAAAAGTGCAATCAAATTAAAAAACTTGTCACAAAAGTGCAATCGAGTCCTAAAACTTTCATAAAGTGCAATTAAGTCCTCAAACTTGTCATGAATGTGCAATCGAGTCCTAAAACTTTCAAAACGTGCAATTAACGAAAGAACTTGATTGGACAAATTTGATAAGTTTTAGGACTTGATTGTTCTTTTGAAAAGTTTGAGGACTAAATGGCACTTTCGTAATAAGTTTTCGGACTTAATTACACTTTATGAAAGTTTTATAACTCAATTGTATGTCCGTGACAAGTTTTATGACTTCCTATACACTTATCACTTTTCTTTTATATATAGAAATAGTGGAAGAAAAGTGACTAGCGAAATTCACCTCTAGATAATGTTTGGATTGAGGCGTGGCTATTTTGCCCACAATCCGAATGTCTAAGATTGGTGAACCTGTTCTATTGACAAAATGATAGTAATCTCGTGGGAATCTGAATTAAGCTTCTTCTACTATTGATCGAGGTCTCAAAAAGTTTCTCCTATTAAAGGTGTGTTCGCTTTAACGGAAAATGAATAATTTGAAAGTTATTTTCCTGAAAATAGTCGCTCGTATCGCTTAAAAAAATGAACCAAAAAAAAAAGTTTTTATCATTCTCAAAAATATTTAGAATCATTTATTGACTAATTATTTCAAGCGATATAAGCGATTATATTTAGGAAAATATTTTTCAAATCATTTATTTTCCGCAAACTAAACGGATGTTAATTCAATTAATCTTTTGGTGCTTTTAGGGTCTCGATGAAAAAATGGGATTTGGTCCATAAGCCATAATTTCCTAACATTTGTTGTGATTTATTTGAAATCATCCTCGATTCGTCACACCTACATGTAGTAATTTAAACTCATGGAGTGTAACCCACTTTCACTTATCATTAGCAATTCATCTTTATGGACAGTATTTGCACTATAAAGTTCGTAACTTGGCAATGTTAACCCTTAGTAAGTGCCTAAGTGATCAGTAGCATAGCATCACAAATTGTCGTTGATGATAACGAGTGTACTCAGTAATTTTCCTCAATAACTGTAATTAGAATGTAAATTCTTATAAATGACAAGTTAGTAATTATCCTTTAAAAAGTACTAAGTTTTCTTGAACTCTCGCAAGGTGGAATCTCCAAAGTCTACTACCAGTTCTTCCTCCTGAACTGTATGACCCATCATTCAGATAAATGGGGGTAAGATAATGAGAGCTCAGATAGTGTCGTACTTACATTATCTTTCTTTCTATTTTGAGCAATTTTTCGGTTTGATCAGAGACCTTGGAGAGCATTTGAACTCTCCCCTACTGAATTTTATCATCGGATACTGTTGTTTTGTACTCAAGATCACTGAAAGCGGATACACACATAAGCCCTTATGAACACGAGCACACATGAGCACGATCCTTGAATGAGGAATATTCTGCAGATTTACCATTTGAACAGCCATCTGAATGCCTGATAATGTGAACATAAGCAACGTGGCTGAGTAATTTCTCATTTCGAGATCACGATTGCTCGCTTAGCTGCGAGATTCGGACACGCTAGTACGTGCGACTTGATTCCTGTGGGCTTGCGAGTGCATGTGTCAAGTTGGAAGTTTTGCGAACTTTGTTTTTCGAACTACTTTCAGGGTGCGCGAGCTTCCACTTGGTGAGTTCAGCCCAACAATGACCAAAAGACTAAAGAAGACATCCCAATCTCATGTTGGAGAATGTCCGAACGTCCGTCCAACCCATTTAAGTAAGAGCCGTGGACGAGTTGCAAACTAATCGAGAGCAGCAAACTAATCGAGATTTTGGAAGGCATGAAACCTTCCACGAGGAAACGATTCCTCACGAACCCTCCAATCTCGACACGGATAGTCTTAGTCTTATCTTCGATCGGACTGAGAGGGCGGACTCGATGTATGACGTGAAAGCTGATCCCGAATGTCATTGGACCGTCTTGAGAGCTCTATCTACCTAAGACGGTGCTCCTCATCGCGAAAAAGGAAAATAATGAAAAATTTAAGGTACCGGGTTCCCTTCTCGTGCTGTCAAGACATTGCTTGACACCCGACGAAATGGACATGCTACTTGCTTGAGACGAATCACGTCCCAATTTGTTTGCAATGCTCAATAATACGTGAGAATCGTTCTAACACCAATATCGTCGATGAGCATAATGTGGGAATCATTCCGGAATCAAATTCCAAAAACGGATAGTTTCATCAGAGAATCATTCTTTATACTGAGAAAGATGCTAGTGTTAGGATTCACCCACTATGGCCATGGGCCACGTGGTACCGTCAAGCAGGGTATGTCCACGTAATTTGCTGCTCAAGTTGGACCGGGAGGAAACTTGCTTTTTCTTGCGGGGAAAAAAATCACCAAAAAATCCAAATTATACTTACTATAACACATTTATTCTGAACTTTTCTCAAATTATGCCGACACATTTATCATAAACATTTTTCTTGTGACAAAAAACCCCGAAACTTGCACCTCTTGCCCTTAATTTGTCAAGGTTCCGTTAGATAATTTTTTAGCTAAAATAAGGTCGGCTTTATTTCACTCAAGTCAAGTGGGCGCCGTGTCAACACCGTTTGCCTTCCGACGTCTATGTAAGCAGATTTTTAATGATGCTCATTGGTGAAATCTTGATAGAGGGTAAAAGTGTTACACAGATACAAGTTCGGGACTTTTGTCGTCGCAATGGGTACAATTTGAGGCTTTCGGAGACCTTTTCTCTTCTTTGTTTTTCATCCTTTGAGTTGACAATTAGCCTTCGGCTTGCAATCTGAGCTAATATCAAGCTCTGTCAACGTGATCTTTTGACTAGTCAGTAGGGAAGCCAAACTCAGCAGCAGCTAATCGACTGTTGAAGAAAGCATATGACCACGTGACTTCACCGCACACATAGATCTGATCTGATCTGGTGTACATGCTCTTGTTGGATGCAACAATGCCGTTATAAAAGGGACATCTTCCTGAGCTGGACTGAGAATACTTTGAAATTGGTGCAATAACAGCTGGTAGCACTTGCCAGGCGACTATTACTGTAATAGAAGGCTGGAACATTGAAAAAAAAAAAAAAACCAATGCACCAGGACAAAGATGATGACTCTGAAGAGCAATGGCATAAAGGCTCCACCGAAATTTTTAAAATTTTTTTTATAAGAAAGTGAAGTCTTTCTGAGTTTAGACACATCCATCCGGAATTTCCTCCTCGATGCGACATCTAAATCGAATATTTTAGCATAGGGGTAAAAGGGATATCTTTCTTTTTTAAATAACGGACTTTCAAAACTTTCGATTGGACAAGAAGCAAAGTACCTTAATTTACTGTCGCATCCTACTAGAAAATAAAATGGTTAATATCACGAAAAACTCCAAAATGGTACAGCTGCGACAAATTTAATCCAAATTAATTTTTTGACCATAAAAAACCCAAAATTGGTATATCTATGATAAATTTACTATCAATTAATTTTCGTTAAATTTTACAATCAAATTACTGAGTTTGAAGACACGTGGCAATGTACCATTTTGGGGTTTTACTTTCAGTTTGTCACCATGTACCGATTTGTGATTTTTCGTGGTATTAATCTAAATTTTTCACCGGTATACCAATTTGGATTTTTGGTAGTCAAAAATTAATTTTGGGTAAATTTGTTATCGAAATACCAGTTCTGGTTTGGGTTTTCCAGTGGTCAAAAAGTTAGTTTGGAGTAAACTTATTATAGGTGTATAAATTTGAGGTTTTTTGTGATATTAACAAAAAAATGAAAATGCTTACAACTAGCTCAAAGTTGTGTTTGGTAGTCAAAATTTCGGATAGGACGGGATAAGATGAAATAAAGAAAACCCCGCGAATTGTCAATATGGATGACTTTTTTCTAAATTTGATCCCTCCATTAAAGTAATTCTCAACATAAATCTTTCCAAAAATTTTCTCCCAAACTAGATTCCTCATCTCCAAATCACCACTGAAATTGCCTAATCATCACCCTCTTTATCCTAGTCAATTTTACCTCTCCTAAATTTTTTTAAAAATTTCTAAGGTTTCGCACAACCTTTATTATTTTTAGAATTAATCTATTGCAGATAATTACAATCGACTAATAAGTTGCGCACAATCCAAAACTAACTTTTAATTTTTCTTAGTCCAAAAAAATCTAGTATCTTATTTAGTTTAAATCACAAGTATAGATAAAAATTGTCTAGAAATAAGTCATGGAATTATAAGCCTAATGTTGAGTATGATTATGAAAGCCTAATTTTTCGGATATTAATGAACTCTATATAAGAGTAATCTATTGGAACAATTCTCTTACTGATCTATTAACAACAAGTAGATCTACATCAGGGAATTAGTAACGTTTCAAAAGAAATTGGTGCAATAAGCCGTAGATACACTTCTTCAAAAATGGAATTCGCGAACAGCCAATGAGGGATGGTCATTATAAGATTTACGAGTCGTTTTCGGATGTAATTAAAGGCAAAGAAAGAAGATTTAGTCGTGTGGGGTTAATAGTTTTCATTTCACGTCTCATGAAAAACCATTTTCGCTCCGCTTAGCCTTATCCCCCTCTAGAGTTATTTTAGTGACAGGTTATATGGGAACTAGACGATATTATTTGGTCAAATACCTAGCGATAAACTTCTATGTTCTTTTCATTACAGTATTTCTAAACAAGTTCCTGGATAACAAACTTAAAGGTTTTCTTATTGATGAAATCGATATTGAGGATAGTGATGATATTGATTGTGACCTTGATACAGAGCCGGAGCTGTTAACTAGGATGAATGCGCTAATCGTGGATATGGATTCAGAAGCGTAAATTGCACCTCCATCATTAATAGGCACTGCTTATGGACCCGAACCTAGGTGATCCATCCATGACTAAGATGATGCTTGGGTGAAACTAAGCAGTTGACGAACTGACTGATGTTGAAGAATTGGCTTATAAGTTGTGGTTAGGGAGTGAAATGCCACTCAAACCCATAGCTAGTTGGTTCTCACTTAAATGCGTTCATAAATGTGACATCCCAGGCCCGCCCCTCTAAAGAGGAATCCTCTAATTCTCAATAGTCATCAGATTTTTCGCAGACATAAGATACTTCTTTTTAAGGTCAACATTTATAACAAGGACGTGGTATAGAAACATAGAAATATAGAAATGCAAGGACACGCAAGATATGAAATTACCATTCATCTTATTTAATAACCAGGGTGATACAAGGGTGAATTCGCACTTGGGTTCGCACTTGGGGAGACTGCCTATAGGCACTATTACAACCTGAACTATTCACATGGACCCACCATTCACGTCAAAAAACAAAAGCAATCACTCAAACACACGACTCTATCCCAAAAAGTCACAGTCGTGTCTTTCCTAAAAAATGCTTCTTCCCCCTTCTCGATACTATCCTCACTCGACCCCGCTATTAGCACCATCATCCGCTCCATCCTACCTCGAGTGTGGGAGAGGTCCCACCAGCCGTCCTCCAGCACGAACATAGACGGCTACAAACTCCAAAAGTATAGGTCCCACAAGGGACCCAATATCTATAGTCAGGATAGAGATACACTTGACAAAGACTATCCTCGGGAAGTAGGGATCCACAAACTCAAACAAGTGGCCCTCAAAATCAATGAGTACTCCGTAGCTAATGGAGGTCGATGTGGGAAGTATCGGCATGACTACATATCTGTAAAAAGTTGTCAACAATAAACAGTGAGCGAAAGCTCAGCAAAGTAAACTCAATCACACTATACTAAACAGATAATGCCAACATATCAACAGGATCAATCGGATAGACAACTAAACCACTAAACCAATCAACAAGCCAGCCATAGTATCCATAGACTCCCTTTTCTCTCTGTGCTACTAATCACCAGGCATAAAGATCGTCAATCAATGAACAGACAATATTACGAGCACACATCACATGCGTTATGTGTCATTAATCAACTTTAATCTCCACTCCAAGGTACATGTCCAATGCGCTCGTTGGCCACGCATGGAGGAACATCCCGTCTAGCAGGGTCCGATACACCCTCCGGTCTGCCGTAGTATACGCCGGTATTCTCATCGGCCCGTGCGGGCTTCATAGTCCACTAACCACGGCATCCTGATCAAACTCCTAAGGCATGGCACCTCCTAGGCATCATAGTCTACTGACCACGGCATCCCGCTTTCCCTACGGCTCCTCGGGGCATCGTCGTATGTAAACCGACGGCATCAATTCATCTCTTAGTTACATATTCACATGCACAAACGATCTTTTCATTTATCACGTGCATAGCTCACAATGAACTTACCACTTACCGTGCACTCCTCGGACTCCAAACCAATTCATGAGTATCAAATTTGCCTCATCATATTAAGACCATTAATACCTCATTGGAAAGCTTAGAATATATAGATTTTGTCTCCAGAAAACATTGAATCGAAATTCCAATGTTCTCAGATAGGAAATAATGGATCATTGAAATCTGGCAAAACTGGGCAGTTTTGTATTGTTCAAGAAATCATACTTAAATTATAGTAAATGGACCCCGAAAATTTCAAAATTTGAATATGTCATAAACAAGACTTTAGCAGACATTTTCCATGAAGAACACAATCTCTGAATATTTATGTAAACCCAACTTTTAGTAACTTAAAGTCAGACCAAAACTGGCCCGCTGGAACAGAATGATTGAACTAAAAAAAAATACTCATTTCACAAAACAAACCTTTTCAAAACACTTCAAAATTTTTATACGTTGTAGATATGAATTTTTTTAACAACTTTTGTGAAGGAAGTATGTCTAATTTCGAATTGGAAATTTTTATAAAAATTCGAGAAGACATAAAGGTCACTGATTTTACTGTACTGAACAGATTTAATACGGTAAGAAATAGGGTCTTCGTGCAATCTATTTGAACTCAGAAAAATCTGAATTTAAAGTATGTTATATTCCAAGATTTTTTGAACAACTTTTATGAATAAAGTTTTGCAATATTTGGACCACAAAAAGCTCTATAAAAATGGAAAACAGTAGAAGTCCAGCAATTTTGATTCTGGAAACCAAAGCCAAAGTTCAAGAAAACGACTCTAACTTGAAACCCACTAATTCTCATACAAGAAAACTCAAAATCAGAAGTCCAAACCAACATGCAACATCCATTTCCAACTTAATTCAGCAACCTATACCCACAAAACTTATTTCAAAAGGTCTAAACCAACATGCTTGGGCAAATACACAATCAAACCATTCTCTCCCACAACATCCAGCCACCACATTATCCAATCCGAGACCCGAACTCGACATGCAAATACTATGATGGTTAGTATAGAGTGAGAGGGCACACTTGCCTCAACGGCGAGTGTGGTGGCACAACGTGTGGGTCTTGGTGGGGAGAGAGAGCACAGAGCGGCGGTTTCCGGGCTCGCGGTGGTTGCTGCTACTGACGCGAGGAGACGGGACGGCGGAGGGAGCAGTGACTGGTCGGACGGCATCATGTGGTGGGCAGCTGCCGCGACTGGGTCGGGCGGCTGGCAAGTTTCGAGTGGAGAGAGAGAGAGAGAGAGAGAGAGAGAGAGAGAGAGAGAGAGAGAGAGAGAGAGAGAGAGAGAGAGAGAGAGAGAGCCAAAGGGGAAGAGAGGGGGAAATGAGAGGGAGGAGATGGAGAGTCAAGGACTTTTCCCCTTTCCTTACATGCAAGGCCATTGGCCGAGTGGGGTGATAGAGCCACCTGGCCAAGGATAGGCGCCACTTGGCGCTCCTCCTCCGCCAAGTGGCGGAGGGGAAAGAAAAGAGAAAAAGAAGAAGAAAAGAGAGGAGAAAAGGGGGGCGGTGGTGATTCGGCAAGATAGAAAAAAGTGGGGCGGTGACGGTGGTGTTCTGGGCGGCATGGCGACGGGAAAAGGGAAGGAAAATGAACATGAGGGCGAAGCGGTAAAAAGGTCAAGTCGCGTGATGACGCGGCATCGGAAACGGTCGGTGCGGCGGCGATTGGTACCAAGAAACACGGCACACTTCTTCATAGACAACAAAGGTGATGGTTTCCAAAATTTCCGTTGACGAATGCCCTAATTCTTTAGGATCCTTTCATTCCTCTAATCATATAGAAGTTTAGGATGTTACAATAAATTCCCATGAAATATCGCGAACAACTTAAAATTTAATCGATCTTCCCCCTTATTCTTAGTAATTTATCTTAATGATTGCAACGTTCCCCTTTTCAGTTATTCAGCAGTGACATTAATAATTTTATAATCGGTGATTGTTTTTTCAAATATTCGTGACTTAATATCTTTTTTAAGTCATCCGATGGTTGAAAACATACTCTTAATTTGACGGTTCAAATTAAACGGCTACCGTCTCGTAAGAAACATAAGATTTTCCCCGATAGCAATTTAAATTTCGAAAAGTTTTCTTCTATTAATAATTTAATTATATTCCAAATTGCATGATGGGGGGATCAATCATGTGATCAGGTGGTGATGATAATGATGACATGAAAGCCAATTACCATATATTCAGTCAGCCATCACAAAAAGGCCCTTTTTCCCTCCCCCCTCAACTTGCATTTTCTGTGACATGACAAGATAGAAAAACGCAACCAAAGCCTCACCAAAAAGAGCCCCACAAAATAAGAAAAAAAGAGAGAAAAAAACACAGGAAATTATCCCTTGAGAATGTCAGCCACACACCCTTCTCCCCTGATCCCCCCCTCCCCTCTCGCCACCGTCGCTCTTATCCCCGAAAACCGTAAAAATCAGGCAAAAAATCAACGGCCCAGAAAGATCCTTGACCCCACCGCCCCCCTGGAGTGGGTCGCCCCATCATCATTACAAATTTAACGGACGAGGGGGGCTCTCTTAAATTAAATTTACATCCCGAGTTCGATACGGATTCGCGGTAAATCGGGTGCTTAAGCCAAGGTAAACATCGTTCACCGATCTCCATGCAACTCTCGACTGCACACGTATTGCCTTCCGACTAGTTCCGAGTTCCGACCCCCTGCGTCCTTTGCTCGTTCGTTCTTGTCGCGTAGCCATATTCTCAGTTCTCTTCCGCTCTGCCACGGAAAACAATAAAAATCGTCTCTTTTCCCGTTCTTCCCTTTTCTCCTCTCGCTGGAGTCTGCTCTGAGATCTCTCTTCGGCTTCTAGATCTGTTCACTCCCTCTCTCTGCTCTCTTTCTCTCTACCGCTCTGCGCATTCTGGGTTTGCTTCGTCTTGGGTTTGTCACGGGAAGGAGCAGAAGAAAAGGGGAGGCGTAAGTGTGTAGTGGGGTCGACATGGTGTATACGCTGTCGGGGATTCGGTTCCCCTCCGCACCGCCGGTGTGCAAGTCCTCTCCCTCCGGCTTCAATGGCGACCGCAGGAGCTCTGGCGTCTCGCTCTTGCTGAACAACAAGGCCTCCCTCTCACGTAAACACAGTCTCTTCTCTCTCTGTCTCTCTCTCTCTCTCTCTCTCGTGGTTGGGTCGTGCACTTGGTTCGATGGTTTTTGGCTTTTTTGCTGATCCGGGTCGCCTTTTCCTTGTGTTTCTTGTACGTTGGAGTTTATAAGTGATTTTGGGTTGTGAATGTTAGTGCAATCTGCCTTGGAAGTGGATCGAGAATGTTGGACTTGTTGTGAGCGAGCGAGCGATTACTTCGTTCAGTGTTCAGTTGAATGTTGTGCGAGGGAAGTGAAAAAAACGGTTCGTCTGATCGAATGCTTAACCACCTTTGCTCTGCCTGCTTAATTTGCAATGCGTACGTGTTTTGCGGGGCCATGCGCTTCCTTTAGCTCGAAGCTTTTTTTATCCTCGACGGTTTTTGGATCCTCAGCTGTGCAAGTAATTTTTGTATCATTGGTTGGTTAATGTCTCTTTCTGTCCTTGGTGCTGAGTCGCATGCCTTTGTTCGGATTTTTGTATGTTACTACTTTGAGAAATATCACACTGTTCCTACATTTCATCGTTATTGTCCGAAAGCTCAGCATATGGGCAGTTTGGATCTTCGGTGTTTTATTCGAATCTTCAACTTCTCTCAACTTGGCTCAAGTCATCTTTCCTGGAGAATCATCGCTTGGAATTTCTTTAGATACAATTTTAGAGTTAAACCTCATAGATTTACTGGACCACAGTCTGCAGACATGGACTCTTTGTCTCCGCATATTGGGAATGGAAGTGATCGAACATGATTCTTTGTAAGTACATTGGTGGTGGTCTGAAAAGAAAAAGAAAAAGTTAGGCCAAAGAATATAATTAGAAAAAGTCAAGCTAGACAACTAAGATTGCATGCTAGAGCTTCCTTATGATATGTGGATACTGATTGTATCGTGATTTTATATAATGATGAAGATTCTTGAATCTAGTTCCCTAGCAATGGTGCTTCTTACCTTATGGGCCTGTATTCATGGACTACTCATTTGTGAAGGCTGATTTTCTTATCAGGAGCACTACTGTTTCCCAAAGATAGTCGTCCATCTATGAGTGATGACTGGTTTCCTTATCTTACATATGAAGCTAACCTGGTGCCTATTTGTAGGGAAGATATTCGCCGGAAAGTCTTCTTATGATTCTGACACCTCATCCTTATCCTTAGCTGCATCTGAGAGAGTCCTTGTTCCTGGTGGCTACAGTGATGTCCCTACTTCCTCAACAGATCAGGTGGAAACTTCAGGAGCAGTTGCTGATTCCCAGGTTCGTGATCAACATGCTAGTCCATTTTGAATATATTGAGCAATCGGAGCCACGTTTGAGTGACGTTGCTGGAATGCTGTTCTTCTTCTGTCGCATATTATATTATTTTGTGGTGATAATGTGGTAGTAAGTTGGCACTTATAAAGAACAATATGAGATAATCATAATTACAATGCCAAAATTTGGAGGTTTCATAGTGTCGTTGAGAGAGACAATGAAAAGCTGCCGAGTAATTTTCACCTATCGGTCAATCTAGAGTCTAGACTACTTAATTCTTAACACCTCAAGTGTTGGTTCAACTATTAAAAATTTCTATGGACATTAATTTTCTGCTCTAGACCACTTCCATCTGATTGTTTTTTTTTTGGCCATTCATCTGAACGCATATGGATATTAGAAATTTGTCAAAAAACAAATGAGAGGTGGGCACTTCAGAATTCTGAATTGATTAATGCCCTCTGTCATTTCAAAGTTAAAAACCATAATATCTTACTTACTAAAAGTTACCATTTACATCTCTCTGTATGAACTGAGTTTTTGTCATGCATAGTGAACTTGCTGTCAGTCCTGCAAGCTGTACATGTGTCTTGGTGCAGGTTTGTGTCTATGGGCATAGGTGGGTGCATGTGGACGGGCGTAGTTGCATAGATGCGGTCGTGTTGATTCTCTCATGTAATTACATGAGCAGGACCGTGCGTCTGTCATCCATATATGGGCGTGTCTCCTTTTTGGTTTTTGTAACGGACATGGGACAGTGATTTTCCATGGACTCTCAACTCACCATTTGTCCCCCAAAAAATCTCACTCCTCCCTCTTTCTCCTCTTTTGTGGGTTCTCTCTCAAGGATGATTTGTCATTCATCTATGCAAACAAAAGTTCAACATCTGTACTTGTCAATTGCTTTGGCAGGGCTTCCTGATGAGCTAAAGTAGAGGCTTAGGACTTGTTATCTTTTTGGGTTAGGTGTTGAGAGTCAATGCCCCCATGTGTGCTAGGGGTTGGTGTGGGTGTGGGGAGGCTGGGTGGGTTTCTATTATTTCTTTCTTTTTTCTTTGTTTGGGGGGTGGGCACTTTGCATTTTTTTGGAGCTACAGCGTACTGCTGTTTAGGGACAGCTGATATTATGGTTTTTCAAAGTTTTTACCTATCGCGATTAGTAATGAAGGCTGATCCTTAAATATGTTCTTTCGCTAAAATTATATTACTTTAACTGGTGTATGATATGGATGGAATGTCTGTTGTCATTGTACAACAGAAAAACCAAGCCTTTCCCACCAGGTTGATTTTATGGAACTTTATATATACATATCTATGTTCTGTGTGAAATTTTCAGCAAGCTCCCAAACTCAAGATCTTTCCTTTTACTCTCCTTTTTACGTCCTTTTAGGCTGTTCTTAACCTCTTTTAACCCAAATCTCCATCCTAGAGTCGCATCTTCTAAAAAAACAGCCAAAGGCCGCTATTCCACACGTCAGATTGTCAATTATGTGATTAGAAAGTTCTTTACAGTGGAACTACTGCACTCTCTATAGGCTCACAATCAAAATTACTACAGATAGGCAAATAGCTTTCCCCCTATGTTTATGGGCTCACAATTGAGATGCAGCCATTGTATGACTTTTGATGAAAGAATTATATTATGGATTTATAGATTTAAATCTGTGATGCCAGCTGAACCATCATGCTTATTTCTCTTGCAAACATGGCTAGTGATCAGTTTATCTTATACACTTTTGACATCCAAAACCAAAAATAACCTCATGTCTCTGTCTTTGATTGTGCTTATACTAAAATTAAATTTTGGAATTGATCTGGAGTTGTTTAAATGACCTTTTCTCCCCTCTATACTGTTCTTTTAGATGATTCATGATTCCAATGATCTGACCTTGGAAGCTGGAGAGGAGATTGAGGTGAAAGAGAAGCAAGATTCTGTTTCTTCATCAGCTATAGGTGATGGAGACGCTTCTGAAGAAGTGAAATCTGCTCCCTTACAAGATGTTGCAGTAATTGAGAAAGAAGAAGTAAAGAAAAGGACAATCCCTCCGCCTGGCTCTGGTCAAAAAATATATGAAATAGACTCACTTTTGCTGGGTTATCGTGAGCATCTGGACTACCGGTGAGATGCTTTCGCTCTCTACCTATGATAATGTAACATGCAATGTCCTAATCCTATAGTATGCATTTATGTTTTAATTTTTGTTTCATTGAAGTTGTAATAACTCGTGCCACCGGGCGTACTCGACCCAAATGATGATTAAAAATTTAGTGTATAATCAAGTTTCAAGTTGCACTCGGTAATGACTTATCTCCCATTAATTGGTACATGAGGGTAATTGTGGATATTCATTACCCTTTGCATCCACTTTTTCCTATGAGTGGTATTTTTGGACTTCTCTGTGCTGGTTACCAACTAGCTATAACCCTTTCCAATTGGTTCTCTTCTTTATTTCAAGTCTGTAATTGTAATTTGTAACTGACATGATTGGCCAGGCAGAAGTCATATAGACGGAAGAATGGAGAAGTCGAGAGAATTATAGGAAAAAAAGAAGTAAGAGGCAGGCGATAAGCTCAATAAAATTTTCAATAGATAGGATGTATGAAGAATGATTAAAGATTCAAAAATAATTTCAATGTACACAAAAAAAAAAAATTCTCAGTGAATTTGCACTTGTTAAATCTATCACAGCATCTTCATCATTGACTTTACTTGGGATAGAAAGCAGAATAACTTGTTTTATTAGGACATATTATTATTCTTTCAATGCTCAGTTTTTTTTAGCGGTCAATGATCATAATGAATGGATCTTTACCATAAAAAGCAACAGCTTAAACTGTGTGCTCACAGGATCGTTTGAATCTTGTGATTACAATCACTTTTGGAAAAGTCATTGTTTGTCTGCATGATAAGGAGTTAGCGACTTTTTCTTCTTATGAAGCTCAATTCTTCTGTCGAAAGAGAGTGCTTAAGGAAAGAACCAAATTACTTGCAGTATTGCAGTCTTCACTCATGAAATCTATAGTACATAATTATTTGGTTATGTTGATTTAGGTTAAGTTCATAGTAAGCACTCTTCTCTCACTTCTAAATTTTGCATTTCACAAATTTCAGTTTTGGACAATATAGAAGAATGCGTGAAGCAATTGACAAATATGAAGGTGGGCTGGAGGCATTCTCTCGGGGTTACGAAAAGTTTGGCTTTACTCGCAGGTCTCACTTTTTGTTTTAGTATAACATGTTCTGCATATTCAGCTCTCTGGCATTTTGATACCTGGATTCACCAAATGTCTTATTCTTTCTCATGATCCTCAGTGGCTTCTTATAAACTATATATATGTAATAGAGCATAAAGGAATTATTGAGCCATTAGAAAGTACTAAAGAGTAAGATATTGCATGCGTATTTATGAACTTACTATCTATGCAATTTGTAAGCATTTATATTGTTCACAGCATTCATGTTGTCCCCCTGATCATATATGTATGTATATATGTACTTATGTTTTATGCATATGCATACTTTGGCTACAAGAGTATCTCGCAGTAATTTAACATGGTCTATAAAAATTTTCCAGTGCTGATGGCATAACATATAGAGAGTGGGCACCCGGAGCGAAGGTTTGTTTCTGCTTTTCTCTTCTCTTCCCTGTTCTTTAATGAACTATAATGAATAGCGAATTACACAACATCTACAACACAATCGAGGAATACCTATGTATTATTTCTGTATCAATTTTAAAAGTTCCAAAATGCAACTCCATACTTATAGTTGCAGGATGTCAAGATGCTCTCTCCCTCAAGACTCTCCTATTTGTTTCTCTCCAAGACTAACCGAAATATTCTAAAAAGACCAAGTTCAACTTCCTTTTCTCTCTAGAACTACTTAGACCTTTTTATGGCTTGAATTCCTAACACATAATCTCGAGTCACCCATTTTCTACTTTCAATGAATGCTCCTTCTGCCTGGATTTGAGACTGCACTTTAATTGTGTTTATCCATGGTTTTTTAACTTTCAATGAATGCTCCCTCTGACTGATCTTAGATGTGCACTTTGATTGTGTGTTTTTTATGTTCTTCTCATCAATGCTTTGGCTGAGATGTTGATCTCCTCTTTTTCTGTAGTTCTGACGCATGTTGGTTCTGTATAATTTTCAGTGGGCAGCATTGATTGGAGATTTTAACAATTGGAATCCGAACGCAGATGTTATGACTCAGGTATGCTCTTTTTGCTTTTCTTATTGCATTATCATATGTTATGGATGTGAATTGTTTTCTCTCTCAGCTGATGCTGGTGAATAAGGATTGCTCTGTCAAATTTAAGTGAAGGGATGAGGATGTTAAGAGTTTTACAGATTTTCTCATGCTGCAAGGGGAATGACTTTATGTATCACATCATCTCTTTTGTTTCTGTGCTTCCTTTGTGATATGTTTATATGTAGCTTCTTCATGTTCTTGAGGACAGTGGCATTCGATGCAGAAAAGATCGAGGCAAGGCTTTTGAGTAACTGAAGCTTTTTACTTGATGATATGTAGGAAGCACAGCAGATCTCTTGATGTTTAGTGTATTAGTGGATGCATGAGCATGACCATGTCTGTCTGATAACATGTGCATAACATAGACAAATTGTCTTTTGGATTTTTTGTGATAGAAACTATAGACTTCAAATTTTCTTCTTGTTTAAATGCTATCTTGATATCACGAGAATGTTTTAAGGGTTTTCTTATGACAACGAGAATTTATTCTTGCTAGTAATGAATGATTTATTTCGTGGATGCACTGTGTTGTATTGTGTGAAGTAGACATGATCTGATAAACGAGTGATATAGGTCATTTTGCTTTGTTAAGATATTTGTGTAAGACTCTTGATGGTATGATATCTTATTTGTAATAGAATATATTTGTTTTTCAAATTTATGTTAGTAGTCATCTAAACTGATGCTCAAATGCATTACTAATTTGCGAACAGAATGAATTTGGCGTCTGCGAGATCTTTTTGCCTAACAATTCAGATGGTTCCCCAGCAATTCCTCATGGTTCTCGAGTAAAGGTAGTCTCCTTTTGCATGAACTCTTTATCTGCCTTCATCAAGTTGGGTGATTCATGAGAGTAGCATAACCTTATTTCCTGGAAATGAATGTCTAGATATAATCAAGTCTCAGCAGCGAATGCCATGCGTCTAATTGAATCTTCCACCCTTAAAAGAAATACGAGGATGGGACAGCTTTGTGAAAAGGATTTCTATACGGATTATATAGCAAATTTAAATTTATCTTTACCCAATCCTCTCAGTATAATTTGGAGTATAGGAACTCAGGATGTGGAATTTCTTTATAGGATATTGTTATTGATCTTTAAGCAAAACCCTTGCTTAGGAATTATGTGGTATACACAAATTTTTAAGGGTAGTTTCAGGCTGTGAAGGAATGATCTGAATGGGCTCGTATGCTATCCGAAGTAGATCATATTCCACTCATACATCCAAGTTGCGTGATGCCCTCTAATATGAAATAAGTAGAGCCAGTCCTAGAGGAATTGTTTAATGTAGGATTGATATGTGGGTTGATTAAGAGTCCTTAGGATACAAATTAAGAAACCATATTGTTTCACATAGACTTGGTGAGTCTTCAAGCATCATTAATAAAGATAGTCCATAATTAACTATAGTGATATGATAGATGAATTGTTAGTTAATAGTTACTTCTAATGAAAGTTGTGATTATGACAAAGCTAGTTTTGTAAATATTGATTGTTCTTTTTTGCTTCATATGGGAAGATTAAGTTATTTTATTGAAATTTGTACATATTTTTCTATTTTCAATTTATATGACTTTTTTGTTTTCGCAATTACAGTCCTGGAACTAATACATGTATTATGAAAGTGCTACTTGTTATGGAACTTATACACATCTCTTTAGTTTTCTACCATGATGGGAAAGCTTGACTCATCTTTTAGAATGCTCTGTTGCCAAAAACTGGTTCCAACAAATACTAGTAGGCAAACTTTCACTTCTGCCTTCGGACATTCAATCAATTACTGTTTATACATGATAGTTTGGCCCAAGTCTGATATGTAGATGTTTGAAGCAGAAGTTGTTCAAAGTTTGTTGTGCTTATGATTTTTGAGGGAAATTGTCTCTTAAATTATCAAAATAATGCTTTAAACTGGAATAATCTAAGTTGCAAGTTCCAAACAGTGAGCAATAGCTAAAACTAAACAAGTCACAGCACAAAAGCTGCGTATATTTGTCATATACTCCTAGAAAGCTTTGATTATTCCATTCAAAAATTTGAAAAGCATATTCTCTATCTCCTATGGCCCAAAACCCCATTGCGATATTTGGAGATAGAAGTTCGTAATCATTGTCACTCCTTTAAATTGCCCGAAATAAAAAGGAAAGTTTATGATTACCCAAATGAGTTAGCCCCATGGTAGTTCTCTTTTAATGTATCATCATTGTACTCCTCCTGCTCGTGTATCTTATATAGACAGTGGAAAGTTGATATAAGTCAAGAACTCTTCATGTAGCGGGATGCACCTCCAACTTATGGACAAATTTATTACCTCGATAGACACCTCTATCTAGCAAGTCTGTGTTGTCCTGCTCGTGGGTTATTTACTTCCACATACCAACTGTGGTTCCCTTTCTTGGCTGTCATTCTTTCGTTATGTTCCATCAAGACTCTTGACTTGAGTAATTTTCCACTACGACATTCAGTAAATACTTTCAGAGCCATGTAATTGTCAGTGACTGTTGAAGAAGATGAACCATATGACATGAAATCAGTCCACTGCAAGATAGTTAATTTTCATTAGAAGAATAAGTGCTTCATCTCTTTCCAAAGGAGAAAGGAAAGAATTGCTTGAACACATTTCCTACAGCTGAACTTGAGAAACTATTGAGATAAAATTAAAGTACTTTTCTTCGGAAGATATTGATGCTTCCAACTCTCTAATCGTCATTTGAACATCTCTTTTTAATTTTTGGACTGTGCTTTTACTCCTAGTGTAATACCTTGGTAGATCAGAGCAACCTCAAAATTGTGCTGTTTGATGGACTGAATAGCGTGAATGCTGCTTTCAGGATACATCCTTTCATTTTAGTGGAGTAGATATTACCCATTGTGAGATTTTATGGGACCACTACCAACTGTTCTAAAAGCTTAAGCTGTTGGATTTAGGCGTGGTTTAATATTTAATTACTCTAACATGCCCCCTCACGCTTAGTCTGGTCTTTTTGCCTAGTACTAAACGTGGACATATTTAATTCGGGAGGCAAATGGGGCCCGGAAGGATTTGAATTTAGGACCTCCAGCTCTGATATCATGTGAGATTTTATGGGACCACTACCAACTGTTCTAAAAGCTTAAGTTGTTAGATTTAGGCGTGGTTTAATATTTAATTACTCTAACACCTATATTGACTGCAGTTGTAAGGCCATGAGCTACCCAATGAGACGAATGTGCTATGCAGTACCACTTTATTTAAATAGGAACAGAATAACAAAATCAATTTTTTTCGTTAGATTGTTGTTTTGGAAGCACGAGGCCATTCTCCTATTGTTTCATCTCCTGAATAACCTTTTTGGTGAAGAATGAATAATAATGAATTAAAGCTGAATTTTTTGCAGTTGTACATTACATATTCAGCTCAATGCAAAATATCGATCCTCCATCAAAGTGTATTGTGGTAATTATTATTTGTTTAATGGAGATGTAGATTCGCATGGATACACCATCTGGCCTCAAAGATTCAATTCCTGCTTGGATCAAGTTCTCTGTTCAAGCTCCAGGTGAAATTCCATACAATGGGATATACTACGATCCCCCAGATGAGGTATGTCATATAATTTTTCACTACTCGTGTGAGGAGGGCTCTCTTCCTGTGGTGGGAATGTTATTTACTTTTGTTATTGCACCCAATTCATTTATTGAAGTAATATATATCATATCAAAGGCCTTTTCTCCCAGTCTTTTGGTAGTGATTGTTTTCTGTTTGGCGGAATAACTTGTGGCATGCCAATCTCACTATTAGATTTTGAGTATTCTACTACATTGCGTGACATAGTTAGCATCACTTTAGTAACTTTTCATGTCTTTTTTTCCTCTCAGTCATGCAAGAGAATAATCAATGCTAGCATGACTATCCTGTAATGTAATGAATCTTGCGATGAGCTAGCTCTTTTTGAACCAAATTATACAGTGTTAACCAATCTAGCTTTGTAGTAAGTGAATGCCTTTTCTCCTCCAGGGCTCTAATATTATTTTCTTTCCATATAGATATAGGTATCTGGGAATGAGGCAGATAATTTTTCTTATGTTAGCCCGTCTTTGGATCATCCCCATGTCACTATATGTGAAAACCAGGGACCACTGTTGACCTACCAGTTGTTGAATAAGCAGCAGGGACAGCATACTTAGGTTGCAGAAGTACAATAGCTCACCTTCACACGACCTGAGTCTGACAGTCTGTCCTAGTTGCCTCTGGCTGGAACATAACGCATATTTTATCCTGAACCGAAGCTCTATTCACTAGGGTATTCTTTGCTTCTCATTTTGCAGATAATTCAGAGTCAAATCATTCTCTCATAGAAACTTCCACACCTAAAAGAGCTAGTTGAGGGACTTAATTTTCCGTCTTTAACATTTGTGGAAAGTTGTCTGCTTCCTGTTAAAAATCTTTAGACAGGCTGTGATGAAATAATCATATAAGGATTCATAAGTATCTTTTTCCAAGAGCACTTGAGGTTTTCGGGTCTAAGATGATTGAGGGATACTTTTTGTTGCACACTGAAGCTACTTTTTAGTTATACTTATGTTCCATCCCACTCTTCAGGCTCTGTCAAATAGCATATTCTATCTTTTACCTCCCTTGTTACTTATAGTTGGGGGCATGAGAACATCTTTATTTCTTGCAAAGATGAGTATATCTGGATAACCCACCATTGATACTGATTCAATTCCCTACACGGAATATAGTTTGTGAGTATGCAATTTTATTCTTTGGAATATCTCATTTACATCCGACTGATATCTGTGTACCTGAAAGGTCATGTGAATGGGATAATTGTTGTGAATCTGTAGGTGACTAGCAAATGCAAAATTGATCATGCTGGATACAGATCTCTCAATATAAACAAAAATAATGCAGGATTCAGTACAATGTATTGTGTTGATGTGATGCTTGCAAAGTCAAGTCATTACTAGTTTGTGTCTATCTGCAGAGGTAACAGTAAATTTGAAACTATCTTTACAGATGAAGCATGTTTTCAAGCACCCCAGACCAAAGAGGCCAAATTCACTTAGGATCTATGAATCACATGTCGGAATGAGCAGCACGGTGAATTTCTTTTTTCAATCTCTTTCTTGAGCCTAAAGTGCCCTTTTTTTCTTTCGGATTTGTTCTTTTTTCTCCTCATGACTAGCTATAGTCGTGACAATTTCCATTTAACGTCATTTCTCATATCATGATGCTTTCAAAAATAGATCAGGCTGGGAGTGATGCAACTATAGTTAATTAATGCATCCTTGAGGCCAGTTCTTTCAATCGTTTTGTTTTTTGCCTATGGCTTATGGACTTAAGAGTAAATTTATCTATGGTAATTGCTTCCAATGGCTGTATTCTTTGTAGCAAACGATGTTTTGGTTGGTTCCTTATTAAGAAAATCCACTTTGACCTATTTCTATCAAAGGCATGCCAATTTTCTTAAACTTCGAAGATTTGTCCGGTTTCTTCTTTGAGAATACAATTCACTGTTTCGTATATGTAGCGATCAAGAATGATCTCAATTCTTCTAGGATTCTTTCTTGTTTTTCATGTCGAGACCTTTTTCTTTTCCCTTTACTGCTCTTCACCATTGATTTGTTCTGTGCTTTGATGCAGGAGCCAGTAATTAATACTTATGCCAACTTCAGAGATGAAGTTCTTCCTCGTATAAAAAAACTTGGTTACAATGCAGTTCAGATCATGGCAATCCAAGAACATTCATACTATGCAAGTTTTGGGTAAATTGCTTATGCCCTGGAATTTTCCATGTATATTCTAATTCTATCGTTAATTTTTTAATGAAATCAACTGTGCAGTACATGACTGGCAGGTTGCCAATCATGTTTGATTTTTGTTCGCTATAATTCCAACTCTTTCTGTTGCAGGTATCATGTCACAAACTTCTTTGCTCCTAGCAGCCGTTTTGGAACCCCTGATGATCTCAAATCTCTAATAGATAAAGCCCATGCGCTGGGTATCCTTGTTCTCATGGACATTGTCCACAGGTATCTGGTGAATTTCAGTTTTATTGCATTGAGTAGGATGATTGTTAATTTTGAATTTCAGAATTGTGATTTATCATTAGTACAAGTTCATTAATGATCTGTACAGTACACTAATGTGGTAATTTAAGAAGCTTCATCATTTTTGTAAGTCAAATTCAAAACAAGACGAAACATGAATCATGCAAGAACTGTTTTCTAGAAGAAAATGTGTCAGAGTGATTACTAGGTGAATCTGTCTCAATAACTGTGCAATTTGATTCTACTGTACTGGGGCATCATTTCTGTACTTATATTTCTGAGTAATGTTGAGATCGTCTGATTTTCATCTGCGTGAAATGAATAGGCCGATAGCAATTGCAGTAGTTGAATCTTTGTGGTTTTGGATAAGAGAGAGTGGAAAGTTGACCTTTATTGTCAAATACGAGACAAATCTGTACATTATTGACACCCTTAGCATTACAAGTGAATCTGCTCTACAGTAATGAAGTCATCATTTCTGAATTCACTTATGTTTGCGACATCAGTCTCTTCATTATCCTCTTTCGTATCATCTGCCAGTTGTCTCTCATTCATCTTATAAAATTGATTCTTTTTACTTTGTGATATACTTTAATACCGCTCCTTTCATACTATCCCTGGTTACTCGTTTTTTTGCCCACAGCCACGCATCAAATAACGTGTTAGATGGGTTGAACATGTTTGATGGAACGGATAGTCACTATTTCCACTCTGGGTCACAAGGTTATCATTGGATGTGGGATTCTCGCCTTTTCAATTATGGAAGCTGGGAGGTATGTTCTCCTGTGCAACCTTCTAGCGAATTAGTATTTTTTGTAATTAAATTTGTACAAACTTGATTTCCCCCTGACTCTGGAATGCGTTGTGTCTATTCTTCTCCCCTTCCCTTCTCCCTTCTCCCCCCCTCTTCCCTCACCCGTTTTCCTATGCCTCATGGGAGACATCTTCTTGTGCCTAATAATGTTAAATCCTTTTTGATCTAGGTATTGAGGTATCTCCTTTCAAATGCAAGATGGTGGCTTGAGGAATACCAATTTGATGGTTTTAGGTTTGATGGTGTGACATCAATGATGTATACTCACCATGGTTTGCAGGTAACATTCTGATATTACAGTAACCAATATAGGCACTCTGTTGAGTAATTACATGTGCTTTGAGTGCGCATGCTTGTACGTACGTATGTACGTAATTATGTACAGGCACTATGTGAAAATTTCAACCCAAAAACATACATTAGGTGGAGAAAAGCTATATGCACATAAGGCTAGTTGAAACTGCATATTAGCGCGATGTTATATATGCTTTAAGAATATGTAAGCTACTTGCATTCTTCACCGCAACATAAAGCTTTTTAATCTAGTTTGAAGTTTAAGGCTCTCTCTTTGTCACTGAGCATTACCTGTATGATTCCTTGGAGAAATTGTGGTGTTGACAGGAGCACCATCGACTTGAGTTGAGCTGCCTTATTTCCAGGGGAGCTTCACTCAACTCAAAAACTCATGCTCAAAGTTCAACTTAAGCTCGATCTAGTATCAATAACTGTGCTGAAGTACGAGTCAAGCATTAATTAAGCTCAAACTCCAGTCTTAAAATGTAAAATTGGAGACGCAACATGCTTTTGAGACATATATCAAACAATCTTCTTTAAAGTTACCTTCAAATCTGTTTCTTCTGGCTTTTGTACCCTCCAGAATTTTGAAAACGAAGTATATCAAGCGGTCCAATAGCTGGCTAAGAAGATAGTACCAATGCCGAATGGATGTATCTTATTTCCTATTTGCTTTATGGACAGGCCAACTGTTTGGATCATAATCTTTTCATATCGATTGATAGATAGCCTATTAAGTTCTGGTTTTTTTTGTTTTTTTGGGGTCAGATATTAAGTTCTGGTTGATTGACAGAGTTTTGGGTAAATAAATCTTACATGTCAATACTTGAACAATTTGAGAAGTTTTAGGTATTCGAAAATCTCTGATGCGACCAGAAAAAACTCAAAAGCAAAAAGTAAAAAAAAATAAGTCACTCCAAAAAGACCCATGAGATGAATGGAAACTTAAGACAAACCCATTTTAAGTGATTACCAAAGGTCGGACTTTTATGTGATTGGTGATTTCCAACTTGCACCACTATGGCCTACGTTATTCTGTATCTAGGCAACAGGCCAATGTTTATGGGTATGAAATTGGTGTGGTGTAGGTGTGGGCATGGGAAAGTTCATCTCAAGCTGGAAAATTGGCTTTTGCAAAAATACTGTGAGTCCAAATCACCATAGAGTAACTTAGCCAAACTTAGAATTAAAAAAGAAAATACATGTATAGCTTGATCGCAAACAACTTCAGATTTTCCATTGTAAGGAGGCCCATAATAGGGATCCAATCTTGGGTCTTTGAAGGACTCACCGTTTAACCAAAAATATGAAAAGGTGATAATATTGGTTGTATACCGCCTGCCTCACTACCATAGGAAAAATAAAATCAGAAAGGTCACCTTTTTTTTTTTGGGTTTGCTAGAAAGGTCACTTGGAAAATATGTTCTACATTTCTTGATGATACACTCACTTTTCATGGTTAAGGGCCACATGGCTCAAACTCAAACTTTTGAAAGTTCAGGCCAATTTTCTTAAGTGGGCTGCATTATTTTGAACCCTCAGCTGTAAAACAAATATAGCAAGCGTGATGCTAATGTTTCCTTTTATGGTTTTGATTGAAATTATTTTCCATTTACTAAAATGTATCTTGCATATTTGCTCTTGTATATTTACTTTGATTCGATGTAGCAGTTTGTTTTTTGCCATTCAGTTCACTCTTGCTTCCTTGTAGTGAAGCACAATTTCCTAATTATTTGGTATTTTTCCAGGTAGCATTTACTGGAAATTACAATGAGTACTTTGGATTTGCCACTGATGTGGATGCTGTGATTTATTTAATGCTTGTGAATGATCTCATTCATGGGCTTTTCCCCGAGGCTATTACTATTGGAGAAGATGTATGTAATTTCTCTTGCTCTACAATTTTGTTTTCTCTCAACTGTCACTTTTCCGGCTAGGCATAAGCAATATGAAACCATTTATGTTGACTGCTTGGATTCTGATTCATATAGACACTATTGTCTGATCCATGCATTTTGAAGACTTGACGATTGTATAAGTTACATTCTCCTCCCCTTTATAGCATCTTCTTCTTTTTTTCAGTTGCTGTTGGATAAAAACTGCCATTTGGTGCCTATTAGCTCCACTCAATATCTTTATGCATCCATGATGTGGAACCCACTATTTTAAATGCATTGCTCCATGGAATTAACTGGTTAATAGAGTGAAGAACATAAATATGGTATAATGTTCACCATCAATTTGGTTGCTCTAAGTCAGTGCAAACTCTTCTATATTCTTGCATGATTGCGAACCCACTCTAGCTTATGTATCTCACCAGTGAAATTTAGTCCATTAAGAAAGTGCAAAACTTATAGTAATTGGATTCAGCTGGTGAAAGCTTCTTAGCGATCGAATTGCCCAACTATAGTATTATCTCCAACAGTTTATTATATGCAAACCACATATGAGATTTTTGTTGTTGAATTTGACTGGAATCTATTCCCAGTAACCGAGTTGTACCTCCCTCAACATATGCTAATGTGCGATGTTGGGACCATTCTCAGGCAGGTGGCTTCTCTTGAGATGGTGAGACAATGTGAAAAATCCGTTTTAACACACCAGAAACAAATGTCTCTGGCAGCTGTTATTGAATGACTGACTGTCAAAGACATTGATATGGAAGAACAATTAAATTATAAATGGTAGTTATTGGCAGTTCTTCAGATACAGTTGCTAAGCATTGGGTATGTTTATCCCAATTCCTAAAGAGTTTCAACCTTCTCAATAGGTGCTTAGAGGATTGAGAATGACGGGTTAAATAATTTGCTGAAGAACTGTGCTTAGAGGATTGAGAATGACGGGTTAAATTATTTGCTGAAGAAATTCTCTTTGGAAGCTTAGCTTTCTGTTCCATTAGTCATAGTTTTTGCAAGATGAATATAAAAGATAATGATAGCTTGACCTCATTGAATTTACAGACTGAAACCCTGCTAGTGTAAGATACAAAAAAAAAAAAAAAAGTTTGCATGAAGTTAGATGTATGGAATATTAGTTGCACTTGAAGAGTTTTGCATCCAAGTTTAACATTGAAAAACTCTTCAAAGCGGTGATTCTACGCTGTTTCCTAGGAATTCTTTAACCTGATCTATACTGGAAATATCACTGTGAGAAACTATTTTCAGCTTTTAATTGGCTATAATAAGTTGGTTGGTCAATGAGGCACTGAGTTGCTGAATTTTTTAGCTCATCTTTGGTTGACTGTCCTTACAGGTCAGTGGAATGCCAACTTTTTGCATTCCTGTCCAGGATGGGGGTGTGGGATTTGATTATCGCTTGCATATGGCAATAGCTGATAAATGGATTGAAATTCTCAAGTACGTTGCTATCTTCTTTTCGAACCTCTAATTGCATGTACACACAATAATGCGCATGTAATTGCTAATGTCATTTGCATGAGTATCTTGTCCATGCATGGGAAGTAGAAAAATTTCGACAAGATGATAGTCCAATTTGCTTGACAAATATGTAGGGGTAAGGGTCCATAATGAAAGATAAAGTCAGTCTCTCAGATAAAGTTCTTTATCATGGCGTAGAGTTCGCATTTCCATACAAGGAAGCAAATTAAAGCATCTGAAGTAGAATAGGACGTAATGCATAACACAGAAGAATATTAACCAAGGAATGCACTGTAGTTTTTGAACTATAGAGGGTCAATTGACTGCCAAACTTTTATTCATGTCCCATTTTTTAGTTCTTAATGAGGATGATATTGATCCAAAAACTTTTGGATTCATACGACATGAGGTAGAATTAAATGATTCATCCAAAAAATTTTGGATTCATACGACATGAGGTAGAATTAAATGAAGGTAAACTATTTCATTATCAGTGATCCTAGTAGAAAAATTGGTCAATAAGAACAAAATATTCCATATTTCTGGCCTTGGTGGTTTGTATCTTACAAAACATTAAAAAAGAATCTGTCCGATACATCTGAAGGTCAAGATAAAGTAAGTGAAGGAGAAAAAAATGACATGAGCATGTATCCTTAATGTTTTCTTTATGGGGTTAATCAATGATAAGGACATGGATCATGCTGTTGGATTATTAACTGTGGCGTCCAGTTCTGCAATGGTGGTCAATTAAAAATGTCCCCGTTGGGATCTGCCTGTTTGGCTCACCCTGCCCTATTCACCACAGGGTGTTTTTTCTGTTTCTTTTTGTTTTTTTTTTTTTGGGGGGGGGGGGGGGGGGGTGCTTGGTAGGGAATTATCATTGTGATCGGGTGAGGAGAGGGATGGGGACTTTCTGCCTAGGTCTGCGCCTCATACACTTTCTTTGTTGTTTCCCTTGTTTTTCAATTCTAAACAAGTTATACCTAGTGTTTTGTGATCTTATTTCTTACTATCATAAGGTTACTCATTTCGAGAATGTCCTGAAAGCTAAACTTTTATGTTCACTTTGAGAAAATGTTATCAAAATGGTTATTTTTCTTAGATTTTAGAGCACCAATATTACTTGTCATTCATTTCAAGAATGTCAGTTAAGCTAAAATTTTGTCTTTTGATACGATATAATCTCTATAAGAAGTTAGATGTGAAAAATGTAAATGAGGCAAATTGGTTTGGGGGGGAGGGTTGTTGCAAACACAGATCCTGGCTTCAGCCCACTCCAGTACTATCTCTGTGTGCCATCGTAGTCAATTCATGGTAACATTTATGTGCAGTTTGTCTGTAGTTCTGATTTGGATGACACTGACATTGTTTACCTGTTTATGATTTTTTCATCACCAGCACCACATTCCCTATTGTATGTAGTGTAACTCTATGATGAATGCTCTTTCCTTGTTTTGTATGTCCTGATCAACAAATTGGTACTGAAAGAAATGCATAACATGAATAAAATTATCGTCTTTGCTTTGCATACGTCTGATCAACAACTTAACTTCTTACAGAAAGAGAGATGAAGACTGGAAAATGGGTGACATTATTAACACACTTACCAACAGAAGGTGGTTGGAAAAGTGTGTTGCCTATGCAGAGAGTCATGATCAAGCTCTGGTTGGTGATAAAACTATTGCTTTCTGGTTGATGGACAAGGTCAGACAAAATATTATCTAAGTTAGCCTACAAATACACTGGTGATGGGTCTGCTTCTTTTGCTTGGGCATTAAAATTCCTAGATAATACTTTTCTTTTATATTCAAAATGGTTTGATTGATGCTTATTTTGTCGAGTATTCTGATTCAACTTGATCTTTTGTAAGTTATGTGGTGTTTAGAAACATTTACCAAATTAATGTCGCCACCTGTGCTTCTGCTGCAAGTTCAAAGGGATTGGGTGCTGAATAGTTTGTATAACTGTGCAAATGATTTGTGCTTAAAATTACTGCTTTTGGATGTTAATGAGATAGCTTCTCATGAACATTATTTTTCATTATAGTGGAAACTTGAATGTACATGATTGACAGTGATGAATTAACATGTATATCTTATGATGATTCATCAGTCTTACGGCTTCTTTTCAGGATATGTATGATTTCATGGCACTGGATATACCGTCAACTCCTGTTATAGATCGTGGAATAGCGTTACACAAGATGATCAGGCTCATTACAATGGGATTAGGGGGGGAGGGATATTTAAATTTCATGGGAAATGAATTTGGACATCCTGGTGAGTTGTCCTTCTTTCATATATTTGAGAATTATGTTTGAGGATTCTCTTTCTAATTGTTGCCTGCTACACCTCTTGATGGTTCTGCAATAACAAGGGCTCATTACTTTTTCTTGAGTAGAATGGATCGACTTTCCAAGGGAAGGGAACGGTTTGAGTTATGATAAATGCCGGCGAAGATTTGATCTAGTAAGTTTCTTATCAGCCTCCAAACCAATATTGCCATGCTTGTTTTCAAAATCAAGAATATATCTCTCTGCAATTTCATATAGAACAGCTTGCTATTCAACTCAAGTCATCAGTAAGGCTCAAAATATTGTAGACTACAGAATAGAAATAAGCCAAGAATAACAGATGCCTGATTTTCTTTCTTTTTGTTGGTTAGAAAGTCTGGCTACAATTTCTACACTTCATTTGTCAGCCTGATTTCTTTATGACATGTAGGTAATTCAACATGCTTTGTTTTAATTTCCAGAGAAGATTCTAAAACTGCCAGTGTTCTTCTAGTTCACCTTTCTCTTGTTAGATCCTGTTTAATCAACATATGTCGAGCATTTTTAAATTTGTCTTCACTCTTTAGCGTCCGAACCAACTGTGTCAGCGCCATTTAACTGCTTGATATGGACATAGATGCCCAATCACTTTACATAGCCCTTCTGTTTCTTGTAACTGTTCCGTCACGAAATTTTTCATGAAGCTCTTGTGGACTTCAATGGGCTACATAGCACAAGAGAGAGGATTAACTTTGTGCGAGTACCCCAAAACCATTATAGAAGGCAAACACGATCCGAAAAAAGAAATCGTGAATGTTCTAGAGAAGCTAGTTTCTTTGCTGAACTCTATTCTGTATTAGCGTCATGGAGTCAGTTCTGCATACTGATAATCACATTTCCATCAAATGTCCAAGCTTGCTATAGATTTGTGAACTTTCAAGCTACTAGGGGGCATAAGCACTATCCTTAACTAGCTTGACTTGCATTTAGTTTTCGGAACATGTACATGTTTTATCTCACCTTATCTGTTATTCTATTTTTATTCTTCTTTTGTTGACTAACGTAGGGCCATTGATATTACTCCTTGTTTTGCTGTTTCTTGCAAACTGATGTTCCTACTTGTATAGGGAGATGCTGATTATCTAAAATACCGGGGACTGCAAGAATTTGATCAGGCTATGCAGCATGTTGAAGAAGCTTATGGCGTAAGTTTTTAATGTCACTCTTGTAAGGTTCTATATGATGAAAAAGTGCTGCAATCTCACAATTTACCTTTTGGATGTGAAAAATGAGTAGAGAAATGGCCCATGGGGTTTGGAGGATAGCGTATGATTTGGAGGAACTTGAGCATTTCTATTTGCGAAGACACCACTAGTTTCTATGTAGATTATGTTCTTGTTGACGAGATGATTCAATACCACTCTAGCTTCATTCCGCAGGCTCCTCTGAAGGATATATTCACTTCTGTGACCTTGTACATCAAATTATATTCACCTCTGTGACCTTGTACATCAAATTCTCACCACAATCTATATTAAGAATTTTCGACAGTCAGAAGTAGGCCAATCTTGGATTAAATAATGGCTTTATGCAATTTGTTTACCTGAGCATGTTTGTTTTTCGTTTAATAAGAGAATTTCACTGTTAGGCACCAAGGGGGTGCCAACCTAGTAACAGAAAGAGCTCAAAGCATAAAGGGACCTCATTCAAAGAATAGGGAATCCGCAAAATCAATGAAAGCATTTACATCCAATTACCAAAAGTATGAAAGTTTAAACCAGTTTTGCCCTTTTTAGGGGGTTTCCATTTTTGTAGGGACAATGCCCTTGTTGTGATAGGGCTATATTCTTCTGTTTTGCCAATAAAAGAGTACACTTCCACTTTCTATGCTTTTTTTTGTGATTCTCCAATATTTTCTTGTGGTCCGGACACCTATTTAGAAAAAACAATGAATTCTGATTTTGATGCGCTGCAGTTCATGACTTCTGAGCACCGATACATATCCAGGAAAGATGAAGGAGACAGGATCATTGTCTTTGAAAGGGGAAACCTTGTGTTTGTCTTTAATTTTCACTGGAATAATAGCTACACGGATTACCGTATAGGCTGCTTGAAGCCTGGAAAGTATAAGGTATTTCCTTGTAAATCTTCTATGGCGATTCCAACACATGCTAAATCTCTCCTTGCATGTTGGTGATTTCACTGATATATTAGGCAGTCTTGTCCTGCATGCACCTGTGATTTTATATCTCCTGCATTTTCAATTTCGATCTTAATTCTCAATATAGATACGTCAGATTGTTCTACCCTCTGCTTTGAGCTTTTGACTACTTCTGTCATCAGCATGCCCTCACATTATAGTGTTCTCAGATAACTGATTTCTTCCCGGACGCTAAAAGATCAAGCAGAAAGAATTTCACCAATTTATTTTTTTCATGGCTCTTTCTTTTTCTTCCCCATATTAAACTGGAGTTTGCATCTTCCCCTTTGGATAAGTTCGCTTGAGTGTGTCTAAACTATGTTGTTTCTTCATTCAGATCGTCTTAAATTCGGATGATGCCTTGTTTGGAGGGTATAGTAGGATTGATCCCTCCGCGGAGTACTTCACCTTTGTAAGATTTTCACTCAGGCTCTGTACAACATCTTTCTTGTTTTCTTTTTTCTCTTTTCCCCTCAGGAGCTCATTAATTTGAATTAAGCAATCTTAATTTCTGGTCTGTTCAATGCAGGATGGGTGGTTCGACGACCGACCCCATTCCTTCCTGGTGTATGCACCTTCCAGAACAGCTGTAGTCTACGCCCTCGTAGAGGATGAGCAACTACCTGTTAAAGACTTGGAAAAATCTTGAAATGCTTCAGTCTGATGTACAACCGATGTGTACACAGGGCCAGTCTATGCAAAGTGGCATCTGGGCAAAAAGAGGTGCAGGAGCCCTTGGAGTCATAGCGTCACAGGTCGACCATCCCAGAGACAACAGATAAGAGGAATTAGACCGACCGCTGGAGGTTATGCACGGCATCGAGAAACAACCTTTTTGTAAAGTTTGTGGGAAGTATTCTATGCAACAGCAGATGACTAGTGCTTGATAGACGCAAGGGCTTTGTATATGGGATAGACACTAATGATGTACAGTACACAGTGATTATAGTTTATTTATCGCGAGCTCTGCGATTCTCCACTTGATTCTTTTCAGCCCTTGACTATCGTTCCTTGCCATGCCCGATTATGTCCTGAATTCGACTGCATAACCAACCGTATCGCGGCGCATGCACGAGTTATGTTGATCCAGAAGCTCCACAGTGGAGTCATTTCTCATATCTCTCTCTCTCTCTCTCAACCCTTTGTCTGAGGGAATGGAGTCGAACCCCTTAGTGTGATAGCCACGGTGATGATCCTCCTAAAGGTAATTCAGCTTCCATTTACTTCCAAAGACCAGCATGGCAGCAGCAAAATGCCTTCTAACGATAGACAACGGCATTGGCTCCATATGCCCCTGTTTGTAGCAATCGTGATTTTAGCTCTCGAACTTAATTATAATCTTTGCTATTTCGTGCTGCTGAAGACACTATCAATTCGCTAAACGAATAAGCATTCACATTCAGAATTCTTACTGTATTTTCTTCAAAACTGCAAGTAGAAAACTAAATTTCATGGTTTGAGGGATTGTTAACTCAGCACCGTACTTGCATCTCACATGCCAATTAAGTCCTAAGTTAGGCTATCCTCCCCAGACTCCACTGCTGCCGAGTTATCTTGGAGTAAAAGCTTTTACGTTCATTATGCGAAAAATCCGAACACCAAAGCAGCAATTCTTATTGGTTTTTCACTTTGTTATATAATCTGTCACATAAAGTACCCACTAGCACGTGAAATCTTTGGAGCGAGATGTCCCACGTCATTCTTGAACTGCTGTAGTACGATTATGCTGGCTGCTTTTGCCCCTTCCGAGGCAAATTGTATTCTCCACTACAGTGAAACTCTCTCAACACAGAACAACATGCGGCGAAAGCTTCATCCGGAACACGAGACAGCAGGAATATATCACCCCATGGTGCGTAACGTGGGCGGGTCAATGTGGCCTTGGAGTTCACACAGGATCGATACAAAATGTAGAGTCATGCATGCACCTCTTGCGACAGCATCTAGGCCAAAGCTTAAGAATATATTCTTCGCCCGAAAAGAGAAAAAGGCAAAGTACAGAGAAATCTGATCAATTGGCCACATCAGATCTCAACGCATATGAAATCAGCACTCTCTGGTGCATAGTACACTCTTTCTTTCTTGTTTCCCGTTAAACACTCGGGGGTTAAAGGAAAGATCAGTTCAGATAATGTGGCGTAGGACCACAGAAACACACCCAATTTACAGAATATCATCTGAGTGATGTGAGCAGGGAAGAGTGTGACCAAACAAAACCAGCAAAGAAGATAGGACGCCCTCATCTTTTGTCACCCCTCACCCGTTTAAGACCCACCTAGGACACCAGATTAGGTGCTAATGTAGCTAGCTTCCGAGGCCAAGCCGCGGGGCACCTGATGCAGGACGCTCGTGGGGGACGACGAATGGCTCGTGGACGACCTCAGCGCCTCGGCCAACGGACCCCCCATCGAAGCCACCTGGTTCGGCGACCAGCCGGTGCCCCAATTGCCGAGTTGGGGCTGGTCCCTCTCGGCGGCATCCCTACCGTTCGCGCTGGGCTCGTCGCCGTGGCCAGTGGACAACTTCAGGGACACGTCGGAGGAGGGGTTCCCGGATATGGAGATGGAGAGGCAGGTGGACGAGCTCATCGGGCTAGCATTGCTTGAGGAGTTATCCGAATCCTGGAGCGATCTCGGCCAGTCGTCGAAGAAGTGCCTCAATATATGCCCATCGGATCTGCCGCCGTTGTTTGCCTCGCTCTGGGATTCAAAGAGGTGCTTGTTGTCGCTCTTGGGCTCGGAGTAACTGTTGAGAACAGAAAAGCACAGAGGCACATGAAAGACAGAGCAAAAGCAAGTATTAAGCAAAGAATAAGATTGAAAACTATCGAACACAAGCAAATCTTCATGGGGTCCAATGTGCTTCAAAAAAGAAGTGGTTGGGGTCAGTTAATGCAGAATCTAAGGGCTCTTTCCCAGATTTGAGGCATATAATGGATCGAGAGCTTTATTTGGGACCTACCGAGTTAAATATCATCTGACCTGAGCAGAGACCCCATTCAGATACCCACCAAATCCAGAGTTACTCTCTTTTGTAACATCAATGATCACACGAAAAATGCCCCAGCAATTTGTGCCAAGCCATATATGCTAGTAATGACTATTTTTCTTCTCTAAGCCAAGCATGTCAATAATTAGTACGTTCTCTCTATTTATTTAGTAAAAAGAGATGTGGGAGAGTTAACCTTTGGAAGAGATCAATCGAGGGCGAAGGCCCCGCGAGCGAGAAATGGCCGCCCCCGGCCACTGCCGCTAGAGGGGCGGTGGTGACCACGGGATCAGCAGATTTGAGACTACTCCCACTAAAGCCCCTGGCAGCAGCGCCACCATTGGCGGCCGCAGGCGTGGGGATTTCCACAGGCTTTCTTGAACGGTTACGGCCGCGGTGCATGTGGCGCTCGCAGTACTTCTGGCCGGGCACCACATCCCTCGAGCACCGCCACTTCTTGCCATCGGTGCGGCGGCACCTCCCGGGCTCCGGATCCATGGAGGCTCTGCCCCAATACCCTGCCTGCAACACTGACGAGAAACAAAAAAAAAGGACATGAGAGGAAAACTAACGATCAAGAAGTCCAAGACGCTCATTGAAGGAAATTTATACAACACCTTTCGAAAGATCTGAGTCTACATAACAATAACAGTGCCCATAACATACTTTTCAGGAACATATGTCATTTCATGAATTAGTAATCAGGTAGACCGGTTATTCACTGTAGCAGCAAGGTAAGGGTCATAATACAACAGTTACGACAACCAAAATATGAGACGGTGGTAAACAAAGGCTTGCTTATCTTCCCCAGATGGAAAAAGAGAAACAGAACCCAAAAAAGCAAAAGCAACAGGCTTGTTGTTGGAGTGTAAAAAAAATGCTTAAAAAAACCTACAAGCAGGCTGATATGGAGGGTAATGTTGCAGATGGCCAAGAGGGTGATGGAGGAAATAAGGGGCCTGTAGGAGGCTCTTCTTGATCGGCTGGAGCAGCTCGGCCGGGACGGCGGCTCCAGCTAGCATGTATCTGTAGATCAGAGCCTGAAGTTCCAGCTCCTGCCACTGAGCCAAGCTGAAATAGCTCCCCATCCCTGCCCAAAAGAAACCATTTTAACTTTTTTCTTGTTTCGCGGATAAAGAGAAGAAAAGGAATCAAATGACCCACCAAGAAAGTAAGAAAGCAAGAAACCAAAACCAGACCAACATAAAACTCAATCAAGCAGGAACCAAGAACGGATCCAATCAAAGCTCGGAACTTTGTTGCACCAAAACATCTTTATTTTTATTCTTTCTCATTTTCTTATGTTTGGGAGGTTACGAAGAGAGAGTGCGGGAGAAGGAGAGGGACAAGAAGCCTACTGGGGAAGGATCTGGGGGCGGCAGGAGCAGAATCTGGGAACGCCGCTGCTGACATGTTGCTGCCGAGTTTATCGGGAACAAACAGAGGGAGAGTGGAGGAGGCAGTAGCGAGAGATTGCATTGGTTGCGATTGTGATTGGGATCGTGGGTGATGGGGTTCATCAAGAACGAGCCTTGGGAACTTTGCAGGGGGTGCTTCTGCTGCTGCTTCTGCTGGTGGCTCTGACCCGTCCTGCTGCTTCCTCCATTGCTTCAGTTGCAAGTCCATGGACAGAGAGAGAGAGAGAGAGGGACAGAGAGATTGGTTGGGGGTTTGCTTTTAACGGGGTTTTTTGTTTTGTTGGGTTTTAATAGCTAAAAAAGCTCCTTGTTTTGTTTGGTGAGTTGGTATGCGAGTGGAGTAGTGTAGAGAGCAAAAGATGCAAGTAAAAGGCTTTTGCAGTGACTTCTCTGTTCCTGTAGGTTCTTTTATTTCTCAAGCAGCAACCTCCCTCCCCCACACAAGAAGAGAGAGAGAGACAGAGAGGGGGATGGTTTCTGACATGAAAAAGCCTGTAAAGTTTTGTTTTTTTTCTCAAGGGCTAGTGGGGGACGGGCTAGGGCACTTGAGAAAAAGACACTCTCAGACAAGACAGTTGAGGGAAAATAATAAACTTAAAGACACACCACTCAGCCCCAAAAAAACAAAAAAAGAAAAAAAGACAGACAGATTAAGGAGTAGATTAGATTAAGATTGAGGGAGAACAAGAAACAACCTGCAGAGTTACACCCTCTCTCTCTCTCTCTCTCTAGTGTGCTTTGCTTGGGAAATATAAAAGGAAAAGAATCAGCAGAATGCATGGGTTCTGAGCAAGAGAGAGCATAAATACGCTTTGATCTTTTCGTCTGTGTTTTACCAATTCATTTTCTTTGGAGGGTGGGTGCTTCACTTCACACTTTCCGATTATTATGTGAGAATCCAGGGGCATTTACATTGGGTTTGGGTCAGAGGGTAGGGAAGCTCGAGCTGACACAGCACAGTTCCATTTCAGTGGCGACTCAGGCTTTAATCATTCTCTTTTTCTGGTTTCTTTCAGCTGGTTGCCATCACGGGCCAGGGTCAAGAGGGACATCGGCATTTATATATATCGGTGGAGGAAGCGGAGATGTGTTTTTTGCGCAGGATCTCGAATTCCTGTACCGTACTGCTGCGAGGGAATATGCATGGAAAATACGAAGAACCGTTCATGTTCTTTTGCTCCATTTTGGTCCAAAACTGAGTCACGTGGTTTGGCCAGAAAATAATTGATCTCTTCTGCTAAGCCAGTGAGTGTTTGAGAGCATACATGAATGCTGCCAAAGGAAACAAAGTTTGAGCCTCGGTACTTTCAAGCCGAAAGGAAAGGGACAATTACGTGGGGAGTATTGAAATTCGTTACTATCATGCATTCGAGTACCGAGACTTTCATTTCGCTTATTTGAATCTGATAAACTCATCTGAATATTCAGATGAGCTCCTTAGTTGTTTTTTGACGGGAAATTTGCATAGCATTTTTTGTATTGGTTTTCGCTTTCTTTCGTTGAAATGTGGTGCCATGGAGATGTTATGCGAGGGAAAATGCGGGGGTTCCATAGGAGGTAGCGGCATCACCCCATCTTTGCCGATCGACCGGTAAGGCTCCGGTGCCATCCTCTCCCGCTCTCTTTCTCTTTCATTTTTGTTGGGAAAACTCAATCCCCGATCGATATATTCGAAGCGAATTTGATCAATGCGGAAAACATGCCCGATGACCATCAACTTGTATCACCGATCGTACAGGCATATCACACAATGAACATACCCGGTATTGTCACAGATTAAGTGCCACTTTGCGCTTGAGAGTTTTTCGATTGTCTTTCATACTCGTTTGCATTCCGAAGCAAAAGCGTTATGTTCGAAGGAGTGTGTTCTTTTGCATATGGAAAAACACGTTAGTTTTTCCAAGGGGTGCCTACTATTTATAGTGATAGGCAAATAACTACATTATGGGCCCTTGTAGCTCATGGGCCGGGTTTGGCCCATCTTGGGCGGTCCACCCATTATGTCTTTCATCTCCCACTCACCCACGATGGGCTAAACACAACTCTCTTCCTTGCAAAGTTCATATTGGCAAATAATCCGTGCAACCAGCATACTACGAGAGCTCGTTGTTATACATCTGTTAGGAATATATAACAGCTCAAATTGGGCATTATCCAAAGTAGAATTAGTATGCAGTTCTCTAGATCAATCAGTCACATTTTTTATCTCTCTTGATCTCTTTTAGTATCTCGTATATTGTATTCACAATTATGATTTACTCAAAATCATAATTGATCGACCTGTGAATACAAATATAGAATGTGACATCATAAATTAAATTGATCTTCCTTTTTCCTTAAACCTCTCCATTTCAGTCCAACTCGCTTTTTTAGAAATGCCCCGTTAGACCGAATTATCATGATCATCGGCAACATCCTAAGATAGCAAACACTGAATAGAAATTTTGAGAATAAGTAAGAGTCGTGAGGGCACTTTAATTGAGAAAAACTATTTTCCTCAAGAGTCTCACACGACTTAAAAGTTAAGATCATAACTTTTTGCCAACTCTTATCGGTCGTCTCATGCATACGTAATATAAAATACGTATTACGGTATTCTCTCCTTTTTCCATAGAGCGTATGTCTTTACTCTCAATACCGTACAGATGATAGTTTAGACATACTCAATGCCTAACTTGAGTTCACAAATCTACTCTATTCATAAGCGTCTATCAGAACTCACATCTAGCATTAAAGACAGGTAAAGTGAAATATGTGGGTCATTTCACTTTCGGACATAATAATATATATGTCATCATCTTAACATTTTGTTAAGGCGACGTCCATGCTTCAAGCTTGAGCTCTCAATTATCACCTAGATAACAAGCTTAAAACTGTCTCATCTATATTCATCACACAGTGAGTAGAGGCGATTACCCGTGTGAGTGGGCTAATCTCTCATCTGTCCGACATACCTTTTCAATATAATGCACTCAGCATTGACATTCACAAACGTCATACAAACTTATAGGCATTGATAATAACAAACTTCATTAATAGTGAACATTCAGGGAAAATTACAATATTCAGTACATCATATTCTACACAGTCCTAGAGATCTCACATGACCATGGAAAACTTCTCTAGGAATCGGCTTCGTCATAGGATCTGCTATCATCCTTTGTGTAGATATGTACTTCACGTTCACTTCCTTTCGTGCAACCATGTCCTTGACATAGTTATATTTGATATCTATATGTTTGGTCTTTCCATGGTACTTGGGATCCTTAGTGTACGCTATTGCTGCTTGGCTGTCACAATAGACCAATACTGGGTTTGCAACATTCTCAGTAACTCCTAAGTGATCCAAAAATCTTCCAAGCCAAACAGCTTCTTGTGCCGCTACTGATAGAGCCACGAACTCGGCTTCCATTGTAGATAAGGCTACACACTATTGTTTCTTACTGCTCTAAGATATGGCGCCATTATTCAGTAAGAACACGTATCCAGAAGTAGATTTCCTTTCTTTTAAATCTCCTCCCCAGTCAGCATCAGTATAGCCTTCAAGGTATAGATCACTTCCTTGATAAGTCAGCGCATAGTCGGCACTTCCCTTTAGATATCTTAGGATTCTTTTGACGGCGATCCAATGTGCTTGACTTGGATTGGATTGGTATCTACTTACCATTCCAACTGCATAACAAATATCAGGTCTTGTACACATTATAGCGTACATCAAGCTTCCGATAGCACTAGCATATGGAACTTGTTCCATTTGCTCCTTTTCTTGTGAAGTCTTAGGACACATTCTATCGCTTAATGCTTCGCCCTTTGCAATAGGAGTATCTATTGGTTTACAGTCTTGCATATGAAATCGCTCAAGGATTTTATTCACGTACGTCTCTTGTGAAAGGGATAGGGATTTCTTTGATCGATCTCTTGAAATCTTAACTCCAAGAATGTATGCAGCTTCACCCATATCTTTCATCTCAAAATTGGAAGATAACCAATTTTTTACTGTATTAACAAACTCCATACTGCTTCCGGCAATTAGTATATCATCAATATATAATGATAAGATCACAAATTGATCTTTGGATCTTTTGATATATACACAATTGTCTTCACTAATCATCACAAAATCATATGCCATTATGGCATTGTGAAAACGTATATACCATTGTCTCGAAAACTGCTTAAGGCCATATATCGACCTCAATAGTCGACACACTTTGTGCTCCTGGCCTTTTGTAATGAAACCAACAGGTTGTTCCATATAAATTTCTTCCTCTAATTCTCTATTGAGGAATGCAGTCTTTACATCCATTTGATGTAATTCAAGATCCATACTAGCTACTATTGCCAGAATAAGGCGAATAGAGGTAAATCTAACCACAGGAGAAAAAGTTTCTTCAAAATCAACTCCTTCCTGTTGATTATATCCTTTCGCCACAAGGCGAGCCTTATACCTCTCTATTGAGCCATCAGCCTTATGCTTTATTTTGAGAAGCCACTTGTTCCCAATGGCTTTGCGTCCTTTTGGAAGGTCAACTAATTCCCAAACTTGGTTTATCTTTATGACTCCATTTCCTCTTCCATTGCATGTATCCATTCTTCCTTATCAGGGCACTTTAGAGCATCGTTCACATTCTTCGGCTCATCTTCATCTTGTGGGGCGATCATGAAAGCTTCTCCTTCAATGTCAAAACGTCGACGGGGAATCCTATTACGACTTGACTGTCGTATGGAATGCTGTACTCCTGATAATTCACCACGTTCCATTGCGCTCCCACTCGAATTAGATAATGGTGGTGTCATCTCTTTAAATGGTTGCAATTGAGACTGGGTTGCATTCAACTCTCCATTTGTCACAATGCTCCCACTAACTTCACTATCACGATCCACAGATTCGTATAGTGAGTAATCTCCACCTACTTCGCCCTTTTTAGGAAATTCATTCTCTAAGAATGTGACATCCCGTAATTCAAATTCAGTTATACTTCCGCTTTCTTGCTCACCTATGAATACATATCCTTTTGAGTGCTCTGAGTATCTTATAAAAATACTCTTTTTGCCTCTCGGGCCTAATTTTTCATACTTGTGAGAAGACTCACGAGTATAGGCAGCACAACCCCAAGGTTTTAGAAAGCTTAAATCAGGCTTTCTGCCTGTCCATAACTCGTATGGAGTATAAGCAACTGATTTAGAAGGCACACGGTTAAGTATGTAGGCAGCAGTCAATAAAGCATCACCCCAAAAGGTGATGGACAAGTTAGCTTGTGCCATCATTGACCTAACCATTTCCATTAAGGTTCTATTTCTTCTTTCCGCAACACCATTTTGTTGAGGAGTATGTGGAATAGTCAGTTGTCTTTCTATTCCCTTCTCATCACATAAATTTCTGAACTGATCAGACAGATATTCTCGACCTCGATCGGATCTTAATGATTTTATTTTCTTGTCTAATTGATTTTCCACTAAGCTCATAAATCTTTTAAAGCAATTTAAAGCCTCGGACTTAGGAGAAATCAAATCGACATGTCCGAATCGAGTATGATCATCAATGAATGTGATTAAATAAACATACATGTGCCTTGCTTTTACATTCATTGGATCACAGATGTCAGTATGGATTAATTGTAAAGGAAATTCAGCTCTTATTCCTTTTCCAAATGGTTTTCGCGTTATTTTTCCTTCTAGGCAATGCTCACATATGGGCAAATCAACCTTTTTAATATTGCCCATTAAGCCATCTTTAGCCAATCGATTCATTCTTTGTTGGCCAATATGACCAAGTCTAGCATGCCACACGTTCACATCATTCTCATAAGAATCAGATAATGTAAATAAGGAATAACTAACATTAACTTCACAATAGTTAACATCAAATACAATGAAACCATCTAAAAAATATCCGGAACCATATTAACTTGTACCTAAAGACAAGTCTACACCATTGTTATGGAAGTTTACATTAAAACCAAGTCTAACTAAAACCAACACCGAAACTAAGTTCCGACGAATCTCCGAAGCAAATAGCACATCATGTAGAAACAATGTGCGTCCACCGAGCATAAGTAGTTGACAGGTGCCAATGCCTCTGACCTCTACTCTTGAATTGTTCCCTACGTATATCCACTTCGTTCCTTGTGGAACTCATCGGAACTCCACGAAAGCTTCTCTGTCCTTCGCTACATGATCTGTGGCTCCCGAGTCTACAGTCCACAAAGGATTAGATTCAGTTAGAAACATTGAACTAGACACATAAGTAGCATTTTCATTAATGCTAAGGGTTTCTACCTTCTTTGGCTCGCCACGGTCGCTAGCAAAGTGACCCTTCTTGCCACAGTTGTAACATTTCACTCTTGAAATGTTCTTCTTGAAAGGACGCTTTCCTTTCTCCCGTTGGTTGTGCCTCGGCTTCTTCCCTGAAGGACTTGCTCCCTTGCCTTTCCACTTCTTTGACCCAGTAGGATGCTTCCTCTTGGAGCCCGAAACTCCATGCAAGCTAGAACCAGCAAAGTAAATATCAGTTTCTGGCTTATCCGCCATGAGACGATCCTCTTCTAGCTCAAGATGCCGCATAGCATCCTCGAAGGTCTTGATACCCTCATTGTGGGTCAAATGGATCTTCATGTGCTCCCAGCTTTGAGGCAAGGAGCGGATTACTGCCTGCACCTGCTGTTCATCAGTGAGTATGTGGCCGGCATCCTTCAACTCACTAATCATATTCGACATCTGCCTCAAATGTTATTTCATGGTCTTTCCATCAGACATCTTGTATGAGTCGAAACGGATAGTGAGTTGTCTCAGTTTGGTCACAGAAGTTCGACCAAATCTTGATGCCAATGCAGCCCACATGTCTTTGGCGTTCTGGAAACGTCCGAACTCTCGCATGATGTCATTGTCCATACTGCTTAGCAACGTAATGCCAGCGAGAGAGTTCTTTCTTTTCCAAACAACAAAGGCATATTTGTCTCTTTTGTGTTGGGCAGTTGTCCCATCCTCAGGTTCTTCCATAATCTGGTTAAGAGCTTCGAGTGCCTCTTGCTCTTCCAGCACATATTGAATCTTGAGACTCCAAATCTCATAATTATCGCCATTCAATTTTTCTCCCTTATTAAGTTCAGCCACTATGTTCTTAGTTGCTGAAGCCATCGTATCTAAACATTTCAGACACACGCGCACGAATTATTAAAGCTTATCTAAATGCTTCATTAGCATCATGATTACATAAACTAATCATATTAATGAATAGTTTCACAAAAGGTTTTAGAGTCGAAAGTTCACTATGTTCCCAATCATCGTGTAAAAAACCTAATTTGAAATTATCATTAACATAATCATTTATGTAAAGAAATTGGTTCCTTAAAAGTTATACAAACTTGTAAGAACTTCCCACATATAACATAACATATAATATGGCAATATAAAATGAGAAATCACATAAAATTCATAGCCATATATATATATATATATATATATATATATTTCATAACACATTCACAAATGTTTAAGAACATGTAATATCAACTTGAAACATGTACAGAATTGATTCCAAATCCTAAAAGAACAATATCAAGTGTATCAATCCAACACATAGACAGGAAAGGACTCATAAAATTCTTTAGAAAATTCTATTTTCTTTGGAACAAAAACGGAGGCTCCCGGAAAACCCCTAGATCCGGGCCATGGTTTGCGCCGAGACCTATTCAATGCAAAGGTTGATGTTCTCCTTGCCCCGACCCTTATGTATTATTGTAGAAAATTCTCCACAAGCATCTTATAGCTTGGACCCTTTAAGGTTTCTTTAACCTTATCAAGAATTCTTCCCAACTCCTCAGGAATAGTGCATTTTAAGGCTCCGACCATTACATATTTCGGCATTACAAAACCGTTCCAAATGATATCCTGTATCATTTTGTTGACCTTGATGATGTGTGTCATCATATCATCCCTAGCGTCCCATCGATAAAGAGCTAGCTTGATTCTTAGTTTCTCAAGCCTCTCCTTTTGAGCTGCCGTTCTTGGGATTATCGGAGTGCATCTCAAATGTACCATTGTTCCTGCAACGAATGCAGAACAAATGGATTACTTATAATCCATGATACATTAAGATAAGGAATGTTTATTCATATACTTATGATCTAGCACTTGTATTTCAAAAACTATAGAGAAATACTAGAGAAAATGCCAAAGAATATACCCCTAAGTATGTGTACATAGGGTTTATTGTGCATTTTCACATTCATAAGTGCAGCAAACATGTAATATGAATATACCATAACGTAGAGCATTTCGATACGAGCACGTCGATACCAAGAACGCCCAAATCAGAGTTCAAATGAGCTCGAACGGGCCAAAAGAACACAGTGGGGTCGTTCTGCCCGGTCTGAACCAGTCCGGTTCGACCGGTTTGACCAGTCCGACAGTTGACTGGTCAACGGTCAATTGGGTCGGGTCAACGGGTGGAATCAACCGGGTCGGGTCTACGGCAATGGGTCGGGTCATGGTCAACAGGTCTGGTCACCGGTCCACACTCCGATGACGTCACGTTGACGTCATCGTCGGCGGTTGGCGGCGACCGACGCGCCGTTTGGCCACGGCCGCGCATGGGCCTCACGCGCCGTCGCGCCCACGGCCCTTGTCGGCGCGTGCGGCCTCCTCCAGCGACGCGCTGCCCCTCATTTTGCTCGTCTCGAAGAGCACTTTCTGTCTATGCAATAAAATTCAAGTTTTGACGAAAAACAAAAATCGAAACATGCATGAACAGTTCGGCGACGCGAAGAATACGAACAAAAACGAGGCCGAAATGAAAAAAACAAGCAGTATACACTTCAATGTTAGAAACGATACACATGCATGATCGGGAAACAAGTAAGCAGGCTCTGATACCAATGTTGGGAAAACTCAATCCCCGATCGACATATTCGAAACGAATTCAATCAATGCGGAAAACGTGCCTGAGGACCATCAACTTATATCACCGATCGTACAGGCATATCACACAATGAACATACCCGGTATTGTCACAGATTAAGTGCCACTTTGCTCTTGAGAATTCTTCGATCGTCTTTCGTATTCGTTTGCGTTCCGAAGCAAAAGCGTTATGTTCGAAGGAGTGTGTTCTTTTGCATATGAAAAAACACGTTAGTTTTTCCAAGGGGTGCCTACTATTTATAGTGATAGGCAAATAACTACCTTATGGGCCCTTGTGGCTCACGGACCGGATTTGACCCATCTTGGACGGTCCACCCATTATGTCTTTCAATTTTTTTAAAGTTTCAGTCTTTTCCTATGGGAGTCAGGACATAAAAGCTAATAAAAAATGTAAACTAAATTTTCCATCTAACAAAAACAACAAATTTCATCAATTGCGTTTTATTAGAAGTGTTAAGACTTATATGAATGGAATGAAAATTGACTTGAGTGCATTATTGTTACAAGTTCTAGACTCCTGTTGTAATTGTCCAAACAAAAAAAAGAGTTTAAGCATGTGAGTAGTATAACAACTATAATATATGATTTTATAAAAAAATTCCATTAATACTTATACATTCTTTTAAAAAAAATTGTCCAACACCACGCGATGAAGGGACGACTGTCCTTGCCAATGCAGGCCCCTTAATTTGTCATTGCTTCACACAGTGGAAAAAGAGTATGAAAATGCTACGTTCTATCCCAGATTGGGGCGAGATCGGTCTAACTTAACCCAAGAAGTAGCCCAAATCAGCCAGTTCAATGATGCTTTTTGAGTGAACGGACTAGGTTAAATTGATCCTAAGATCCGGCTAAGGCCGATTCGGTTCGGGTCAATGCTCTAAAACATCGGTTCTACTTGCGAACCACTTATCAAGACGGAGTGGCTTTTAATTGGCTTTCATCTAATTTTATATATAGAGAGAGAATAAAAGTGAGAACTACTTACTTTAACCAAAAAAAAAAAAAAGTGAGAAAGAGATTTGCTGCTCGGAGGACCAAGGAGCTTTGAAGTGCTTCATCCACTCTATCAGGGGAAGCTAATGTGCCAATTGAGCCTAAAATAAGTTTAACATATCTTATGAATGAGAAAAAAAACTAATAACTCGATTCCCAAGTTTATCTTGTTTGGCTTAGAACCAGCGAGTTCGATTCCAAAATGTTCCGATTTCAAAGACCAGAACTGACCCTGACTAGATCAGTACGAACAAGAAGACATTGAGCTTGGGTGAGGGTTGGCTCGGGATTTTGAAGTTGAAGATGTCTTAGAGAACTGAAGAGGAAGAAAAACTCCATTGATTTTATTCAAAAGTTTTGAGTTTCTGCGGACGCTGAAAATATGAAAGGGGAGAGAGAGGACATTTTGGAAAATGCAAAAAAATTGCACACTGCATTAGTAATTTTTAACGGTTTCAAGTTTATGTTAGCAAAATATGTCATCAGATACCACGATGATCACCGGTGTCACTTTTTAAAAGCGGATGAAGCCTTTTGAGGAAAAAAAACAGGAGAGAGTAGAGGGACGATTTTGAATTTCGAAGAACCACCAATGAGGTTATCCCAAACTTTAGCTAACTTATAAAATGTAACATTTATTTGTTTTTTCTTGTCTAGTGCGCGGGCTTCTTGCAACTCATGACAAATGAGAGCCAGACATTTCTTTCTTTCTTCTTAACTTGGTAATACATTAGATGAGCACTTGGGGTGACCCGAAGAAGTTGACTTTTGCTACACAAGTTCAAAGAGGGAGATGCTGAAAAATTTCCATTTAAGTTTAATTCAGTAACTCTCTAATGGGCTAATACGAATATATTTTTTTTTATATTGGAAAATTTTTCAAGAAAAAATTTAAAAGTGCAGAAGGGAATATTGAGTCAACAAAAGCAAGATAATCTTATGGTCTAGATAGTATCTAAGTCAAGTGGCTATTGGTCTTTGACCAAAAACGAAAAGTGGCTATAGGTCGAACGTGATTGTATCACGTGACTCCATCATGTGCAAGTTTTACACACTTTTTTTTAATGTCACTCTTAACATATTTTATTAAAGCGAAAAAGTTACCGAAAACCCTAAACTATACTTACTGTAACATATTTAACCTAAACTTGCGTGACACATCTACACTCTGTCAAAGTTCTGTTAATGTAAAAATATTGTCAATGAAAACTGTTAAAAATCTACTTACATGGACAAAACAGTGTTGACATGATGCCCGAGTGGCTTAAGTGAAATAAAATCAATGTTATTTTGAATGAAAAATCATCTGACAGAGGGTAAATGTGTCACATAGGTACAAGTTTGGGGTTTTTTATGTCACAAGAAAAACTTTGTGGCAAATACGGGACAATAAGCGTAGTTTGGGATTTTTTATATTACAAAAGAAATTCGGAGTAAATGTGTCACAATGAATATAGTTTATGTTTTTTGTGACTTTTTTCCTTTACTAAATTCGGAATTCATCCATGAATTTTGAGAACTTTATTATATGCGTGAGTTGAGATTCTAAAAGATTATATCCATTTAAAGTAAATTGCATGATTAAAATAATTAGTTGCATGCATCGAGAAATACTCCATATTATACTGAGCAATGTCATACACGAAGAATCGCTATGTTATTATTTTTAATAAATATGCAAGTAATGTGATAGCTGTCTTAGGTAAAGTAATCAGCATGACTGTACGGATGGCTTCAATAATTGTATGCAATAAATCAGAATGGCGCTGTGTGCATTGCTCTACAATCCAAAATTGAAATACACATGCAGTATAGTTAATAGTTAATAATGCAAATATACATCATCTTGGGACCGTATTTATTAGTTAAACATTTTATTTGAATCCCATAGATCCTTTGTTCCAATCACAAAATTTTCCACTCAAACCTTACTCAATTCATGTACATGACATGATTTGTGTGCATTTGTGAGATTGGTCGAGCACAAGATTCGAATATCCCTGTGTTAGAAAAAGGAAGGGAGATGGCACGGGATAAGTATGGCCGAGAATCGCGCGCTTTGTCCCCACCCAAATCATTTGGAGATTTGCCTCGCCTTCGCCCCGAACTCCGCTCGGGGTGGAGCAGCTTAGCATCCACCTTGTCTAGTATTGTTATTCATGCCATGACACACTTCTTTTACTTTTTAATTGGGTAATTATACTGTCATAAGTTTTTTTGCTTTTTAATTGGGTAATTATACCGTCATAAGTCATATTTGCATTGTCGCATATTATTTACGTTTATTCGCATGATTTGTTGAATTTTCTATTTTAATTCCATTTAATTGATTTTACATTAAATGACTTATTTTACCATCATCAGTTCTACCCCTAATAACCATCTTAGAATAAGAAAATTAAATCAATAGGTAATTATAAAAAACATATATACGTTAAATTAAGAAAACTTGTAAAAATACACACATGTATATGTATTTAAAATTATTGGTCAGAATGGTAGGACTAATACCGGCCCTCACGTTACCTCACTTCAACCGCCGCCTCATCACCCGCCAAACACCCTATCCTAACGAAAGAAAGCATGCGCCTTATTCGGAGCAGGGCCTTGCGAAGCACGGGAATCCTAACTCTCCATTCCTATGATTGGACGACCCTCATTAATTTATGCTTTTGCTTATCGAGCCATCGAAGTTGTCTGTGGAATATTTCCTTTCCAGCCATGCATCCAATGTAAATTCTTTCTTTGTATATGCAGACAATACACCGATGAGATAACCATACCACACCGTCAGAATGAAAAACTGGGGAAGGTTGCAGATGAGCAAGCGCCCACGCACGCCCGCACGTACTGTGCATCCCCAATTATACTGGGGAAGCCCGAGCGACAGATGCACCATGTGTTGATCGACGTATTTACCGAAAGGGCACACGTACAAAAGATCTTCCGGGGGAGCGAGAAGGGGACAAAGGGGGCAAGTCGCGATGAACAGGACAGGGGGAAGGGATCAGACATTTCCATGAATGAAGTGTCAGAACATTGCGCAGACAGACCCAACCAAACCAAACTGGTGGTGGGTTTCGCAAATTTATTTCGCTTTTACGACGCATTTTCGAAGTGCATGATCCAGTGCAAGGAGGAGGAGAAGACGAAGCAGATACGACTAACTAGAACTGCCTGTCGTTTTGTGTGAGAAGACGACATGTCTTGACCATTCGGTTCTCTGCCTGCCGGGCTCACTTTTCTTTGCGCTCTGTCTCTCCCATCGTTATTTGGATAATTAGCTCTCAATCGTGTATATTTATAAGGAAAAAAAGTCACAAAAAATTTCAAATTATATTAATTATAATATATTTATTTTAAATATTTTTTGTTATATTAAAAATCTCAAATTATATCCGTTATGATATATTTATCTTAAACTTTTTTTTGTGATATAAAAAAACTTCAAATTTGTACCTATGTAACACATTTATTTTTCATCAATATTTCATTAGATGATTTTTCGGCAAAAATAACATGTTTTTATTTTACTAAAACTAAAGTTCTCATCCCCAAAAGAGCTCTTGTAAGGTGAGGGCAGACTTGGAGGCTTTTAAACAGAGAGGCTTGGCTTCTCCCAAATCCCTTCTATGGGGGCTTAACATACAACCGAACCCACCGAAACTTGACGCTGATGCCAATTAAGGTTCTTGTCCCCAAAAAAGCCATTGTGAGGTGAGGGCAGCTCCGGAGGCTTTTAAACAAAGGGGATTGGCTTCTCTTAAGCGATATGGGACTGCCTTCCGCTAGGATTTAACATACGTCATGTCAATATTATTTGCTTTCTGACATTTATGTAGGTAAATTTTTAACAGTTTTCATTGACAGAATTTTGACGGAGGGTATATGTGTCATGCAAATTCAAGTTTGTAGACATAATTTAGGATTTTTTGGAGACTTTTGCCCGACAACTTAGCTCGAATAAAAACCAACTTTTTACTTTTCGCTAAAATTTAGAAGAAACTAAGGACAATATTATATGTGCCAACATTTATATGTTGTGAAAGTTTGTGGTATCAACGCTGAATTTTGGTTAACTAAAAAGTAAAAAATAGAAATCTATGTAGAGTCTTAATTAGTTTTGTTTTTTTGCAAGTGGTATAAGCCAAATCATTGTATGCATGCCTAAGCAGTGAACATGATATGCACTAGACAATTACCATCCATTTTCAAAGGAGCTTCTCTCGCCCTACCAAGAGATACAATCCGGTAAAATCTTTACTCTTTCTCCTTTTCTTTAATTTTCAATTTATGTATTTATTTGGCTTGTTTATTTAAAATCCATTAAAAGGAAAAAAAAAAGTAATTTATCTTTTCCCACCAAAACTTAAGATTGTGTTCAAGTTCAAAAAAGTAAATATATGAAAGAAAAAAGCATATCTGGCTTTACACTTATACATTGTGAAAATTGCGACTGTTTCGAAAAACATTTAGAATGCTTGAACTGTTAGATTGAGCTTAGTCAAAAAAGTGAACAAAAATATGCCACAATCAATTTGTGAATCAGTTTTCTCTAATTTTATAACTATTCAACTTAACAAAGTGAACTTACAATGAGAAATATCTTTATTACAAGCCAATCCAAATTAATTTGATACCTCAAAACAGAATATGGTAATTTGAAATTAAAGTTTAGTATATAAAATGATAAATTTCATGGTACGGTCTCCAAACCTCATTTACTTCAAATTTTAGTCACGATCCGTGCATGCGACAAGCTTCAAGAATACTTGAGGTTATATTTGATATGTTTATTATATTCCAAGTGCAAATTAACTTGTGATCGGACCCGGCGAGACATGAATTATTTTTTCGATTTTACTTTCTCGAGACCCCTTCTGTATATAATAATTTAGGGACAAGATCTAAATTCCAATTACATTTTAGAATTAATTTGCGATTCATATTCAACGGAAGTGAGAATTATTAGACAACGTCTAATATTTGTTGGGGGACTAAAGCATCGTATATTTTATTAGGGGTGTGCAAAACGGACTGTCCAAATCGGGAACCGTCCAAACCGGCCAGTTTGGTCCAGTTCCCGGTTCCTAGAAGTGGAACCGATGTCCGGGCAGTCCGGTTTCTGGTCCGGACCGACTAGATATTTTTCTTTTTTGTGATTATGTGTAGTCGGCATGGGGAATACAATTTCAATTTTAGAACATATGTGTAGTCGGCATGGGGAACACAATTTGTCATTGTATTGGCTCAAATTACACGCTTGAGTTTTATGATTATGTTTGGTCGGCAAAGGGAATACAATTATAGTTTCAAAATAAATGGTATCAAGTAGTGGGGAAAAAAAAAGTGATCAGTTCCATTGAATCAGACCATCCGGTTCCCGGTCCTAGGGGCCCCGATTCCCGGTTCCAAGGTGGGATCGAGAACCGAACCGAAAACCAATCACCCATAATTTTCACGTATCAAAAGATTATCAAACTTTATAAAAGTTTTCGTAATTTTTCCTTTTGCAAAAGGCAATTTCGTCTTTTCCTGTTGTGCCCTTGGGGGAAGAACCCTAGCTCCCCACTATCCGACACAAGTTCAATCTCCACTATGGTCCCGTTTGGTTTAGCTTTGGGAAGGGGCTTTTGGCCTCGAAAGCCCCTTCCCAAAATGCTGAACCTTTTGGTTCAGCTTTTCGAGTCCGAAAAGTTGAAAGCTAGCATTTGGAATGCCGAAAGCCCAAAGCTGGTCAGCTTTGCGCTTTCGGCATTCCACAAATGTTGAAGCCTTTTTTTCTCTTCCCAAATTGCCCTCACTCAAATTTCAATATTCCAGTTTTGCCCCTGTTACTGTTCATCTTCTTCACCGCGAGGGTGGCCCACGAGAGTGGCCGACGAAGGGCCGGCGAGGGCGGATCTGGCCGGCGAATGGCCGACGAGGGGCCAGCGAGGGCGGATCTAGCCGGCAAAGGGCCGGTGAGGTCGCCCGACCCAGGCGAAAGCCACCTGGGGTCGAGCGACCGCCCAGGCGCCGTTGCCTGGGTCGCGCGACCTCAGGCGACGGCGCCTGGGCGGTCGCCCGACCCCAGGTGGCCTTCGCCTGGGTCGGGCGACCTCGCCCGACCCCAGGTGGCCTTCGCCTGGGTCGGGCGACCTCGCCGGCCCTTTACTAGCCAGATCCGCCCTCACCGGTCACATTTTGGTGAAGAAGATGAATAGTAACAAGGGCAAAACAGGAATATTAAAAATAAAAATTGCCAAAGCCCTTTGCAAAAATTTTTTTGTCAAATACTACCTAGGCCAAAATAGTTTTAAATTTTTTTTTTTACCAAACGCCACTTGCATTTCTCCAAATGGTTTTCACTTAAAGGTATTTGCATTCCCCCAAATAGCATTTGAAAAGCCAAATCAAACGGGCCCTATATCAAATGCATATATATACGCATTATCTGTTAAAAAGAACTTCGCATTAATGGTTCGACAGAGGCACCCGTGAGTATGACTTAATATATATAATCCACGTTTGGTTCTCAAAATACTAATGACAAAAACTTAAATATCATTTAGATAAAGGTTAATATTACGAAAAACCCTAAATTAATACACCCATAAAGAATTTACTCCAAATTAATTTTTTGACCATCACAAATCCCGAACCGATACACTAATGACAAATTTACCCCAAACTAATTTTTTGACTACTAAAAACCTCAAACTTGTACATTTGTGACAAATTTACATTATGTTAAATTGGATTAATACCACGAAAAATCACAAACTGTTACACTTGTGACAAACGGAAGATAAAACTCCAAATTGGTACATCCCTCACTTGCCACGTGTCATCCAACTTAGAAATTTGATGGTAAAATTTAACGAAAATTAACGAAGTGTAAATTTATCACAAATGTACCAGTTTATGATTTTTTGTGATTAAAAAATTAGTTTTGAGTAAATTTATTACACGTGTACTGATTTGAATTTTTAAATGGCATTAACCCTTTAGATAAAAGTCGTTTGCAGCTGCTCACGCTACATTAAATTTTGTCTTGCAGTCATCAATTACTCCGAACCACTGATAGGGCACTTAATATGTGTGGAAAGAACGAATTCTCGCATTCTTTAAAAGGAGTCAGCAATCGTGATTAAATATACACTCTTTAACTGGAAAAGAAGACATCTCACTCTAATTTTGAATCGCACGAAACCACATTCACTCAAAAGTTTAACTGCTATACACTATATTAATTTAAAATTCGCTAGACTCGCGTTACCAGACCAACTATTATGGCAAGGTTCGATCATTAGATTTATTTTTTTCTACCATTGGCTTTTATATCATTTGTTAGGAGGCGCACCAGAAGCGCGATATCTTTACCAACTATGATGGCAAGGGTCGATCATGAGATTTATTTCTTTCTCCCATTGGCTTTTATATCATTTGTTAGGAGACGCATCAGAAGCACAATATCTTCATCGGAGAGATCTCTAAGAGGGAGCCCAAGTCCAAGCCTGTTAACATATTCAATTAGATTCATATTAATTCAAAAGTTTAAATCAATGAATTATGTACCAACTGAGATATATTAACGATCTCACACAGTATCAATTCTCCGATGTAAGACTTTTCTAATACAATTCACACACATATATATATCAACACAAAGCATCGACTTCACCCGCAAGCTATATATATATCAACACAAAGCAGCGACTTAACCCGCACAAGCTGTAAAAGGAGATACACCCCACCAAGTTGTGAGATTCTTTCGACCCAAACTTTCTAATTTGACCCAATTTTTTTGTTGAGCTGTAACCACGTGCATCTTTTCTTGAAAAATTTAGAAAATGGCGCAACTTGCGAAAAGCCGAAAGGGACAAAGTGGGGAAGGGGAGGCTACGGAGGGCAAAAGGGCAAAAAACAGCCTCAAAAGCATCAAGAACCGAGAAAACCCAGAGAGACACATATGGATCTCGGATCAAATCATGCTCGTACGGATTTTGAGGTGGGGGGAGAGGGGTGGTGGGGGCCCACCTTGACAAAATCACACGTCAGCTATTTCGTCTTTTCGTTGGCAGATCAATGAAGATTTTTTTTAAATAAAATAGGAAAAGAAGAGAGAGGGATAGAGTCACATGTGCGAGCGACCACCACACCACACACGTCGACTGACAGGATGCAGCGTGGGGGAGGGGAGGGAGCGGGTGTCAGTAAAAGACGGTCAGAAGCGGACAGGTCGCTCACGTCGGTCCCTCTTTTCCTCTCCTCCTTTTTTTAACGTTATTCGGTCGAGAGCACGCCGGCACGCGATGCCTGATGCGCCCCCCCCACCACTCCCCTCACGTGCCTTCACATGACTCCACTTCTCGAGGTTTATCCTCTCCCTCCCCACTCTCTCTCTCTCTCTTCGCGACGGAAGTTCTCCTTGACTATTCGACTAATCTTTCGTCGCTCACGACGATGTCTCCTTTGATTTATAGAATAGGCAGGCCTTTTTAGAGAACAGTAGAATGTCGGGTTAGCTTGGCCCCTTTAAGTGATAAGGGCTGAGGGGCAACCGATCCGGTCAGGCAAAAGACTGGTTCAAAAAAAGGTGTGTCTAGTCCGGCGTAGCTAATGTGACTCTCTTGATCTATAGTTCCTCTTCTTTCCCTTCTCTCTCTCTTGACCAGTGCTCCGGCTTCCATAACTCAAAGGACCAGCTATCGTGACACGAGTGTATCGAGGTAGGCCGTGGATTGAATAGAGAAAGAAGGGTCAATTAGTTCGAATTGGTTAGAAGTGCGTCGACTTTTATCTTTGTCATAACAGAAGCAAGCTCAAAGCTAGGATGAATTAGCTAACGAATTGACTAAGAGAATGATTCTTGAATAAGGTGAAACGTATGTCATGATAATTGGCGGAGTGGCAGGGTCTTGTGCTTCTAGAGTCGTTAGGATACTCGAGCATGATGAATTGAATATAAACTTTCGACGACGTGATAGAATTGTGGCTGCGACAACTTTTTTTTTCTTCAAGTTATCTAGGCTTATTTACCTCCGATTCTTTCTCTCTCTTTGACCCAACCATATGTCAATACTTGCTCACTCGCTCGATTTATGACTTTATTGATAAGGTGAAGTTTGGCTTAGTGTTTTCAAAGGACTTTTAAGACTTCAAATGCCTTTGAATTAAAATTTAGCATTTTCAAAGTTCCTTGGCCCAATGCAATTCTCATCTAACATTTTCATTTCAGCATATTGGGAATCCTATTAAGTGGCTTGATGACTTTTTTTCCTTCTAATCTTATCCTCATTAATATTTCGTATTCCACTTTTTACCCTTGCTAAGACCGATTGTGGTTGAGATTCGCAAAGGAGCTTGAGGGGAAAGACGCAGGTAGGGTCGCCTTTGGATCGCGCGACCAGTGGCACCGATTGTGGTTGAGATTCGCAAAGGAGCTTGAGGGGAAAGACGCAGGTAGGGTCGCCTTCGGATCGCGCGACCAGTGACACCGCTTGTGGAGGGCTGTTCACTGACACTCGATCTCTAGATTTGGGTCAACTGAGGTTGTGCGACCTTGACATCGACTCACTTGGATTGCGACCTTGGCTGCCCTTGCCTAGCTTGTCCACTAACACTCAATCTCCGAATCTATGTCACTTGAGGTCAGGCAACCTAGCTTGGTGTCAACTCGATTGGCATAGCGCGACAATGGTGGCGCTCACCTAGGTTGTCTTCGATGTTCGATCTCCAGATTTGGGTTGCTTGAGATCGCATGACCTTGGTGTTACCTCATCTGGTGTTGCAAGACTTTGGCTTCGCCTCACCCGAAGTCATGCGACCTCGGGGACAAGTTGTTGCTTGAGATGTTTGAGGGTTTCTTGAGATCATCTTTGGTTCCTTTCAAGGAAAAAAGCACTAAAGTCCTTTATAAATGTAATGTAAATAATGTTTACCGAACACTGTTTGTAATTCGTGAAAACCCTTTGGTCTAAATCAATGCAAAGATTTTGGGTGAATGCTCTCCCGAATGTACCCATAATGTGTTTGATATGTGAAGTGTTTAAATAAACCCCTTATTTTCAAGCCTAATATTAGGACATGATACCGAAGGGATTGAACTTAGGTGTATGGGCAGGTTATATTGACACGATCAGAGGTCAAAGACTAGTCGCCATTCGTTTCAAGTTCATGAATAAGGCTCAGTGCGCGGAAATCATTATTGTTCAAATATTCGATCTGACAAGGTGACTGCACCCGGATTTCAAAATTGCATCCATGCATCTTCAACATGTCCCCTGTAATCATTTGACACGTCATACATATCAAATCAACTCATGTCATATTCAATTTCATGTCACAAATGCATGTCTATACAGATATGTCGTATTCGATTTTCATATTCCACGTAATCATTTAACACGTCAAAACATATCAAATTAACTCATGTCATATTTGATGTTTATGTCACAAATGCATGTCCATACATACATGTCGTATTCAATTGCCATGTCACAAATGCATGACATATGCATATATTCGATTGCCATACCATCATCTGTGTGATTGTACATATGATATTCAATTTTGCAATATCATACGCACATGTCATATTTAATTATCACGTCATTCGTATAGCCTATATGCACAATATATTCGATTGTCACGTCATTTCCGTGTTATACGCACTAGTCATATGCTAATTGTCATGTCATTGGTACATGTCGTATTCGATTGCCATGTTAGTCATGTATGATCTATTCGATGGTGAATATACAACTGCTGTCAGAGCAATCCTCAAGATATTCGTTCGTTCAAAACTTATTAGTCTCTTTTCCTCTCTTTTTGAGCCAACCGCATGCTAATACTCGCTTTGGTCGATCATTTTCCGAAAGTCTTACATGATGAAAAGACACCACATATGACCGTTTGGTCGGGAACTCATAGGAAAAGCTTATTTTTCAGCTTATGACTTTATAGATTAGGTGGAGTTTTGGAGCTATGCAATCATAATTCAAGTTGTGAACTCAAGTTTAGAATCGAACCATATTTTCCTCCATTTTTGACCGAAAGAAACTCTCTCCAATCATTACACATCATGTCTGTTTTCAGTTGATGTTGCCTTTTAGTGATGTCCAGCACTTGTAACCCACCGATTAAAAACATGGTTATTTCTTTTTGCTAGTTTAGGCTACTCAGGTGTTATTTCCTAATTTTGAATTGTTTATTTCATGTTCCGCAAGATGTGGGGAAAATTGTCCAAAATATCATAAATTTATTGCACTTTTGCCAATTCAATCTTAAACCTTTTAACTTTGCGATTGAGTCCTAAACCTTTTCATTCCTTGCCAATTGAGTCAATCCGGCTAATTTTAGCTGGAAATCATTGACGTGGACTCCAGCTGTCCTATGTGGCGCTAATGTGGACAATTTTTAATAATATTTTAATATTTTTCAATTTTTTTTTCTTTTCTATTATTATTCCTTTTTCTTTTTTATTTTTTTTCTTTTTTTTCTCCCCTCCTTCCTCCTCTGGCCGGTTGCTGGGCGTTGGCAATCGGCCAGAGGGGGAGGGTCAGCAAGAACGAGGCTCGCCGGCCCTCCCCCTTTGGCCGATTGCCGACGGCCAGCGACTGGCTGAAGGAGGAAGAAGGGGAGACTAAAAAAAGAAAAAAAAGGAAAAAGAATAAAATTTTAAAAAAAATTAAAATATTATTAAAATTGTCCACGTCAGTATCACGTAGGCCGGCTAGCGTCCACTTCAGCACTTTCTGACCAAAATTGGCCGGATGGACTCAATTGGAAAAGTTGAAAGGTTTATGACTGAATTAGTAAAAGTGCAATAGGTTCAGAATTTTTTGGACAATTTTCCTGCAAGACGTGTATACAATTCTTGAATTATACGAATTTGGATGCATGATGTGACATAATGGTGAACACCTATCAAAAAAGACAAATGTGTCTTCTATGTAGATTATTCCATGCGAAACGCCATAATTATCTTTATTAAAAACTAATTCACCGTACTTCACGTTGATTAACCAACCAGAAGAGTTCGTTTATCACATTTTAAGTGGCTATGCTTATCACATTTTAAGTGGCTATGCTTTGCGATGAACGGCATCTTGGTACAACTTAGAAAAACCCGACACTAATCGTGCTATTGGAATTCTTGCATGATTATACCCACGAAACAAGAAAAGGGTAAATACATCTCGACAAAGTGAGGTTCTCAAAGTTTAGAACTTAAAAAAGAGAGTGCATGATTTTGACAATTCATTCCTCTCTCCATTGCAATTGGGTACTTGTAATGGATTTGGAGGAATTCCGTGCTAGTCTTTCAGGTCAAATCATGACCCTTTGATTACTTCTTGGCGTTCCCAGGGAAAAAGGGCTTGGGCATGGCTCCCTTTACAAGCTCGGGCCGGCCCATCAATCCCAACACTGTTATCTTAGGATTGGATCATGAGATTGGAAAGCTGCACAGAGATTGGATCGTCAGTCCAATGCCTTAAACTTGTCTTAGATAGGGCTTGCTGGATCATTGGATCCGAAATCTTAGAGGTGGCGAAATGGGTCAAAGACTCATATTTGGTGGAGTGGATTGTACGTGAGTTAGTTAATAGTTTTAATAAAAACGGTTTGTTATGGGTTTAGAGTAGCAAAACCCGACTGTTTTAATGCGGTATACAACGTGCATACCCATTTTCAGCCCATATTGCTGAAAGGGGAAAGCTGAAAACTAAATCGGAAGAAGCCCCGCGATGACCAGCGCATTGCTGTCTAGGGCGTGGTGGTCACCGTCCTTGTGTGGCGTCGAAGACTTGCAAGTTTAAAATGAAATAAGGGTGTGTTTGTTTGAGTGAAAGAACTTTTCGCGAATTAGTTTTTCGCATTTTCTTGTGTTTGGTTTGCTGAAAAATTAGTCAACGGAAAACCATTTACGATCAAAGAAAATATGCATGCTTAAAGTGAGAAAAATGAATTCCCTAATCTAAAAAGGGGAATGAATTTTCCTTGAAAATGATTTCCATGGAAAGTATTTTCTTTTTTTACGAAGTTTTCTCCTAAGCAAACATATCATAAATGATACTCAGCCGGCCTCTTGAAGTGGGACTCATAGTCGGTCCATGTAGCACCACTCTTTTGGAAGACATTTGTCCTTAGAACAATTGTCAGTCACTTTTAAAGCAACAATTTGAAAGCAGTAGATGTGCCTATGGCAAAATCTACTCAGATGATCGAGCTAATGTTCATGTCTTCATTGCTAATTTTAATTTCTACGATGCTTAAAGGAAAGATGATCATCGATGATCGTCACCTCGAATTGGTATACTGGTGACTTTTGTTTGTTTTTCCTGTTCAATAATGTTTGTGCAGCATCACTTAAACGGCAAGGTCATTATTCAGAAGAATGGAGTCCACACAATCATTACTGGGCCAAAGTCCAACTGGGATTTCATCATACAGTCTCCATGCTTAATTCCTCAGACGGCTTTTGCAGTCTGACCAAGGTTCATCCATTCGTCCAATCGTTTTCGCCGTGAACACTGCGATTTATTACTCATAAGGAAAAGTTCAGGGAGGCTCGGTCTCTACGCAAAAAGAAAAGCAAGAGACTTGTCTTGGTCAGAGTTCAAATTTGTGATCCGATAAAATATTGTGTTTAGATCAGACATGAACTGGGCTTTGCATAGTTATGACACGAGAGCATTAATAATCAACATGGTACACGTTCTGACAAAAGGCTTGCATGCGCTCCACTCCACGTGAAACTCACATAATTTAATGGTTGAGATCGATTCGGCATACATGCTCCGGCGCATAGGAGAATGGGTTCCATCATTTGCATAATGGGTACTTCTTAACGACTCGATTTAAGAAGAACCGAATTCTGGGCCTCCCATAGAAGCTGTCACTTTGCCTGCGTCTCCCGCTGTGGATCATTCCAAGACCTCTGAAGTAGCGTGTACGTTGAATTCGACCTCTCATTGCTCGTGTATCCGTCAAATCCAAAGAGAAGAGTCGACACAGAGTCTGGCCAGGCTAAGCCTTGTCCTTATCAGAAAGCCAGTCGCGGCTTGAGTTTTGGCCTATATGTGGTGTTCGTGTCGTTCGACACGGCACTAGAAACAAGCCGCTTCTGACTCTCTCTGCCTCGTCCGTAATGGCCGGTGTCTTGTGCCTCGTGTTCTCTAGTTTTTATCATGCGCTGGTGCTTGTCGTGGAGACAGTACATGCTTGAGTTCAGGCTAATGCACAGTGATAAACTCACTGTCGATTGGGTATTATTATGTGATAGCGAACATAGTATGTGGAGGGCTAGATGAAATTGGATTAGTGATGAGTAGGTCTGTCAAATGGGTTACTATTCCATCTTTTAACTTAAATGTTAGTGAGTATGCTATAAACTCATTTTCAACCTATTTAAGTTAAAAAGAGATGACAAGTTTAACCCATATTCATTATTCGCTAGTTTCGTTTCTTTATTGCCCTTTTCATTTCCACCTATCATGACTCGCGAGCTCTCTCCCTCCTCTTTGATCCCAAATGATGAGCGTTGCCACCTGAACTGTGTGTCTCCGGCTTCGTCGTCACCCATCTCTGGTGGCCCTCCGAGGAGCCGAACTCATTAGTCTCGGCATCGCTGGCCTCCTTGCTTTATGGTTGAACGTGGCTTCGTGAACCTTCAAACATCAATTCATTGTTGGTGAACCTATTAAGTACATTTTTTTTTATAAGTATACTGGAAGTCCTGAAACTAGTTACAAAAATATAATTGATTCCTAAAACTTTCAAAAAATGCAATCAAGTCCTAAAATTGTTAAATGGGAAAGGCAAATTGAGAGACCAAAACATTCTACTTTGCATTTTGTTTGCACGGTGTTTATTTATTAGGTATCGATAAGAATACTTTTAACTCATTAAATTTACTAAATCGAATGTGCTCTTCAGTTGACTGCTGAAATTGTGAAGTCTTTTTCACGAATGAAGTTCAATTATAAAGAATCTAATGCGTAATGGCTGGATTTCATGTGCCTAGCTAACTTCAAGTTCATTTGAAGTTGCTAGCTAAGGGAGGGTTATCAGCTGGAAGACGCTGAGGTAGGTGTATAACAATGTTGAGATTCGACAATTCAATTAGGACATGGTGGCGACGCTCGCTGGCCCATGGTGGAAAAACACGAAAAGAATACAAATAAGTCTATAAAATATTTTTAGAAGCTTTTATAAAAATTGCAACATTATCCATGTCAGTGCCAGTGTCCTACACGGCTGTGCCATATAGAATAGCCGGCGTTTACGTCAGCAATTTCCGGCCAAAATTGATCGAAATAATTACATTGGAAAATCGTCAAAATATTTAGGACTAAATTGGCCAAACTAAAAAAATCTATGACTAAATTAGCCACCGTATAATAGGTTTAGGTCTTTTATGGACAATTTTCTCGATATATGGAGTAACATGGCCTTGGAATAATATCTTCCGCTGTTCATATTTGTAACCAACAAATCATAGACCCAATCAGATCAATAAGGGATGGAGGATGATGCCGCCCTTGTTTTTGCTGGACTACATAACTCTATTAAAAGATGCCTAAATAAGAACGACTTTCTTTGTCTCAATTCAAGCTTTGAACTCATCGAAGTGAAGTGCATTTTAAACATCTCAGCTTTCTTGCAACTTCAATTAGCTACAGAAAACTTTTAGTTCCCTTAGAATAGATTAAGAATGAGCCAAGCAAATCTACAAAATGTGACGAAACCCTAGTTAAATAACCAAACTATGCCTACCTTACACATCCCTTCTCGACAAGAGGTACGACCTACTCTAATAGGTCCAATCCCACGCCAATGAATGACTGTCATGCTAAATGACACATCCCCTTTCTTGTCTCAGGGAAAACCATCGATGACGATAGCCTAATTGTCGATCCGCAGATTTTACTTTGGATCCTTGCAGCAATTCTCCTGAAAAAGAAAAAACAAAAATACAAGAAACCTGTGTATTTAGTTTTGTGAAATTTAGAAATTGTTTAAAAATTAGAATTAATACCATGAAAAACCCCAAACCGGTAAATCCGTGACAAATTTACTCAAAACTAATTTTTTGACCACAAAAAATCTCAAACTGGTACTTTTATGACAAATTTACCATTTTTTTTGTAAGGAAATTTACCCTTTATTAGTTTCCATTAAATTCGATTAACACTATGAAAAATCACAAACCGGTACACCTATGATAAACAGAGGGTAAACCATAAATTGGTATACCTGTCAACTGTAACATGCCATCCAATTTAGCAATTTGACAGTCAAATTTAATGGAAACTAATTGAGGGTAAAGTTGTCACAAGTATACCAGTTTGAGATTTTTGGTGGTCAAAAAAATTAGTTTTTGGTAAATTTATCACATGTGTACCAGTTTTGGGTTTTTGAACCCTAAAAATTACTGAAAAAGTAGGAATTGAGACTATTTTGGCGGTGAAATAAGTAATCTATCATTTTCTCTATTTTGCATTGTGCAATTTTGTGAGTTTAAATAAGGTAGGTCGAACGTTATATTATATGAAGTATTTAATGGTGCTTCAATGGGAATCAACTAGTTCTTGAAGATGGAAAACGAACTCTAATTGATAGCTTTTCCAAGTGAAAAAGTACAGTGATTAAGGCTCCGTTTGTTTCACGGAAATTATATTTTTGGAAAATATTTTCTTCATTTTCTGGCATTTGGAATGCTAAGGAAAATGATTCAACGAACAACCTATACTGAAATTCAGGGAAATGATTTCATCTTTAAAAATTGGAAATCATTTTCCAAATTATGACTAGATATTGATTTTTGAACAAAAAACTCTGCACTTGGACACGGAACCTCAACACTCGTTTCCGAGCCCTTGGCAGTAGGGGCGAGTCTATGGAGGTCCACCAAGGGCAAGCCCAGGTCCATTGAGGTAGGGACTGGGATCCCAGCGCTCGAACTCGAAACCCTCAAGGCTGGGCTTAGGACTTCTTTCTTTGTGCTAGCGCTTGTGACTCCGTGACTCCAGTGCCCGAGCTCAAGTCCATTTAGGCTGAGCCTAGGAACCCTGTGCCTAAGCCTAGGTCCATCAAGGCCGAGCCCAAATTCCCGGTACCCATGCTTGGGTCCATCAAGGTTGGGCCCAAGACCCTGGTGTCTATGCCTAGGCTCCCAGCACCCCAGCCCAGGTCCATCAAGGCTACGTCCAAGTACATCAAGGCTTGGCCAGGAACCTAGTGCTCGTGCCTGAATCCCCGACACCCGTGCCCAGCTCCATCGAAACCAACCCTGAGACCTCCGTGCCTAGCTCCATCAAAACCAGTCCTGAGACTCTAGCGCCTAGGCCCAAGTCCATTGTGAGGAGGCTAGCAAGGATCACCTAGAGGGGGGTGAATAGGTGATTTTAAACAATTCTTGATCAATTTAAAGCGAAAGTAAAATATCAAGAATAAAGTCCGAACAACGTTTAGATTTTAAATAGTCTTTGATAGCAATTGTGCAAGTGTGTGATGTAATAAATAAAAAGAGTTTTAAGGATGAGAAAATCTCACACAAGACGTATAGTGGTTCGGCTTAGATCAAGCCTATATCCACTCTCTCACGATGACAGCCTACTGGCTGAATTTCACTAGATGATCAATCAAGAGATTACATATTTTGAGTGATAACTCTATGTGTAAGATAAGTCACTCTATCTCACTTAATCACTCTTACAATAAGTCTCTCAAAATCACAAATTTTAGCTCAAGAAAGACAAGTAACACTAATCAGAGTATGCTCAGACTTCAAAATAGATGATTCTGGATATCGTCTCTTCTTCTACTCCTTAATACTTTGTCTCCTTTTATACTTCTCTACTTCCAAACTAGCCGTTGGACAGTCTTTAGAGGATCATTTTCCAATCTTCATCTTGGACAAATTTGTATAAAGAGGATTGAGTAGCTGTTGAGTGACAAAATCTGAATTTCGCTGAATCTGGTTGCCCATACAACCAGAACTTCGGTTTCCATAAGAAGAGCCTCTCCATTTAGAAATAAACTTGTCTCGTGGTTGATTGTCAATCAATTTAAGATATTTTGCGGTATAAATATCCTTTGCAAAATAGCCTGTTAAGATTGAGTCAATCAAGACTTTCATTTTGTGAAATCCAAGTCAGATTACTAGCTGTTGTGAATGTTTTGAGTTTGTGTCGAGAACCGAATGAGATCTGATTCTATAGTATCTGGTCTTGCAATCATAACGTTTGTCAGGATGTGTTGTTCTTTAAAGTCTTAGTTTTTTTATTCCAGTATAAATGCTGAAGTTTGTTAAAAGCCGTATAAAGTCTGAACATTAGTATAAAGTTTGAGCTGCACGAATAAAAAGATTTGTCATCTTCAAAGTAAAACTTCTTGAATCAAAATGCTTAAAAACATTTGTCAGACTTACAACACATATAAGGACAGTTTTGTCAATTTTAAAATCTATTAGGAGGTTTTCCTAACATATTCGATGCCAGGCTTGGGGTCCGGAAGCTTGTGCTTGGGTCCTTAGCGCTTAAGCCTGAGTCCATCAAGGCCAAGTTTAGGACCACAACGCCCACCATCGATGCTGCCCTTGGATCCATTGAGGCCAAGCTCGGGACCATCGAGGTCAGGCCCGAGGCCCTAGTGCCCGTGCCCAAATCCGCAGCACTAGCAACGGGGTCCCGACCCCACCTCGACGGACTTAGGTTCGGTTGCTGGGGACCTAGTCTTGGCTCAAGTCACTGGCTCCGCGCAAGGGACTATCGATACTGGGCTTGGGTCTATTGAGGCCAGGCCCAGTACCCCAGTGTCCATGCTTAGATCCTCGGTACAGATGTCGGGGTCTTGACCCCACCTTGATGGACCCAAGCACTGGGTACCTAGTCCCAGGCATTAGGGTTCGAGGCCCAGCCTTAATGATCCGGGCATAGGCACTGCGGACCCAGGAATGAGGGCCCCAGGGTTTGGGGCCCAATCTTGATGGACCTAGGCCGGTGCCCATGCTCGTACCTAGGACGTCGGTGTTTGTGCCTGGACACCGGTGTCCATGCCTGATTCCTCGGATGCCCATGCTTAAGTCACCAGCACTTGAATAGTTTATATCTATTTAGCAAAATCATATTAGATTTTCCTTACAAAATGACAAAATATTTTCTAGTTCATTTTCAAGCTTTAGCCAAACACTAGAAAATTATAATATCTCTGATAAACATTTTCTAGAAATGTCATATTTTTCGTAAAACAAACAGAGCCTAAGAGTAGAGGTGAGCACCAGTCTCGATCCATCTTGGGAATTGGTCCGGTTCTCGTTTCCTTATGCGGAGTAGAACTAACCGGACCAAACTGGAATGCCTTGATTTTCGTTTTTTTTGTAATTTTTTTCTCTTTAAAAATCTAAACTAAAGCTGCATTGTGCAAAGGCAAAACCTTAGCCTCTCAGATCTTTGCCTCTCGCCTCCCTCTCTTGCTCTTGCCTCTCACCAAACTCACCCTTCATAGCTCGCTCCCTCTCGCGGTTAGAGCGTGGCACGACAAGTCCAGGTGAAGTGGCCCCATCTCTTCTTGGGGAATGTTTTCTAGTCTGCACTAATTGTTGTTGTGATAGTCTGCCCTTGCTGGACTCGTAATCTTCACGTGCACTATAGTTTGAGATAGAGTTTTGTCTAGAGATTCGGTTAGGGGACATTGGCTCTAATCATGAAATGAACATTTATGTCTATTGAAAATACTATCAATTCTTTGGTGAACAGGGTCGGTTGTCGCGCCGCGCTTTTCCCCACCCGAGCGCGCTAGGAGGTATTTTTGTTCATTACGAATGATAAGATGTTTTATTACTAAATGAACGAGGGTCTCTCCCAGACCATACCTCACGAGACAGCGTGTACTTATTATTTTGTTTTCTATTTAGCCTATGTTTCGTTTTGGAGTCACCATTAGTCCTTAATGGTTGACTAGAAACCTAATCGAGATAAGGGAGAACTATCTCGATTTCTACGAACCATAGATTTTATGGGTATGAGGACTTGGTTACGTTAACGATCCCGATATCGAAATCCCTAATGCCCTTTGGTTACCTAAAACGATTCAAAGTGTCTAACGTGTCATACGATTTCTCGAGGCCTATCCATTAATCCTAACCATTCTAAACGGGGAGGAATCAATCAATAAGGGAGTGCACAACCAATTCAAATCACAAACAGCAATCCTAATATTGTCCCTAAAATGAACATCAATCAAAACAATCAAACCTTAATGAAGCTCTGGAGGCTTGTTCACTTTCAAGGGTTGTGTTGGTTTTTGGGGTTATAGGGTTTTTTATAGGTTAGGCCCCTTTTGGGGGTTAAGCCCCTTTTTAAGGATTTTTAGGGGTTAAGCCTCTTTTATCTCTAAACTAAGGAGTCTTCAAAAGAATCACTTGTGCATCCCTAAAAATTCTGATTTCACTCAAAATGGGTGCCCACAAGTATTCTGAGTCATTCTGTGAATTTTTGGAATTTTTGATTTTTGATTTTTTAAATATTTTTTGATTTTTTGTAATTTTTTGTAATTTTTATGGATTTTCTGGAAATTTTCTAAATTTTCCCGAAATTTCTAAGTTTTTTTTTAATGATTTTCCAACTTTATATTTTTTTATGATTTTTTTATTCCTGGGACCGAACCGGACCGGCTCAGACCAGTCCAACCAAGTTGGACCGGCCTGAGCTGGTCTCCAGCCTTCCCTGGCGGGGACAGTGCCAAATGGCACCGTTCTTTTCCATTTTCTTTTTGGCATTTTGTCAAGCACTTCATGTGCACCTAATACCTATGGTATCCTACTTCCACCGCTACTTTGGCCGTCGCTCCTATGACCTTCCGCCGTGCCCTAGCCACCACAAACGGCCCTAAACCTTCCCCTAGTTGCCTTCTACCGTCCTTTCCTATTGGATCGCCGTTGAACCTCCGCTAGCCGGCGGTTCCTAGGCCCAAAAATCATTACCTAAAACTAAACTAACCTAACTTATCTAACATCCAGATCAAACCTCAAAGTATCCTATTCATTCTAGTCAATCAAAACATGTATTTAAGATTAAAATGAGCAGAATGGACTGACTTGAATGGCTTTTTGCCATGAGGAAATGCTCTGGTAATGTTTTCCGACTTCGGCGAGGGGGTTTTGAAGGCCGACTTGATGCAAATGCCAAATCACCAATCCAAAATGCATAAATCGAACAAAAAATGAGTTAGAAATGTGAAGAAGGAACTGATAAGCACAATAGTAACGAGCAAATTCAAAGATCAAGCGTGTGTTAGCTCAGGCGTCCATTTAGGCATTTTGACAAACATGTGATGTGCAAGTGGGAAGAGTTTTCGCCTTCATTGTCAGAGGCCAAAGTTGAATTTTTGAACCACTAGTAGGCAGCGATTCAGTCCCTTTGCACTTGCTTTATCAGCTCACGGTCTTGGATTTGCTGGGAAAATCGTAGATTGGATGATCTAGGCCACGTTTCACCTCTTCGTGATTAGCCACCTTGTCGGAGTTTGGAGAAAGAGGTCAGGCTCACAAGCCGATTCACCGGCGCTCTTCCAGTCAAGGCGGCGCCGGACACTCAGCTGTGGGACTCTACTCTCTCCCTTTCACTTTCTCTCTCTCTTTTCCCTCTCGTCTTTCTTCTTTTTCTCTATGGCTTTTCGTCGAGCAGGTTCTATGTGGGAACCAACCTCCCCCAACTGTTTTTCTAGTTCGATTTCCCCGCCCTTTTTCACTTTAACCGACTCCCCAGTTAGTTAGATTGGTTGAGGGTGGACAGCCGGAAATTCTCCAGCTGTCCATTTCGTTTTCCACATGCTAGAAATGGAAATCCAAGTCAGCAAAGGGGCGGGGCTAACCAACTGTTTCAATTCCTTTTTCCCTCGCGTGTCCAATCCGGGTGAAGAAGAAGACCAACCTGGGTCGGGTGGGGTCGGATCTGACCGACCCGGCAGATTCGAGTTGGTCTAATTTTACAAATTTGACCCCATTTTGTCTCAATTTCATGATTTTAACCCCACATTTAGACTCCTTGACATATTTTGCTCTTAAAAAGGGATTGGTTTGAATTTTTATCACAATTAAGCACAAAAACCCTAAATTTAAATTCGGGTAACATGGTTTTCATTCAATTGAAGGTCTAAATGAATTAATTTTGCATAATTGAGGACAGAATTGAATTACCCATGCTCGATTACCCTCAGGGAAGGTATAATTTTTGATAAAAAAATGTCCAATTAAATAAAATCCCCAATTTGGGTCATAAAATCCCTAATTTTCAATTAATTTTGGAGATTTTTGATATTTTCATCAAATTGTGAAATTGGACTGATCAATATGCAATTCAAGGTACTAAAATCAATTTTTGTGAAGACACTACAGCCCAAAAATGACCAGAAATGACTTATTTGAATTTTTTGTTCAATTAGGATATGAAATTGGCCAAATTTGGGGAAAAAATAATGCCAATTGAAATTTTGTAAAATTTAAATTTCAGGGATAAAATTGGAATTAATAAAATACTAATGACTATTTTTTTGGAATTTTTGAATTCCATTTGGTATTTTTCTTGATTTTCTTCCTATTTTTTACTAAAAGAAATTGAAAAAAATTTAAAGAAAAATCTAGAAAAATTATTTTTCATTTAGAAATAGGTTCCTAAGCATGGTCAATGTTCCTAATCCTAATTTTGTAATTTTATGTAAAATTGAAAATTTGGACCAAAAAATCAGGTGTCAACAACGGTTCATTCTACAAATTGGTAATCGATCCTGTTCGGTCCAGTTCCAAGTGGATATTGACCCACTCTAGAACTGATCAACTCTAGGGTGCATTTTTTTTTTACGAAAAATAAATTATTTGAAAAAAAATTTCAACAAATAATTGCTTACAAAAACGAACGAATAATTTTTTTTATTGTCGACAAAAATGTCCAAACATAAATTGTGGTAGATAATTGATTGGCTAATTATTTTAGAAGATACAAGCGATTATTTTTAGGAAATTTTTTTTCAAATAATTTATTTTCCTCTTAACAAACGGTGTCTAGAAAATTTTAATGATACTTAATAATATTAGTGAAAATAGAAGTCGAAGATAAACTTGTTATTATTCGAAATCCTCTTTTAAATATTTTAACTTTTACCTACTTCGGCAGTTAGAGGTGTGTTGAACATATTGGAGCAATTGAGCCATCCCGGATCTAATCGTCAAATAGTCTTGGGATAAGTACATTAAAAGTCCTAAAATTTATCACGAAAGTACAATTGAGTCCTACAACTTTCAAAAAGTGCAATCAAGTTCTAAAACTTGTTAAATTGGTCCAATTAAGTCGTTCTATTAATTTCACTTTTTGATAGTTTTAGGATTCGATTGCACTTTCGTGAAAAGTTTGGGACTGGATTGCACTTTTTGAAAGTTTTTTACTCGATTGCACTTTTGTGACAAGTTTTAGGATTTTATTGCAACTTTTGAAAGTTTTAGGACGCAAGAGTACTTTCGTGACAAATTTTAAGATTTTTAGTGCACTTATCCCATTCTTATAACATGTCCTCTTTTCATTCTAGTAAAAGCTCGAATATATATTTCCAAATAGATCAAATCGATGCACATTATTTTTATTTTTTACTAATGTGAAACTCTCTGAAGATTTTTAGTAACAAGCAAGGCAGGTGTTTTTTTTTTGTAGATAATAGTAGGATGAGATTTAAATTTGTCCATTGAATATATATAATATAATATATTAATTAATTAATCCACAGTAAATTGTAAAAAATATATATCCCAAAAAGAAGTAATAACACTTTACTTGTACTCTAGTATATATGTATGAGATAAATTTTTGTATAAGATACAGAATAAAGTTATATTCATAAGAAAATGGGTAAATACCGAAGCACTATAATTGGAAGTCTCCTTTTTTGACTAATCAAAATCTAATTCGCGTATGCAGAGTTTAAAATCGAGTTAATTCCACAAAAAACTCCAAATTGGTAAACATGTGATAAATTTATCCAAAACTAATTTTTTGACCACAAAAAATTTCAACCGATACGCCCGTGACAAATTTACCCCAAACTAATTTTTTGACTACCAAAAACCTCAAACTGATACATTTGTAACAATATACCCTATGTTAATTTCCGTTAAATTGAATTAATACCACGATAAACGAGAAACCGATACATCAGTGACAAACAAAGGGTAAAACCCCAAACCGGTACACTCTTCAACTGCCACATGTCATCTAACTCAGTAATTTGATAGTAAAATTTAACGGAAACTAACGGAGGGTAAATTTGTCAAAGTGTACCAATTTGGAGTTTTTTGGGGTCAAAAGATTAATTTGGGTAAATTTGTTATAGGTGTCTTAGTTTGGGTTTTTCGTGATATTAACCCTTTAAAAAACTAGATTTGAATTGAAAGTATGTACCTCGTGGGCCATGCTAAGTAGGGCTATCATGGGTGTGGGTCTGGTCGAAAATGATCTGACCCAAATCGATCAATTTAATCTATTTTGATCGATTTATACAGAGTATAAATTTAGTAATTCATACCCGACTCGACCCATATTACTAAAACACATCCATAATTAACTCAACCCATGAAATCCCGTATCCACTCATTTAAAGCCTACTAAAACTCATATTTACAATGCATGTACGTTCTCAGTTATTTATTTTTTTCCTATATATGTACTCTTTCTAAGTTTCTATGCACTTCGATATTTTTCTTCTTAAAATTTTTAAAAAAGTAAGAGCTTACATAGTCATAGCAAATATAATTACTGTCGTAGCTAATGACGAGAACAATGCACTACAAATGCAACTAGAAACTTTACCTAAGTTCGTGGTGAAGATGACATTCACCTGCAATGTGAAGATGTAGGTATGACATAAATAACTTGAGAGCGATGGCCATCCATTTCAAGCAATGCATTAAAGCCTGCAAACTTATAAATGGGTAGAGAACAAGAAGTATATATTCTATTAAATTGGGTCGGCCATGGCCAATACATCTGTAACATTTTATACAAGTGTCATGAAGAAAACTTCACTTGACCGTCATGCTACATACTCGGTCGTGGAGATCCCAGAGAGAGAGACCGTTATGCTCCAAATGCTCCCTGCCGGATTGGGAATCAGGCAGGTGGGGATCAAGATGGTACCATTGACAGAATTGCTCTGCTAACGAATTCTCTTTCTAAAATGCTTTATGTTGGGGCCACAGGACATTTGCAGAATGCAATTTAATTGCTTGATAGAGTAGATAGAGCTATAGCTCGAAATCCAAGATGTATAAAGGAGAAAATCAAGAAAATGGGTAAGGGGGAAATTGGCCCAAAAATCCTGAACCTACCGCAGTTGATTTAGTTCTAAACCTTTTGATTTTGTCAATTTAATCGTAAAAATTTTGGCAGTTTGCCAATGTAGTTCTTTCGACCAAAATTGGCTGGAAATCACTGACGTGGATGCTAACTTTTCTATGTGGCACGGCCAACATTGACGTGGATGATTTATGCAATTTTTCTAAAATTTTCTGAATTTTTTTATTTTTTAATTTATTTCTTTCCTTTCTTTTTTTTTCTTCTTTCCCAGGGCGGAGGGAAATAGGGAAAAAAGAGAAAAGAGAGAAGAAAGAAAAATAGAAAAAGGAAAGAAAAAGAAAAGAAAATTTTCATAAAATTAAAAAATTGTAAAAATCATCCACTTTAGTGCCGGTTGTGCCACATAAGACGATCGGCGCTGATTAGATCACTATGTCGGTGATTTCTAGTTAAAATTAGCCGGAATGACTATATTGACAGATCGTTAAAAGATTCAGGACTACGTTGGCAAATCCTCAAAAGTTTTAGGACCTAATTGTCACAATTAAAAGGATTAGGACTGAATTGGCCGCTTACAATAGGTTTAAGACTTTTTAGATAATTATCCCACGGATAAGGTGGGCATGATTAAATTCGACGCATCTAAATTCGCTATAATAGAGTACAACAGGTCTTGCAGACTTTATATTTGAACAACCTCATCACACGAAACGTTGGATGCTCAAGTACCTCCATGTCCAGAATATGAGTGCAACATAAAATGTTTTGCAGAACAAAACAGGTAAGTCATGGTGGGGCCAAGCAACAAGCCTATTCTTTGTGGGAGCTGGACGATTGATTTCCACATGTACACTTACACAGAGCCTCTAAGTACACTTACATGGGAGGGCCAAGCAACATGCCTATTTTCTGTGGGAGCTCGACGATTGATTTCCACATGTACACTTACACAGAGCCTCTAAGTACTTTCGCTCTCAAATGTGACCGCTAAACCAAGCGACCACCATCACCAACTACCGTCAATATCCCCCCACGCCACCACCGCTGCTGCACTTGACCACCACCCAGCCGACGCCCTCGACCGCCTCGATCACAACTATGACCACGTATTAAAAAAAAAAATGGCACTACAACATTGAACTCAATACACCATAAATATCTCTCTCTTTCTGGGCATGTGGGTCATCATACGACCTGGACCTAGTGATGGCCGCTGCCTTAGACAAGACGCTGAAGGTGTGGCGGAGCTGAGTTTGGGTGGTGGCGACAACGGTAATTGTGGAAAGGCGTGGCGGATTTCGCGGCAATGGCACCGATGATGGCGATAGTTCACCGTGGATGGAAAAAGAGAATGGAAAAACAAAGATAAAGAAATGGGGAAAAAGTTTTTTCTGGTTGAGCTGGAAAACATAAAGCAACGTCACATTCGATGTGGCAACTTTTGCCTAGTTGGAGTTGAGTTAACAATCCATGTCGGCAATAGACTCGCGCTCTGGCAAACGATTTGATTGGGGAAGTATATTGAGCGTGGCCTGCTAATCAGCTCCATACCACGGGTTGAAACCTTTCTGATTGGAACTCATCGATGCCCCTAGAAAACGATAGTTTTTGTTCACACTGAGAAAATGATAACACGTTCAAAATGATACATGGGCTTTTACCCGGTGATCTGGAAAAGTTAGGTACTTAATTGAAAAAAGAGAGAAAGAAAGCAGGTACCTAATTTGGAAATATATAGGTACTTATAGGGTCAAAATCCCTCAATTAGATGGTCATTAGCTAGTGCTTAGGGTATGCCATGCTAATGATATTGATGCTATACACTGGAACAAGTAGGCCCATCGGTTTCCGGGTGGGCCTGTTCCACGATGGGCAAATGAAATCGGTGGTAAGAGAGGGAAGCATATTAGTTCACACTTCAAAAGCAGATACTGCAACTTTCCGTCACCAGTTCGTCAATGCAGGACCAAAATCCACCGTAATGAAACACCACATAGCAAAAGAAATGTATTAATAAAAAAAAATTGACAAAGAACGAATTCATCGAAATGAGGTCACGGACTCACAAGATTATGAGATCCGAATTGCAACCACCTGCAGAGTTTGTGGAATAGGAGCTCGGAAACTCCCGGCTTCATAACTGAATCAGCCAAAAACAGAGCAAGAGTGGGAGGCGTCAAGTGAGAGGGACGTGAGCAACTCAAGTGAGAGGGTGGTGTCTGATAGTCGAGCGAGAGAGTGAGTGACAGAGCTATGAGTCATGATTGAGAGTTAAGCAAGAGAGTGAGTGAGAGAGCTGTGAGTCATGATTGAGAGTCGAGCAAGACAATGGCTGAGGCGTGAAGAATGCGAGCGCAAGAGGCTTGTGAAGGATTAGGATTTGCGAAGTATTAGGGTGAACGTGACTTACTTAGGGTTTGTGAAAGATTAGGTCTTCTTACAGATTTGTACGAAATTAGAAAAGAAATCGATACAATCCTATTGAACGGTTCCACACACGGAATCGGGAACCGGATAAAAAATCACCAGTTCCAATTTGTTGGAACAAAGTACCGGACTGGTGCCCTCGGAAACCACCTAGAACCGGCCAGTTCGGTTTTGGACTGGTCCGAGCGACCTTTTGCTCACCCCTAGGAAGAAAAATTATTGGACCCACCAAAAGGATGCTTAGGGCCATCATAGATTCGATTGGTAATCATAAACCATTCAAGTTTAGGTAGTTCTTGCCGGGGTTTGCTTGAACTTTCGAACGTGTCAAATGGTCCCCCCACATCCCACAAGCAGCCATAACCATTATCAAGCGATCATGTCGTTCCAAAGGGCAATTAAAATATGTTTCTGAAGCACCCATTGACTTAATAATGGCAATGTAACTTCCAAAACATAAGATTTAAGACCGCAATTTATGACGTGAAAAGGGGCCAATGATTGACAAAAGGACTCATAAGATTGCGTGAGCTCGGTTAAAGTTTGGTCAAAATTTGTCCAAAAGGTTAGATAAGCTCTCAATTTCCAGCCGATCTCTAAAATACTAAATTACTTTTGTAATGCCTTTGTCATTACGGCTCTCCTCTTGGTTTTGTGTAATGTTAGGGCGTGGGTGGTGAGACGGTCAGGTGACCCTTTCTGTCCACTTCACTCACCAAACGTTAAAGTTAAGCAAACCCCCCTTCAGACAAGGGAACGTGTGTGCATTTACAGGTTTATCCTTTGCCCTTGCTATTTATTACGAAATGAACAATTGAATTGAATTTTTATGTTGAGAAAATTGAACAAGTTTTTTTTTTTTTTGGTAAGGTGAAAATTGAACAAGTTATGAACTCAAGAGATGAAAAAAAAAAAAAGAGACCAGGGTTAACTTTTTTTTTCCTTTTCTTGCTCTTTCTTGAATTCTTTGTTATTATTGAGGTGACAAAGATTTTTGATATATTGAAACCTAAGATTACATCATCGAATAAACAATCATATATTATGACACAAAGTGCTCTGCTTTTTCTGTTTTTGAATCTACTATAAATTTGTGTGGATGAAAATGTAAATTTGAAAAAGTTTCATAATAGGAAAATCAAATAAGCACCTTGCCAAAACCTAATTTCATCAATTTAATTTCTCCTTTTTTAAAAATCTTTTCACTATGCTTGGAACTTATCTGATCTAGGAACAGTTCAGTTTCGGTACATGCCAAACATCAATTAGATTCTTTTTGTACTTAGATTCCAAATAGAATAAATTATGCGCGTGCTTATATTCTAGTTCTCTTGTGTGCATAGTACACATAATAAAATACGAGTAGCTTAGGATATTGTGACGATACTTTGAAAGATCCCAATCGTTATCATCTCCGGCACCCCGTAAAGTTGCATAAACATTTCCATTCGACATAAGCTACTTATTAAAAGGAGAAATAATTGGACCATAGTTTGCGTGCAATAGTTACTCTCCAAAACCTCCTTTGGCATATTCAATTTTAGCTGAAAAGTAGACCCGTCAAACGGGTAGCTCGGGTCGAAAATAATCCGACCCAAATCAACCCATTTCCATGCAATACAGATCTAGTGATCCATGTCAAATCAGATCCATATTGATAAAACACTTCTATATTTATCCCAATCTAGAGAAACTTATATCAAAATTGAGGTAAGAGCATGTAATGAGCAAGCACGAGATTTAAAAAAAGGCGATAGAGTGAAGAGAGATTTATAGAGGTGGATTGGGTCTAAGTGAGTAAATTGTAAACCCATTTTATGCTCATAATATTTTGTATTTTACCATTCTAAATCTATTTATAACCTATCTAGCTAAAAGACAACATGTTTGACATACGTTTCGTTCTTTTGTCTTCCTAAGGCCAGGTTGGATTCCCAAGTCGTTATACTTATCCAATTTCATAGGTACTAGAAAAATTGTCCGATTTAGAACCTAAAATACTAGAGATCGAGGGAGTTGACACAGCTCACCAAACTCCCCCTAATCGACGGGCTAATTAAAAAAAAAAAGAAGCACAAACTTTAGGTCGAGTGACAATTCTAGCCCTAACTTTTTTTTGTCTCATAAAAAATCACCAACTTTCACCCTTATCCCAAATCTGGCTCCCCATTGACTCTCTCTCTGAAGTCACCCATGTTTGAGAAAAAATGTTATGGTCGTGAGCTTGGCAAATCTCGTCCATGGCGTCTGTCGACGGGCGATGGTCTACAACTTCAGATTACGACAAAACGACGGAGTCTGACCAGAGAGATTCAATTTGGAGATTTTTTTACTTGCTGGTAAAGTGAAGGAAACGAACAGTTTCACCGTTATTCATCAAGCTGTGGCTCAGAGAAGAAGACAATGAATAGTGCTTTAAATCCATTCAGCAAGCCACGTTGATTTATTACTGAGGTGGAATAGTCAAGTTGGATAATCAATGGTTCTAAGCCAAGGGGGCCAGATTTGGGATTTAAATAAAAGTTGGTGATTTTTAATGAAACAAAAAAAGTTGGGGTTAGGATTGTTACTCGACTTAAAGTTGGACGTTTTTCTTGGAATTAGCTAACGAAAATACTAAACAGAAGGGGCATGCTTTCCTCTGCCAAGATGATAGTGACTCACATCCAATCTCCTTTTAACACATGGTACTGACCATATTAAATTATTTTCTTAGGCCAAAATAATGAACTTTAAATTATTTAGAATAACATGATCCTTGGCAAGAAATCAAACTCAATATTGGAGAAAAATGACAAGGGAGCATATTCAGCGTACATGGGGGCCAATAATTGGATTTAATTTTAATGGCAGTAAGATTTCATTAATTGATATGTTTTAATTTGTGCATTCAATTTGCATATTTTTTTAAATTTCGATATATAGAGAATAAAGTGGACATCTCCCTCATCGCATGCGGATGCCGTTCTCGTCGGAGTTGGTAGAAGTCTTGCGTCTGCCAAAAATCAAAGAAAATTGCAAATTGGCAGGTGCATCGGGACTCTAAAATAATTCTCTTTAAAAGAAAAAAAAAAAGGTTGCAATTTCTTATTTAATTTGCGTAGGTGAAGAAGCTCGTTGACATCGTTATTCGTCATGTCAAATACCAAGTCTAACTCGTGCCAAGTCTTTCCTATGACCACGCTACTTTGATCACAATTATGTGGTGCACTTAAATCCTAAGTTAATTCGAGTTGGTTCAATAGAGGATTATGTTTGACTAGCTAATTTGACCGCGATTTCTATTTTTACGATGTCTTGATAAGCTAGCACTGTGATGCTTTGCATTATTGACTGAGCCTATCCAATTTAATAACTCGCAACATACTATGTAAAAAGAGGCCGTTAAAAGAATATTCAAGAGCTCTTGCTTCTTATACTTGTTGGAGAGTAACTAGCACATCATACTACCAATTATTGGACCTTCTTACGAGGTTAACGCATTGCCATCATTATCTTTTGTTCGCCATCAAGATACTTGGCGTGTATGACCTTAATGGCGAGGTTTCAAAGGTCACAGAACCCCTTAAACTATGTGCAAGCAAGTTTAAGTTCATTGAAAGTCCTTAAATTTATCACGGGAGTGCTATTGAGTTCTAAAACTTTCAAAAAATTCAATCAAGTCCTAAAATTTATCAAGTTAATGCAATCAAATCCAAATTTTTTTCTATTTGGTGCAATAAAGTCCTAAAATTTGTTAGCATTTTCCGTTTGTCAAGTTGGACTGAGTCAATGGAAGGACCTAATTGTACTAACTTGACAAGTTTTATGATTTGATTGCATTTTTTTTAAGTTGCAAGGCTCAATTGCACTCTCATGACGAATTTTTAGACTTTCAGTATACTTATCCCTTACAAGTACTATATGCTAAGCCATGGCTTTAGCTGTCGATAAAGCGCCAGCCCAACACACCAAGGTTAAAAATAGCATCCTCTCCTTAATCACATAGGACTACGACACTATCCGTTGCAATACCACCGGAGAATCACGAGATTCAACTTTCGAAAGGAATACTCGACGTCAGTCATTTAAAGACGAGTCGATTCCGATGTAACCGGGAACAAAAATGTCATGCAAAAATTTCATTTTCAGGCATGATAACTATGGCTCTACTGTGTACTGTAACTGTAAGGCTTTTGATACCTTCCTTCCTGTAAATTGCATATAATCTAGAAGAGAGAAAAACTCATCCGATGGACCAAATCGAAAGAAAAACTCTCACATTAGGGAAGCAAGCAGCAAGAAGAGTCAATCTTGGGTTCTTGAACCTGTTGATCATGGAGAAGACCAAGCGGCCCCCGATAATTACCAAGCACACCCTAGTCCTTCCCAGTGAATTCCCACAACAGCAAGTGGCAAATGCGTCATTTCAACCGCCACTTTTCCCACAGTTTCCTCCCCCGATTTCGTCCTTTCTCCCCTCTGATCCCAGCGAGAGAGAGAGAGAGAGAGAGCGAGATAAGGTGGGTGAGCTCCCGTTCACACTTTGTATAAACCTCTCGAGCCAGCCTGGTGCTTCGCACACCCATTTCGCGACCGGCGAGTGACAGAGACTCCTCGCACACCCACACACACACTACGCATTTCGAGAGAGAGAGAGAGAGAGTGTGACAGAGAAGAGGAGACAAGACAGAGGAAGATCGTAATAGCTAGAGAGAGAAGATAGAGGAGGCAGAGGAAGCGGCGGCAGGGGTTCCGCGAGGCAAGCAGCTCGCGGAGATAATGTCGATGGAGGCGTCGGAGACGCAGCAGCAGGCGGCGGCGGCGGCGCAGCCCCCCCGGCAGCAGCTGGCGCAGCACCTGTCGGGGAGCCTGAGCTTCAGCAGCAACCTGTCCATCTCCGGGGTAGACGAGGAGATGTCGAGATCGGCCCTGTCCAACTTCAGGGCCAAGGAGGAGGAGATCGAGAGGAAGAAGCTGGAGGTCAGAGAGAAGGTCATGTCGCATCTGGGTCGCGTCGAGGAAGAGACCAAGAGGCTCGCCACGATTCGGGAGGTCAGTGCACGAAAAGAAGTCTTTAGCTTTCTGGGGTTTTCATCTTTTTGTTGTAGTTTTCTGCAGAATTAGCTCGATCTTAGATTTGAGCTAGATACTTCTGAAAAGATGAAGACCTGGGTTTGTTTTCTTAATAAAAAATCGAGCTTTTTGTTCGTGAATTTTGGTTTTTGAGAAAAGTGAAGTTCAAGAATTGTTGGATTAGGCTGAACTGAGATGTAGATTTCCACAAATCTCTCATTTCTTCTTTAATTTTTCTTTCCTCCCTCCTCTTTTGCTAGGAAATTACTTTAATTCAACATAATGATGCTGTTCTTTTTGTGTGTGTTTGTTGAAACCAAGGAAATTTCCTCTTTTTTCGTTCTTTTATTGACCTTTTGGGGCTCTGTTTAGTGTAGTTTTCTTCCCTTTGGGCAATGTATTTTCCAGTCTTATGTGGAATCAACACCAACATATACATGGCTTGACTGAAAAACATTACAGAAATTGATTTAGGAATGGGGTGTCTTTTGAGACCCTGTGAAGATCCTTTCACATCTCTGGAGTCCGAGTCAACTTGTGCCTCTGAATCTGGGTTTAATAATTGTAGTCCTAGCTATAAACAGTAAGGCAAAATTACAGTCTTTTTATTGGAGCTGGTATAAATCTAACATTCCTGTGGCTAACATCGATTGGCAATATACTAGGAACTAGAGGCATTGTCAGATCCAATGAGAAAGGATGTTGCACTCGTCCGAAAGAAGATTGATGCAGTAAATAAGGAATTAAAACCGCTGGGATACACCTGCCAGAAGAAGGTGATTCTCTCTCTTCCCATCCACATGCCATTGTTTCTGTGAAACTACAGATTCTTACAATTAATCCTTGTCTGGATCCAAAATGGGGTCGCTGAATCTTCTTGGTGTCCTGATTTGTCCCAGGAGAGAGAGTACAAGGAAGCCCTTGAGGCCTTCAATGAAAAGAACAAGGAGAAAGTACAGCTCGTTAACAAATTAATGGAGGTTAGTCCTGCACTTAAATCTTTATCGATTGATACTGTAAAGTATGTGAAAAGCAGAGCTCTTTTCGATATTTGTCCATCTGAGAAAATGTTTGTTTTTCTTTGGGCGCTTTCATTTTGCTCAGCTGGTGGGTGAAAGTGAGAAGATGAGGATGAAGAAGCTGGAGGAGCTGGCTAAGAGCATAGAAACCCTACAATGAGAGATAGCCTTGACGTTGATGACTGATTTGATTAGGTCTCCTTGTGATGATATGTATGTAAAATGGTGTTTAATTTCAATCATTAGATGGGTGCTTTTGGGTTTGTTGTATTCTTGATTTTTCTGTTGTCTTTGTTTGCGTTTTCTCTCGTTAGCATTTGATGTGTCTACAATTAACTAATTTAGGAAGGGATTAATCCCCAAAAAAGAACACAGATGCGCAGAACTAAACTGTCTATCAACTCTGCAGTGTCTTTTTTCTTCTTATTTTTCTGCTTGTGCTGAGGTTGGCTTGTCTTTCTGAGGAACCCATTCTTGGCCATCTTCTGTCGCTTTTATGTGTTGTGTACTTGGGGGATAAATTCAATGCAGGGGTCTTTTTCCTTCTGGTCAGGAAGTGTAAAGAGCCATATTGGGAAAGCTATTAGGAAAAGGATCCACAAAAGTAGTGAATACTTATCTCTATAATAATATACAGATGGGAAATTGCAATTCTAGAGTATCTGATGATTGTCAAGATAATTTAGCTTCTCATGATTACCTCTAGAGGCTAGAGCAGAGCATTTGGAAATCAGAATCTCTTGGGTAACGTTGTGGGTCAGAAAAAAGCTCTTTTGCATAGAATATTGCACAACAGGGGTGACAAAATAATCCATTTTAGCATCCATAAAGTGTGAAAATGAGTAATTTTGGTTAATCGAAGAAGGGCGTGGCAACTGTGGATGGACCAGGTCACAGGAAGGAGGATAAAAAGGTTGAGGAAGGCAACCTCGTAGAGTTCACCTGGGAACCCATGAAGCGCTTAGGTTTTACTGCAGAAGAATACATTGGGAGCAATAAAGAAGCACAATTACTCGTACCGGTTGTCACGGGGAATGATTACACCAAGGCAAATGCTAAAAAACACACTGTTCTTGAGCAACTGTAGAGAAGTACGTCGTCACGCCCGCTTTTTACCGTCCTTAAAGACTCCTTTTAACTTTCTTTCAATTCAAGGAATGAGGAGGAGATGCACCGAGTCAGTGCAGTGGCTCATGTGCGCTCGGCCCCCTCTGCTGCACAATAATTCTGCAAATCATGATAAGCAAGGGGCAGTGTGTATCACGTCAATACGAGTAATGATATAAGGATTGGCCTACAACAGTATTGGCATGCTGTGACTGCCAACTACCCATGCACACATTTAAAAGAACTATTAAAGTAAGAGTATTTATGTTTCTTTCGGTCATTTGAACCACACCTCGACTAATTTTCATAAATGCGCGCAGACCGCTTTACCCACTTTAGCGAAATAAGCTCCAGCCCTACAGAGATGCGTGCTTCGAGGTTAATCTAAATGGAAGACGTCGTGATTTGAACAAAAGTTGAACGAGAGGTTCTTTGTATCCACACTTAGCGGTTATCGCTTGGCCAATTTCATGGGGGTTGAGAAACTGTGGTTTTCATTTTTTTTAGAAAATATTAAAATATTGTCACATGGACGCCGGCCGGCGCCACGTCAGCCGGCCGGCGGCCACGTCAGCGCCGGCCGACCAAAAGGACTGAATTGGCTGGTTTGCAAAAGGTTTAGGACTGAATTGGCAAAAAAAAAGGTTTAGGACTGAATTGGCACAACTGCAAAAGGTATAGGACTTTTTTGATAATTTCCCCTGTATTTATAGGTTAACATCATCATTATGTTGACCCTTTTAAATATTACTTGTTACAATATAGGATCGATATTGAAATCGATACAAAATATCGAAGTTGTTGGATAAATTGAGGTTGAAATTTGAAGGGATCGTGCCCTTAGGATGGTAGCGGTGGTTGTGTTCAACTCTCAACAACCTGTAAGCTCATCAAAGAAAGAAGGAAAAGAAAGTCTCAACGACCCTAATTGCTGCAGATTCCCCTGAGCAAGATATCTAAATTTCTAATCTACATATTAAAATCGACTTTAGTACATTGAATGGTGGGTGTTCATTAATTAAAAAAAGTCTCCTTTTTTTATCTTTCAGAAATTTAATTAAAAAAATATCAGGAACCTTAATTTAAATATAAATATATCTAAATCTACGACATAAGACATATATTATATACGGAGAAGTAATTTTTTTTTTCTAATTTCATATTTTTCATTATTTTTGAAAGATAAGCACCAATGCAACGCATGAGTATTATCCTTTCCAAAAAAAAGTTCAAAGTTTTTTTTCCAGCGGAAGTAACGCTTTGAGAGAAAATCCTTTGAAATTACAATCTATAGATAAAAAATTTAATTCTGCTATAATTTTATAATACGTAGTATAATTGACAATCTATAATAATTAAGAGGTAGAAAATCTATCGGGGCAAACAGATATATCAAAATATATAAATCTATCATGATTGCCAATATATACAAAGTAAAATCGACTCCGCTCTACTCGATAGTACTTATACTATTTTTGCACCAGTTGAATGTAATGTATCATCCAAGAAATGATATCTTTATAAATTTATTTCTATGTTTTGATTCGTGTCCATTTGTTCTCATCATTTTACTTTCTTTGGTGAATTAAACTCAAGTAATTCTCTGTATATACCTTGCCACCCAAACCATTAGAGAGTTGTTGCTTAAAATGTTTGGCATAGACTTTTTTGATATGTCTGTGTTGTACGATGGACTTCAGAAAACTATTGCTCTGCGCTATCTCATGAACAGTCATATCCACTAGTGAGTGACCTTTAATTTTCTTTTTTTCCTTTTGGGCCAAGAGCGATCTTAAAAGTAAGTAGGGTATAGTCGGTGCTAACAAGTGAATTCCGAAAAAAACGTGACACATCCCGTCTTCCGGAATTGATCATGGAAGCGTGAATTTCATGGAATCGAAAAGAAATAAAGAAATTCAGAAACACGAGACCTGCGATGATTGATCCAGTCAGATAAGAATATTCTTGAAATACGTAAGAACTCTTTGTGAATTTTTTTAAGTCTATATTTTTCCACGAAGATCTATGTTATTAGCAGAGAACAATGCGGATGGCATTTTATTTTCCATGCATGGGAAAATTGACAAGTCGATGACAGTTTGCGAGAGTTGTGTACAATTTTCTTTTTTCTATTTATTCTAACTGTTTAAGTTATTAGGGAACGAGATGAATTAGATTCTATCTGATACCCGATCAAATTCTATGAATTAGTTGAAATTATCGTGTATGGTAGGCACGATGAACAAGTGCAAATGGATGCTTCCTCGGTGCAAAAGCTTGAACCAGAAGCTCTCGATTCATGCAATCTAGGAAACTTCCCCCCGGAAAGCACCAGTTGATGCCAAAACCAAATGGAGCAAAAAGAGGCTTTTTCCTTTGCGTAAGATTTGATGAATATCGAGCAAGAATCATTCTTTCTTGTCAATGAAGGGAAGTATAGGAACCCAATGGGTAGAACAAAAAGTAGCCTTGGGGAGGCAATCTGCAGTTCCAGGAAATGGCTTCCACGGCATTAATGCACTCATCTTCTTGCATGACATTTAGATTTCGCAATTTCGAACGGTGTAATGCTCAAACATTTTTAAAGATTTCGCACGATCCATCTGCATGGATCAGGCCTCCCGAAAGAGTATTTTAAGCGATCACCTTTTAGGGTGGATCTATCGTGGATCAACAGTATTACTACACCACGAGCTCTCTCCATGAGCATCACGCATTTCTCCTCCACTTACGACATTGAAAAATCAAATAGCCTAGACTTGCATTTCGAGAGTAGGGTTTCAGAGGCGATATCGAGGAGGTGACTCGAAAGGATATATCTCCTTAAAGGATACATCGAGAAAATTCAAGTGATCTGTTACTCGTTCAAAAGATCAGCTCTAGTCCCTATCATCCCCAACTTTTTATGTACTTGCGAATGAAAACTATTCTAATAATTGTTATTGAATTTGGCCCCCCAAAAAGAAGTTATTGCTAGGCGCCAGCAACAATTATTGGCTCAACATCGCATATGGAGAACGTGGGGTCAGGTAAGTTAAAATAGGCCAAGGCGCAGCATGTCTTTCTTTCAACTGCGCCAGAATTTCAGATTCAAAGAGATGGATTGATATATTTTGTCCATAGCTCAAAACATGAGGGAAAAAAAGAGAGATTTATGAATGTCTGCTGCAAACTCTACATCTGTCTTAGATCCAAACGAGGACGGATATGAGACCAAGCCTGGCCCCCAACTATTGATTGAAATTTAAGGTGCGTTTATTTCAAAAAAAAAGAATGCTGTGGACAATTTCTTAGAAGGGAAAATAATACAAATGATTCCTGAATTTTGATCTAATATGCAATGTGATTCATGAACTTTTAATTTGTTTAATGTGATTTTTGAACTTTAGCACAACGTACAATGTCGTCCGTGAATTTTTAATTTGTTCAATGTCGTTCATGAACTTTTGATACATGCTCAATCTAATTCCTATACTATATAAAAGTGCTCAATGTTATCTCTGAACTTTTTTAATAGACGAATGACATCGAATATTTTCATATGTCTCAAGGACTAACTTGAACATATACCAAAGTCTAAGGACCATATCGAACAAATTAAAAGTTTAAGAATGACATTGCACATCGGACTAGAGTTCAGGGACCGCATTGCACATTGGGTCAAAATTCAGGAACTATTTGCGTCATTATCGCTTCTTAGAACGATTATTTATACTATTTGAAAAGATTAGTTAATGGAAAATATTTTTATTATCCACAATGATATAGGCCTAAACATTTCCATTGATGATCGAAGTATTTTTCATTTACTTATTTTTGTGAGCGATATAAATGATAATTTTAGAAAAATGTTCCTCAAGTCATTGATTTTCTACAAAAATGCATTTGTTTCGCTGGAAAATCATTTAGAAAGGATTTTTCTAAATCCGGTTATTTACACCATTTAGGAAAATGAGTTAACAAAAAAATAATGTCATTATTAATAAAAACGTTTGGACATATGTAATTGCTAATAATATTTTTTATTAACCCATTTTCTTAAGCAATATAAAAGGTCAAAGTTAAAGAAATTCTAATTATTACTTTTTTACGAAACAAACGCAACCTGAAGATTTTTTCTTTTTTTGGCTTATAAACGAAACTAAGAAGAGTTGTGAGAGGATTAAGTGCAAAAAAATGAAGGCACCCAATTGAAAATTTAACTTGTGTGCCCCATTTATGTGATCCCTATATTTATGAATCACGTGAGATACCCATAAACCGACGGCTCATATCTATCATTATCAATGCTCGTCATAATACCATTGGAGTAATGTATTCTTCTGTTACTGAAACCTAATGGAATTGATGTTCTGGAGAAATAAAATGCAATTTATATGGCAATTTCCCCTAAAATATCTTTCATTGTTCTTTTTGCCCCGGTACAACTCTCAAAACTATGGGAAAATGACATAAATGATCCATGAACTTTGATTCAATGTGCAACGTGGTCCCTAAACTTTTAATTTGTTCAATATGGTCTCTGAACTTTTTGCACATATTCAATCTTGTCACTGGACTATATGAAGATGTTCAATGTTGTTTATGAACTTGAATTAATGAAAGGACAATATTGAACATTTTCATATAGTTCAAGGACTAAATTGAACATGTACCAAAAGTCTTGGGACTACATTGAACAAATTAAAAATTCAGGGACGGCAATGCTCATTGGGCGAAAGTTCAGAGACTACATTGAACAAATTAAAATTTTAGGGATCACATGGCACATTGGAACAAAGTTCAAGGGACCATTTGTCTCATTATCCCGAAAACTTTAGTAGCATCGATCCATTGGTAACCATGTGCAACTCTTTAATTTTGCAAATAATTAATCTCATACGTGATTATTCCCTTTGTGAAAACGTAGACCATTTGATCTATTCCAACAAGTCGACAGAATTAGTGGGGATCATGTAACTATGTTTCTTTCTCGGTTAAAATGATAGGGAGGGCCGACTCGCGTAAATATCTCTTTTTATCTTTTGGGGAGATTCATATGTTACTATGTTTTTGTCCGGTAAGCTTTTGCACTCATAGTTTAATTAGTGGTGCTGCTATAAATACATGGTCAATCAAATTAATTAGCAAATGTTTTCAGGCAAAATCACCATTTGCCCCCCTCAAGTTTTTGGATTTCCTCAATTTGTCCTCTGATCATTCGCTTTTTTTAACGTCACCTCAATTATTGGAAACTGGAAATTGGATGCAATGTACTATGTGTAAAGTGGTGACGGAGAGGGCAAGGGACAAGAAATGCGCGATGGCCGCTGCTGCCATAGGCAACAAGGTCGCTATTGACAACAACCACGAGAGAGAGAAGGCAAGATTAGTCTCAATATTTCTTTCTAGGGAAATATTTCAGCAGTTACTAAAACTATGGACTTTGTTACATAATCTTTGTCATACATGTTAGTATGTTACAACATTAAAAAAGTGGTTATGTTCACAGTTCAAAATGTATTGCTTTTGTTGGGGATAATTGTGCAAAAAGTCCCAAACCTATTGTACGACAGCCAATTCAGTCATAAACCTTTCAAATGTGACAATTTAGTCATAAACCTTTTGACAATTTGCTAATTTAGAATTACACCTTTCTTTATGTCAATTTAGTCCTAAACCTTTTGAAAATTTTCCAATTAGTCCTAAACATATTATTCGGATATTTAGCTAGAATGACTACATTGACAAATTGTCAAAATGTTTAGAACTAAATTGGCAAATTATCAAAAAGTTTAGGATTACATTGGCAATTGAAAGATTTATGACTCAATGGGCAATCGTTAAAAAGTTTAGGACTTACATTGGTACAATTGAAATGTTTAACACTGAATTGGCCTTCGAATATTAGATTTAGGACTTTTTGGACAATTTTCCCGCTTTTGTTGTGCTCAAAAGTTGTAAATCTCTTTGATCCTATGTATACTATGGCCAACATTCATGTATGCAACATGAAGCAACCTTTGGTTTCACCAAAAATAAAAGCTCGTATCATTTTAGAGCTCAGTTCTACGTTTGATAGCACAAATCATTCATCGCACATGCTTATAAATTTCATATTTATCGGCGCAACAATTTCATATTTATCTCCGATGTGTCGAGAACATCATCAGGTGTTCTTTACATAAATGCAAATTTATGCTCTTCTTGCAAAATCAAACTAGCTCCTTAAAAATGGAATATTTAAACTACACCGTCAGAATTGTGGACCGAAACGTAAATAAATAAATAAATAAATAAGGAATTATTCGACCAAAAGAAAGAGAGGAACTAATAGTGTGAGAATATGGTATGATTGAACTTCTTTCTTCTTTATATCCACTCTTTATCTTTCCACCTAAATTTAAAATAAAAAAATAGAGGTAAAAGAAGAAGCGGCCTTGGTCTCACTTTTGATACATAAAAGTTTAAAAAAGGGTATGTTTTTCAGAAAATTTTCTTTTTATCGCGCATAGTAGATGAAGTATTCTTAAAGTATACACTTTATACTTTAACTCACAACTTTTCCCTTTGAATAAAGATGGATGGCATCTTATCTAAATCTTTGGATATTACTTCATCGATACTCAGAAACTATACTGAAATAAAGAAAAAAAGAAAATATTTTTCTGTTAAAAGTCACATTCTATACAAGCAATAAAAAATTTACGAGAAAATCCCACCAAAAGTCCTAAATTTTTCCAAGAAATGTGACATTGATACCCAAATTTTTTTTCATCTTACCCACATCGCAAAATTGTATCGGTGATCCAAAAATAGCTTCTGTCACAATTCCCTCCATAATGGCTGTGAAAAGTCCAACGAGCTGAACAAAAGTCTAATGAAATGTAATTTTTGGTTGTCAGTACAAGTTTGGGGTATTGGCAAAACGAAAAAAAGTTTGGCTATTGACGTCCGTAGGGAAAAAGTTTAGAATTTTAGTGGGATTATCTAAAACTTTTCTCGATTACAAGGGAATCGAACACAAGCTCAGATTGTAGACATGATCAAGAAGTGTGCAAGCAAAAGAACACGTACAATGTGATTTGACGAGTAAGAGAAAGCAGACCGAACCGGATATGGCGATTTGGCCCGGTTGAGCATGAATTAAAAGAGTAAGTTCGTTGGCCCAATTCTTTTTGCACATGTTGGCCTTCAAAAGCCCACGGACAGGTTTAGAACCGAATGTTTAAGTATTAGGCTCCGTTTGTTTCGCGAAAAATGTGATATTTCTGGAGACCTGGTCTTGATCGCCGAGGACCCGGGAACTAGCGTTGGAGTTTCCGTACCCAAGCATAGAGTTTCGGATCCAAGCGTCGATACCTAGTTATATTTTAGAAAGTGTTTTTTAGTTTTTCAAAGAGAAAATCATTTTCCTAACTATTTTTTGGTATGACATTTTCCTAAATTTAAGCATAGGTTTTCCGTTGACTAGGAAAGCATTTTCTGTTGACTCATTTTCCTAAACTAACCAAATGACAGAAAATGAGGAAAATATTTTTTTGAAAAATATTTTCTGCGAAATAAACGGAGCCTTAATTTTATCATTTTGGCTAGATTATGTTTCTCTGGTGGGAATTCTTCATATGATCTCTACACTATGTGATGCGCGAAGGATTATTATTACGTTTACTGCCGGCGCAAGATCTATTTCCACATCTCGTGCAAAGATCTGGTCATGTAAGAAGTCGAAATGCATTTCTGGAATGATTGAATTTCAATTTGCATGGATGGTCAGATCTTAACACCGCATGTGAAATTTGTTTTTCATGATGATGGACGAAATAAGTAATCATAATTGTTATTGCGTACATTGATCCAAATTATTCGAGAGACCTGCAAACACGAATAAAAAGTCAGGGTACTTGAGTTTTCGACCTGGATTAGCCCTTTGATACTTAATTCTGCATGGAGGAGAAGCTTAGAGCAAAGGTCTTAGATTTCATAGTTGAGGTCACTTGCTCTTAATTTGGATCCGTCGCTTCCGGAGAGAGATTCCGTTAATTTAGGGTCACTAACCTTCAATAGCATTGCAAGACAATGTCTATTAAGCTGAAGAGACAGTCTTAATGTAGTTAAGGAAAATCATCTGGATTAAGGAAAACAAATTTTTAGACATAAGCAAAAGAATATATTTGTATGAAGCGAACATATCTACTCTATTTATAACTATATTTCCTAGTATCTTTAAAGTAATGGATAAGTGTATTGGTAGTCCTAAAACTTGTCACGAAAATACAATTGAGTCTTAAAATTTTTAAAAAATACAATCAAGTCCTAAAACTTGTTATAAAAATGCAATTGAGTCCTAAAACTTGTCACGAAAATACAATTGAGTCATAAAAATTCAAAAAGCGCAATCAACGGAAGGATATGATTGGACCAATTTGACAAGTTTCAAGACTTGATTGCATTCTTTAAAAGTTTCAGAACTAGATTGCACTTTTGTGATCGGTTTTAGGACTTTCAATGCACTTATCCCTTAAAGTAAAAAATTTAAAAAAATCGTTTAAAATTCCATAAGTCCCACGTGGTCTCCTACTAGTAAACCAAAAAAAATTATATCTAGCATTATCAACTCATTAAATGATTTGGTAAAGCGGTCACTAATCAATTCACTTCCACCTAATAATGAACCACTTTCACCTTGCAAATAGGATAAAGTAATAAGTTGAAAGCACAAGTTAAAGCAAATGCTAGTCAAACATGCCAAAAAGCACTAGAGGTCGACAATGTAACGATTTGTCGTTTACCATGTATGATCATCCTCTTCCACGAGGCTTCCTCCTCGGACGATGCTCATGTTAATCTGAAGATTAGTACAAGTTAAAAAAGCTAATCCTTCTGTCGGGGGGAAGGTTCAGTGAACAAGGGTTTTTACACCTACAATGTGATGATTATTGTATGCTGGAAAGCTTTAGATAATGACTCAATTTGATCCGCACAAACATGCAGTGACATGATCACCATCCTTGTCCCACTACTGCATAAACAAACTGGTTGGTCCACTCATTAGTAGGATCCAAAGTTAGATAGATAAAAACAGCATATTATTTTGTTTTTGTTGCAAGGAGAATCTGCTTTGCTTGTTGAGGGTTGCTACTAAAATAAAGAATTTTGGGAATGAGTACAACGAGGCCAAATTTGCTTACATGCTCATGAAGGTGTGTACGAAATACATTGTCCTTGGACTATAAACTGTAGCCTGCATACTAATAATGCACAATCGTCTTCCTTAAGTGGCAAGGGAAGATTATTGTTATTAGGGAAAAAACCACCAAAAACCCCAAACTTTGCCATCTGTGACACATTTACCCCGAACTTTTTTTTGTGATACCAAAAACCCCGAACTTTGCTTTTTGTGACACATTTACCCCAATGTATTTAGTCCATGGGCATTTTCGTCTTTTCTGCTTTTTCTTTTTTTTTTTCTTTTTTTTTTCCTTTCCGGCGAGGGGGGGCCTCGCCGGCGTCGGCCTCGCCGGATCCGGCGAGGGGGGCCCTCGCCGGCGTCGAGCGAGGGCGGCCCTCGCCGCATCCGGCGAGGGCGGCCCTCGCCGGCGTCGGCGAGGTTCGCCCTCACACAGGGCGAGCGAGGGCGGCCCTCGCCGGCTCGGGCGAGGTCGACCTCGCCGACGCCGGCGAGGGTCGACCTCGCTCGAGTCGGGCGAGGGCGGCCCTCGCTCGCCCGGGCGAGGCGACCCTCGCCGGCGTCGGGCGAGGTTCGCCCTCGCCGGGCGAGCGAGGGCCGCCTCGCCCGACTCAGCGAGGTCGACCTCGCCGGGCGTCGGCGAGGGTCGACCTCGCTGAGTTGGGCGAGGGCCTCCCGCGCCGGATCTAGCGAGGGCCGCCTCGCTCGACGCCGGCGAGGTCGACCTCGCCGGATCGGGCGAAGGCCGCCCTCGCTCGCCCGGGCGAGGGCGGACCTCGCCCGACGCCGGCGAGGGTCGCCTCGCCGGGCGAGCGAGGCGGCCCTCGCCCCGACTCAGCGAGGTCGACCCTCGCCGACGCCGGCGAGGGTCGACCTCGCCCGGCTCGGGCGAGGCGGCCCTCGCCGGCGTCGGCGAGGTTCGGCCTCGCCTGGCGAGCGAGGGCGTCCCGCCCGACTCAGCGAGGTCGACCCTCGCCGGCGTCGGCGAGGGTCGACCTCGCCTGAGTTGGGCGAGGGTCGACCTCGCCCGAGTCGGCGAGGGCCGCCCTCGCTCGCCCGCACGAGGGCGAACCTCGCCGGACGCCGGCGAGGGCCGCCCTCGCCGGATCTGGCGAGGGCCGCCCTCGCTCGCCGGCGAGGCCGACGCCGGCGAGGCCCCCCCCTCGCCGGAAAGAAAAAAAAATAAAAAAAAAAAAGAAAAAGCAAAAAAGACGAAAATGCCCATGGACTAAATACATTGGGGTAAATGTGTCACAAAAAGCAAAGTTCGGGGTTTTTGGTGTCACAAAAAAAAGTTCGGGGTAAATGTGTCACAGATGGCAAAGTTTGGGGTTTTTGGTGGTTTTTTTCCTTGTTATTACTATATGGCAAAATGACCAAAAAACGGTCTCTGAATTTTGATCCAAATGTGTAATCTCATCCCTGAACTATTAGTACTTGTTCAATGTAGTCTTTTTGTTTGCTTAAACAACAAATCAGACGTTATTTAATGACGTGCATTGTTATGTAGCGAGTTGGATTTTTTAAAAACTGACGAGTCAACATGTCAATCTTTTTATCCATCTACTTTAGAGAATGACTAAAAAAATTAGGCTTTAACATGTCCATCAGTAATTGATAACGTTGATTATTATATTCTAATTTGATATGCATATCTTACTTGGATTGTTGTCCACCTTCAAACTTAACGAATCGGGAACCATATTAGCATATTCCGTCAACTTGAATTAACAGAAAGACAACATTGAACACTAGATTGAACATTTACTGCTAGTTTATGAAATACGCTAAACAAATTAAAAGTCCAGGGACGACATTGCACGTCGGATCAAAGTTCAAGAGACTGTTTGTGTCATTTTTATTTACTATATTGCATGATATCTAATGAGATGTAAGATCGACTTCGAATCCTATAGCATTCTCATATAAGGAGAGAAATCGACGGACCCTTTTGAATATAGCAATCAATTAAGAGAATTGAAAGCTTATACAAGGAGATCTTGTAAGAAGACATCCTCTAAATTGATTATTCAGGTCAATCATCATCATGTGGAAGAAGAAGACCTTACGGGGCTAAGACTATCAAGATCGGAATGCTCAGTCTTCAACTCTTAAGTCCGCAACATGAGGCGGACAACGATCCGACCGCCCCTGACGCGGTGTATGCGGTTGCGTCGCCAAAACGTGCGACGATATTTTACGGATCGATTCGCTGCGGTTTTTGTCGTACGTGGGGGCGGGTAGGGTGCACCGTCCACCGTAGGATTTCGCATCCGACAAGCCTCGTATTTTCATGTGTTTTTGCCACGATCGAGTTTTGGAGTCTAGTGGAAGGAAAGTGTCAAACGTTGGATGCGCTTGTTGTTGTTGCGGTTCGAGGATTTTTAACGGGGGTGGCGGGGGACAATTTCCGAGGGGAGCTCAGGATCCGAGGAGGTTAGCAGGGTGAATTTCACGGTTGGTTCTTGAATTTTGATGGATTTTGACCCGAGGCAGCGTTGTTTCGATCACTCGATCTTAAACTTTTCTTCGCATATAATATATTGATGCGTCTTGTCTATAATCTTGCTGATTTTGTTGGGAAGTCTTGACGTGGCGATTGTGTGACTGTGTTGTGATGTCTAGGAAGTTGGATGCATATCCAACAGTGTGGATAGTTTGGTGAATTTCAAATGAGAAGTGAAATTTTAGTTCGTATCAATGATCTATTCACATGATCCATTATTGTTCGATGATTATATCGATCATATTGACTCAAGTGTATGGATTCGTACAATTTTCTAACTGTTGTATGTTTTTTGAAGGATCACGTTTTAATTTGAAGTTTTGTTTAGGAAAAATATGTTCGTATAGGATGTGGTAGTCGATCACTAGGACGCGGAACCAAACAGGACATGATAAAACGAGATAAAAAAAATCCTTTGAGCTTCCTTATTTCATGTCGTTTCTTTGGTACATTACCTAATATAAAGTCGGTCAGATAAATAACTCCAAGACTTATAAAAATTGAAAAAAAAAAAAACCAAACTTAGATCGATAGGGCATTGATCGCCGCAATCGCGATTGTTGCTCTTGTCATTGGCAACTATCATAATAATAGTCGCTTGTCCCATGACTACCATAGAGTGGTTATCTCTATCATGGTGGTCGTTCAAGAACCATCACGGATCAAATTATACAGAGAGAGAGAGAGAGAGCAACGGTTGCTATTGACAAGTTGCCACCAAGCCATTCACGTCGCTCTCCTTGCGTCGCTCTCTCCCTGTCTGCGTCCAGTCTCACCCACTTCCTCTTTTCCTTAACACTTCCTTGTCCTTGGAAGCTGGAAGCTTTTTTCTCGTTATTTTTTTTACATACATAACCCAGGACTTAAACTTCTTTATGCTAAATTTTGGCCGGGTTTATCTGTCTTGTCCAACCCACAATATGTCAACAAATATCGGATAGGATAATATATATCTTCCTCCGGGCTACATCTGGTCTGGGGCTACCAAACGTGCCAATGCGGTTTTCCTTCCTATGATGATTGCAAATAGGGCGAATTTAGGAAAACTTTAATCATACAGTAGTCTCGGAATTTAAGTGAAAGAAGCCGAATACTCGTTCTAAGTCTTAGCCTTTGAAAAGGTCGGATTTAGGATTGGGGCTACAGAGCTTTGCAATAATTTTATAAAAACATTAATTTACTCAAGGGATTTAGGGGGCCAAAACTGTGCTTTTCAAAGCTTTTGGTCAAAGCACTTTGGCAGACAAAGCTTCTTTTTCACGTTTTCTCAAAATTACCCTTAGTAGCTAACCCTTTTTATAATAATAATAATAATAATAATAATAATAATAATAATCGTTTATGTAACTGGCTGCACTGCATTATTAAAATAAAAATGTATCTCTATGAAGTAACTGAGCTGGACCTAAGCATGTCCTTAAACTACTTCGCTTGAACTCTGGGACGTTACACGTGGGGGTATTCCCTAGGGTGAGGGAAGAAAAAACTATCCCCAACTTGAGGGGCTGGGCGTGCGGGCACTGATACATTAAAATAAGAAATGCAATCTCGTCAGCCTGCGAGGTGTATACATCTAGACAGGCGGGGTGGCCCCAGTCAAAAACATCTGGTTTCCTCTGCTTTGGTGAGATACCTTCGCTAATCACCACCAAGGATTCGAGATAGATCCTCTGTTACTGAAGGTTTTTTTTTTTTACGTATATGGTCAAATGACAACAAATAAGGTCCGTGATTTTGTGGTCGGGAAATCGATTTGTATTTGTGGATTAGGCCCACTAAAAAATTTGATTCTTCGTACCATCAAGTACAAATAATTTCATATTCTAGCTATTTATTTGAATTAATATTAGCTCGCGTCTTATTAGATTAGTGACATATTTCATAAGTTCGAACTTTCTGCGCTAAATGTGGGCTCCTCATCATAAAATTTGACGACGGGCAAAACTCTTTTAATTTTTGTCGGCCACATCACACTAGCATTTGAGATGACATTTTGCCAATTCCTTTTGTCATATTTCCCTTCACAACCTAAAGGAGCATCGTGAGGTCATATTCATTTATTTTTGTTGAGCCTAAATCCCGAGGTAACTATATGGATTTGTATAAGGTATACCGCGAATATAAAATAGTCTTTACATAAATACAGCATGAAATGAAAACTCTCATCTACTAATGGAATGAAATTTTACCAAAGTTAAAAGCTGCATATGCATCAGCGTCTTAACCTTGCTCGGTGTAATTATCCCTTTACACCGTTAGTTTACCAAATAAAAGCTCGTTATGTATATATTAAGATGAATGTATTGTGCATAGCGAATGGGTGATGTGGCCTCTTGGATAATTTCCAATGGTTTCAACCTTGTTATCATTTATTACTTTATTCTTACTTCTTACTTAACCTATACCACTATTTTGCTATGTATAAAAGAAAATATATATTAGATGGAGAGGATTTGAATAGTAAAAAGACTGTCTTGCCTCTTGAGGAGTTTATGAAATCTTGATAATTTTCCTAATTATACTATTAATTAAGATTTGGATTTTATTCAATAGGTGGATTTGCCGTTCTATAGACAAATTATTTGGTTTTTTGCGACGAAAAGATAATTGAAATTTCTTTAAAGCCTAATTCATCCCGTGCATCACACGGAAGTTAGTAAATACTGTAAATGAAAGTAGTGAGCATTATCGGAAGGTTTTGACAATATAATAAGTAAGTTTCATTTTCCATTGAATATCGTATCCCTTTATCAATAAAATAAGCCCTTCCTCACTTATCGTATTAAGTTATTTTGACTTAAGATATCATCAAACGCATTTTAGCGACTTTAAGTGCCGAAAAATTTATGTGGTCATTAAGCACACCCAAAATTGACTTATAAAGTAAAATGAAACATTTTATGAGGTGTTTGAATATAGCCCGCTTACTTAGGTTCCGTTTGTTTCGCGAAAAATGAACGATTCGAAAAATATTTTCTTAAAAGTAATTGTTTATATTGCTTGAAATAATTAGTCAATTGAAAATATTTTCATTATCGATAACAATTTATACCTAAATATTTTTTTGAATGATGAAAATATTTATTACTTATTTATTTTTGTAAACGATATAAGCGAATCATTTTCAAGTAAATATTGTTCAAATCGTTCATTCTCCGCGAAACTTTAGATACCCGCTATAATCATTTTCGCAAATTTTATACTGCAAACCAGTCCGGTATTACTGTACTAGTATATTGAAACTTCATGCCAGTGGAAGCTCGAACCCCACCTTCGTGCATCTACAACATTCCATTGACGAAGAGGGAATTCTTTGATCGTGGACCCTATAATCAATGGTTATGTAGCTGGACTAATCATTAGAGAGAATTCAATTGTACTTTTTGTTTTTGGGGTCAGAATTCAATTGTACGTTAGAGATAGTAATTTACACGAAAGATCACTTTTATTGTTGTACTGCCAGCGAACATATATTAAAGTTGGTTTTTTCTAATTAAAAAGAGGGACCAAAATGTTGGAGTTAATGCACGCCCGGCAATTATTGGGACCATCGAGCATTTCAAAATTCCAAGATGATCACACCACACTCTTTCGCAATAATTGAGTCCACTTAGTGAGCTCAAGAAAGACTAAGATTACTTGAATTTAATCATGATCTCAAATCTTTTTCTACTTGCAATTAGTGATGAAATAAAAGAGAGCTGACCCCCGCAGTCACAATATCACTGATAGAATAGTAATCAGAATTGGGATTCCCTCCAATTTTGACAATGTTTATTATGTGTACGAGCTTCAACTACCATAGAACTTTTCCTTTTTGTTGAAGGTCATTGAAGATGTGGACGGACATATATTGCATGAATACAGAGGGCGTATAAATCCGTAGAAAAGCGACGTGGAAAAAACTTTAACACTCATTCTCATATGGAAGCCGGATTATGAATGGCATGTGAAATTTGATGAATTGGGAGATCGTGTACGAAATAAAGTTTGGGCAGAACCTGACTCTCAGACCCCGTTGGAATTTCCAATCCAAAAGATTAAATCGATAAGTGGAGAGAGAGTAAATATAAAGAGCATGTAACAAGGGATGTTGGATACGTGTTTCAAGTATTGATTCTGAAAGTTTAGAGAAATTAAATCGATTCATTTTGTTCTAAAAAAGAAACCGATATCATAAGAGGTTATTGATAAACAAAACTAATTCGAAGCAAAACTGATTTATTATTAGAAGTTTTTAATGGTGACCGGCAAATGCAACTTAAAGCGCTTTATACAAGCATAATTTAACCTTTTGGCCAAGATTTTTACGGGGGCGTAGATCAGTCACTAACTAAAGACAACAATTAATTAAGCAATCAATTACTAGTTGACCTTTCAATTATCATCATCCTCAGCATTCCATTTTATAAAGGGACCAGTCTAGCAAAAAGACAGAAGAATCACTGGCATAATTATTTTTTTTACCAACTTCAAAGGCGCACTTACGTGCACACTAAAACTGTAGCTCCAGCTGTAAAGTGAACCTTCAGTGGACCGCACTTCTTGTCCGATAACAAGCGAACAGTGACCAAAATTTTAAAAAAATAGTTAGGTAAACGCCTGTCCTTAGAAGCAATTACTAGGTTACCCAGAAGAGGAAAAACAATAAAAAATGGTTCATTAAATTAATTTGTTAAAATGGTTCAACGCATTTTGTTGTAAGTTGACATTCAAATAAGCATGCATTAAATGCTTGGGGAATCTCGTTGATCAACAGGATAATTACTATTCACATAGGTTATTGTAAGCTTGTATCCTATGACTAATGCACTTCATTGAACTGTTAAGAATGACAAAGTGGTAAGTCTTTTTTTTTTTTATAATGCTCTAATTAACGAGCCTCCTAGAAAGAATTAAAAAAATGATTTAGCTTTAATTTGTATGGCTAGAATATTATATGTAAAAGGATGAAAAGAGAAACCAACTATTAAACGAAAAATAATACATTAAATTAGAACTAAATGAATGATCTACAATAAATAAAAAAAAAAAGAGAACACACCATATGTAAAGAAAAAGAACAAAAATCATATTAGAAAAAGCACGTAAAGATTTTGATCCATTTCAGGAATATTATCTCTATCGTCACAAAAGGAAAGACGAGAGATTTACAGAATGCTCGATCATTATTTCGAATTCAAAAGTCATAAATCACATTTTTGTCCCTCTATAGTTATGCGTGGTCATAGGAATTTGTAAATATAAACATGGGTATTTCTATTTCATGGATTTTTCTTTTTTGTTGTCAATAAATTGGCTATTGAATTTGCTTAATTGATAGGATAGGTTATGATTTCCAAGCCCGTGAGGAGTTAAGAGGTATGCCGAAAGCTACTTCATAGAAGTAACCTTCAAATAGCTACAAGTGACTTAGCTCCAGTTCACGCAAAAGAAACTGCAGGAGATGCAAGAAGATGACAGCAGAAATTAATGTTCGGATAACGTCTGATTCTGTGGTCTCGTGCTGTGGTCTCGTGTGTCACTGACTCCATGGAATTGGTCAAACTTCATGAGATGCCAACTTTGGGCAGTCCAGGTCTCGGTCTTTTTAAATACTTCAGCGCATATACCGACAGAGGTAATCTGTTCAATAAATGTAGTTTGGCCACGGAAGGATTCGCTTCGTGATTTCATGCAAGGTTGGCCACAGACAACTCGAGGGATGTTTCTGATGAACAGATTTAAACCGTTCCTGACCGCTTTCTCTCTCTCTCCGCCGTGATGTTGCTGCGCAGATGATTTGAATTTCAATCGGGGTAATGCTCCCGATATCGGTTTATAAATCGGGGCAGCGGAGTATACAGATTCTGCAGAGTTGCCCAATTTGGAGCTCGCAATATCGTCTTGCGAACTATTTCGGTAACCTAATTCTTCATGTACCTTAGCATGTATATCGGTCATCTAATACCGAGGGATAATATGTTGCCTATGATCCATTTGTTGACAAACGGTGCTCTTCTGAACAAATTTAAAAACATTGCATCAAGTAAGTCTTTGTTAACCGAGATATGATCTCCGGATAATGAGCAAGAGGTCTTTGGTCAAATTTATAAAAAGCTCATCGACAAAAGAATTAGCATGCCAAGAGTAAGTACGTCTATTTCATTTAATTTTACTTGAAAATGCTCAAGTGAACTACATGGAAAGCTCCTCTCCATCAGTCAGCCGGCAGTTGACGCAATTGGGGAGAGGGGCTTGGAGATTAAGCTTAGCTTTAATGAAGGGGTTTCTTAGTAGATGCATCCGATTGTTAGATAATAAATCGAAGTGAGTTTCTTTTAGAGTTATGTTACCAAGTGTTTTGGAAGGCACTCGTTAATCATATTTAATGAAGAAATATTTTCATTTCCAATGCATTGATTGCACATAACATGAGAAATATGTATTGGAAATGACAATAATTTTTTATTTAGGTGCTGCTTCACCAAAAGGATAAATTACCGTTCAAAATTCAAATCAAATGATCTCGTCAGATCGACAAAGGTTTGAAAGGTCCCTTGTTGATGTTTTGAAGGGAAATATAAATTGCGACAAATTTGAAGGTATGAACATTGAAAATAATCATTGTTAGTGATGTAAATGGTCATTGAAATGTCGAATACAATGAAAATAATGATGAACAACATATGTTCTTGGATAGATTAACAGTCCTCTGTAGAGATTGCAATCCTAGTACTTATACCTACAATAGATAGTTACATAAACGGTTAACATAAACACAACGTGCGTTACATTGGTTCATAATTCACAATCCTTTTCTATAAATGGTTACGTTTGAGATTGTCGCTCCACTACTTGAAAGTCACATTGTCTCCACTTCATCGACAGTGTACATCATGCACATCTCCCTAATTGACTGAGCTGGTATTCATTTGTCAACTCTTTGCTCCAATACTTAGCCATTTTCACCAATATCTCCATAAATTAAAACCGGGTTTTCGTGTTGACTAACAATTCCCGGCACCCTAGCGATTTTCAGCCTCTAGCGCTCCCGAAATTGGCTTCTGTCAATCAGGTTGTCGACATGACACTTGGATATTTTTTAGTATCGACGGGTACTTAACAAGTTCTCTTAGGGTACTCGAAAATGAAATCCTATTTCTAATGAGAAAATGTGGGACAACTTACCCATCTCTCTCCGACAAGAGAAAATCATGTATTCACATTCCCATCGTTCTACGAAATGGTAACTATTGGCATCCATTCGTCGGACCAAGGTCTTAAAGGTGAACGGAAGGAGGTGTTTCCTCTGTCAAAAAAGATAACGACAATAAATAGACTGTTTGGCTTCAATAAATAGCAAGTCCCTCAGCAGTACAGGAGTACATTTAATATTTAATATTTAATTTTTCGAGTCAGATACTTGCTTTTTACAGCTCGTGTCACATGGCTTCTATATGCACTTCTTGGTTTATATTTGCTTTCAAAATTTTTTACTTTTCACAATATTTAGTTAGCACAAAACCTCTAAAAATATTTTAAAACATATAAAATGATTGATATGTGCGATCTTATATAATGTTCTTTTTATTTGTTTGAAATTAAATATATCAATTAACTTTAAATTGTCATAATAAGTAAATTTTCTTCCCAATTAAACAAACACACTGATGTGTACACAAAATGTTGCTTTGTGGCAAGACTTTTGGGTCAAGGCAGTGAATATAGTGTGTTGTTCTGTTGACATACCTTTGTCTAAGTGTTACTGTCTACAGGAGTTTTGGACAAGCAAACCTCCTGATTGCTCAAGCTGGTCAGTGTTTGCATGTCCTATGTATGCTCATGCGAAGGCTGTAAACTGAGTTGAGGGCGAATAATTGCACACTCCTAGAATTTGCGTTAGGGTTGAAAGGTTATCAACAGTCGATCTTAAGATTTTTAATCATCTGGATTCTGAGTTGGCAAGCATCTCATACTCGATGAGTTGGCGATGCCACTAGGTAGCAAGGATACTCAAGTAATTAAATAGATTGGGGCATCGAGAAACAAGTTGACTTTTCTATATGGATGCTAGTTTAGATGAGAGTATTAGGAAAACTAGAATGAGGATGATACGGGTCGTAAGGTTGAGCAATGGACGCTATACATCATAACCACATGCATACAGAGCAAATCGATTTAGTGAACTACAATGATCATTCTCTACTTTGTTGCTTTTGTCTAGTTATTTGCTACGCTATGAAATTAAGACCAAGGACCCGCTTACCTTTCGAGAGGCGGCGTTAGGATCAAGGCTCACGCAATATAAGGTATCGACTGTGATGGGAAGAATTGCATGACACGACCTCAATCAAATTCTAAACATTAGCAAGTCCCAAGTTGTTACTAAAAAGTACAGTCAAATCCTAAAACTATATTTATAGTACAGGATAATTTGTCAGTTATGCCTTTTATAAGTGTCGCATAGACAATTGCGGGTGTTTATCTACAAAAACAAGTTGATAAACTTCTTGAAAAAGATTTAGGACCTAATCGCATCAGTCGAAAGACTTGAGTATAACTTTTCCTAACTATATTGGGATCTTCTATTCTACGGTGAAACATAGCTTGATAAAAGTGCTTCTGGGTTTGAGAACTGGGATGGAGATAACTTTTCCGCACTAGGAGTTGGAGGAGCGTATCTATGTGAAGCAACTAGAGGGATTTGTCGTTTCAAGTAAGTGAGGCTGAGTAATTCTTGCGTAGGAAAATTTATATAAAAGCACTAAAATATCTTCTGGTTGTTACTATAAAAGGTCTGGTGTAATGACCAGTCAACGTTGTCCTAAGGTTGGAAATAGTGCCAGTGTCTATTTATATTATTGCGTGTTCATGGCATGTTGGTTGTAGCAAAAGGTGTATTAGAAATTTATAAGCTGAAATGAAAATTTATGATGAAAGATTTGGGACAACAAAAAAGATAACTCGGTATAGAGATTCGGAGGGATATGTTTACAGTGTTATCATAAGGTGAGTACACGTTCCAAAAGTTTTGATGCTTTAGCAATTTGGTCTAAGGGAAGATATCCTACCATGAATTACATTATCAATGGATATATCGATGAATCACATTTCTTCAATCAAGTTCAGACGCTACTTGGAGCTTACTAGAATTTTGAAATTGATGAACTTAAAGTCGAATTTGAGCCAAGGTGGAGATTCATATTTGTGTTTGAAGTAAACCTGACTTATTTTTGAATTCACTCGGAGACTAAGATCGAAATTCATTTGAACCTAGACCCTCCATGCCCAAGCCAATTATGTACTTTTTGTTTTGCTAAAATCCAATTATGTACTTGATCCTTGTTGTGGATTGACATTGTGTTTCCTATTGCCTCGGTGACTCTGCTCCGCAAAAATAATGCATTATGAAATGTTAGATATATATAAAAATCAGGTCACGATAAAATAATGCATTATGAATTGTTAGATATATATAAAAATCAACTCACGATAAATTTGAATCATCTTACGCAATTGATATATCAATACACGCCATCAGTTGAAATATTTAGATTTTTCGAATCGAGGAAGAGAGTTTCATGGTTGGTAAAGCACAATCACTTTATCAAATGATGGTTAATATTTTTTTCTCCCAATTATTTTGCATCACTAATGGTACTGCCACAATAGAAAAAACCTATAAACATGCTTATGCAAGCAACAAAACCTATTTTATATATATATAGAGACACACACACAGACTAGCTATTACCTGTAACTTAATTTCTAGCTAATCAACCTGTGGCAAAACCCTAACTCGCCCTTCCAAAGTTTTTAAAAATCCACCTATTGGAATATTTCATTTCTTTAATGTGTGTGTGTGTGTGTGTGTCTATATATATATATATTTTCTTACCTTCCGAATTAGGCGCTGCGTGGAGGAGCTCCTTTTCCTCGTGGACGAATCAACATGAATAGACACGAGACAGGCCATGGACATTACAATTCGGTACCCGATTCTCAACTAGTCTTGTCCGCTGCACACCCCACACACTCCCACTTTTTTAATTACTTTTTAATCCAACTCCCATTATTCTTTAATAATTTCATCCTAATCACTACCTTTTTCCCACCCTTCATTTTCCAACCCATCGGAACTTTTTTTTTTTTTTTCACATTTCTATATTATGCATATTAAGTGAGATAATATTAGTTTATTTTAGTATTGGATATCATCAATTTGTTTATCTTTAGTTATATAGTACCTCAAAAATTGTTTGTTTCGTTGGAAAATGAATAATTTAAAAGAAATTTTCTTAAAAATAATTGTTTAGATCACTCACAAAAATGAATGAATGAAATATTTTTTTTCATTGTTCATGATAATGTTCAGACATAAATTATCGTTGATAATGAAAACGTTTTTCATTGACTAATTATTTTAAACAACATATGTATCATTTTGAGGAAAATATTTTTTAAATAATTTATTTTCAGAGAAACAAACGGAATCCATAATTCTCTTTCTTTTTTGGTAACTTTAGTGCGAAATTTCGAAACATATAACCGAAAATTTTGACGTGTACACGTGTTAATGATATCGTATGAAAATTGCCACAAAAAATTGAACTTGAATTACCACAGATGCACGGCAGACTGGTCCCTCCCCCAAAAAACTATAGCCGAACCTCAATTTACCCAAAACATTCAATTACAATCCATTGCTGCGCATTGTTTTACAGATGGACTTTCACGTTACTTTTTGTCTTTTGAATCATCAACTCTCCTCGTCCTCCTCTCTCTCTCTCTCTCTCTCTCTCTTCGCAGCTTCCCTTATATGTACGCAACTCTTGCGCCTCCAGTCTCTCCTTTCCAGCTCCACCTTTTACACCAAAGTTGCAACCACCCTCCTCTTCCTTTCCGGTGCAGAAATTGATACGCCGTCCACGCACAGCTTTCCAGCTATCCCTCCTCTCCTCCTCCTCCTCCATATCAACTCCTCCCTTTCTTGCAAAGTTCTGTCTCTGTCTCTCTGTCTCTGTCTGTCTCTGCATAGTCGTTTCTCGTGGAGTCTCTCTCTGGTTTCCAGCGACGAAGATGATGGCCGAGAAGCACCTGCACGAATTGCTCCGGGAAGACCAAGAGCCCTTCCATCTCCGGAGCTACGTCTCGAGCAGGCGCAAGAATTGCCTGCTCAGGAGCCCCAAGAAGCGACGACCCATCTCGCAAAACTCGAACTTTGGCCATAGTTTCTGCAGAAACCCGTGCTTTTTCGCCTCCTCCCCAGACCCGACAAAATCCCCGCTCTTCGATCCCCGGACCCGTGCCCCAACTGATAAAAATGCCATCTTTCTCCACGTCCCGGCCAAAACGGCCGCTCTGCTGCTCGAAGCGGCTCTCAGAATTCACAACCACAGCGAGAACGAGCGCGAGAGCAAGAACAAGAACAGCGGCGAGAGCAATCCTTCTTCTACGAAACCCGCTGGCGTTGGGATCTTCGGCTCGCTGCTGAGAAGGCTGTCGAAACAGCGGAAGTTCAGAGGACGAGCGGGGGAGGAAGCCGGCGATCATGGGTCGACGCTTTCGGTGAGGGACATTCTGAGGCCGAGAAGATCTTTCCGCACGAGCAAAGAAGACGACGAAGAGTTCGTGGGTTCATTCTTAGCAGCAAAAGAGGTCGCTTTTGTCGCCAAATCAAGGTTAGATGCAGAGCCTTCTTATAATTCATCATCAAGCGAAAGCGAAAGCGAAAGCGAAAGCGAGAGCCCCCGTCCATTTATGCTCCGAAAGAGCCCGCCGTCCGGTCGCCGCACTCCGGAATTCCAGTCGCCGGCGGCATCGCCTAGACCCCATGACCCGAAGGTTTGCGTTCCTTACGCACTGTCAAATTACTGTCATTTCATTAGCATCAATTATATTTATCTCAGCAGCTCGGTTCCTTTACCGTACGAGTTTTACAATTTGAGTCTGCCGGAGTTGACCCGTGACTCAGCTCGCGAGTGGCGACAAAGCATCCTAGGCGTTTGGACTTTTCTACGGAGCGAATCATAAAAAGAAATCGGGGAGTGTCGGCAGATGTTTTCCCGATCTCCCGCTCTGCGATTCCAGGACGAAACTGTGAATAGTCGATTTTTTCCCTGTTAAGCACGAAGCATTTGCTTTGGTAGTTCGAAAGTGGGAATAATTCTTGCTTGTGATTGGATAATCGTACTTTGGATCGTGCTTGGGCCATGCAAAAACGGTCATCGAAAGCCCCCGTTTTGTCCTAGAAAACTGTTTTCTTGAAAACGACAAGTTCGGCCTGTTTTTCCCTTCGAATTTCCTATTTTGCTCTCTGTCGGAATCCCATGTATACGTATTCGACACCCGCTTGCCATAATGGCATTAGGTTTAAGCTTTTCTTGATTTAGCGTTTTGTCCGCAAAAAAGGGTTAATTAGATAAGCATAATTAGAGGAGTAGTCAACATCCGATCCAACCACTACTTTAAATTTAGCAAGTTGCGATGCCAAATTTGTCTTCTCCATGTCTTTTGGGCACAAGGAATCGAACATCCATGTCTAGATCCATAAGGGTCGTCGTCCACTAGCTGAATAAACTGCATAGTCCCATGGATTCATTGACCCCATACAAATCCATCCCAACTTTTTTATATTGCTGTGCAATAACTGTCGAGCAATGACTATGTTTATAATCTTTTTTTCTTGCAACCGAAGGCGGACCTGATGTGAAGTTTTAGTTTTTTTTCATTACCAGTGTTTGTGATTAGATGCGAACGGAAAGCGACACAATCTAATGACAGTGTTTGTACAACCAGGACGAGGACAATCGCGAAGCAATGAGCTTGAAGAAATTCGAAGAGCGAGAAGCCGAGGGGGAGGAGGATGAAGAGGAAGAGAAGGAGCAGTGCAGTCCCGTGTCCGTGTTGGACCATCCGTTCGAGGATGACGATGACGAGCGCACCACCGAGGATTACGACGGTGACAAAGGTTACGCTTTCGACTACGAGAGCAGCTACGCCCTCGTGCAGAGTACGTACCCGAGCACTGTCGCTCTCTCTATCTCTCTCTCTCTCTCTCTCTCTCTCTCTCGCGGTACCATTCTAATAATCAGTACCATTAATCTTTTCAAGTTTTGTATGTTTTGCAAGTTAGTTGTGTGGTCACCATCCGTCAACCTCTTGGCGTGGTACGTACGAGCAAATTGGGTGTTCTTTTCTGGGTTTTTTGGGGTTCATCAGGTTGTCGCCTTGCGATGCATTGGCGGGTCATTTTCATACACGATCGAGTTGATGTTTGAGCGGTAGTATCTGGGGTGGGGTCCGCCGAGCGGATTGTTGTCTCTTCGAGAGCGTGAGTCTTTAGTCGTCGTCTTGTGTGGAGAGGCTTTCGGGGAGTACGTTTGCCTCAGGTCGCGTTTCGTGTCGAATTTGGACTCCTACGCACGCATGAATTGAGCCTGCCGCATGATCAATTTGACTTAGATCATCGTACGATTCATGAGCAAGAAAATTGAAGAACTATGAGTCTGTGTGTGTGTGTGTGAAACTGTGTCTTCACTGAGATTGAAATGCCTTGATAGTCATAAGAAGAAATGAGCTGATTTTTTCCGGAATTTTTCTGTGCAGAACTTCTAAAGTTGCATCCTTTAGAACATCGTTCATTTTTATCAGCATCATCTTTACATCCTAGCCTAGCCCACTTTCACACCAGACTTTTGCTTTCCTTTTAGTTCCAAAAGCCAAAGTTTACCAAGTTTCGTATTATTCGGTTTAAGAATAGTAACTGGCTCCGAATTTGAGCTGTATTTTTGAATTTTCCCCATGAAAAAGAATTTTGATCACTAGCCTTGAAAATCCTCAGATGATTCTGACATCCGTAGTCATAATCATTACTATGCTAGTACCACACGCTCTGATGGGTGGAAGAGCAAAATCTTTATTAATCGCTCCAGTTACTTTATATGGACATACAACCCTGCAATCATTTCTCTCGTCTCTTCAGAAACATATCCTTAAAGATGTGGAGTGGACCTCACCACATACTTGATGTTGGTGCTCTGCTTTAATTCTGATCTTCTGTCAGCGGCACATTAATATAGTGGAACCCATTTTACCAATTTTCACGGCCCTGTTTTTTAAACTGAAGTACTAAATAATAATAATATCTTTGGTGTGCATTGAGGTGGGTTTAGACTGCACAGGAAGATTTGAATTTAGAGATGGGCCTCAGGTGTGGTTGATTTGATTTACTCTTTACTCGAATCCTGTGCTGTACTCACAAATTGGAGGAATTTTGCAAAGTTGTAAGTCTTAAATGTAGAGGATCACTCATGTGTAGACCCTGAACTAGAAATCATGTCCAAAATCTTCCTAAACCCAGACAGTCAATTATATTTTAATCATGTGAAATTAACAAACTCATTAAATTTCAGGAACAAAGCAGCAGCTCCTGCAGAAGCTTTACAGATTCGAGAGGCTCGCGGAGCTAGACCCAGTTGAGCTGGAGAAGCGAATGCTGGAACAGATCAGCGATGAGGAAGATGGCCCAGAAGAGGTGATGTCTAAGGATCATGACGACGATATCGAACCTGTGAGTACAGAAAAAGGCGGCGACGGTTTCGCCAAACAATCCCTGACTAGGCCGAGCCTTTGTGCTCTGAGGAATGTGAGAGTCCCAAGTGAGATGAGGAGGCTAATCATCAATGAGGATGAGCAAGGGAAGCAGGTTTATGTGGTGGGGTCATGGAAGGGGGTGGATTTTAGTACCATTGATATGATGGTGGATCAAGACTTCATTAGAGATGAGGTTGATGGGTTGTGGAAGAGAAGCAATAACAAGGACCAGGTGGGGGACACTGCAGCGGAGATGGAGCTTGCTATTTTAGGGTCATTGGTACAAGAACTGACAGAGGAATTATCGTGTGGTTTTGGCAGCAACAAGTTCTAGGAAGGGTGGAAACTTTATTTGAAATGTTGAAGTCAATCCCACCCGCCTGATGAGTTCGAGTTGTGGTCGACATTCACTTGAAGAGGATTTGAAAACTGAAGCATTTGGTTGGGGGAGTGTAAGCTAACTCGCGCCTTTGGAGGGATGGAGACTAACACTGGAGATCATCTGAACACGAAAACAGAAGGAAACAAGAAAGAAAAGACAGACATTTAGTGAAATGAGAGGATCTTAAATTGTAGTAGTATGTGTACGTATGTACTTTTTTTGGGCCATCTATGTATATGTATATATGTATGAATAGTTAAGCAATGGAGAATGTGGTCTGATTGCTGAGAGGCATGACATGCAGCAATTCGGGTTCTTCTTTACATTCACATATATAATCCCTTTGGTTTTGGTACAGAACTAATCTTTGATATTTGGGCTTCTTTGATTGTTTCACACCCTGCACACAAATCAGAATGGCAACACTTCTCCAATCTATGAAACCGAACCTGTCAAGTATTTTCAAAGGTTCCCCCGCACAACTTGTCAATCACCAGACAAAAGCCTTCTCTTCAAGTGCAAACTGCTTTCACTGTGTGTTTACAACTGAGATTACAAGCTCAAAACTGAACTGTGATCGACAGTAAATAAGCCACAGTTGCAAAGAGCATTACTTGAAACCTCTCTCAAATTTCCAGTTCCTCAAGCTTTTCACGTCCGCCCGACATCATTGTTTTAGCATGAGCTTCAATTTACTTGTACACTTCCGTCGCTCGACGAAAAAATTATGGTCAAATTCTTCGTAAAACACATGCAGATCTTTACCTCAGTCTGGGATATCGATAAATGCTTTCATAGAAAGCAGGTTTGGGTCCCACAATATCATCAATCTCCAATGTGACTACCCGTGAATTTTGGCTAGTACAGTTTTGGGTTACTATTTTCAATGGCTGAAGACCTGGTCTTCAGCTTTGAAGTTGCAGCGTTCATGAAAGCCTTATATGTGTTAGTCCAGGTGGGCATTGTTGTCAGTTCGCTGCTTACTTTTTACGAATGTCATTACTTATCGTCTTTAACTTGCAAAAAGTGCAGACCGTAGTGCTTCTGCAACATTACTCAGCTTCTGCTCTTTCTGTTACTCGAAATAAGTTTAAAGCTTCTAAAATCGCTTAAATGATCACGATAAATATATGGTCAAGATCTGTCATCATCCTCACAAAGATGATTTTTGTAAAATCAACATCAGGTTTTCGCAGAATTCTAGTGATCCGTGGCAAAACGTACCGACTTTTTCGTGCAGTAAATTTCAAAGTATTTTGATGAGTGTCAAACCATTGTTGGCAAGCAAATTGACAGATAAATTTTTCCTTCAGGTAACTTGTTTAAGTTACTACTTCCACTTTTTATGAAATTTTCTAATTTTATAACTTGCAACAGTACCAAAAACTTGTCACCCTTTATTTGCATAACATATGAATGATTCAAATTTACTAACTCTTATCCGAAATTACTTACCAACATAGTTTAGAGCGATTTACCAACTTTTGTTAAAATAAACTTGTTTCGCTGGAATTTGCATCAACAATGAAAAACCTTTCATTGAAAGTCGTTCTTCAGTTTTTTTTTATTAAAGGAGATAGATCTGTGGCGACTTCGGACATGAAATATCACAGGTGCGCAAAAAATTCGATAAACATACAAGATTTAGTCGACGTTAAAGTACACAAGATAGAAATATAACGTCGAAATTTAATCGCTTAAATGATCTTGATAGATATATGGTCAAGATCTGTCATCATCCTCACGAAGATGATTTTCCTAAAATCAAGATCAGGTTTTCGCAGAATTCTAGTGATCCGTGGTAAAACGTACCGATTTTTTCATGCTGTAAATTTCAAAGTATTTTGCTAAGTGTCAAACGATTGTTGGCAAGCAAAATGACCGGTAAAATTTTTCTTCAGGTAACTTGTTTAAGTTACTACTGCCACTTTTTGTGAAAGTTTCTAATTTTCTAATTTGCAAGAGTACCAACTATGTATAAACTTGTCACCATTTATTTGCATAACATATGAACGATTTAAATTTACTAACTCTTATCCGAAATTACTTACCAACTTAGTTTAGAGCAATTTACCAACTTTTGTTAGAATGAATTTGTTTCGCCAGAATTTGCCTCAACAATGAAAAACCTTTTCATCGAAAGTCGTTCTTCCATTTTTTTTATTAAAGGAGACAGATCTGTGGCGACTCCGGAGTTGAAATATCACAGATGCACAAGAAATTCGATAAATATGCAAGATTTAGTCGACGTTAAAGTACACAAGATAGAAATATAATGTCGAAATTTAATCGCTTAAATGATCTCGATAGATATATGGTCAAGATCTGTCATCATCATCATGAAGATGATTTTTCTAAAATCAAGATCAGGTTTTCGCAGAATCCTAGTGATCCTTGGTAAAACGTACCGATTTTTTCGTGCTGCAAATTTCAAATTATTTTGATAAGTGTCAAATGATTGTTGGCAGCAAAATGACTGACAAATTTTTTCTTCAGGTAACTTGTTTAAGTTACTACTTCCACTTTTTGTGAAGTTTCTAATTTTATAATTTGCGAGAGTACCAATTATGTATAAACTTGTCACCCTTTATTTGCACAACATACGAACAATTTAAATTTACTAACTTTTATCCGAAATTACTTGCCAACTTAGTTTAGAGTGATTTACCAACTTTTGTTAGAATGATTTTGTTTTGCCAAAGTTTGCCTCAACAATGAAAAACCTTTCATCGAAAGTCATTCTTCAGTTTTTTATTAAAGGAGACAGATTCGTGGCGACTCCAGATATGAAATATCACGGGTGCACAAGAAATTCGATAAATATACGAGATTTAGTCGATGTTAAAGTACACAAGATAGAGATATAACGTCGAAATTTAATTGACAACGAAGCATCCGGAAACTATAGTAAAGTTACACGTTGTAATTTAACTAATGGCGAGATATCTGGAAACTACAGCTAAAACTATGACATGAGAATTGTAAGATAACATATATATATTTTATTAATTAGGATCTTCTACCGTATATAAGCACTAGTATTTATAGCGTTCACCACATACTTGTTATAAGTAGTTCTTTAGCAGTTTTAGCCATGCCTTAACATCTCTGGAGCTTTAGTTTTCATATCTTCATGTTGGATACTAAAGTCAAATTAATAACTTCCTTATTCTATATGCTGTTACAAAATGTTACAACAACACTTATTCACAAAAAGCTCAAATATTTGAAAATATCGCTACTAGGCAGTTAAACGTCAAGGTCGATGTCGATGACTTTTTCAAGATAACTAACGTATGTTTTTTATACTTCCTTGGTTGTCGACGCTATTCAAGTTACTGACATTTTTCTATAAGAACTTAAATATTCGAAAATATCGATACTCATCAAATGTCGACTATTCTTTTCATCGACGACTTCTGCTGTTTACCAAACTCTATTTTCATCAATTAAGTATCACTTATCCATAATAAATAAAATTTGGTCATTTTTTGGTATAAACAAAATTACCAACTTGTTTTGAGTTATTAACTCCAATTGGAGTTATTTACCAAGTTTATATATCTTCAATTACCGACATTTCTTTTCTTTTACTAACTTTTAGTTTAGGGAGAATTGCAAATTGGATCTTAAACTTATTGTACAGTTCAAATTAAGTACTAAACTTTTCAGCTGAACTAGTGCAGTTCTAAACCTTTGAGTAAAAAAACATTCTACTTTTATTGACTGAGACTGGCCTGAAATTTTTGACGTGGCGATCTATTCATGACTAACCGTGCTACATGTAACGGCGACGGTGTGACTAAAATGCCATGTCGAATTTTCTGTTTTTTTTTTTCATTTTCTTTCTTTTTTTTCTCTTCTTTCGTTTTTTTGTGTGTTTACACCTGTCTTTTCTCTTCCCTGCTGCTTGATAATGAAGACGGCCCGAGAGCTCGACGGCCGGGGGCTGAGCATCTAGATCTCAATGAGCTCGGCCACTCCTCCTCCATGGCCGTCGAGCTTGTGGCCATCGAGATCTCGGTGAACTCGAGGGCCATGGGCCGAGCCTCCACATCTGGAAGTTGTGCCGTCAAGCCTAAATCCGGATGGTTGGCGGGCCGTCTATCCCAGGTCTGGCTCGTTTATTGTGGAGGTTGGCGGAGGGGTTTTCTGCGGCGGCGATTTTGGATTCTGCAACTAGATCCGATTTCACAGAGAGAGAGAGAGAGAGAGAGAGAGAGAGAGAGAGAGAGAGAGAGAGAGAGAGAGAGAGAGAGAGAGAGAGAATGGTTTTAGTTAGAGAAAGTGGCTAAGGAGGTTGCTTTGTCTTCCCCCATCGCTGCTCGACGATCAAGAAGAGGCCCTCATCCGTCACGTCCTCCACACTCCAGCTCACACGAAGCAGTTGAAAATCCTATGCTCTTTGCAAGAAATAGAGAAAAGAAAGATGAAGATGAACAATAACCAGAAAAGGAAGGACACAAAGAACAAAGAAAAACGGCAGCATTTTGAGTAATTTTGTTCACGTTGGATTGCCGAACGTGGCACGTCGGACGACTATCCTACATGTCACGGCTGCACAGCCCTGATTGTGACTGGATCGCCTAGTTAGAAATTCCACGCGAGGCTTGGCCGGAAAATTTGATTGCATCTTAACTTAAAGTTTTAGGATCATATTGGTTCAGTTTAAAACTGAATTTGAATATATACGGGTTTAGGACTAAATTTGCAGTTTTTCCCTTTTACTTACATTTCCAACCGTGCCTTAAATTTATCAATTCTTATATGGAATTAATAACTTCAGTTTAACTGATTTGTCAACTTTTTCCAAATAAGTTACAGATTTATTTTGAGTTTTCACGCTACTTGTAAACCATCAAAAAAGAGTTTTAGTAAGTTTATAAAAGTATCAGTAAATTACTATTATCGAGAATCAGCTAAACGGTAGTTATTTTTATCAACAGGTTTTTTACACTTATCAACTTCTTTTAGAGATCACCAAGACAGGAAAAAAAGGGTTAATACCACGAAAAACCCAAAACTGGTATACCTGTGACAATTTTATCCTCCGTTAGTTTCCATTAAATTTTACCGTCGAATTTCTGAGTTGGATGACACGTGACAGTTGACGAGTATACCAGTTTGGGGTTTTACCCTTCGTTTGTCACATGTATACCAGTTTGTGATATTTCATGGTATTAATTCAATTTAACGGAGGGTAAATATGTCACAAATGTACTAGTTTAGGGTTTTTGGTAGTCAAAAAATTAGTTTTGGATAAATTTATTATATGTATACCAGTTTAGAGTTTTGTGGTACCAAGAGTTTTCTCTGTCAAGACAATGACTCACTTCTCGAATTTTTGAGGTTCTGTTTTTTCCTTATCAATGGCCTACCTCCTTCATATGATCTATTTTCTTAGCCCAGGAAAGCTCAGATCTCCATTTTAATTTTTATATGTGATGTTGGTGATTTACTAATGATGGAGGAAATCGCAGAAGAACGATGCTCATTGGATTGACTCTCTTGGCAAAAATGAAAGCTACACTTGACATGCCACTTGCAATTTGCGTCGGCGTTGAAGATTTGTACATTTCAAGTCGAAATCTTTCTATGACAAAAAAAAAAGAAGTCAAAATCTTTCAATTCTCACGCTGTTGATAACCGATTTTCATTGCGATGATACCATACTGACAAAATTCGATGGGAAAAGATTGGGTCCGAAGCGAGCAATATCTCAACTCTGAAATATACCGAAATTACTTAATATCAATAAACCCGTGGAAAATCCCCCGTCAAACTTTTCCGGGTCTAAATTGTCATGTCCTTGTAAGTTTGTAACAATCCATGGCCCAAGACTTTGTTTAAATGCCACAGAGAGAAATGTGCAAACGAGAGTGTATTCATCAATGAGACTGCTAATGGGATTAGGGCCAATGAATTTGCTTAAGCAAACAATGCGCACATGTCATGCTATTAGATTTAAGCTAATGATGCGCCACAGTTTCATAATAAAACTTTCAAACGCTAACTTCAAAGCTTCGATTATTAATCCCTTGACTAACTTCGAGACTAAGTTCTGTGCCTTCCTTTTCGCACACCTAAAGATCGTACCACTACATTATGTTTCCACTCTAAGTAAACCCTAAATATAATGGTTGCTTGAGGCTTACATAAGATTGATGCCAAAAGCTCTTATATCCCACTCACAACCTTTGCCAATGTAAAGGAGAAAGTAACATCAATAACAATTACATAATACCCATATATGTATGTATCATTGCACGACATAGAGGGTTAGAGACACAACATACATATTTATACCACAAAGTGTTCAATAATAGCAATTAAGGAACTTATATTTACATTGCGATATCTTCCCAATTTCCCACAACATTTCAAGATATAAAGAAATTAAGTTACTAAAAAGAGCCACTCCCAACAACGAACGAAGAAACGTTTATAGACAAGTGATACAGAGAGGTCTGCCAAGAGCTTCTCCTGCATTCAACTTTTCGATAGAGGAATAGCCATTCCACTTCTATTATTCTTATCGTTACGAGGTTTAAGTTATATTTTTTTTTATATGGAGATAAGTAATTGGTTTTTCTTCATTATTCATATGTTTCCCGTGGAAGAATTAGTATCCACAAGCAATACCGATAGCATGACATGTGCGCATTGTTAGCTTAAGTAATTTTTTTTAGTTTCATAATTTGCACGACGTGTCACCCTATCAATATCACTCCTGGACAGACCAAATTTTCCATGGAAAAGCATAGATAATGAAGTAAAATTTTTTTGGATATAACTTAAGGGAACCTCCACAGGTTGTGAGATCCGCCGCCATCGGAGCTGCCGTCGTCCCCGGAAACATCCAAATGAGGAGGGCTAAGAAGCATCCCCTCCGCCATGTTGGCGATAACATTAGGCATGTTAAATATCATCTCCTCGTCAACAAAACCATCATCATCAACAGCCACAGAATCATCCCCTTCCACGAACACACGATAATTCCCACTCCTCTCGCCCGCTCTGCTCCAAAGCAAACCATCCCCAGCCGCCCCAGCTGCGGCAGCGGCACTGGCGGCGGCAGCCTGGATGTCACGGGATGAGGTGGAGGCAGGGACTGGCAGCGAAGCCGCGCAGTTCGGGAAGTTCAGCTCGGCCTCTTGACCCTTGAGCGCTAGGGCCGCGACGTCATAGGCAATCGCTGCCATCTCGGGAGTTGGGAAGGTCCCGAGCCATATCCTGGTGGGCTTCTTGGGCTCGCGAATCTCTGAAACCCATTTCCCGCTGCTGCGGCAGCGCACTCCTTTGTAAGGCGGGCGGTGGCCCGAGGAGGTGGAGGCATTCCTGGAGCGTGAAGAGCTCATTGAGGTTATTGTGAGTTGGAAAATGTGAAGGTAGAGATACGAGCTGCCGGAGGGCGAGAGGGATGCGGTGGCCGACAACGGGAGGAGCCATTTTAATGGTGGATGGGTCGTGGGAGTGAAAGTTTGAGCAGAGCGAGGAGATGCAAACCAGTTGTGGATGAACTGCAATCTGAAGAAAGCGGGGTTGTAAGCCAGAATGCTATGTTGGAGGTCCGGGTTGTAATGCCCTTTTTAGCACCAAAACCCGAATTTCAATGTTATTTGGCTTGATGGAGACACTTAGCCATCTTCTCAACTAAACCGAATTTTCAGGGCCAGAGAGATAAAGGTAGGACTGTAGCTTTAGCTAAGAAAAGCGAGATCGCTCTCCCACTTGGCGAGATCGCTCTTCCACTTAGCGAGAAAGCCGTTGTACCCGACATGGAACAAAAAAGATTCACGGCACTGAAAGAAACGCAAATGATCAGATGCAAGGCCTCATTCATTGAGTCTAGTAAGATGAGCAAATAAATTATTACTACTAACATGCTCTTTTGGTGTCTCCCGATAAATTTTAATGAATTTTTAATGATTTCGAGACCCACATCCCGTCTTATTACGAGCTGATCTATGTAAGGGTCGCTCTCTATGCTGATTTCTTTCGACAATGATAGAGAATGCATTTTGATTAGATAAAAACTTGGGTCCAGCTAAATAGGAGTCACGGGACACTTTCTATGAAGCCAAAATTGTAAATGGAGGTGAAATTTGTTAGTTCTGACTCCAGGCAAGTGACTTGATGAACTCATAAAATAAGTCAAGCGGATGTATGAGCCAAATATTGTTCTCTATATCATGTGCATACATTCAGTAAATATTTCCACAAACTGATGATATCTATGAGAGGGCCGGGTTTCATCCCCTATTGGAGGAAATATCCTGTACCTTGACTTTTGATTGCTACTTACATGCCTTTAGCATGACAAAATACCGGAAAAGATGAATTATAACAATAAAAACCTAACCCTAGCTAAGCCTATCGCATCAGTCCACAATCACATCTGCTCTTTCCTCTCTCTTCTCTTCTGCACAACGTCGCTTGCCTTTCACCCCCGCCGCGTCATCAGCAGCACCCTCCCCCCTCCCTCCTCCGCCGTGATCTCAGTCAACTGCTGAATCTGAAGGTGACCTCAGATCATCGGTCCATAACCTTAGGTAACCTCCAGTCTAGGATTGGCTGAGGTCGTACGCGGTTACAACCTCCGATCGAACTTTTTTGGTTGAGTCAATCTTCCCGATGTAAATTATCTAAGATTCATTTTCACACAAGTTATCTTCATCGCCGTGGATATGAGCAGTTATAATCTTGTAAATTTGCAAATTTTAGACGTGTCTTGTGGAAAAAGATCTACACAGCCTATGTACCATACCGAAGTTCTGTCTATACCCATCGCATATGCTTGTTTGTCAAGTGGTATGCGTTTCAGAAAGCAAGTCCCCGACTCGATCAAGCATTTCGAGGGCCAGAAGAAAGTAATCTTCTACAAATCTCCCAATCTCGAAGTGAAAGTTCTGCATTTGATCGAATTAGGGAAGTAGACATCTAGTTCGATGTATGGGAATGCTGGACCACCTTGCCACTATAAAGACAAAAATAAATGAAAAGATAAATGTTTCGCCGGTGCTGGTAGGTGTGGCAACCACCACTAGAGTTGAATGGAGTCACGTTGGAAAGAGACAGGAAGAGATCAAGAAGACATGAATGAAAGCTGAGGTTTCATCACACGGTTTAGGGATCAAGTGTCAAGCACAACATTTGCTGATGGAGAAAGCCGAATAACTGTCTTTTATGTTTTCGATGGGGTAATAGATGCAACTATAGACTATGAGTGGATGATTGAATGGTCCGGAAACTTGGATTGAGAAGGAACTGTTTTCTAAATTCTAGCTAAAGAACACAAGCAGAATCGTGAAAATATAAAAGAAGAAAAGGCAAAAGTCACCAAAAATCCTAAACCATGCATATTGTGACACATTTATCATAAACTTTTTTCCGTGACTCAAAAAATCCCAAACTTATACTTATGTAACACATTTATCCTCCGTCAAAATTCTGTCAATGATAACCGTTAAAAATCTATCTACATGGATGTCAAAAAGCAAATAGTGTTAAGATGGCGCCCACGCGGTTTAAGTGAAATAAAAACAACTTTGTTTTGATTGAAAAATTATCTAACAGAACCTCGACAGAGGGTAAATGTGTTACATAGATACAAATTTGGGGTTTTTTATGTTACAAAAAAAAAGTTTAGGGTAAATGTGTCACAGTGGGTATAGTTTGAGATTTTTGATTTTACAAAAAAGTTTAGGATAAATGTGTCATTGTGGAGATAGTTTGAATTGGAGAGAGAGAACTTTAAAGATGTGAATTAGTATGGGAGATGGTTGCTTGATGAGAGAGACTTAAATTCAATTTCGGAAAAAAAAAATTAAGATTTAGATGAAATTACTTACACGATAACTAGTTTTTCTATTTAAATTGCTATCTTATTCATTTCTGTATCACAATTTTATAACACATCTTAACAAAAGACAAACATTTTTACAGAATTTTCGAGTAAAAGTTTGAAGCTGATATCATATATTGAATTTGATTGATATATAGTAGAGATGATACAACGAACAATTAGATAGACCTTCTTTTCAACCATAAAAATTAAATATCACGTGACAAATTCGCTTGTTGCCTTATATTCACCAAGTTAAACCCTAGAGCATCGTCAATTAGCTCTAGCAACAATTTAAGCACTAACGAAAAATCAATGTACTTTGAAAATCCTTCGTGTAGCTCCAGCAAACTAGTGTAGGTCCTCGCCTGCCGTTGGCGAGGATCGCCGGCCCTTGCGAGCAATGGTGGGGCGGCAACGGCGAGGGATTTCTCAACCATTTTTTTAAAAATTAGCTTATTTTTATATTTAATTAAATAAAATTTGTATTAAAAATCAAATTTAGCCACGTCATTTCCAGGTAGGAGAAAGAAAATATTTAAAAAAGCTACATCAGCATTTTCAGTTAGCCAAATTTGACGAAGTTAATGGAAGGACTTGATTGCACCAATTTGATAAGTTTTAAGACTTAATTGCACTTTTTGTAAGTTTTAAGACTCAATTGTACCTTTGTGACAAATTTTAGGACTTCTAGTGCAGTTATCCATTTTTTAATGGGTTAAAGTTTGTTGATTAGTTAGGGTTGTCTTACATTTATATGTGAAATTTCGTTAAGGAAAAAATATTCATAAAAAATGGTTAACACCACGAAAAAGCTCAAACTGGTACATTTGTAACAAATTTATCTTCCGTTAGTTTTCATTAAATTTTACAATTGATTTGCTTAGTTAGATGACTTGTGGCAGTTGACGGGTGTATGGTATGGGATTAGATTCTCCATTTGTCACAGATGTACCAGTTTGTGATTTTTCGTGGTATTAATCCAATTTAATATAAACTAACGGAGGGTAAATTTATCACAAATGTACCAGCTTGGGGTTTTTGGTAGTTAAAAAATTAGTTTGGGGTAAATTTGTTACGGCGTACAAGTTTAGAATTTTTCATGGTATTAACCCCATAAAAATTAAGTAAATGTATATTTCCATAAAAATATATTTTATACAGGGTGCTATTTACCTTGGAAACTACCCAACTATGCTAGTTTTGCGGGTTCACATGTTCTCCTGGACGCCCTTATTATCTAGGAGGAGGTAAAATCAAGGGAAGAGTGGCTGGACGACGAAGATTCTATTTTGGGCAAAAGATTATGAAGATTTTTTTATATATAAATAATGCGAAGAATTTTAATTATAACAATGTGTTTGTGATTTCAACCATAAATTATGGGATTTGACCCCACAAATATGAACTTACGAGAGATTGAAGAATCCAAATCATGGATTACGTCCAAGGTAATTTAATTTTTTTTCAGTATCATAGACAATTTTCTTCTATTAATTATTTTTCAAATAAAGAAAGTTAGAAATCTTATACTAAAATACATCTGTTAAGTATTATTTTGTCAGTTTCATAGACTAATATATTTAAGGAACAAAGTGCATTATAGCCCTAAAAATTCCCTCTTTATCTCTAACCATAGTTGTCAAATTGGGACACCGAATCGTGAATTCAAGAATAGGCAAATCGAGAATCGAATCGTAAAATGAGGTGAAACAATTCCAATAAACTTTTCCGTAGATAGACGCATAGCAGACAAAGATATAAAATAACAAGTTTTGAATTCACGGTCAAAGGAAGGGATAACTTGTCTTCGTGTACATGTTAAGCATTTCCTAAAGCCCGCGAAAAATAAAGGTACGTAGGAAGTTTGTGTGATATTATTTATGGTTGGTTTATAATCGTGAAACTATAATAGATAAAATATACATCATGAAGTAGGATGAAACCAATTGTATTTGATATAGGTAAGGCATAAACAATTAGGAATCAATCAAATTATTGAGGGAGAATTATCAAAGAAGTCCTAAACCTATTGCATTGTGCCAATCAAATTTTTGGTAATTTTCCCATCAAATTGATAGAGACATGTCAAACCGAGAGATTCAGTCGCGAATTTATATATTCTCGTATATCATTTAGATCTCAAACCGAATAGAATCTTATCGCAGGATATTAACAACTCCAAATTCGTGTGCATCAAAAAGGGAAAGAGTCACTCTTTCCATTGTATTGATAATAGAAATAAGATACGGTGGAGCTTCTATAGGCATGCATGAAGAAAGAAATGCGCGGTTGCCATATCACGAACTCCCCCACCACACGCACGCATATAAATAAGCACTGAAGAGAAGGCAAGAGCGTCGTGTGCTGTGTGTCCCTCCCCTAGAATTCGTGTTTTTCGCTCCCGTTTCGAGAGGCCAATGGACAGAAAACCTCTGCCTCCCTGGGGCCCTCACGAAAGGTACCACAAGAGACCATACTATGTCTTCAATGGCGAGACCGGCAAAGAAGAGAGACTGACCCTGGAAGAATTCAGGGCGAGGCCTGAGGAGCACTTAGAACCCGACTACCAGTATCCTTATAGTACTTACATGAGCTATGACGGCGAGAACGACACTCTCGTCACCCGTCCGGCACGGGCCCCGCCGCCAATGCGAGCGCTCACAAGAGCTCGGCATCGAAGCAGAGTTCGACATCCAAGGGAAGCTCCACATCGAAGCAGGGCTCGACATCAAAGGGGAAGAGCCAGGACAAAGGTCTCTCTCTCTCTCTCTCTCTCTCTCTCTCTCTAACTCCCAAGGGAAGCTCCACATCGAAGCAGGGCTCGACATCAAAGGGGAAGAGCCAGGACAAAGGTCTCTCTCTCTCTCTCTCTCTGTCTCTCTCTCTCTGTCTCTCTCTCTCGTCCTTCTAGTTGCTCCGCTCTAATGTACGTATCTCGACCGTTGCAGCTAAAAGTGTAGCCAAGTGAAGCATGGTTACGAGAAGATGAGACGGTCTCGCGAAGAATAAAGTCCTGTGTACCTATGGATTAATATTATCGTAATGGCATGTTGTTTACGTTTTTTTTTTTTTGATGACCCAGGGAACCCCCGCACGGCCGACAGCCGGGAGGTAAACTCTGGGGGCGACACGTGCTAGCCACCACACACGTGCACCGGTTAAGTCACCCTGCGGCACCCGGGATTCGAACACTCAACCTTTTGCGAGAGGAAGAGTGCGCGCTCCAGCGGCGCCACCCAGGCAGGTGGTGGCATGTTGTTTACGTTCATGTCTACAGTTCATGTAATTTTGTTAGAGACTGACAAACACAGGCAAAATAAGGCATATGATCACATTTATGCCGGAATAATAACATACGATCCCCTTTTGTAAGTTTTGTGAACATTAGCTATGAGATTATTTTTCAAATCGTTGCGTATTATTACAGAATAAAGATTACTCTTGGCTCCCATACATTATAAAGGAAGTCGATAGTATTAACTACATATGTGCGGGAATTAGCATGTAATAATCCGAAGCATACTATAGCAATCTGAGCTAACACGCAAAAGCATTCATATATTTTAGTGTAGAATTTGAATTACTGGAAAAAGAAAACTTGAATTTAAGCTATTATTTTCTTAGGTGGACATTCATGATCAATAGGCTAGATTCGCAAAATTCTGAGCGCATCCATGAATGTACTTTCCATACTGTAAAATAACTCAAGAATAAGTGATGGAAAAAATGAAAATAGTAGTCATTTGACTTATAAATGTTTGGCCAAAATGTAAAAAGTTATTTTGCCAGAAAACAAAGAGATAAACCTGTTTTTTTTCTCAATATGTTTTACTTATAGTTTATGCAAATAAGAACTTCCGACATTTGATGAAATTAATTTTTCATATTTTACGTGAATTACTAATGTAGTAGTAACTATTTTTTAATGTCTTTGAACACGATGAAAATTCATGAAATAAACTTAAAAGAACTCATTAACTAAAATTATTCCAATAATCCTCTTTCGTATTTTAATTTCAGTCAAAAACACAAACTACCTGTTGTTACACTTTTGTGTATTGATTTATCATCCGATGTTCTTTCCTACCTAATAACAACTAATATTAAGTCAAACTTTAAGGTTAAGTACATAAAACATTTCACCGCCTCTATTTTCTTTTTTGGCTCCTTCACTTAATTTATTAGAACTTAATTTTGTAAGCCGTGTACATGCCATCGTATTACCCTGTCCAAGGTGTTTTGTATTATTGTAAGTCCAAAATTTCTAGAATTTATTTAGTCATGTGGTCTTGGGTGTACTTTCAAAAAGCATTCGCTGCAAGTATTGAAAATTCAATGTGGCATTACATCTGTGGTGAAGCTTTTTAAGAAGTATATCACTCAAATGATCTGTTTGAAAACTTATATCACTCAAGTGAGACTTCTTTAAAAAATCAAGGCACTCACGTGATCAATTAGAAAGTTATGGCACTCACTTGTGGCGTCCCTATCCCTATATTTTACATATAACATAATATATAAATAAAGCTTTGGTACCATTCTATGCCCAAGAATACACACTAAGACATGCTTACTCTTATTCTTAAAGCACGGTTATAACCAACAAGGTGTTGATTAATATGGTAAGGTGATGCGGTTGTGGGGGCGGGCGAGAGTAGCTTTGAGTGATGTCAATGGACTCAGAGTGCATGGGAATGGATGTCGATGGATGAAGGGATAGAAGTATGATAAAATACGACCAGAACCAAGGTATACGGGACGTGCCATCAACCAAGGATCATAATCGGGATTGATGAAGTTCACCACCAAGGCCTATAAAAAATCACCAGCTGTGGATACAGGACTTCGAAATAGGAGAAGCTCACCACCATGGCTTATAGAGTATCACCTATTGAGGATGCAGTGCTTCTTTGGCTCACCACCAAGAAAGAATCCACCTTCCAATGATACAGATGTTGGAATTGGAGTTATCCACTCTCCAAAGATATTCGCTCACACGGAGGAAAATCTCATATATTCTCAATATTCAAAATCCACTTTATTTACATTCGAGAATTCGTCTCGTTATATAGAGGCTTATTACATAGGAAATAGATTAAGCATTGAAGACACGGAAACTACTCAAAATCAATGACATGGGAATTAGAAAACACAATAAAGACCTACGAACTAGAAAATGTATTAGAACACCTAGAGACCTAATCTTTGACTCTTGAAACCTACTACATACTTAAGACTCATAAAACTAAAAGTAACTACCTTTGACCAAATCTGTCGGTTTGAGCTCACCGTCGGTGAGCCTCCGACGACCTTTTTACTATTTCAATTAGTTTTGTGTATAGTTCATGTCACCTCCTATCAACATCAACTTATTGATTCACCGCCAGACCATTGCCGGTCGGCGAAAAACCGATCAAAATACCCTAAACCATCACTGACTTAATCAACCCAATATCTTGCACAGATCAACATACAGAACGCCTTAGCTGTCTAAATCGATCCAAAACAATATTCAAAACATCAAACAAAGGTTGGGAATCACTAACTTGGATAGCCTAAGTCATTTTGACGCTCCGGTGAAGGTCTCCGATTTCCGACGAGGTTCAATAATCATGGCCGACTCGGTCAAATGCATTTTCAAGCCAGATTTTGCAATCAATCAATGAAACTTGCGATCAGAATTAGCTTTTGAACATCCAGAAACTCAAAATCATAAAAAAAATACACGATCAAGCACGGTAAAGCTCAAACGTACAATCTGGAATGTTTGCTAAATCGTGGGCATGAGCTAACTTTACCTTTTTCGTTTGAGCTTAATTCTGAATTTTCGAACCAAACGGCAACTGTCAAGCCCTTTCTTGTCACCTGAATTGCAAGACGGTGGCTTTGGTTTCGCCGGAGTAGCTCTGATCATGCCGGTCAAGGTCAGTTTTCAGAGCTTTGCGACCAGATTTACACTGGTCTCCTAAGGAGGAGATCCTCCCTAGTTGATTGATTTGCCGGTGCCGTTCAATCGACCGGCACCGATCATTCGATCAAGGGATCTCCACTCCTCTCTCTCTCTCTGGATTTCCCTCTCTTTCTCTCTATGGATTTTTCTCGAGCACCTCTTATGCATTTGATAATGTTTCTTCAGTTTTTCTAGCTAGATTTTCCCACCCAAAGTTTGGTATTCACCGATCTCGAATCGGTTGGATCGAATCTCGGATGCTAGCCGGAGATTCTCCAGCTGAAATCAGAGTTTAAAACGTGATCATTTAGCTGGAATAAGTCTGTAAAAAGGCAGGCACAAGTTGATTTTTCTGGGTTTTACCACATTCTGGGCGAGTCGGGTAAGGAAGGAGACCGACCCAGGTCAGGTCGGGTTGACCCGGCCGACCCGGGTTGGTCTAAAATTGCAAATTAAGCCCGATTTTGACCCAATTTTTCAGATTGAACCTCAAAATTGAATTCCTTGGCACATTTTGCATCAAAATATGAGATTTGCCCTAATTTTTGTCGCAATTAAACAAAAACTTCCCAAATTTTTGAATCCGGGTCACTAGGGTTCTATTCAATCCAGTACTTAAATGACCTGATTGAGCAAAATTGATGCCAAAATTGAATTAACCATGACTGATTAATCCTAAAAATGATGGTCTCATGGTTCGACAATTTTGTAATGATCCCCAATTTGGCTAAAAATCCCTAATTTTCAATTGGATTTTGGGATTTTTTGATTTCTTTGGAAAATTGTGCAATTGGACCAACCATTATGTAATTCAAGATTCCACGATCATTTCTTGTGAAGACACTATAGCCTAGAAATGACTAGAAATGACTCAATTGAATTTTTTATTCAATTTGGGCTTGTTTTTACCCAATTTTGGGAAAAACACATTCCAAATTGAAATTTTCTAAAATTGATGCTGTATTAATGAAATTGGATTTAAAAGAAGACTAATGAATATTTTTATGGAATTTTTGGATTCCATTTGCTATTTTTCTTGATTTTCTCTCTTATTTTGGTTAAAAGAAATTAAAGAAAAATTCAGAAAAATTATAACAAAATTATTTTTGGTTTAGGAATAGGTTCCTACGCTTGACCAAGTTTCCTAATCCTAGTTTTATGATTTTTGGAAAAATTTGAAAAATGAGCTAAAAATCAGGTGTCAACAAGTTAGAAAGGGAAATTTCAGGGCTATAATCCACTTTGTTCCTTTAATAAAATTGTGTATGATACCCCATGGATGTTACTTACCTATTTTATTTTAGTATAATATTTCGAAGTTTATTTGTTAGAAAAATAATTAGTCAAAGAAAATTATCTATAATACTCAAAATATATTGAATGACCTTGGACGTAATCTATGATTTGGATGTTTCAATCTTTAATAAGTTCATATTCCCACAAATAACGGGCAAAATCATATGTAATTAGGGAATTTTGAGCTGATCAATTGATTTCATAGAATATATAAAGCATCATGGCTATTACCAAGTAATTATTCACTACGTTAACTTACTAAATGGAGAGCATTATAGTACTCGTTAGCTCTTCTTTTTCTGATTGTTATGGCGATATCTTCTAAAATTTTAGAATATCTAAATTTTTTTTGCACATTCTTTTAATAACTTAAAATCTTCATGTGCACCCCAAAAAATCTTCTTGTGCCAGCCACTCTCTTCCATTAATTTAAACTCATCCCTACGTGCAGACCCGCGAACCAGCCTAGTTGGGTAAGTTCGAAAATGAGCATTGGAGATTGCACATTAGGTTTTAGGATCCAAAATTTTGGAACATGTGCATACATAATATTTTTCAAGGTTTGGAGTCATGTTGACCTTGTATTAACCATGTATAATGTGCTAGATACCCAGTTCAAAAGTAAAGGGTACCTTTTTAAAATATATTTTATGAAAATTTATGTACTTATTTATTTGTGACTATTTTTCTCCTAATAATATTTTCACGTATAAATGAATGAAAATCCAAAACTTTAACCCCATTAGAAAAGAAAGTCTCCTACCCTCTCTCTCTCTCTCTCTCTCTCTCTCTCTCTCTCTCTCTCTCTCTCTCTCTCTCTCTCTCTCTCTCTCTCTCTCTCTCTCTCTCTCTCTCTCTCTCTCTCTCTCTCATACCCATTATGTCCAGGACGATACATTTAGTTCATGCTCTCAGTAGATTGAGATAAATTTCTTAGAACCTGCACTGCACATAGTGGCGGCACCACTTTATGAAGAGTGGGGAAATAAAATTGGAAATATTTTTATTATTAGAATAAATATTCTAAGTGTAGGTTAATTTGACTACACTAATTTCACAGTTTTGGCCTGATTAATTTTTCTGAACAATAAAATTGGCCTCTCTATTGCCTCCACTCAAATTGCAAAAGTATTTATTATTACCATTTATGTTCTAGGCATGGACTAGTTCGAAACCCCACTAAATTCTATATTTTGACTCTGAATACATTTTCCTAAACCACAAAATTGGCCTCACTGAAAGTTACAATGAAAAAGTCAAACATAAAAACCAACTCGATATATAAATAAAAAAATGTCTTTTTGATTGAAACTCGATATATTTACTTCGACACTAAAAATATAATGAAAGTTGAAGTTTTAGTTCTCCAATTTTCTTTCTTGCATAAATGTGATTTTGGCTCTTCTTAGCATTGAATTCACGTTGCAATACAGTCAATTGAGCTAAATTTGAAGGATACTTGTAAGTTACATTTTATTAACGAATGTCTTGAGATACTGGTTGAACAATCACACATAAAACATTTACAGATATACTTCTGTCATGTTTTGTGTAATCTATGCATTAAAAATTCCAACATTTGTTATTATGTTTGTTTAACCTGAAGTTAAACCAAACTTAAAAGTTCTCTATGAGTGATCTTCGGTAGTGTTAATGAGTTCACCGTAACAACTCATTTGTATGCCGCATTCATGGGAAAAGTGTCAAAAAAGTCCTAAACCTTTTGCATTTGTGCCAATTTAATCATACACCTTTTGCATTTGTGCCAATTGAGTCTTAAACCATTTGCATTGATGCCAATTCAGTTCTAAACCTTTTGCATTTATGCCAATTTAGTCATAAACCTTTTATATTGGTGCCAATTCAGTCATTCGACACGTGAATAGCTATCAGCCAGAAGGATTGAATTGACACCAATGCAAAAGGTTTAGGACCGAATTGGCACCAATGCAAAAGGTTTAGAACTGAATTGGCACAAAAAAAAGGTTTAGGACTAAATTGGCACCAATGCAAAAAGGTTTAGGACTGAATTGGCGTAAAAAAAGGTTTAGGACTGAATTGGCAAAAAAAAAGGTTTAGGACTTTTTTGACACTTTTCTCTCGCATTCATGAAGAATTGATTGTATTAGTATTCTCAGGACATCTCAATTCATATCAATTTGATTTTTTTTAAGTAGTTTTCTTACTCAAAAAATAATCAAGTTCAAGTAAACAAGAAAAGTAAAGAAGTTGTTCCATCGTCAAAATATTGACAATTATGAAAATTCTTGCAAACAGAACCGTTTATTTCATGGAAAATCGACAATTTGTAAAATGTTTTTGTCCTTTTATATGTTTCACTTGCATCGTATACTAAAGTGAATTGATGCAAGATATTTTCTTCATCAACAAATATGTTTAGGCATATGCTGTTGCTATTGCTGATAATGAATTGATGTCGTATGTTTGCCATTGCCGAGGCTTGGCGACCGGCTAGGAAGAAAGGGAAGAAAAAAAAAAGAAACGAAAAAATAAAATAAAATAAAATATTTCAAAAAATATTAAAATAGTATTGAAAATTATTTACATCAGCGCCGATTGTATCACATAAGACGGCTAGCACCCACGTCAATAATTTCTAGTCAAAATTGATCGGATGAACTTAATTAACAAAACATGTAAAGATTTAGGACTCAATTGACGCAATTAAGAGGTTTAGACTGAATTGACAAAAGTGCAATAGGTTTAGGAGTTTTTGGACAATTTTCCCTCTTTTGAGTTGTTATGTAGTTATGATATATGCACATGCCTCTCTAACATACAACCTTATCATTATTGCACGTAAAGGCATAGCCAAGTGAAGCGCGACTAAGAGAAGATGAATCAGGCTTCAGTCTCGGCAAAGGATTTATCTCATTCTACCAATAGAATAAGGAGTCTTAGGTTCCATTCGTTTTGAGATAAATGAATGATTTGAAAAATATTTTCTCAAAAATGATCAATTGTATCGCTTGAAATAATTAGTTAATGGAAAATGTGTACGTTATCGACAACAATCTATATCTGAACATTTTCGTAGATGCTGAAAATATTTTTCGTTCACTTATTTTTGTAAATGATACAAAGCAATCATTTTTAGGAAAATGTTCTTCAAACATTTACTTTCCGCGAAACAAACGAAACCTTAAGCTTTATAATTTTTAATGAGAAATTGGGTAAGAAATATATGAATTCATGGGGCTCGGGGCGTGCCTTCAAGGTTTTCTTGCTGTAACCTCTTTCCTTGATTTTCTCTTTATGATAAAATTGAAGGTCGTTTATCAATAACTGAGTCTATCGGAATTCTCTTGACATAATCAAGTTCAAGTAAACAAGACTATCAGAGAAGTAAGTGTTCCAACATTAAAATATTTTTTCAGATTCTGTGTTTTTCTCATCAACAAATATGGAGAAAATTACCAAAACAGTCATAAACGTGTTGTAATTGTGTCAATTCAGTTCAAACCTTTTGCATTTGTGTCAATTTAGTCCATTTTGCCAACTTTTGCCTGCCGGCGCTGACGTGGACGCCGGCTGGCCGGCCGATGCTAACGTGGCAATTTTTAAATATTATTTTTTTAATTTTTTGAATTTTCTTATTTTTTAATTTCTTGTCTTTTTTCCCTTTTTTTTTTTCTTTCCTTCATCTTCATCTTCAACCTCGCGAGGGGTGGGCGAGCAATTGTATTAACGCAAACTAGAGGTGTCAAAATGGGTCTTAAACCCATATATGACCCATTTAAAAATAAATGGATCATATATGAGTCACTTTAATTTTAAAGAGTCAACCTTAAATGGGTTTTAAATTTTAAAACTTATAGATAAATTGATCAAAATGGGTTGAGTTTAGAACCCATGTCCAACCCACCCACTAAACCCATCCACACACTCTCTCCCTCTTTATAAAAATGTTTAAAAAAATCGAAATTTAATTATTTTTATTTTTTCTCTTTTTCTTTTATTTTTATTTTTTCTTTTTCTCTTCTTTCTTTTTCTTTTTTTTTTTTATTTTGGCTGGTGGTTGGCCACGGCGACCGGCCACCGGGGCGGGACAACCTCGCCGGAGGCCGCCGAAGCTCGAGCTCGCCGGCCTCGGGCGAGGCTCGAGCCTCGCCGATCGGGCGAGCTCGAGCTCGCCGGATCTAGCAAGGTAGAGCCTCGCCCGAGGCTGGCGAGACTCGAGCTCGCCCGAGGCTGGCAAGGCTCAGCTTGCCGGAATCGGACGAGCTGGAGCCTCGCTTGGGGTAGGTCGCCGGCCATGGTGGCCGGCGATGGGCCAAAAATAAAGGAAAAAGAAAAAAAAGAAAAAAAATAATTAAAAATTCGATTTAAAAAATACAAAAATATTAATATTATTAAAATGAATGCACAAAGTAAAATCAAATCAGATTTTATATACCAAATTTTTCACTAGCTTTGTATTGCATAAAATGTTTTAGCAGTATAATACAAATATTCCTAGATTAGGTTAAATATAAAAGTGTTTTAGCAATATGGGTCGGGTCGGGTATGGGTTGGGTATGGGTCGGGATATTTATACTACGAATAAATGGGTCATAAATGAGTTAATGGGTCAATTTGGGTCGGACCATTTATGACTCGACCCAAACCCGACCCGACCCACCTGTTTAACAGGTCTAACGCAAACCAAAAGTACAATAATATCATAAAGAGAAGAGCAATATTTCACTAAAATTTCGTCCCCTGATCCTATTTTATTTCATAATAAGTAGACATTCTCATATGGCTTCATCAAGGCGTGTTTACGCTTCGAAGGCGGTAAACGCTATTGCAACGCGGTGGCTTCCCATCGAAACAATTGCATTCGGTTTTGATGCAAAGTCCACAGCTCGAGGCACGAGATGGTGGCACAGTCTGCGTTCTTGTGGCATTCACCAATCGCGGCCATTGAAGATGGTAGACTTGCCCACAGCAAAGCGAAGACGAGCATGAGCGCGAAAGCTAACTTGGATGATCTCCTCTCCATCACGATCGATCGGCTCTGTTGCAGATGTAAGTATTCACCCCAAATGAACCTTTGTGTTGTAGGATGCTGCATTTTATAGGGGTCGTTGAGGGAAAAAAGTAATTATATTTTAATTTTTTTTTTGTATCTAGTCATTTATGGAAATCAAATCTGAGTTAAAACCTTCCATAATTTAGGTTTTCTTGATAAGGAAGAAAACAGGTGTGAATTTTGTGGAAATTTTAAAAAATTCATTAGTGATATTGGCATTAAATAGCTATGTTGCACCGACACGCTCCGGAGGCCACGCGTCCGACGACACGGCACGCGTCCCACACGCGGACACGCGGCGTACACGCGGCCAACGCGCAGGCGACACGCGAGTCCCGGAGCGCCGACGAGGAGCTCCTGGCGGAGACAGAAGAAAGAAACGCGACCGAAGAGAATCGGGCGAGACGAACCTGCACTTCCTGGCGGAAGCGACGCAGACGGCGGAGCGCCGACGAGGAGAGCAGTCCCGAGAGAGGAAGAGAAGCTCCGGGCGACATTGGAGAGAGAGAGAGGAGGAAGGGCAGGTCGCGAAGTGAGGGAGAGGAGCGGCCATGGAAGAGAAGAGAGGGAGGATATGGAAATCTAGGGTTTGGGGTTGAGGAGGGAATTTGCGATTTCGGCCATGGAAGAGGAGCGGCCACGGAAGAGAAGATGGGTAGGGTTTCGTCTGACCGAGAGAGAGGAGTAACGCTAAGATAACGGCACCGTTACTTAACGGTGCCGCTGGCATCACTCGTTTTCATAAGGAAACCGGATGAATATATTTGTAATCTTTTGTGGGGGAAAAAAACGAAAATAATCAAGAGAAAAATATATGTGGCCAAAGGAACTTTACTATATCACATGGCTTAATAAAATATGTCATGAATAATTTATCAAATTAATTTGATTTTGTTATTATTTATTTTTTTATACATTTGAATCAAATTTATTTGATTGAAATAATCGTAAAAATAATAATTTATCATGTATATATAAAAATACACATTTAATATATAACGTATCCCAACGTGTCGGAATTCTCTACTTTTTGAGAAATGACGTGTCAGCGTATCGTGTCGTGTCGCGTGTCAGTGCAACATAGTAAAATAGTACACACATGTTTGGCCAAAAAAAATCATTAAAATTATTTTACCGCATTTTATATAAACCGATTCTCGATTTACCATTCGTGAATTTAACGATTTAAATTCACAATTTGGTATCTCAATTTGCCAATTGTAGTCAGGGCTATATTCCACATTGTTCCTTAAATGGAAATTGTGTATATATGATATACCCCAAAGATAATACTTACCTATTTTGTTTTAGTATAAGACTTCGAACTTTATTTGTTAGAAAAATACTAAATCGAAGAAAATTGTCTATGATACGTAAAATATATGGAATGACCTAGCATGTAATCCATCTTTCGTTTATTTCAATCTCTAATAACTTCACATTTGGATGTTTCAATCTCTAAGACTGCATTTGGTCGCCCGGATTTAGAATGGGATATGATAGGATTCTTCAAATATGATTCAAATTTTTTGAAAATCTCCTTGCTCACAGAGGTGATGCTCTCCAAATCTAAGACACCATCCCCTTGATGTAATCTCGCACGATTGAGACTAGCACCATTTTGAGCGATCACTGTTTTCGCCTAAGCTCCTCGTTTTCCTTTGAAATCTTCCGATTGTCAACACATAGTAGATGACGGGATCGGACATTGAAGCATCACGGAAAAATCAGGTGACCATTCTTCTTTTTCAAAGATGACTTTTCGGGTTGATCAATTGATTTCGGGTCATTCACCAGCGATAGCTGGTTTGGTTAGATAGTTTTCGGAGGACAATCAGCTGGACGGCGATAACGATCGATGTTGGTAGGAGATGATGAAGATTGCACGGGGGTCGAGACTGATAGGTTACTATATTGACGGTCCTTGGGCGGTGGCCGGCGAAGCCGGACTCCATCACTCCATGGAAGGAAATTGTTATGTTTTTTTTTAAAACTTTTTTATCCAATCTAGTTCTTTCCCCCTCGGCCTGGATTTCTTATTCGGTATTTTATGAAGGTATATCCGGTCCAGAAGACATCGCCAAACACTAGATAAGATATTTTGTTATTCTATCCGGACTACCAAACGTAGGTTTCATGATTTGAGTCATGCCGACCTTGTATTAACTTGTATTATGTGAAGGATACCGGGTTGAAAAGTAAAGGGCAATTTTTAATATTTTTTATGAAAGTATATCTACTTTTTTAGTAGTGACTTTTTTTAATAATATTTTCGCATTTAAATGTGTGAAAACCCTAACTAATTAACAAACCTTAATCCCATTAGAAATAATTTAGTTCGTTCTCTCAGTAGAATGAGATAAATTCTTAGAACCTACATTGCACACAGTGGCGGCACCACTGTAACATCCTCAATCTCAGTTCCTGGGAAATGGCTATGGTTTAAGCTTGGTAGCTTTTTAATTGGAACTAATTTTACTCTTGTTATGGAAAACCCAGTTTCGGATCCTTTGTACCCCTTCATTTTGTTATTTTTATGGAGACTTTTGTGATCCGAATTTCCAAACACTTCCTTCTTGAAAGTTTCTCCAAACATCTTGAAGTTTTACATACTTTAATTTCAGAATTTTTGGACCTAATATGAGTAGTACGACAGCCTAATTTCCGGACCGTGTAAAACTGCCAAGAATGGGTATTTCGATGATGTTTACACTTTCTTTATTTTATACAAGCTTTTCTGGGCCGATTTTGGAAAAGTTTCCTTCATAAAAGTTGTTGAGAACTTCTTTTTCTATAACATATATAAAATTGGGAATTTTTCGAGATTGTTATACGTGTTTTGTCGCGGAAAACCCTCGGAAAATCTTGAGAACTAAGCATGATGCGGGTTGTGATTTTAGTGCCAATGAGTCTATTTCGTGTGACCTGATTGGCCCGAATCAATTACGCAAGAAACTAGCAAATCCAGAAGGCTCCAAGGAGTCCACGGTTTTCACGGTCTAGAAAAGTTTAGAAGAGGCTAGAAGATAAGGCTTTGGCATGGTCAAAGCTTCTCCTTCAAGCTTCCATAATTAAGGTTCATTAATGCCATTAAAATGGCCCTAGACTTAGAAGCCCCATTCATGATAACAAGCCTTAATTAGTTGGACTTTGGAGGCACCATCATCATGACATGCATTAATGGCCTTGAGTAGGGAGTAAGAAAGAACTTCTATAAATAGGGAGAAAGAGAGAGAGAGAGCCTCACGTGAAGCCCTCCTCCCTCACGCCATTTCCTCTTCATTCTCACGCCATCACCGTCTTGCTTCTTGCTTCCTTGCTTCTTGTTCACGCCAAATAGAGAGAGGGGGAGAGGAAGGACCGCACCAACCCGCCATACCTTTCTAGTGTTCAGCCACATAAAGTCCACGTTCAAGGGCCGTGTGATAGTGTTCAAGCCACATACCAAGAATCACTCGAGACTCCCGTGTTCCTTTCTTGTTCTAGTTTTATTTCATAGTGTAAGTAAACTTCTTACTATCGGGAAAGGAAGTTGTGATACGTTGTGACACGGTTTGCTTGGACCGTTTCTCGGTCGTTTGGTTGGTTGTAGTTGGTTCATTTCTCGATTTAATCATGTTTCGTGTTTGACGTTTGTTTTGGAGATAGAACCGAGACTTGAATGGCAAGGTGCACATGTTATAGCCATGCTTAATGTTTTCGTGTATGAACTTTGCTATTGATCTGCCATTGATGCGAGTGCGGTAAGAGCCGACTTATATTAATGGCAATGCCCCCGTCCTCGCTCGATATTAGTATGTTTACTTGTTGAGTCTCCTCGACTCATCCCCCGTTATTTCCTTTTTAGGTCTGAAGAATGGCGTCTCCCCCGACCCGGTTCGGCAATGAGAGCCGAAGTGCTCATCGTGATAGATGCCCGAGAAGGCCGAGCCTACCGTCGAATCACGACGTGTGTGATGGTCAATGAGGGCCTAACGGACTTGGTGCCTCACCCGTACATAGCATGGCATGGTTACACTGACAGAGAATGGGTTGGACCCCTACGTGGGTTCAATAGACCTTTTGGCGGTGTAGGCGGGCCAGCTCCGGGGCATGCCACGAGTGGGGTGTAGATCGGCCATGCGAACGGGAAGCGGGGAAGAGATGTGGATAGAGTTAGAAGCGAGAAGATGAAGTAGAGGGGACAGGATCACCCAAGCCGAGTTTTGCTATTCATAGTCAGCTACGAACGGATGAGCCTCTAAAATATGCATGTAAAATATGTGATGTTTGCCATGGCCCGAAGGGCTTGTTAAAACATGTTTGCATGCACGGTAAATATAAGGTTTGCTCATGATGCTATTTGTCTAAATTTCGTTGTTGTTCTGAATGTGATTGTCAAGAAATTATGCTTCCGCTTGTGTGTATAAAAAGAAAACAATGAACGGGATGTCACGTTAATGACCCTGAGGTGGGGGCGTTACAACCACTTTACGAAGAGTGGGGGGCATTTCACTGTAAATATTTTATTAATTTGCATAATTAATAAAAGTATAGGTTAATTTGACCCCACTCCCCCCGCCCTAATTTCAATATTTTGGCCCGATTAAGTTTTTTTTTAACAATAAAATTGGCCTCACTATTGCCCCCACTCAAATTGCAAAAGTCTTTGTTCTTACCATAAATATTCTACGCATGGACTAATTTGAAACCCCAAATTAGTAAATTCTATGTTTTGACCCCCAATTCATTTTGTTTGAAAAACAAAATTGGTCTGACTAAAAGTAACAATGAAAAAGTCAAACTTAAAAACCAACCCGATATATTCACTTTGACAATGTAAACATAATTAAAGTTGAAGTTTTAGTTATCAAATTTTCATTCTTGTATGAATGTGATATTTGCTCTTATTATCATTGATTTTATATTGTGATACATTCAATCGAGCTAAATTTGAAGGATATTTATAAGATACATTTTATTAATGAGTGCCTTGAGACACTAATTAAGCAATCACAGAACATTAAATTACGGAATTACTTAACTCACGGTATGTGTAATCGATGTATGAAACATTCAAACATTTGTTATTATGTATACTTAACCTGAAGTAGTCTCTAACATATAAAAAGCCCCTTTTTAAATAGTGAATTTCTTGCAGACTAATGCATTTGTTTCGTGAAAAATCAATGATTTGAAAAATATTTTTCAAAAAATGTTCGCTTGCATCTTTAATGAAAGTTGTTTTTATCAGACGAATATGTCTAGGCATAGTACTAGTGTTGATAATGAAAATATTTTTTGGTGACCAATTAGTCTAAGGGATGTAAAAAAATCATTTTTAGAAAAAGTTCATGGGAGTTATTCTTACGTTGTTTCCAAATAAAGTTCTTGAGTTATGTTAGTTATATGGATCAATTGAGCAATTATTTCTCCACGAACCAAAGTACAGTAAAGACATAAAGAGTGGAGCAATATTTCACTAAGTATCGTCACACGATCATATTTTACTTCGCAATAAGGACATAAGTTCGAATCAAAGTAAGCAAATATCCTCATATGACTTCATCAAGGAGTGTTCATGCTTCGAAGGCGGTAACAGCTGATGCATTCCTCATTGGGTTTTTAATCTTCCAAGAAATTTATGGGACCTCATCTGTTCCGGGGCCCATATCTTTTGTAATGCCGAACCCACTTGAAGTTATGAAAGGAGTTTGATTCTGAACAAAAAAGCCCACCACTTGCTTTATTAGATTATCGCCAAAATTGGCATAAAAAAACAAATTTAAGACATTTTATATTTTGTGCATTACGAGAAAATGGGAGCAAGGAGGAGATTTGCTCTTCTTTATAGCAAGTCAAGCCCACTACTTTCTTCATTAGATTATCGTCAAAATTGGTAAAGAAAAAAGCCATTTTCAGGCACTTTATATTTGCGTTGAGAGAAAATTTGAGCAAGGAGGAGATTTTATGTCATTTATATCAAGTCAAGCTCACCACTTGCTTCGTTAGATTATCGCTAAAATTGGTATAAAAAAACCATTTTAAGATGTTTTATATTTTGTGCATTACGAGAACATTGGAGTAAGGAGGAGATTTTCTCTCATTTATAGTCATTTATAAAAGTAATTAATTTAATTTTTTATATATAGTAATTTATGGGAAATCAAATATGAGTTAGAACTTTTCTGTCATTTAGGTTTTCTTGATGAGGAAATGGATGTGAACTTGTGGATTTTTTTTTTCAAAAAGTATTAGTGATCCTAGCAAAAATGGTACACACATATGGATTTTGGAAAATCGAATTATTATATGATGAGGACTTTTTACGAGATAGTCGTTGGATATATATCCATACGGTGACTTGTTGGGGTCCACTTGCTACTATTCTGAATTTTTAAGGTTATAACACTAATTCAAATTGGTGATACAGAGCAATGTAAGAATGACTGGATTAAAGTTTATGTTTTTGGATAATGCTTACTCGAGAAAAGAAAAACTTAGAGATTGGGTCCCTAATACTAATTCGGGCCAAATGAAAATGCTGGGCATTCCATGTTGATTGTGGCTTGACTTCGCTTAATCAAAAACTTCGAAGCGCTTTCGTGTTAAACAGAAGACCAGATACCTAGAAAGGAACACGAACTCGATATCGGGTCTTCAAATCCAGCTCTAGATCAATCCCAAGTTCTTGAAGGCAATGGCATCTCGAGCAAGAAGTTGGGGTTTTAACTAGATTGAATTTAAGATGTATTACCAAGTGATTGCAGAGTGAGTCTAGGGTGGGAGATCACGGGGAAGTGTCCATATTCTTCATGCCCATCACCCATTAATCTTTCGAGACAATGACCGGCGTTTGGAGAATCTCGTTGACTGGAATTTCTATTACGGGGTCTTCTTCCCACGCTTTAGTGATTACTCCGAAATTGGCGTTCCACATTCAACCTCCAGGCGTGCCGTTTTGATTGCGCCAAAATTACATGGATTGAAAATTCTAGGTGTCTCATTGTTTGTCGGATGACTTCGCCAAATCGAAACTTGTATGCAATGCAGTCCATGTCCGTTAAATAGATGACTGAGGATCTAGAAGGGAACAAGAACTCGATCTCGGGTCTTAAAGTTGAGGTATAAAATAGGCACTCAATCATGGGTTCCCAAAGGTGATAATAGTACGAGCATGAAATGAGGATTTTGACTACGTTGAATTTATGTTACGAGAATGTAAAGGCACAACATATTGAAAGAAAAAGTTAAATTACTTGCGATTATACAATAAAAACGATAGATCCATATGTAATTTGTGGCAAAATTGTACTACATATGTGACACAACACCTATTTATAGGCAAAAATTACACGTCCGTAAGAAACAAAAATACTTATTTATTTAATATTATATTTCTCAATAGTATTTTGGCATCTACATGTTTGAAAACCCTAACTAATTAACAAACTTTAAACCGAAAAAACAAAACAAATAAAGACGCAGAGTCTCCGAACAATCTGGACCCTCACGCTTTCACCTCGCTCGGTTCGCTCGCCGGCCTCCCTCGGTCGCCTCGTTGCCTCGCCGCCTCGCCTCGCTACCCTCACCCTTTCACCTCGCTCTCCGGCCTCCCTCGGTCGCCTTGCCGCCTGCCTCGCCGCCTAGCCTCACCGCCTGCCTCGCCGCATCGCCTCGCCGCCTGGCATCGCCGCATCACCTCGCCGCCTTGCCTCGCCGCCTGGCCTTGCCGCTTGCCTCGCCGCCTCGCCTCGCCGCATTGCCTCGCCGCCTCGCCTCGCCGCATCGCCTCACCGCCTCACCTCGCCTGTTGTTCGGTTCGCTCTGACTGCTAGGGTTCTCTCTCTCCCCCTTTCTCTCCTGCTAGTCCAGCCATTGTGATCCCGAGGCCAGCCATTGTCTCGAACATTTTCAAGAGATCTCGACGCAGGGAGAGCTTTTGGTCTGGGTCAGTATGATTTACCATTTCACTTTTGTCGTTTTGAATATTACATCTCCTGGTCTTCATCGTCCACGCTCGTCACTCGTGTCTTTGGTTTTGTCATGCTCTGTTTCGGATGGATTTAGAGGTTTCTTTTGCGTTCCGCTTGATTTTTCTCGTAATTTCTTGTGTTGAAGTTCGGTTTTGTGTGATTTTCGTTATATTGCAGTGTTTTTAACGCTCTTATGGTGTTCATTTTTCGCACCATGTGTCTTTCGCTATCTGTCTGATAACAAGTTTATTTCCTGCATAGTGGTTAAGCCAAACCATGACGAGTGCAGTTGTATCTGGCATCCTTAAACCTCTTTTGGAGAAACTAGCTTCATCGGCTGTTGAAGAACTTGAATTGGTATGTGGCGTCAAGGATGATCGAGAGAAGCTCAAGAACACGCTAGAGACGATCCAGAGGGTGCTCGCTGATGCTGAATAGAGGCAGACTAAAGATGAAGCCGTTAGCATTTGGCTATCGAAGCTTAAAGACTTCTGCTACGATGCCGAGGACGTGCTGGACGATTTCGAAGCTAGGGCTTTGGAGAGGCGGGTGAGGTCTACCGAGCACTTGACCCTCAAAAGGAAAGTAAGCTACTTGTTCTCGTGGATATCTAATTTCATTTTCCAGTTTAAGATAGCACATAATATGAAAGAACTGAGAAAGAGACTTGATGGGATCAACGAAGAGAAAAGTCAGTTCAACTTGTCGGGGGATGTTCATGACAAGATTATAGTTCCATGGAGAGAAACCCATTCTTTTGTGACCCCTTTAGTTATGATTGGCAGAAATGAAGAAAAGGAAATGATATTAGAGCTATTAAGAAGATCAAATGATGGTGGGGTTGGAATGATAGGAGTCATTTCGATTCTTGGAATGGGAGGTATTGGAAAGACAGTTCTTACTCAATTGGTGTACAATGACAATTGGGTAAACAAATATTTTGATCTCAAAGTTTGGTTAACCATGCCATTAGGATTCGAAACTGAGAACATAATAAGACGCATCCTCAAGTCTTTGGGTCACAAAAACAAAGATGATGGGCTGGAAATGCTGCAACATATCTTGAGAAGCATTGTGTGGAACAAAAGGTGTCTGTTTGTAATGGACAATGTGTGGGAAGTGAGGCGGGAGGGTTGGGTGGAATTTAGAAATTTGTTACGAGGTGCTTCCGAGGGTAGTAAAGTCATTGTGACTTTGCGGAATATGTCGGTCGCCTCAATCATGGGTTGTGTCCGCCCGCTTAATTTGACCGGACTTTCGTGGAATGATTCTTTTACTTTGTTCGTGAAGTGTGCATTCGATCAAGAGCAAGAGAAGAATCACCCGGACCTTATGGAAATCGCCAATGCCATCGTGAAAAAGTGTTGGGGAAATCCTCTTGCGGTGAAGAGTTTGAGAAGCTTGTTGTATTCAAAATACAACAAAACCGACTGGGCATATGTAAGAGATAGTGAGATGTGGCAACTACAAACTGATATTTTACCTTCACTGAGAATAAGCTATGATATAATGCCGTCATACTTGAAACAATGTTTCGCTTTATTGCTCAATATTCCGAACTGCGTTATCGCGAGCAATGATCCGATCTCACTGTGGATCTCGAATGGGCTTATCTAGTCCAGAGGAGATAATTGGGAGCTGGAAGAGATTGGATGGCAGTACATGATGGAGCTGTGTTCAAGGTCCTTCTTTGAAGTTAGTGTGGAAAGGTTTCCACCGCTGTCTATCTGAATGCACAATCTCGTTTACAAACTTGCCATTTCGGTGGCACGAACCGAATGGTCCATATTTCAAGTGGTCACAGCACAGGATATAACCCCGACGATTCGGCATGTATCTTTTCGACGCCCAGTTTGTTTTTCAAATAACGAAATACGTAGCCAGTTGAGCAAACTCAGGCAAGTTCGTACCATCTCTTTTGATACTGGTACCATTGATGGGTTATTTTCGGAGGCAAGCCTTTCACAACTCAAGCACTTGCAAGTGCTATGGACAAATCGGGGTTATTTTGACCGACTGCCTAGTTCCATTGGTGGTCTAAAGCAATTGAGGTTACTTAGTTTATTAAACAACTTTCATATCAAGAAACTCCCCGAATCGGTCTGCGAGCTTCGCAATCTGTATGAATTACGTCTTGCTGGGTGCATAGAACTCGAGGAATTGCCTGCAAACATCAAGAACATGGTCAGCCTCCGCACTTTGTCTATAACCACGCAACAGCAGCGTTTCCCGGAGAATGGAATAGGATGCTTGACCTCTCTGCGGTCACTATCCATATAACACTGCATGTTTTTGGAGGCCTTGTTCGATGATATTAATTCGCTCATGTTTCTTCGTTCGTTGTTCATTGGATGTTGTCCGAAGTTGGCCTCCTTACCACAAGGCTTAAAAAAATTGATGGCATTGGAGGAACTCTCGATTTGCGACTGCACAAGCTTGAAGCTGCCTGAAGGTGAAAGTAATAAAGAACACTCCATGTTGATGCTTCGTTACTTGAGACTCGAGGAATTACCGGAACTAGTTTCTTTCCTCGGGTGGCTTGAAGGTTCTGCAAGTACACTGCAGATGATAACAATTGAGAACTGTCCCAACTTGAGTGCATTGCCCGAGTGACTGCAAAATAGTTCTTCTCTGAGATCACTGAAGATTGAAGACTGTCCTAGATTATCCTCTTTACTAGACGGCATTCGCCGCATCGTCGCATTGAGAGAGCTGCAGATAATTAATTGCGAGGGAATTGAGCAGGAGAACCGCTATTGAAGGAGAAAATAGTTGCCGAGAGACAGATTACTTGCTTTTACTTACAGGTATGTGTCGACTTTTAGTCCTCCCGTGGAACCTTTAACCTAAGTTCTTGGTTTGTTGTCTTTCATTTGCAGTGACATTATAGCTATGAACTGCTGCAGCTTGCTTTTTCCCTCTTTTTGGAGTATCTTTGGATGCTTTATATTCCTTCCTAATGCTTGGCAAATTCGAGATGCTTGCAGGAGAAGTTAAAAAAGATGGAGCTGCATAACTACTTGGTTTGCATCCATGCATATTCCGGCCTAAGCATTCGAGCGAGCTCGGGAATGAGTTTTGTCTATTCACTAACTACGATCGGGGGATGCGATTGGGAGGATGGGAGCAACAGAAATAGATAATGCTTCTTTTGATGTGAATTTTGTTTGTTAGTGTTGTTTTTCATGTCAAAAGGGATGTCATGGACTAAACAGTTTGCCTGGAGGCATGACCCTAAAATCAAGTGAGACATAGTATTTGCATTTTCTCTGCAAACTTAACCCTAGGTTGATGAATGGTATGACTTTTGCCTTAATGCTTGCATTTGGTTCATTCTTTGTTTCCGATTTTCTTGTTCTAAACCTCTTCTTTACATCGAGTATGATCCAAACGATACACGGATGAGATCATCCTCCACATGTTGAAACTTAGACAAAGATCCAATTGATAGCTTGTCGATGGTTATGCCTCCAGGCGTTCTTTGTGGAGATGGTTGCGCCTAGCGAGGCTTTCTCTATTAGCGAGACTCCTGGTTGGTGATTCCATTGCTTTTTGTGGAAGGGATCTTACAGGCTATATCGTCCTTATTCTTCCCTGTTCTTGTTATATTTTAGCTGATCGCAATGACTTGTAGCTTTATTTGATGCTACGAGTTGCTGGACGTTTCCTTTTTCTTTATGATTTCATTTCCAAAAGATTTTGATGGCGCAACTTCTATCGAGATTTGGAACTTCTTGCTGTTCCTCAATTGCGCAGCATTATTTCGAACTTCCATTTAGCCTATCGTCCCCTTGCTTCAGAAAACTTATAGAGATCGCGGGGAGCAAGTACAGCGCAAGTGCCATAACTTTTGTACGGAGGACACTTAAGTGCCGTAACTTTTTTTTGGCTCACTTGAGTGCCATAACTTCCAAAAAAACAGATCACTTAAGTGCCACTTACGAGCTGGTCGTGAGAGCCCAAAACCGCGACTTTTTCGGCCGAACGGTGACCTTCCCGGTGAGGTGAGCACCACCAGCTTGAAGAAGGGGTGTCGGTGAATCATTCCATGGCCTCCGTTCGTCTCGAAATTTCCGTTTTAGCCTCCGTTGACGAAGGTAAAAATGCTTCGTAGTCACACAATTTATCGAACAATCCTTGTTCGTGTTGCATTCACCAATCACGGCCATTGAAGATGGCAGACTTGCCCACATTGAAACGAAGACGAGCATGAGCACGAGAGCCAACTTAGATGATCTCCTCTCCATCACGATCAATCGACTTTGTTGCAGATGTAAGTATTCACCCGAATGAATCTTGCGTGTAGGACGATGGTGCATTTTATAGGCATCATTGAGGGAGAAAGTAAAAAATTGTAATTTTTTTAATATTTAGTCATTTATGGAAATCAAATCTGAGTTAGAACCTTTCATCATTAAAATTTTCTTGTTGAGGAAACGGATGTGAATTTTTTGAATTTCTTAAAATGTATTTGTGATATGGACAAAAATGGTCAGCACATAATGGCAAAAAATTTATTGTAATTATTTCACGGCATTTTTACAATTCGATATCTCGATTCGATTACTATAGTTAGAGTTATGTCACGCCGCGCCTTTTCGGGCAGGTACTTCCATTTATCACGAATGGGGAAACTGTCCCCGAATGGGCTACTAAGGTTTGATACGGATATTTCGTCCAGACGTCCCACAGACGTCCCATCACTAAACAAACGGGGGTCTCTCCCAGACCATACCTCACGTGATAGCGGATTGTAATTTTTATCTTTCTATTCAATCTATGTTTTTGATTTGGAGTTTCTACTAGTCATTATTGGTAGATTGACTAAAAACCTAATTGGGGTACGGGAGAAATACCACGATTCTACAAACTAGAGATTCTGAATACGGAGACTTGGTTACGTTAATGATCCCGAATCAAGATCCCTAACACCCTTTGGGTACCTAAAATGATATGATGTGTCTAACGTGTCACACGAGTTTCCGAGGTCTATCCAGTAATTCTAACCATTCTAATCGTGGGAACTCAATCAATCAATATAAGCAGCACAATCAATTACAATCAAACAACACAATCTTAATTTGTCTCTAAAATGAAAATCAATTCAAAACACCTAAACCCTAGTAAAGCCCTAAAGCTCATTCATTCAATGATTTGTGCTGATTTAGGGAATTAGGGTTTTTTTAGGGGTTGTGACCATTTTAACCCCTAAATTGAAAGGTCTTAAAAAATGTCATTTAGACACTTCTAAAAATTCTAATTTCACTTGCAAAGGTTGGCCACAATGTTTTTGAGTCATTTTGTGAGTTTTTGAAATTTTTTATTTTTCTTTTGGAAAAATATTTCTGAGAATTATCCTTCCCGAGAGTTAATTTTTTTATTTTCTAAAATTTTTTGAAATTTTTGAAATTTTGAAACTTTTTTATGGATTTTTAAATTTTTTTTGTATTTTTCTGAATTTTTCACATTTTTTTGGATTTTTTTTGAAAATTTTCGAATTTTTATGAAATTTTCAGAAATTTTCCAATTTTTATTAAGATTTCTGAATTTCTGAATTTTTTTTGAATTTTCTGAAATTTTTATTGAATTTTCAATTTTTTTAGAAATTTTTTGAATTTTCTATTTTTTTATAGGAATTTTCAAGATTTTTTTAATTTATTATTTTTAAAATTTTTCCCGCCGGAGGTTGAATCGGACCGGACCGGTTCAAACCTGTCCGACTAAGTCGGACCGGCCGGCACCGGCGTTGGCCAGCGCACCAGCAGGCACAACGCCGAAACAACGTCGTTTCCATTATTTTTCTCTTCAGCATTTTGCCGAGCACCTGGCGAGCATGATCTGGATTTGATCATTATCGAGACCGCCGGTTTGAGCTCACCGTCGGTGAGCCTCCAACGATCTTTTTACCATTTCGATTAATTCTGTGTATAGTTCATGTCACCTCCAATCAGCCTCAACTTACTGATTTACAGCCAGACCATCGCCGGCCGACGAAAAACCGATCAAAATATCTTAAACCATCATTGACTTAATCAACCCAATCTCTTACACAAATCAACCTACAGAACGCCTTAGCCATGTAAATCGATCCAAAACAATATTCAAAACATCAAACAAAGGTTGGGAATCACTGACTTGGATAGCCTAAGTCATTTTGGCACTCCGGCAAAGGTCTCCGATTTCCGGCAAGGTTTAACAATCATGGCCGACTCGGTTAGATGCATTTTCAAGCCAGATTTTGCAATCAATCAATGAAACTTGTGATCAGAATTAGCTTTTGAACATCCAGAAACTCAAAATCATAAAAAAAAAATACACAATTAAGCATGGTAAAGCTCAAACGCACAATCTAGAATTTTTTGTAAACCGTGGGTACGAGCTGACTTTACCTTCTTCGTTTGAGCTTGATTCTGAATTTCCAAACCGAATGGCGACTGTCAAGCCCTTCCTTGTCACCTGAACTTCAAGACGATGGCTTTGGCTTCGCCGGAGTAGCTCTAGACACGCCGGCCGAGGTCAGTTTTCAGAGCTTCATGACTAGATTTGCACTGGTCGCCTTTGGAGGAGATCCTCCCTGGTTGATCGATTTTTCGGCGCCATTCAATTGATTAGCGTCGATCACTCGATCAGGGGATCTCCACTCCTCTTTCTTTCTCTGGATTTCCCTCTCTTTCTCTCTCTATCTCTCTCTCTTCTCTCTTTGGATTTTTCCTAAGCACCTCTTATGAGTTTGATAATGTTTCTTCAGTTTTTCTAGCTAGATTTTCCCGCCCAAAGTTTGTTATTCACCGACCTCGAATTGGTTGGATTGAATCTCCGATGCTAGCCGGAGATTCTCTAGCTGAAATCGGAGTTTAAAACGTGATCATTTAGCTGGATTAAGTCAGTGAAGAGGCGGGCACGAGTTGATTTTTCTAGGAGTTATCACGTTTTGGGCGAGTCGGGTAAGGAAGGAGACCGACACGGGTTGGGTCGGGTTGACCCGGCCGACCAGGTAGACTCGGGTTGGTCTAAAATCGCAAATTAAGCCCGATTTTGACCCAATTTTTCATATTTAACCTCGAAATTGAATTCCTTGGCACATTTTGCATCAAAATATGAGATTTGCCCTAATTTTTGTCACAATTAAACCAAAAATTTCCAAATTTTTGAATTCGAGTCACTGGGGTTCTATTCAATCCAGTACTTAAATGACCTGATTGAGCAAAATTGATGCTAAAATTGGGTTACCCATGACTGATTAACCCTAGAAATAATGGTCTCATGGTTCGACAATTTCAAATTGATAATGATCCCCAATTTGGGCTAAAAATCCCTAATTTTCAATTAGATTTTGGGGTTTTTTTATTTCTTTGGAAAATTGTGCAATTGGACTGACCATTATGTAATTCAAGGTTTCAGGATCATTTGTTGTGAATATACTATAGCCTAAAAATGACTAGAAATGGCTCAATTGAATTTTTTATTCAATTTGGGCTTGTTTTTACCCAATTTTGAGAAAAACACATTCCCAATTGAAATTTTCTAAAATTTATGCTATATTAATGAAATTGGATTTAAAATAAGACTAATGACTATTTTTATGGAATTGTTGGATTCCGTTTGCTATTTTTCTTGATTTTCTCTCTTATTTTGGTTAAAAGAAATTAAAGAAAAATTCTAAAAATTTTATTTTTGGTTTAGGAATAGGTTCCTATGCTTGGCCAAGGTTCCTAATCCTAGTTTTGTGATTTTTGGAAAAATTTGAAAAATGAGCTAAAAATCAAGTGTCAATAGCTGCCTCACTTTGAGATTGAGCTCGTTAGAGGTTAATCTCAAAGACAAGGTGACATATGAACTTTTAGTCGACTCTATGGACAAAACAAATGGAAAATTTACAATAACTGGTTAGGAATCTTGCTTGAAATTCATGATTCAACCCAAAATTTTCTCTTTTAAATGCATTTGAGAGGTTCTGAATGATTGAGGGAAATGGAAACTTATCTGTTTGCGAGCATTTCCTTGTTGATTATCTCCAAAGTGTGAATTGATGATAGTGATGGTGATGATTATGATGAATTAAATTATGATCTCATGGTTTAAGGATATACCCACGAACCATGAGTACCTAGGGCTCATCGCCCAAGAATTTGGTGGTTTGCCGAGTGGCTCCTCGCCAGTAAGACTTAGTAATTGCCTTGTGGCTCCTCGCCAGTAGGACTTAAGATTTACCTAGTAGCTTCTCGCCAGTAGAACTTACGATTTGCCTAGTGGCTCCTCGTCAGTAGGACTTAGGATTTGCCTAGTGGCTCCTCGTCAGTAGGATTTGCCTAGTGGCTCTTCACCAGGAGGACTTAAGATTTGCCTAGTAGCTCCTCGCCAGTAGGACTTAGGATTTACCTAGTGACTCCTCGTTAGTAGGATTTAAAAAGATTTGTCTAGTGACTCTTCGCCAGTAGGACTTGGAAATTTTCTAAGTGGCTCCTCGCTAGCAGGACTTGGGAATTTGTTTAGTGATTCCTCGCCAGTAAGACTTGGGAATTTGGCTAGTGGCTCCTCACCAGTAGGACTTGGGAATTGCTTAGTGATTCCTCGCCAGTAGGACTTAACAAGATTTCAAACAATAAGTACCTGGGGCTCCTCGCCCGAGGATTTGATGATTTGCCTGGTAACTCCTCGCCTACAGGACTTAAAAAAAGCTTCAAATAATAGGTATGTAGGGCTCCTTACCCGAGAATTTAATGATTTGCCTGGTGACTTTTTGCCAGCAGGACTTGAAAAAGGCTTCAAATAATAAGTACCTGGGACTCCTCGCCTGAGGATTTGATGATTTGCCTGGTGACTCCTCGCCATCAGGACTTGAAAAAGGCTCGAGCAATGAGTACCTTATGGTATTAGATTAACCATGAATCATACAGTTTTAAGGTTCCACTAACCTTTGTATGGTTTTTAGTTGATCAAAAACTATTAAAACGTGGTTTTATGTTTACCACTGACTGTTTGAAATGTGGTTTTAAGTTTAGTACTAACTGTCTGAAAACTTGATTTTGAGTTGACCAAAAACTATTTGAAATGTGGATTTGGAAACATGCATTCTTTATGCCAATGCATTCACACAATCAAATTTCCTTTCTAAGAAAGTATTTGAGCAAATTGCTTGTAATCTTTCAAGAGATGCTTGAAACAATCATTTGAAAGACCTTCATTAGAAAGGATGTGTCTCAATATATGAATCTGGTCTTTTCTTCACTATTTGAAATGAGAATCATCTTGAGACTCTCAATTCATCTCTCTTAACTGATCCTTAGGTACTCGGAGATGTTCGCAATGTATACAATCCGATTGATCCGATAAGATCTTTCAAAGGATTGTAAAGTAGGCTTGGTCAATGGCTATTCAAAGGATAGACATTTTGAGGCCAAGAAAAGAATTTCATCATATTTTTTCGACTCACTTCAGGTCAACAAGTTAATAACCTCGAGAACAAGACAAGACATTATAGCGTACACTCCTTTGAGCGATGACTTCTTGTCATAAAGTCATGTTTTCACTCTCAACATCTCAATCTGAAGAGTCTTTGTGGAGAGGTTGTAATGTTGGTATTGGGTAGGCTCAAAAAAGCTCATTTGTTTTAGAATTCAAGGCTTTTGTGAAATTGGTGATTTTCTTGGCATCACCACTCCTTTTCCTTTTGTCTGCTAGGGATCTTTTCTCTTTCATGACCACAAGAGTCATCTAAATACTTATGATGATATTTTTTTTTCTCTTTTTTATCGTACTTGCTTATTGTGATCTTTGATTATTTTGAGCTTTCTTTCGAACTCTCCTTTTCTTTTCTTCATTTTCTTGGACATTTGGCCTTACTTTTACCAAGCACATTACTTTTTTATGCCCCTGATTCTTTTGTTTTTTCTAAACCTTTTGGCTTTCGACCTTTTTGAGTTCTAAGAACTCTGTATCATGCCTTTTGTTTCTTATTTATCCAAAGTGGATCATATGCTCATGCTCTAGTGTGAAGAGATGATAACCAATTTAGGGTTCTGAAATTAATATTCAGGCTCAATCGGGCTTTGCAAAAGGTAATGTGTTTGGGGATAGGAAATGAAATGCTCTTCTTCCTCTTGGGATGTTGTGAGCTTCCATATGACTTCATCTGAAGTCATCACAGAAAGATTGATGCAAGTGTATGCAATAAAATCTTTCTTAATCTTTTTCTCCATAAATGTTGACCATAAACCTCCTAGTTTGCCCCGATGTGGAGTGGTTTTTAACAGGGTTGTTTTGAAAAACTTCTCCACTGTTTAGGCTCAAATTTGGTTTGTAAGGGATAATCATGTGTTTGAGATAGTGAAATGATCGCCTTTCATCATTTTAATCCATGTAATCATTGCGAACATGCCCTATCTCCTTAGGATGAGGTTTTTCTCGCTTTTAGCACTCATTCTGTCATTCCACTCGAGTGTATAGGAGACGTGTTTGGACACAGCTTACCTTTAATCATTTGAAGGTCTTTCCATTGGATTTTATCCAAACGCATTTTTTTTGAAATCTTTCAAAACTTTTTGTCAAATCATCTTTTTTAGGGAATTCTGTTGCATAGTATATGCTCAAAGAATGCATGTTTCAAAACTTTTTTCGATTGAAACTCTTTGAGATGATCATTGAAACAATCTATTTTGTTTTGTTTAGCTTTCACATTAATCCGCTTAGGGAAAAAGAAGTTCCATCTTTCTAGAAAAGTAAACTCTTTAAAACTCAAATTGTTTTTTCAAATATCTGATCGTTTTGATGAAATTCCTTTTTGACTTGATGAAGGTTCTGCAAAATTAGGAATCAAGTGTTAAAATTCATTTGAGCAATTCTTAAAAAAAATTGGAACGATTACCGCCAATTCTATCATATGTTTCCACTTTGATTTCACTGGGGATTTTCTTTTCGTTGCTTTCTATCTTTGAGCTCCCTAGAGATGACAAAAAGTAAGAACATATTAAAAGATGACATTAAGGAAAGTAAATTGGGAACGATACTTTTCTTTATCTTTTATTAACTCCGTTGGGGCTTTAGAGATCTTTGATCATCTTATACTCCTCCAAAAAAGAACAAACATGTTTATGAAATGCATGATATGCACATGTTCTAGAGTGACCCAAATCATTTCATTTCATGGGTTGAATATCTTTACAGCATCTGCATTTACAAGATGTGCCAATTCTGTTCTAACCATATCTATAATAATCAATACTCTTCCAGGAAGAACTTTCTTGACAACATATAGACCTTCATAATTTGGAGTGAATTTCCTGCGAGGATCTAAATTATTGGAAACGACTTTCTTCACTACCAAATCTTCTACCTTAAAATGCCTTGGTTTCACTTTTCAATTAAAGGATTTGACGACTCTCTTCTGATAGGCTTGTCCATGATATATAGCATTTAGCCTCTTTTCATAAATTATGTTGGGTTGTTCACATCTCTGCTGAATCCATTCAGCTTTTGAAAGCTTCAATTGAGATGATATCCTTAATGAAGAAATTTCCACTTTAATGGGTAATACCGCTTCCATTCCATAAACTAAGGAAAATGGAGTTGCCCCAGTTGATATTCGAATTGAAGTTCGGTATGCTATTAGAGCATATGGCAACCTTTCATGCCAGTCACAATAATTCTCAGCTATCTTGGATAATATCTTCTTAATGTTCTCGTTTGCTGCTTTCACCGTTCCATTCATTTGTGGACGATATGGGGACGAGTTCAAATGTCGAACATGAAAATGTTTAAGCAAATTATCCACAATCTTGTTATTTAGTTTGAGCCGTTGTCAGTAATGATTGCTCCTGGAACTTCATATCTAGCAATGATGTCTCGCCTAATGAATTTTGCGACGTTCTTGATAGTGACATTTGTGTAAGAATTTGCTTCAATCCACTTGATGAAATAATCAATTACATCAAAGATGCAGCGATATCCATTCGAGGCCTTGGGGTTGATTGGGCCAATCATATCGATCTCCCACATCGAGAATGGCCATGACTCTGACATTTGATACAGCTCATTCGACGGTGCATTGATTCTGTCTCCATAAACTTGATATTGATGATAACATCTCATATGTTAGATGCAATCCGTTTCCATTGTCATATAATAGTATCCCAACCTCATGATCTTTTAGGCTAGGAGATGGCCATTCATGTGTGGCCCGCATTCGCCTTCATGGATTTCTTTCATGATCTGTTTAGCTTCTTTAATAACCACATCTTAATAGGACCGAATCAAATGATTTCTTGTAAAGAGTTTGACCGCTGAGGAAGAATTTGGTGGCTATCTTCTTTATAAACTTTCTGTCACCTGGTTGGCTTCCTTCAGGAAATTCTCCAGTTTGGAGATACTTCTTAATGTCATGGAACCACGGTTCATTATAAAACTCATATTGAATCACCATGCAAGGGGTTGGTTGTTCAAGAATGTCAATTCTCAATGGTTTTACATCCATACCATCTTCAGTTTGCAGTAAGGACGACAAAGTTGCAAGAGCATTTGCGAAATAATTCTGAGCTCTTGGAAGATAATCAAATGTTATTTCTTCAAATTCCTCCACCATTCCTTCTAAGTATTTGTGATAGGATATCAACTTGGTATCTCGAGTTTGCCACTCACTAGTTATTTACAATATGATGAGCATTGAATCTCCATAAACTTGCAATCTCTTTACCTTCATTAAGATGGCTAATTGTAAGCCAAAAATACATGCTTCATACTCAGCAATGTTATTAGTGCATGGAAATGTCAGTTTTGCAGATACTGGATAATGTTGGCCTTCTGGGGAAATCAACACTACCCCAATTCCTGATCCAGATAAATTGGTTGCACCATCAAAATATATAGTCCATTTATCATCAACCAATGCTAATATACGATTGTCAAATCGTTCCTCCTTAGGATTAATAGTGTTCTGAGAATTCTCTGCCAGCATGTCCACTATTGCTCGTCCCTTGACTAATTTTTATGGTGAACTTCTGATATTAAATTCTGATAACAAGACTTGCCACTTTGCTAACTTTTCGACCAAAGAGGATTTCTCAAGTAAATACTTGATCGGGTCATTTTCAGTCACCAGCAAGATTTGATGATGAAGGGTATATTGCTTTAGTCTATACAACATCCATATCAATGCAACACGTGTCTTTTCAACTGCTGGGTAATTCATCTCTGATATTGTAAACTTCTTGCTCAGATAATAAATGGCTTGCTTCTTACCATTGTCTGGTCTTCTTTGGACAAGCACCGCTCCTAACGACTCGTGGTGAATTGTTAGGTATAAGATCAGTGGAATTTCAGGGATTGGTGGTACAAAGACGAGTGGACATACAAGATATTCTATGATCTTGTCAAAGGCTTGTTGACATTCTGCGTCCCATTTCACTTTAGCATTTTTCTTCAGCAGTTTGAAGAATGGCTTTGCAGTTTCAAAAAGCTGAAAGATAAATCGGACAATGTAATTTAATCGCCCCAATAAACTTTTTACCTCTTTTACTGTGGAAGAAGTCTTAAGATCATATATTGCCTTGATCTTTGAGGGGTCTATTTCAATGCCCCTATTGCTGACCACAAATCCTAGCAACTTACCAGATTTTGCCCCAAATACACATTTGTGGGGGGTTTAACCTCAACTTGTATTTTCTAAGTCTTTTGAACGATTTCCGAGCACTTCAACATGATCTTCTCCTTGTCTGGATTTTGCAATCATGTCATCTGCATATACTTCAATTTCTCTATGCATCATATCATGGAACAAAGTTACCATTGCCCTCTGATACGTGGCACCAGCATTTTTCAAATCGAAAGGCATCACTTTATAACAAAATGTGCCCCATGGTGTAATGAAGGATGTTTTCGCCTTATCCTCTTTCTTCATGAGAATTTGATTATATCTAGAAAAGTCATCCATGAATGAAAGCATTTCAAATCCAGCAGTACTATCCACTAGTACATCGATGTGTGGAAGTGGAAATCATTATTGGAGCTTGCTTTATTTAAGTCACGATAATCAATGCAAACCCGTACCTGCCCATCTTTTTTCAATATGGGAACTATGTTAGCAACCCATTCTGGATATGGTACTACTTCGATGAATCCAACTTAAAGCAATTTCATCAATTCCCCTTCTATTTTCTTTGCTAATTCCGGATTGGTCCGCCGAAGTTTCTGTTTCTTCAGAGGGATACTTGGATCGATTGGTAAAGCATGTTCAACTATATTCGGATCAAGGCCTGGAATGTCGACGTAGGACCATGCGAATATATCTTGATATTCTCTGAGTAAAATAATAATTCTCTTTGCTTTTGCAGAAGAAAGACTTTCTCCGATCTCAACTTCTTTGGGATTCTTCTTATCACCAAGATTGACGGTAACTGTTTTCTCTAATGTAAGTGGCTTTGATTCTTCATGACGAATCCATTCCTTCCTGACCCATTCTTCATCCTCGTTACCCTCTTCGATATCACAAGTGATTTCTTCCAAAGGATTTTGGTCACATAAGAACCTATTATGAATATGCGAATGCTCATGCCTGACATGCAATAAACATGATTAGTAATCGCATATGAAGTATAACAATGCATGAGGTTTCATAAAAAGCCTTTTTGGAAATTCATTTTGAAATCCATTTTAAAAGAATAGAAAGATGGAGCTAGTCCTCATATCCTTGGACTTCCTTGCTCTTAAAACCATTTTTGCAACCAGGAGTAATATAGAAACCCAAAACCTTAAGCCTCACGAGTGAGGATAATTTTCATCATAGGTTTAGTTTTATTTTCATGTGTCCTTAACAAAACATTGAACAATTTTATTGAATTGAAAAGTGTGATTATAGCTACATCAATAGGAATGGAAATTGCAACTAAATTTGAAATTACAAATAGAACTAGTATGAAACTAGAAACTACAAAAGCAATAATGCAATGGAAAAGACAACAAACAAGTAAAAGCTTGAGAGAATCTTCCTAATCCAGTGCGTAGGTATTTTCTGCTTCGGTTATGATGATGTTGATAACATCCTCCTCAAACAAGCCAAGTAAAATAGATTCTTCCTTTGTGCATAAATCATCCTCTTGAAGCAGCTTAGCCTTGATATGAATCTGGTAATAAGATGTAACAGTCTGAATTTTCGATCCTTTTCCCGGGATTTAAGAAATGAATTTGACCAATGCACTATAGTGAGGTCTCACCCGGAAATGCGCATTCACGGGATGCTAACCTTAGGGGTAGGGCCGTTACGGGATTGACTTCGCACGACCAAAGAACTCGACCTGAGTTCGATCTTCGACCATATGGATTGACGAGGGAATGTTTTGAGCCAACCGAGATCGGTCTACTTGATTGATCGTGTCCGAAGGGAACTAGCGACAGACCCTCGCAATTATATGACAACCGAGGTCGTCCTGGGTAGAGTAAACTTAAACATGATTTGACTTAGTGTAAGTCACGGGTCGAGAGCGCGTAATTCCAGAGAGCCACCCGTTAGCCAGAGATAAGCTAAAGTTGCGATTGCTCGATTTTAGTCATTTCTTGGAATTCGGGCCCGGGAATCGAGAATTTTGAAAGTGACAATTTTGGACGGCCGATGACGTTTTTGGCTTGGCCAACTTTGGGGCCAACCATTTCTGCAAAAAAATGGATTTCGGTTCGGGACCGGGAAAATTACGATTTTGCCCCTGTGGGCACCGAGGCTGGATTCGGAGGCCGTTTGAGGTTATTTTTCACGGCCAAGGTCATTTTGGGGTGGCCACGCACATTCAGAGTGGTTTTGGCCAAAAATTGGAATTTCGACAAAAATTGGAAAAATAATATTATTTTATTCCCGAAACTTTGGCGTGGATTTTCAAGGGCTTGCGCGATGAATTTCGCAATTCCGACGCTATATTATGTTGGCCACGTACATATGGAACACGTATGTGCGAAAATTGGAATTTCGGTTTGGGATCGGAAAATTACGAAAATACCCCTAGGCCATTTTTAATTAATTCCGAAATTTGGATTAATTTTGGGATTAACCAAGGTGAGTTAGGCTTAACTCAGGTCTGGTCAACCATGGTTAAGAGTAAATGACCATTCTACCCCTAAATTATTGGATTGGATCAAATTTGGGCCCTTGGATTAGGGGCAAAATTGTCAAATGGGCTTAGATTTTGACACTTGGACTCCACTAAGACCATCTTTGACCCATTTGACCAGACCCTCTCTCTCTCCTCCAGCCATTCTGCCGAGATCTCCCTTCTTCCTCTTCTTCTTCATTGTTTCATCTTCTTCGTGGATTGCATTACGTTCATCCAGATCGTTCACGCCGGAACAGTACCGGCCCAGGTCTTGTCCCCGCCGAGCCGGAACCACCGGCAGCTAGTTCCACCTGCGTGCGCCACCACCCCCGAGTTTTTGTCCAAAACAGCCTTGTTTCTATGTTTTTCTCTTTCCGGTCTCGCAAACAAGATGCAGTCGGAGCTTCGCCGGAGACTCCGATCGCTGTCCGTCGACACCCGGCCGTCCAGCCTCGCCGTACGTCGCCGTCGGCCAGACCGTACGGTGTCCGTGTCCGTGGGGGTGCATTCACCGTCCGTACGGATCACTGCATTCACGCCGGACCGTCGGACGCCGCGGCATCACCGGCACCTCGCCGGCCACCGTCCCAGGCCTCGTCCGTACGGAGTACTGTTCACCGTCGTACGGGGGGATCACTGTTCACGCCGTCCGTACATCGCCGGCGACGCTGCTGCCGCTGTCCCGGCCCGTTCCAGCCCCGTTCTGTCTCGCCTTTTTGGGTAAGTGTCTCCCCCAAAAACTACCTAGGAGCTCGGGTATTTCTAGACTCGTTTAGGACCCGGTTTAGGCGATTTGTGACTGTTTTAGGGGCTGTTCGGGACTGATTTGAGTGACTGATTATTTGGTGGTTGCGGACTGATTAGGCGAAGAATTTTGAGGTTTAGGGAGCTTGGATTAGGGCTGTGATGTTGGGGTTTGATCGGAATTAATTTGTGCGATTAATTAATGGGATTGTGCCTTGAATGGAAATTTGTGCGTGGTTGTGTGATTGTGCTTGTTGGTTGGCTTGGAAATCGTTGTGGGCTGATTTGGTTTGTGCATTGGGCTGAATGTGGTGTGGTGGCGTGCCGTGTTTATGTAGCCGTGAAGTGTGGTGATATGGTGATGTGAATGTGCATTGAATTCGAGTGCCGAAAGCGTGTGGTTAAATGGTGCGTGTTCGTGTGACGAGAATGCGAAATTATGGAATGTGTGTGAAGTGTGTATGTTTGGCAGTGTGTTTATGTGGTGGCGTGGTACGTGTGGAGAGTGTGGAACGAAGGTTTGGAAATGTGGGATTGGTTGGAAAGGATCCGTCCTGAGGCGTGTTCGTTTACGCGGGACGATGCCGTCCCTGACGAGGTGACGATGCCCGGCCTGACGAGGTGTCGATGCCTGACGTGGTCAGAAGATCGTTGGCCTGATGCGTTTTACGCGGGCGCGGTAGAAGGAAAGTGTGTGTAGGATTCCGTCCTGAGGCGTGTACGTTTACGCGGGACGATGCCGTCCCTGACGAGGTGACGATGCCCGGCCCGACGGGGTGACGATGCCTGACGAGGTCAGAAGACCGTTGGCCTGATGCGTTTTACGCGGGCGCGGTAGTGGTGGAAAGGTTGAGAATGAGTGGGATTTGGCAAGACAAGCGAGAGGATTGTGGAAAGTGACGCATGGTGTGAGTAGCGTGCGAGTGTGTTTGTATCGCGTGATGTGGTGCTTAATTATGGGGTAGAAACTGCTAGGCACGGTATGGGACGTGCCCAAGTGGTTTCTGTCTTATAATTAAGGCACGCGCGCGTCTGTATTCCTTGCTGTGATGTGTTGGCTGTGTTATTGTCTAACGTGCAGGAATGTGCATGATGGATTCCAGGTAGGGTCGCATGTGATTGTTAGTTTGGCCAATCGTTGTGTGTTATGTGTGTTTTCGTCTGGCGGTACGTGAGTGCCTACGTGGGGTTTGGGGTTGTACACTTATTGAGATTCGTCTCACGGTTGTATAACCGCCACTTTCAGACCCCCGGCTCTAAACCCGGGAAGTGCGCCTTTTCTTTTTGGAAGTCCGGGGAGCTACTGTTGGTGCCCAGTGGAGCTGCAGGTGAGTTCTAGAGATTCGAGCCAGAGATTCAGAAGCAGACTGGAGGAGGGCGATCCTTAGGTTTTTTTTCCTTAAGATTTTTGGGGGTTGTGTAAATCGGGTTGACCCATAGGGAAGTTAAGTTAACCAGACCCTGATATTTTGTTGACGGTGATTTCGGATGCTAGTTTGTTAATTATGCCTGTAATATGATGTATGTATATTTGGTGTTGTATGAATATGTGGTTGCTAGATTGTTCTGTTGTTCTACCCCGTTGTCGTCATTATTTGTCCGGGGTTTTATTATTCGCTTCCGCATGTGGCTCTGATGTTTGGGTTGGGTCGGCGACGTTCCTGGGACGTCGCATCATTTCGACCGGAGCAGGGGATGTCGCGAGCTCGATGGGGTTCGGGGCATGACATAAGAAGCTCCTTAGTTTTACCTTTTCATATTGACGGATTAATAACATGATCACCTCGGCTTCCATAGCCTCCATGGTTCTTTTGAACTCGGCCTTGACCTCCATAGTGATTATTAGAGCTCCCTATGACATAACCTACTCCGTGTCTCTTCTTCGTGGCAAGTGGGATAATAGGTTCCTTGATCCCTTGGGCTTTTGATCCAAGTCCGTCATCAGGAGTGAATCCATATTGGCATAACACCTTCCCTGACATAATAGATGATGTTGAGAGTTCTGGGGACTTTATGATACTTCCGGTGGGTATTTGCATCATTGAAATCATTTCGAAAGAATGATAGATCGGTTCATCTCAGGTTCAATATATGGTATTGCACCTTTCTTATAAGTGGTGAAATCTGTCTCTCTATGTACAATGATCATTTTGCCGTTAATAACGAATCTAACCTTCTGATGAAGACTTGAAGGGATAGCACCGGCCATATGAATCCAAGGCCTTCCCAGCAGCAGGTTGAAAGTCCTCGGAATATTCACCACTTGAAAATCAATTACGAAGGGCACAGGGCCAATACTCACTTCAAGCTCGATATCGCCAACGATATCTTTCTTCATTCCGTCAAACGAATGCATAGTTACTTTAGAGGGTTTAATGAACTCTTCACTGATCCCCAAGGGATGCAGTGTGCTCAGAGGATACAAATTAAGTGCAAAGCCATTATCAATTAACATACATGATACTTCTTTGCCCCGTCATTTGACGGCAATATATAGGGCCTTATTGTGTAAACGTCCGTCTATCGGGAAATCCTCATCAGAAAAAGCGATCTGATCTTTCAAAAGAATAGTGCCAATGAAATCCTCCAACTGCACTTCGTTAATTGTCTCCGAAACATGTGCTTCATTAAGAAGTTTCATAAGCACCATTTTATGACTCTCTGAGGTTTTAAAGAGACCTAGCAAGAAAATTTGTGCCGGCATCTTCCTTAGTTGTTCAATTACTTCATACCCGCTTGTCTTCATGACTGATAGCAACTGTTTCACATCTTCCTCGGTTACTCATTTCTTTTCATGATCACCCTCCTTCGGGACATAGCACCTTCTCGATCAAGTTATGGCATCAATTTCTTTAGGTGCGTAATCCCAGGACACACACTTAGTGTCAAACTTTTCTTTTGGAGGCAAAGTAATGATCATAGGCTGTGTCTCCTTTTCCTTGATCATTAGCTGATCAATTGGAAGTTGAATGGTAATTGGTTCAACATAACCTTTTTCTTCCTTATATTTATCCACTTCATCAAGTTTGATTAGAAATGGTGTGACCATAGACACTATGCTTCCATTGGCTTCATCGGCATCTATTTCACCCCAACCATCAGGTATGATCATTTCGTTCTTAAAAGCCCAGGGAGGGGGTGTATATTTGACACGGTAATTATACCGACCACTATCTTGGCCCAAGAAGTCCACAACTTCGCATTGTTTTCGTGCTTTGCGAACAAACCGCCTATCTCCTCGGCGATTCTTTTTCTTCTTTTTCTCCTCTCGATCTTCATTTTCCTCGAGACTTAGTTTGTTAATTGAAACCTCGTCCATGCCACCCCATCCGTCAGGCACGATAACTTCATTTTTAAATGCCTATGGAGATTGGGTGTATTTAACGCGGTAGTTATATTTGCCGCTATCTTGACCAAGTAGGTCAACAGTTTCACCCTACTTGAGTGATTCTTGGGTAAAACGCTTTTCACCCTGACGGATCCTTTCCTTCTCTTTTTCATATCGATCAGTTTCTTTTTCGAACGGAATTTCATTCTCACGATTCAGCTCGTCATCCATACCGCCCCAACCATCGGGCACAATTACTTCATTCTTGAATGCCCATGGTGGTGGGGTATATTTCACTTTGTAGTTATACTTACCAGAGTCTTCTCTCAAGTTGTCTATAATTTCATCTTTTAGAAGTGTTTTATGACGAAAACGGGCATTCCCTAGTCGAGAAGCTTTCGGCTTGGCTTCATATTCATCTTCATCGTTAGACCTAATTATTTTTTCTTCACCTCGGATCATGTTTACCGCATTGTGCTCTGGAAGAGGATTCTGATGTACGTTTGGTTTTGGACTCTTGGAAGTTAAGTATCTTCTTGTCAATGAGCTGCTGAACCTTGTATTTTAGAGTGAGACAATTATCTAAGTCATGTCCACTTTCTGCCATGTGGTACGCATAAGTTTTTGATTCATCATACCAAGGAAACTTTGCAGGATTGTCTCTTGGCACCTCTTTTGCCACCAAATGTCTTTCTAGAAGTATCGGTAATAATTTTGATAGGGGTCACGGCAAAGGTGTGAATTACCTTACAGGCCTTTTCTTTGGCTCAAACTGCCTTGGGTTCTTCCAGGCGATGTTGGATTGCTTTGGAAATGGCGTCCGATGAATGTTTGGGCTAGACACCATAGCTACCTCACGAACGTGCTCTGTCTTTCCTACCAGGATAAGGCCTCCATGTTATTGTTTCTTGGGCTTTTCTTTCAATCCCCCCTCGATCCTTTTACCCACTTTTATCAACATGGTAAATGTTTGACAGCCTGACACTTATAGCTTGTCGTAATATTCAATTGGCAATGATTTTAAAAAGAGCTCAATAAGCTCATCCTTGCTTATGGCAGGTTTTACTTGCAAAGCGATAGCTTTCCATCTCTGAACATAAGCTTGAAACCCTTCATTCTTTCATTTCTCCGTTTTAACGAGATCCTCCTTAGTTAGGAGTACTTCAACATTGAATTTGTATTGGCAGAGGAATTCTCCAACCAAATGATATCATTTTGTGAAATCTTCTATGTCAAGTACAGTGTACCATGCCAAGGCCGCTCCTCTAAAGCTATCTTGAAACGTGCTAATGAGAAGTGACGTGTTGTCTGAATACCTCGCCATTTTACGAAGATAATACTTCAAATGGCTTTTGAGATAGCCAGTTCCATCATATTTACTCACGAACTCTGGTTCCTTGTAATTTTCCAGAACAACTACTTTTGCATACGTCGAGAATTTATCGAATCTTTGAAGTTCATATCCCTGACTTGCCAAACATTCTTCAATTTTAGACAATCTTTTGGACTCTGCTTCATCCTTCACTTTGGATGTCTTCTTGGCTAGATCATCTTGTTCCAAATTTACTATTTCAAGGGTAGCTTTTGGAGGATTCTCTTAGACCGGTTCTTTACTTCTAACTGGTTCTTCAATAGGAGCTTTTGTAGCATTTGAAGTTCCAGTATTAGGAATGGTGGGATAAGATCCTTTGGAAGCAATGATGAAAGCTTTCATTTCCGCCATCATGGCGGTCATTTGGTTCTCGACTTCAGCTAGTCGAGTACGAGTTTCTTCTTTCGCCATTTTAGTCTACTAACGAGTTCGGATTCGGGTTCTTTCTTCCGTTGCTATGCTACCTGCTTTATGAAAAGACAAGGTGTTAGCATGATGAAACAATCATGAAGACCTACTTTTTTTCAATTGTATGGTTTTTCTTGTGATTAACAAGGATAAGAACTTTCATATAAGTTTTAGCCTTGTATAAAACTTCTTATCAATGTCTCTCTCAAATAATCATACAATTCAAATAATTGTAATCCATGGTGATTTTTTTTACGTTTTGAAATCATGTTTTGAACTTAAGCATACACATTTAGAAAGTGATCAATTCATCATTGTATATAAAACTTGAAATTGTTTAACATCATGATCTTAAACTCAAATGGGAATCTAAATCATCCAATTCTAGGCTTTTTGCTAGCTAAGGTAGCTTCCGCCTTTTGGTATTCCTCCCATTCCTTGATACGAGATTCCCATTCATCAACATCGATCACGACCTCTTCAGGGACATAGGGCTCCACTCCAGGCGTGTTTGGAACAATATATTCTGGAACATACTCTTCCTCGGGATCTGATAGAAAACTCACGGGACATACGGCTCTACATCAATTGGATGCTTGCTTTCTATCCATTTGATGTATTCTTTGGATGCCATGTAACTCTTTATATCATCTTCCAAGCTTTTAGGCCATTCAGTTACTTGTTCTGATGAGTTATATAAAGATAGAATGATTTTGTAGATCTTGATTTGAAGGCTATTCTTCTCCTCTTTGAGTATAATTCCACCTAGGATGTCAAAGGCAAACTCCTCGGGATTCCATGTTGGCGGGACTTGCTAAAGCATCCCGAATTGTCTGACGACCCTTAGGGGGCAATATGCAACTCCTCCATTCAATCTAAGTAGTGGTACCATATTCCCGTCTTGGTTTGTAATCATTTCCTTGTCAATCTTTGGTCAATTAATCCGCCATTGGATTTGATCTGGAGTTAGAGCACGAATGAAATTGGCCCAATCTAAGAAAGATTGATTGGGTAATTTATTTTGAAGGCGAATGTATCGCTCTATCGGATTTGTTGCTGAACAAATTTCACGAATGTTCATGAAACGACACCATGGTCGAATGTGTGAGATAAATCATAGTGAAAGAAGACCGGTAAAAGCTTGAAAGACACCCTTTTCCACGATTTTGGTACGTGTTTAGGGAAATAATAGTATATGCAAGAAGCACATTTTAGAAGTCCCACTTGAGACATGCTTGTCTCGCAATCACAGCAACTAAAGGATCTAATCCCGTTCTAGACACGGGGAATAAAATGAAGCCGAAGAAGGCTAGAATGAATACCTGAGCTGAAGTGTTTCCCATTTCCCTATGAAGTTTTGAAAAGTTGGCTATTAAGAAGGATAATGGAAATCTACCTGTGTTTGATTTGATTAGCTTTTCAATTTTAGAAGTTTTGAGATTAAGGAATTCAGCTAGAATGCTTACAGGAAGTCCAACGGGTGGCACTACAATTCTAGGCTTAGAATTGATGCCAATGGCAGCTTGATACTCTTCTAAGGTTGGTACCAATTCATGTTCTCCAAACTGGAAGGTAGCAGTAGAAACTTTCCAAAAATGAGCTAAAGCTTGGACTAAGCTAACTTGATGTTCTACATGCATTAGCTCGAGAAGATATCCAAGCCTTTCTTGGACATAGATTTGGTTGTCCTTAGACATGTCCTTCCACCAAGCAATGAGCTCCTTATGAGGAATAGGACTTACTTGGATGTCTAGCTTTCCCATTTGAGTCCAATCATGCAAAGAAAAATTCATCATTATTCACCATGGATTACGAATCAATTTTAATGCATCCATTTCAATTATATGTCATTTCTAAGGTAAAATGGAGGTAAAGTACATTTGCATACTTAAAAAGTAGTATAAATGTCAAATTAGGTCCATTCATGCCTTAAAAGAGCATATAATTGAGAATGGGTAATGAAACCAGTATTTGATATAAATGCCCTTTTGGCATGCTCCATGTAGACCATAAAGGCCTAGCATATGGTTTATAACTTCGAATACATCAAAATGAACACTCAACTCATTGAATTGTACATGTCACATTTTGAGCATATCGTCACTTGAATTACATTGAAAATTCACCATGGACCTATATATTCCATCTAAAAATGAAAGAATGGCCAAATGGAGCATGTTAACCTAATCATTCATTCTAGTATAAAAGGGCATCTAAATCAATCATTGGTTGTCATTTAGACATATTTTTTTTTAAATCGTGCTAACTAACTTGCATAATTGAAAGTGAAAGGAATGGAATGATACTTACTTACCGGAGCATTTTTGTTTGGTTTTAGGTATATCAACCACAAAGGCAAGCATATGCAACAAGTGAGGTTTTGACGCCTAAAAGGGGAGGATATACTAAAGGCTCGAGGTCACCACCTTAATGGACAAGGGATTCCATTCCAATAAGCAATCATCCTAAAGTAATGAAATATTATTCCATTTTGGTGATCGGTATTGCATTTAAACGATCCCATGAGCAATCGGCTCATAGTTTCGCCTAAACACATACCTCCTAAGGGTAATCCTAAATATAGCCAGGGTTGGGCCACGAGTGGTGTGTGCGAATGGTGTAGTGCTAAAGTAATTTAAAGGCATGTATAGCAATTAAATAACCAAACAGCACTTCAAAAATTCAATCAAATCACATTCAATCCCAACACCATCCTGTAAAGCAAGGGTTAGCAAAAACAACACCCCTTATACCTTCCACCTACAAAACTATTTAACACGATCATTAATGGGACGTACCTGGGATCCTTTCCCGAGCACAAAACACATACATATTGTTCTATCTAGGCCTAAGTCCACTGAGAAATCTAATTTCCCCAGTGGAGTCACCAAGCCTATCGCGCCGTGTCTTTTCGGGCACACTAAGGAGGTACTTTCATTTATCATGAATGGGGAAACTGTCCCCGAATGGGCTACTAAGGTCTGATACGGATATTTCGCCTAGACGTCCCACAGACATCCCATCACTAAACAAACGGGGGGTCTCTCCCAGACCATACCTCATGTGACAACAGATTGTAATTTTTATCTTTCTATTAAATCTATGTTTTTGATTTGGAGTCGCCATTAGTCATTATTGGTAGGTTGACTAGAAACCTAATTGGGGTACGGGAGAAATACCACGTTTCTGCGAACTAGAGATTTTGATATGGGGACTTGGTTACGCTAATGATCCCGAATCGAGATCCTTAACGCCCTTTCGGTACCTAAAATGATATGATGTGTCTAACGTGTTACACGAGTTTTCGAGGTTTATCCACTAATTCTAACCATTCTAATCGTGGGAACTCAATCAATCAATATAAGCAGCACAACCAATTGCAATCAAACAGCACAATCCTAATTTGTCTCTAAAATGAAAATCAATTCAAAACACCTAAACCCTAGTAAAGCCCTAAGGCTTCCATTCAATGATTTGTGTTGATTTAGGGAATTAGGGTTTTTAAGGGGTTGTGACCTTTTTAACCCCTAAATTAAAGAGTCTTCAAAAATGTCCTTTAGACACTTCTAAAAATTGTGATTTCACTTGCAAAGGTTGGTCACAATGGTTTTGAGTCATTCTGTGAGTTTTTGAAATTTTTGATTTTTTTTGAAAAAATATTTGTGAGAATTATCCTTCCCGAGAGTTAATTTTTTTATTTTCTGAAATTTTTTGAAATTTTTGAAATTTTGAAATTTTTATGGATTTTTCGATTTTCGAATTTTTTTTGTATTTTTCTAAATTTTTCACATTTTTTTTTGGATTTTTTTTTGAAAATTTTTGAATTTTTATGAATTTTTCAGAAATTTTCCAATTTTTATTAAGTTTTCTGAATTTCTGAAATTTTTTTGAATTTTCTGAAATTTTTATTGAATTTTCGAATTTTTTTAGGAATTTTCTGAATTTTCTACTTTTTTAAGGAATTTTCTAGATTTTATTTATTTATTTTATTATTATTATGTTTTAAAATTTTTCTCGCTGGAGGTTGAATCGGACCGAACCGGCCGGCACCGACGTTGGCCAGCACTCCGGTGTGTACAGTGTTGAAACGGCGTCGTTTCCACTGTTTTTCTCTTCGGCATTTCGCCGAGCACCTGGCGAGCATCATATGGGTTTAATCATTATCGAGACCCTCGGTTTGAGCTCACCGTCGGTGAGCCTCCGACAACCTTTTTACCATTTCAATTAGTTCTGTGTATAGTTCATGTCACCTCCTATCAACATCAACTTATTGATTATCGCCGGCCGGCGAAAAATCGATCAAAATACCCTAAACCATCATTGACTTAATCAACTCAATATCTTGCACAGATCAACCTACAAAACGCCCTAGATGTCTAAATCGATCCAAAACAATATTCAAAACATCAAACAAAGGTTGGGAATCACTGACTTGGATAGCCTAAGTCATTTTGGCGCTCCGGCGAAGGTCTTCGATTTCCGACGAGGTTCAACAATCATGACCGACTCGGTCAAATGCATTTTCAAGCTAGATTTTACAATCAATCAATGAAACTTGTGATCAGAATTAGCTTTTGAACATCTAGAAACTCAAAATCATAAAAAAAAAATACACGATCAAGCACGGTAAAGCTCAAACGCACAATCTGGAATGTTTGCTAAATCGTGGGTACGAGCTGACTTTACCTTTTTCGTTTGAGCTTAATTCTGAATTTCCAAACCTAACGGCAACTGTCAAGCCCTTCCCTGTCACCTGAACTGCAAGACGGTGGCTTTGGTTTCGCCGGAGTAGCTCTGATCACGCCGGCCGAGGTCAGTTTTCAGAGCTTTGCGACCAGATTTGCGTTGGTCTCCTGAGGAGGAGATCCTCCCTGGTTGATCGATTTGCTGGTGTCGTTCAATCAACCGGCGCCGATCACTCGATCAAGGGATCTCCACTCCTCTCTCTCTCTCTCTCTCTCTCTCTCTCTCTCTCTCTCTCTCTCTCTCTCTCTCTCTCTCTCTCTCTAGATTTCCCTCTCTCTCTCTCTCTGGATTTTTCCCGAGCACCTCTTATGCATTTGATAATGTTTCTTCAGTTTTTCTAGCTAGATTTTCCCACCCAAAGTTTGGTATTCACCGATCTCTAATCAGTTGGATCGAATCTCGGATGCTAGCTGGAGATTTTCCAGCTGGAATCGGAGTTTAAAACGTGATCATTTAGCTGGATTAAGTCTGTAAAAAGGCGGGCACGAGTTGATTTTTCTGGGTTTTACCACATTCTGGGCGAGTCGGGTAAGAAAAGAGACCGACCCAGGTCGAGTCAGGTTGACCCAGCCGACCCGGCAGACCCGGGTTGGTCTAAAATCCCAAATTAAGCCCGATTTTGACCCAATTTTTCAGATTGAACCTCAAAATTGAATTCCTTGGCACATTTTGCATCAAAATATGAGATTTGCCCTAATTTTTGTCGCAATTAAACAAAAAATTCCCGAATTTTTGAATCCGGGTCACTAGGGTTCTATTCAATCCAGTACTTAAATGACCTGATTGAGAAAAATTGATGCCAAAATTGGATTACCCATGACTGATTAACCCTAGAAATGATGGTCTCATGGTTCGACAATTTCGAATTGATAATGATCCCCAATTTGGGCTAAAAATCTCTAATTTTCAATTGGATTTTGGGGTTTTTTGATTTCTTTAATAAATTGTGCAATTGGACCAACCATTATGTAATTCAAGGTTCCATGATCATTTGTTGTGAAGACACTATAGCCTAGAAATGACTAGAAATGACTCAATTGAATTTTTTATTCAATTTGGGCTTGTTTTTACCCAATTTTCGGAAAAACACGTTCCAAATTTAAATTTTATAAAATTGATGCTGTATTAATAAAATTAGATTTAAAAGGAGACTAATGACTATTTTTATGGAATTTTTGGATTCCATTTGCTATTTTTCTTGATTTTCTCTCTTATTTTGGTTAAAAGAAATTAAAGAAAAATTCAGAAAAATTATAACAAAATTATTTTTGGTTTAGGAATAGGTTCCTACGCTTGACCAAGTTTCCTAATCCTAGTTTTATGATTTTTGGAAAAATTTGAAAAATGAGCTAAAAATCAAGTGTTAACAAGTTAGAGAGGGAAATTTCAGGGCTATAATCCACTTTGTTCCTTTAATAAAATTGTGTATGATACCCCGTAGATGTTACTTACCTATTTTAATTTAGTATAAGATTTCGAAGTTTATTTGTTAGAAAAATAATTAGTCAAAGAAAATTATCTATAATACTCAAAATATATTGAATGACCTTGGACGTAATCTATGATTTGGATGTTTCAATCTTTAATAAGTTCATATTCCCACAAATAACGGGCAAAATCATATGTAATTAGGGAATTTTGAGCTGATCAATTGATTTCATAGAATATATAAAGCATCATGGCTATTACCAAGTAATTATTCACTACGTTAACTTACTAAATGGAGAGCATTATAGTACTCGTTAGCTCTTCTTTTTCTGATTGTTATGGCGATATCTTCTAAAATTTTAGAATATCTAAATTTTTTTTGCACATTCTTTTAATAACTTAAAATCTTCATGTGCACCCCAAAAAATCTTCTTGTGCCAGCCACTCTCTTCCATTAATTTAAACTCATCCCTACGTGCAGACCCGCGAACCAGCCTAGTTGGGTAAGTTCGAAAATGAGCATTGGAGATTGCACATTAGGTTTTAGGATCCAAAATTTTGGAACATGTGCATACATAATATTTTTCAAGGTTTGGAGTCATGTTGACCTTGTATTAACCATGTATAATGTGCTAGATACCCAGTTCAAAAGTAAAGGGTACCTTTTTAAAATATATTTTATGAAAATTTATGTACTTATTTATTTGTGACTATTTTTCTCCTAATAATATTTTCACGTATAAATGAATGAAAATCCAAAACTTTAACCCCATTAGAAAAGAAAGTCTCCTACCCTCTCTCTCTCTCTCTCTCTCTCTCTCTCTCTCTCTCTCTCTCTCTCTCTCTCTCTCTCTCTCTCTCTCTCTCTCTCTCTCTCTCTCTCTCTCTCTCTCTCTCTCTCTCTCTCTCTCTCTCTCTCTCTCTCTCATACCCATTATGTCCAGGACGATACATTTAGTTCATGCTCTCAGTAGATTGAGATAAATTTCTTAGAACCTGCACTGCACATAGTGGCGGCACCACTTTATGAAGAGTGGGGAAATAAAATTGGAAATATTTTTATTATTAGAATAAATATTCTAAGTGTAGGTTAATTTGACTACACTAATTTCACAGTTTTGGCCTGATTAATTTTTCTGAACAATAAAATTGGCCTCGCTATTGCCTCCACTCAAATTGCAAAAGTATTTATTATTACCATTTATGTTCTAGGCATGGACTAGTTCGAAACCCCACTAAATTCTATATTTTGACTCTGAATACATTTTCCTAAACCACAAAATTGGCCTCACTGAAAGTTACAATGAAAAAGTCAAACATAAAAACCAACTCAATATATAAATAAAAAAAATGTCTTTTTGATTGAAACTCGATATATTTACTTCGACACTAAAAATATAATGAAAGTTGAAGTTTTAGTTCTCCAATTTTCTTTCTTGCATAAATGTGATTTTGGCTCTTCTTAGCATTGAATTCACGTTGCAATACAGTCAATTGAGCTAAATTTGAAGGATACTTGTAAGTTACATTTTATTAACGAATGTCTTGAGATACTGGTTGAACAATCACACATAAAACATTTACAGATATACTTCTGTCATGTTTTGTGTAATCTATGCATTAAAAATTCCAACATTTGTTATTATGTTTGTTTAACCTGAAGTTAAACCAAACTTAAAAGTTCTATATGAGTGATCTTCGGTAGTGTTGATGAGTTCACCGTAACAACTCATTTGTATGCCGCATTCATGGGAAAAGTGTCAAAAAAGTCCTAAACCTTTTGCATTTATGCCAATTTAGTCATAAACTTTTTTTTGTGCCAATTTAGTCCTAAACCTTTTGCATTTGTGCCAATTGAGTCTTAAACCATTTGCATTGATGCCAATTCAGTTCTAAACCTTTTGCATTGATGCCAATTTAGTCATAAACCTTTTGTATTGGTGCCAATTCAGTCATTCGACATGTGAATAGCTATTAGCTAGAAGGATTGAATTGGTACCAATACAAAAGGTTTAGGACTGAATTGGCACAAATGCAAAAGGTTTAGAACTGAATTGGCACAAAAAAAGGTTTAGGACTAAATTAGCACCAATGCAAAAAGGTTTAGGACTGAATTGACATCAAAAAAAGTTTTAGGACTTTTTTGACACTTTTCTCTCGCATTCATGAAGAATTGATTGTATTAGTATTCTCAGGACATTTCAATTCATATCAATTTGATTTTTTTTTAAGTAGTTTTCTTACTCAAAAAATAATCAAGTTCAAGTAAACAAGAAAAGTAAAGAAGTTCGTGTTCCATCGTCAAAATATTGACAATTATGAAAATTCTTGCAAACAGAACCGTTTATTTCATGGAAAATCGACAATTTGTAAAATGTTTTTGTCCTTATATATGTTTCACTTGCATCGTTTACTAAAGTGAATTGATGCAAGATATTTTCTTCATCAACAAATATGTTTAGGCATATGCTGTTGTTGTTGCTGATAATGAATTGATGTCGTATGTTCGCCATTGCCGAGGCCCGGCGACCGGCTAGGAAGAAAGGGAAGAAAAAAAAAGAAAAGAAAAAATAAAATAAAATAAAATATTTCAAAAAATATTAAAATATAATTAAAAATTATTTACGTCAGCGCCGATCGTATCACATAAGACGGCTAGCACCCACGTCAGTAATTTCTAGTGAAAATTGATCAGATGAACTTAATTAATAAAACATGTAAAGATTTATGACTCAATTGACGCAATTAAGAGGTTTAGACTGAATTGGCAAAAGTGCAATAGGTTTAGGAGTTTTTGGACAATTTTCCCTCTTTTGAGTTGTTATGTAGTTATGATATATGCACATGCCTCTCTAACATACAGCCTTATCATTATTGCACGTAAAGGCATAGCCAAGTGAAGCGCGACTAAGTGAAGATGAATCAGGCTTCAGTCTCGGCAAAGGATTCATCTCATTCTACCGATAGAATAAGGAGTCTTAGGTTCCGTTCGTTTTGAGATAAATGAATTATTTGAAAAATATTTTCCAAAAAATGATCACTTGTATCGCTTGAAATAATTAGTTAATGGAAAATGTGTACGTTATCGACAATAATTTATATCTGAACATTTTCGTGGATGCTGAAAATATTTTTCGTTCACTTATTTTTGTAAATGATACAAAGCGATCATTTTTAGGAAAATGTTCTTCAAACATTTACTTTCCGCGAAACAAACGAAACCTTAAGCTATATAATTTTTAATGAGAAATTGGGTAAGAAATATATGAATTCATGGGGCTCGGGGCGTGCCTTCAAGGTTTTCTTGCTGTAACCTCTTTCCTTGATTTTCTCTTTATAAATTTGGTAAATTCTAGGTGTGAGAAAAATATTTTTCGATATCATTGCGCACAATCACTAAATGCTTTTTATGATTTCCCTTACCTTCCAACGCCCCGTTTGTTTAGGGGGAAATAACAAATCCGAAACACGTTTCTTGATCTTGTTCTTTTTTGTTCTTTATAAATAAATTTAAATAGTGAAAAATGTTTTTATTATTAAAATCAACTTATGCCCAACTAATTTCGTTGACAATGGAAACACTTTATGATAACTCATTTTACTAAGCAATATAGATGATCACAATTAAGCATTTCTATTTTTAATTTGTTAATTTTTTGCAAAATAATCAAAGCTATACATGTCTCAAGGAATTAAAATGTAATTCGTTGATGTTGATGCGCTTACAAGCTCTCCCGGCAACGATCGGATCTACGCACCACAGAGAGAGGAGGACACTCCGAAATTGAGATAGTAACAATGGTCATTGTCGTTAGGCCATAAGGGTCATATCTTTGTAAGGAGATATGGTCTCTGGTAATTATAGTGTGGAAATTGGATTGTCTTTAAGTTTGGGCATTTACTCATGGGCATGCATAGTGGACCAGTATTCACAAGATATAATAATTTAGGAATTTGGCTTAAATGGTTGAGCTGCTTAATTGATAAGCCGAGTTAATTTTTAACCACAACAGTTGTATATTATAGAGAGATGAGTGACTACAGAAAAATACTTCATATGTACAATTACACAACTTAACATCATTAAGATTTACATAGAATGAATAATGGTGGGTAGATATAGAAAAATAAGGGAAATACACACATTCATGTGTCTAAAAATAAAAAGAAATAGAGAGAGATATGGATAATGTAGCGACATATATTTTAACGCCCTTCTTATCTCTTGATAATATATTTTTCTTCAAGCGAAAAGAGACATACTTCATCCAGGTGTTGCAATCTATTACTAAAAGTATAAAAACATTTCACAATATAATTACGGCACAGTTGCAGTTCAGCCACACCTATAACAAACGGGCTTAGCAGATTAAACCAATGCAGTGTGATGTCATGTATAAAGGACTACGATAATATTATGTGTTATACATTGGGAATTTTTTTTTTTAGTTTATGATAAAATTGAAGGTCGGTTATCAATAACTGAGTCTATCGGAATTCTCTTGACATAATCAAGTTCAAGTAAACAAGACTATCAGAGAAGTAAGTGTTCCAACATTAAAATATTTTTTCAGATTCTGTGTTTTTCTCATCAACAAATATGGAGAAAATTATCAAAACAGTCATAAACCTGTTGTAAATGTGTCAATTCAGTTCAAACCTTTTGCATTTGTGTCAATTTAGTCCATTTTGCCAACTTTTGCCGGCCGGCGCTAACGTGGACGCCGGCCGGCCGATGCTAACGTGGCAATTTTTAAATATTATTTTTTATTTTTTCGAATTTTCTTATTTTTTAATTTCTTGTCTTTTTTCCCTTTTTTTTTCTTTCCTTCATCTTCATCTTCAACCTCGCCAGGGGTGGGCGAGCAATTGTATTAACGCAAACTAGAGGTGTCAAAATGGGTCACTTTAATTTTAAAGAGTCAACCTTAAATGGGTTTTAAATTTTAAAACTTATAGATAAATGGGTCCAAATGGGTTGAGTTTGGAACCCATGTCCAACCCACCCACTAAATCCATCCACACACTCTCTCCCTCTTTATAAAAATGTTTAAAAAAAATCGAAATTTAATTATTTTTATTTTTTCTCTTTTTCTTTTATTTTTTCTTTTTTCTTTTCTCTTCTTTCTTTTTCTTTTTTTTTAATTTTGGCTGGTGGTCGGCCACGGCGACCGGCCACCGGGGCAGGACAACCTCGCCGGATCTGGCGAGGTGGAGCCTCGCCCGAGGCTAGCGAGACTCGAGCTCGCCCGAGGCTGGCAAGGCTCGGCTTGCCGGAATCGGACGAGCTGGAGCCTCACTTGTGGTAGGTCGCCGGCCATGGTGGCCGACGATGGGCCAAAAATAAAGGAAAAAGAAAAAAAGAAAAAAAGAATTAAAAATTCGATTTAAAAAATACAAAAATATTAATATTATTAAAATGAATGCACACAGTAAAATCAAATCAGATTTTATATACCAAATTTTTCACTAGCTTTGTATTGCATAAAATATTTTAGCAATATAATTTAAAAAAAAATCATAAGAAACAAGTATTCCTAGATTAGGTTAAATATAAAAGTGTTTTAGCAATATGGGTCGGGTCGGGTATGGGTTGGGTATGGGTCGAGATATTTATACTACGAATAAATGGGTCATAAATGAGTTAATGGGTCAATTTGGGTCGGACCATTTATGACTCGACCCAAACCCGACCCGACCCACCTGTTTAACAGGTCTAACGCAAACCAAAAGTACAATAATATCATAAAGAGAAGAGCAATATTTCACTAAAATTTCGTCCCCTGATCCTATTTTATTTCATAATAAGTAGACATTCTCATATGGCTTCATCAAGGCGTGTTTACGCTTCGAAGGCGGTAAACGCTATTGCAACGCGGTGGCTTCCCATCGAAACAATTGCATTCGGTTTTGATGCAAAGTCCACAGCCTGAGGCACAGATGGTGGCACAGTCTGCGTTCTTGTGGCATTCACCAATCGCGGCCATTGAAGATGGTAGACTTGCCCACAGCAAAGCGAAGACGAGCATGAGCGCGAAAGCTAACTTGGATGATCTCCTCTCCATCACGATCGATCGGCTCTGTTGCAGATGTAAGTATTCACCCCAAATGAACCTTTGTGTTGTAGGATGCTGCATTTTATAGGGGTCGTTGAGGGAAAAAAGCAATTATATTTTAATTTTTTTTTTGTATCTAGTCATTTATGGAAATCAAATCTGAGTTAAAACCTTCCATAATTTAGGTTTTCTTGATAAGGAAGAAAACAGGTGTGAATTTTGTGGAAATTTTAAAAAATTCATTAGTGATATTGGCATTAAATAGCTATGTTGCACCGACACACTCCGGAGGCCACGCGTCCGACGACACGACAGGCGTCCCACATGCGGACACGCGGCGTACACGCGGCCAACGCGCAGGCGACACGCGAGTCCCGGAGCGCCGACGAGGAGCTCCTGGCGGAGACAGAAGAAAGAAAAGCGACCGAAGAGAATCGGGCGAGACGAACCTGCACTTCCTGGCGGAAGCGACGCAGACGGCGGAGAGCCGACGAGGAGAGCAGTCCCGAGAGAGGAAGCGAAGCTCCGGGCGACATTGGAGGAGGTGGTGGTGGTGGCGGCGGCGGCGGCGGTAGGGGGAAAACAGCCTACGAGGAGAGAGAGAGAGGAGGAAGGGCAAGTCGCGAAGTGAGGGAGAGGAGCGGCCATGGAAGAGAAGAGAGGGAGGATATGGAAATCTAGGGTTTGGGGCTGAGGAGGGAATTTGCGATTTCGGCCATGGAAGAGGAGCGGCCACGGAAGAGAAGATGGGTAGGGTTCGTCTGACCGAGAGAGAGGAGTAACGCTAAGATAACGGCACCGTTACTTAACGGTGCCGCTGGCATCACTCGTTTTCATAAGGAAACCGGATGAATATATTTGTAATCTTTTGTGGGGGAAAAAAACGAAAATAATCAAGAGAAAAATATATGTGGCCAAAGGGACTTTACTATATCACATGGCTTAATAAAATATGTCATGAATAATTTATCAAATTAATTTGATTTTGTTATTATTTATTTTTTTATACATTTGAATCAAATTTATTTGATTGAAATAATCGTAAAAATAATAATTTATCATGTATATATAAAAATACACATTTTAATATATAACGTGTCCCAACGTGTCAGAATTCTCTACTTTTTTAGAAATGACGTGTCAGCGTATCGTGTCGTGTCGTGTCGTGTCGTGTCGTGTCGCGTGTCGGTGCAACATAGTAAAATAGTACACACATATTTGGCAAAAAAAAATCATTGCAATTATTTTACCGCATTTTACATAAACCGATTCTCGATTTACCATTCGTGAATTTAATGATTTAAATTCACGATTTGGTATCTCGATTTGCCAATTGTAGTCAGGGCTATATTCCACATTGTTCCTTAAATGGAAATTGTGTATGATATACCCCAAAGATAATACTTACCTATTTTGTTTTAGTATAAGATTTCGAACTTTATTTGTTAGAAAAATACTAAATCGAAGAAAATTGTCTATGATACGTAAAATATATGGAATGACCTAGCATGTAATCCATCCTTCGTATATTTCAATCTCTAATAACTTCACATTTGGATGTTTCAATCTCTAAGACTACATTTGGTCGCCCGGATTTAGAATGGGATATGATAGGATTCTTCAAATATGATTCAAATTTTTTGAAAATCTCCTTGCTCAGAGAGGTGATGCTCTCCAAATCTAAGGCACCATCCCCTTGATGTAATCTCGCACGATTGAGACTAGCACCATTTTGAGCGATCACTGTTTTCGCCTAAGCTCCTCGTTTTCCTTTGAAATCTTCCGATTGTCAACACATAGTAGATGACGGGACGGAAAAATCAGGTGACCATTCTTCTTTTTCAAAGATGACTTTTCGGGTTGATCAACTGATTTCGGGTCATTCACCAGCGATAGCTGGTTTGGTTAGATAGTTGTCGGAGGACAATCAGCTGGACGGCGATAACGATCGATGTTGGTAGGAGATGATGACGATTGCACGGGGGTCAAGACTAATAGGTTACTGTATTGACGGTCCTTGCGCGGTGGCCGGCGAAGTCGGACTCCATCACTCCATGGAAGGAAATTGTTATGTTTTTTTTTTAAACTTTTTTATCCAATCTAGTTCTTTCCCCCTCGGCCTGGATTTCTTATTCGGTATTTTATCCAGGTATATCCGGTCCAGAAGACATCGCCAAACACTGGATAGGATATTTTGTTATTCTATCCAGACTACCAAACGTAGGTTTTAAGATTTGAGTCACGCCGACCTTGTATTAACCTGTATTATGTGAAGGATACCGGGTTGAGAAGTAAAGGGCACTTTTTAATATTTTTTATGAAAGTATATCTACTTTTTTAGTAGTGACTTTTTTTAATAATATTTTCGCATTTAAATGTGTGAAAACCCTAACTAATTAGCAAACCTTAATCCCATTAGAAATAATTTAGTTCGTTCTCTCAGTAGAATGAGATAAATTCTTAGAACCTACATTGCACATAGTGGCGGCACCACTATAACATCCTCAATCTCAGTCCCTGGGAAATGACTATGGTTTAAGTTTGGTAGCTTTTCAATTGGAACTAATTTTACTCTTGTTATGGAAAACCCAGTTTCGAATCCTTTGTACCACTTCATTTTGTTATTTTTGTGGAGACTTTTGTGATCCGAATTTCCAAACACTTCCTCCTTGAAAGTTTCTCCAAACATCTTGAAGTTTTACATACTTTTATTTCAGAATTTTTGAACCTAATATGAGTAGTACGACAGCCTAATTTTCCGGACCGTGTAAAACTGCCCAGAATGGGTATTTCGATGATATTTACACTTTCTTTATTTTATACAAGCTTTTCTGGGCCGATTTTGGAAAAGTTTCCTTCATAAAAGTTGTTGAGAACTTCTTTTTCTATAACATATATAAATTTGGGAATTTTTCGAGATTGTTATACGTGTTTTGTCGCGGTAAACCCTCGGAAAATCTTGAGAACTAAGCATGATGCGGGTTGTGATTTTAGTGCCAATGAGTCTATTTCGTGTGACCCGATTGGCCCGAATCAATTACGCAAGAAACCAGCAAATCCAGAAGGCTCCAAGGAGTCCACGGTTTTCACGATCTAGAAAAGTTTAGAAGAGGATAGAAGATAAGGCTTTGACATGATCAAAGCTTCTCCTTCAAGCTTCCATCATTAAGGTTCATTAATGCCATTAAATGGCCCTTGACTTAGAAGCCCCATTCATGATGACAAGCCTTAATTAGCTGGACTTTGGAGGCACTATCATCATGACATGCATTAATGGCCTTGAGTAGGGAGTAAGAAAGAACTTCTATAAATAGGGAGAAAGAGAGAGAGAGAGAGTCTCACGTGAAGCCCTCCTCTCTCACGCCATTTCCTCTTCATTCTCACACCATCACCATCTTGCTTCTTGCTTCCTTGCTTCTTGTTCACGCCAAATAGAGAGAGGGGGAGAGGAAGGACTGCACCAACCCGCCATAGCTCTCTAGTGTTCAGCCACATAAAGTCCACGTTCAAGGGTCGTGTGATAGTGTTCAAGCCACACACCAAGAATCATTCGAGACTCCCGTGTTCCTTTCTTGTCCTAGTTTTATTTCACAGTGTAAGTAAACTTCTTACTTTCGGGAAAGGAAGTTGTGATACGGTTTGCTTGGATCGTTTCTCGGTCGTTTGGTTGGTTGTAGTTGGTTCATTTCTCGATTTAATCATGTTTTGTGTTTGACGTTTGTTTTGGAGATAGAACCGAGACTTGAATGGCAAGGTGCACATGTTATAGCAATGCTTGATGTTTTCGTGTATGAACTTTGCTATTGATCTGCCATTGATGCGGGTACGGTAAGAGCCGACTTATGTTAATGGTGATCCCCCCGTCCTCGCTCGATATTAGTAGGTTTACTTGTTGAGTCTCCTTGACTCATCCTCTGTTATTTCCTTTTCAGGTCCGAAGAATGGCGTCTCCCCTAACTCGGTTCGGCAACCCCGTGGAAATGAGAGCCGAAGTGCTCACCGTGATAGATGCCCGAGAAGGCCGAGCCTACCGTCGGATCACGACGTGTGTGATGGTCAATGAGGGCCTAACGGACTTGGTGCCTCACCCGTACGTAGCATGGCATGGCTACACTGACGGAGAATGGGTAGTACCCCTATGTGGGTTCAATAGACCTTTTGGCGGTGTAGGCGGGCCAGCTCCGGGGCATGCCACGGGTGGGGTGTAGATCGGCCATGCGGACGGGAAGCGGGGAGGAGATGTGGATAGAGTTAGAAGCGAGAAGATGATGTAGAGGAGACAAGATCACCCAAGCCGAGTTTTACTATTCATAGTCGGCTAGGAACGGATGAGCCTCTAGAATATACATGTAAAATATGTGATGTTTGCCATGGCCCGAAGGGCTTGTTAAAACATGTTTGCATGCACGGTAAACATAAGATTTGCTTATGATGCTATTTGTCTAAATTCCTCTGTTGTTCTGAATGTGATTGTCACAAAATTATGCTTCCACTTGTGTGTAAAAAAAGATAATAATGAACGGGATGTCACGTTAACGACCCCAAGGTGGGGGCGTTACAACCACTTTACGAAGAGTGGGGGGCATTTCACTGTAAATATTTTATTAATTAGCATAATTAATAAAAGTATAGGTTAATTTGACCCCGCTCCCCCCGCCCTAATTTCAATATTTTGGCCCCATTAAGTTTTTTTTAACAATAAAATTGGCCTCACCATTGCCCCCACTCAAATTGCAAAAGTCTTTGTTCTTACCATAAATATTCTACGCATGGACTAATTTGAAACCCCAAATTAGTAAATTCTATGTTTTGACCCCCGATGCATTTTGTTTGAAAAACAAAATTGGTCTGACTAAAAGTAACAATGAAAAAGTCAAACTTAAAAACCAACCCGATATATTCACTTTGACAATGTAAACATAATTAAAGTTGAAGTTTTAGTTATCAAATTTTCATTCTTGTATGAATGTGATATTTGCTCTTATTATCATTGAATTTATATCGTGATACATTCAATCGAGCTAAATTTGAAGGATATTTATAAGTTACATTTTATTAATGAGTGCCTTGAGACACTAATTAAGCAATCACAGAACATTAAATTACGAAATTACTTAACTCACGGTATGTGTAATCGATGTATGAAAAATTCAAACATTTGTTATTATGTATACTTAACCTGAAGTAGTCTCTAACATATAAAAAGCCCCTTTTTAAATAGTGAATTTCTTGCAGACTAATGCATTTGTTTCGTGAAAAATCAATGATTTGAAAAATATTTTTCAAAAAATGTTCGCTTGCATCTTTAATGAAAGTTGTTTTTATCAGACGAATATGTCTAGGCATAGTACTAGTGTTGATAATGAAAATATTTTTTGGTGACCAATTAGTCTAAGGGATGTAAAAAAATCATTTTTAGAAAAAGTTCATGGGAGTTATTCTTACGTTGTTTCCAAATAAAGTTCTTGAGTTATGTTAGTTATATGGATCAATTGAGCAATTATTTCTCCACGAACCAAAGTACAGTAAAGACATAAAGAGTGGAGCAATATTTCACTAAGTATCGTCACACGATCATATTTTACTTCGCAATAAGGACATAAGTTCGAATCAAAGTAAGCAAATATCCTCATATGACTTCATCAAGGAGTGTTCATGCTTCGAAGGCGGTAACAGCTGATGCATTCCTCATTGGGTTTTTAATCTTCCAAGAAATTTATGGGACCTCATCTGTTCCGGGGCCCATATCTTTTGTAATGCCGAACCCACTTGAAGTTATGAAAGGAGTTTGATTCTGAACAAAAAAGCCCACCACTTGCTTTATTAGATTATCGCCAAAATTGGCATAAAAAAACAAATTTAAGACATTTTATATTTTGTGCATTACGAGAAAATGGGAGCAAGGAGGAGATTTGCTCTTCTTTATAGCAAGTCAAGCCCACTACTTTCTTCATTAGATTATCGTCAAAATTGGTAAAGAAAAAAGCCATTTTCAGGCACTTAATATTTGCGTTGAGAGAAAATTTGAGCAAGGAAGAGATTTTATGTCATTTATATCAAGTCAAGCTCACCACTTGCTTCGTTAGATTATCGCTAAAATTGGCATAAAAAACCATTTTAAGATGTTTTATATTTTGTGCATTACGAGAACATTGGAGTAAGGAGGAGATTTTCTCTCATTTATAGTCATTTATAAAAGTAATTAATTTAAATTTTTTATATATAGTAATTTATGGGAAATCAAATATGAGTTAGAACTTTTCTGTCATTTAGGTTTTCTTGATGAGGAAATGGATGTGAACTTGTGGATTTTTTTTTTCAAAAAGTATTAGTGATCCTAGCAAAAATGGTACACACATATGGATTTTGGAAAATCGAATTATTATATGATGAGGACTTTTTACGAGATAGTCGTTGGATATATATGCATACGGTGACTTGTTGGGGTCCACTTGCTACTATTCTGAATTTTTAAGGTTATAAAACTAATTCAAATTGGTGATACAGAGCAACGTAAGAATGACTGGATTAAAGTTTATGTTTTTGGATAATGCTTACTCGAGAAAAGAAAAACTTAGAGATTGGGTCCCTAATACTAATTCGGGCCAAATGAAAATGCTGGGAATTCCATGTTGATTGTGGCTTGACTTCACTTAATCAAAAACTTCGAAGCACTTTCGTGTTAAACAGAAGACCAGATATCTAGAAAGGAACACGAACTCGATATCGGGTCTTCAAATCCAGCTCTAGATCAATCCCAAGTTCTTGAAGGCAATGGCATCTCGAGCAAGAAGTTGGGGTTTAAACCAGTTTGAATTTAAGATGTATTACCAAGTGATTGCAGAGTGAGTCTAGGGTGGGAGATCACGGGGAAGTGTCCATATTCTTCATGCCCATCACCCATTAATCTTTCGAGACAATGACCGGCGTTTGGAGAATCTCGTTGACTGGAATTTCTATTACGGGGTCTTCTTCCCATGCTTTAGTGATTACTCCGAAATTGGCGTTCCACATTCAACCTCCAGGCGTGCCGTTTTGATTGCGCCAAAATTACATGGATTGAAAATTCTAGGTGTCTCGTTGTTTGTCGGATGACTTTGCCAAATCGAAACTTGTATGCAATGTAGTCCATGTCCGTTAAATAGATGACTGAGGATCTAGAAGGGAACAAGAACTCGATCTCGGGTCTTAAAGTTGAGGTATAAAATAGGCACTCAATCATGGGTTCCCAAAGGTGATAATAGTACGAGCATGAAATGAGGATTTTGACTACGTTGAATTTATGTTACGAGAATGTAAAGGCACAACATATTGAAAGAAAAATTTAAATTACCTGTGATTATACAATAAAAATGATAAATCCATATGTAATTTGTGGGAGAATTGTACTACATATGTGACACAACACCTATTTATAGGCAAAAATTACACGTCCGTAAGAAAAAAAAATACTTATTTATTTAATATTATATTTCTCAATAGTATTTTGGCATCTACATGTTTGAAAACCCTAACTAATTAACAAACTTTAAACCGAAAAAACAAAACAAATAAAGACGCAGAGTCTCCGAACAATCTGGACCCTCACGCTTTCACCTCACTCGCTTCGCTCGCCGGCCTCCCTCGGTCGCCTCGCTGCCTCGCCGCCTCGCCTCGCTACCCTCACCTTTCGCCTCGCTCGCCGGCCTCCCTCGGTCGTCTCGCCACCTGCCTCGCCGCCTGGCCTCGCCGCCTGCCTCGCAGCATCGCCTCGCCGCCTGGCCTCGCCGCATCGCCTCGCCGCCTGGCCTCGCCGCCTGGCCTCACCGCATCGCCTCGCCGCATCGTCTCGCCGCTTGCCTCGCCGCCTGGCCTTGCCGCATCACCTCGCCGTCTGGCCTCGCCGCCTGCCTCGTCGCCTGCCTCGCCGCCTGCCTCGCCGCCTGGCCTCGCCGCTTGCCTCGCCGCCTGGCCTCGCCACATCGCCTCGCCGCCTCGCCTCGCCGCCTCGCCTCGCCTGTTGTTCGGTTCGCTCTGACTGCTAGGGTTCTCTCTCTCCCCCTTTCTCTCCTGCTAGTCCAGCCATTGTGATCCCGAGGCCAGCCATTGTCTCGAACATTTTCAAGAGATCTCGACGCAGGGAGAGCTTTTGGTCTGGGTCAGTATGATTTACCATTTCACTTTTGTCGTTTTGAATATTACATCTCCTGGTCTTCATCGTCCACGCTCGTCACTCGTGTCTTTGGTTTTGTCATGCTCTGTTTCGGATGGATTTAGAGGTTTCTTTTGCGTTCCGCTTGATTTTTCTCGTAATTTCTTGTGTTGAAGTTCGGTTTTGTGTGATTTTCGTTATATTGCAGTGTTTTTAACGCTCTTATGGTGTTCATTTTTCGCACCATGTGTCTTTCGCTATCTGTCTGATAACAAGTTTATTTCCTGCACAGTGGTTAAGCCAAACCATGACGAGTGCAGTTGTATCTGGCATCCTTAAACCTCTTTTGGAGAAACTAGCTTCATCGGCTGTTGAAGAACTTGAATTGGTATGTGGCGTCAAGGATGATCGAGAGAAGCTCAAGAACACGCTAGAGACGATCTAGAGGGTGCTCGCTGATGCTGAACAGAGGCAAACTAAAGATGAAGCCGTTAGCATTTGGCTGTCGAAGCTTAAAGACTTCTGCTATGATGCCGAGGACGTGCTGGACGATTTCGAAGCCAGGGCTTTGGAGAGGCGGGTGAGGTCTACCGAGCACTTGACCCTCAAAAGGAAAGTAAGCTACTTGTTCTCGTGGATATCTAATTTCATTTTCCAGTTTAAGATAGCACATAATATGAAAGAACTGAGAAAGAGACTTGATGGGATCAACGAAGAGAAAAGTCAGTTCAACTTGTCAGGGGATGTTCATGACAAGATTATAGTTCCATGGAGAGAAACCCATTCTTTTGTGACCCCTTTAGATATTATTGGCAGAAATGAAGAAAAGGAAATGATATTAGAGCTATTAAGAAGATCAAATGATGGTGGGGTTGGAATGATAGGAGTCATTTCGATTCTTGGAATGGGAGGTATTGGAAAGACAGTTCTTACTCAATTGGTGTACAATGACGATTGGGTAAACAGATATGTTGATCTCAAAGTTTGGTTATCCATGCCATTAGGATTCGAAACTGAGAACATAATAAGACGCATCCTCAAGTCTTTGGGTCACAAAAACAAAGATGATGGGCTGGAAATGCTGCAACATATCCTGAGAAGCATCATGTGGAACAAAAGGTGTCTGTTTGTAATGGACAATGTGTGGGAAGTGAGGCGGGAGGATTGGGTGGAATTTAGAAATTTGTTACGAGGTGCTTCCGAGGGTAGTAAAGTCATTGTGACTTCACGGAATATGTCGGTCGCCTCAATCATGGGTTCTGTCCGCCCGCTTAATTTGACCGGACTTTCGTGGAATGATTCTTTTACTTTGTTCGTGAAGTGTGCATTCGATCAAGAGCAAGAGAAGAATCACCCGGACCTTATGGAAATCGCCAATGCCATCGTGAAAAAGTGTTGGGGAAATCCTCTTGCAGTGAAGAGTTTGGGAAGCTTGTTGTATTCAAAATACAACAAAACCGACTGGGCATATGTAAGAGATAGTGAGATGTGGCAACTACAAACTGATATTTTACCTTCACTGAGAATAAGCTACGATCTAATGCCGTCATACTTGAAACAATGTTTCGCTTATTGCTCAATATTCCTGCAGAACTGCGTTATCAGCAGCAATGATCTGATCTCACTGTGGATCTCGAATGGGCTTATCTAGTCCAGAGGAGATAATTGGGAGCTGGAAGAGATTGGATGGCAGTACATGATGGAGCTGTGTTCAAGGTCCTTCTTTGAAGTTAGTGTGGAAACGTTTCCACCGCTGTCTATCAGAATGCACAATCTCGTTTACAAACTTGCCATTTCGGTGGCACGAACCGAATGGTCCATATTGCAAGTGGTCACAGCACAGGATATAACCCCGACGATTCGGCATGTATCTTTTGGACCCCCAGTTTGTTCTTCAAATAACGATATACGCGGCCAGTTGAGCAAACTCAGGCAAGTTCGTACCATCTCTTTAGATACTGGTACCATTTAGGGGTTATTTTCGGAGGCAAGCCTTTCACAACTCAAGCACTTGCGAGTGCTATGGACAAATCGGGGTTATTTTGACCGACTGCCTAGTTCCATTGGTGGTCTAAAGCAATTGAGGTTACTTAGTTTATTAAACAACTTTCATATCAAGAAACTCCCCGAATCGGTCTGCGAGCTTCGCAATCTGTATGAATTACGTCTTGCTGGGTGCATAGAACTCGAGGAATTGCCTGCAAACATCAAGAACATGGTCAGCCTCCGCACTTTGTCTATAACCACGCAACAGCAGCGTTTCCCGGAGAATGGAATAGGATGCTTGACCTCTCTGCGGTCACTATCCATACAAGACTGCATGTTTTTGGAGGCCTTGTTCGATGATATCAATTCGCTCATGTTTCTTCGTTCGTTGTTCATTGGATGTTGTCCGAAGTTGGCCTCCTTACCATAAGGCTTAAAAAAATTGATGGCATTGGAGGAACTCTCGATTTGCGACTGCATAAGCTTGAAGCTGCCCGAAAGTGAAAGTAATGAAGAACACTCCATGTTGATGCTTCGTTACTTGAGACTCGAGGAATTACCGGAACTAGTTTCTTTCCCCGGGTGGCTTGAAGGTTCTGCAAGTACACTGCAGATGATAACAATTGAGAATTGTCCCAACTTGAGTGCATTGCCCGAATGGCTGCAAAATAGTTCTTCTCTGAGATCACTGAAGATTGAAGACTGTCCCAGATTATCCTCTTTACCAGACGGCATTCACCGCATCGCCACATTGAGAGAGCTGCAGATAATTAATTGCGAGGGAATTGAGTAGGAGAACCTCTGTTGAAGGAGAAAATAGTTGCCGAGAGACAGATTACTTGCTTTTACTTACAGGTATGTATCGACTTTTAGTCCTCCCGTGGAACCTTTAACCTAAGTTCTTGGTTTGTTGTCTTTCATTTGCAGTGACATTATAGCTATGAACTGCTGCAGTTGCTTTTTCCCCCTTTTTGGAGTATGCTGGATGCTTTATATTCCTTCCTAATGCTGGCAAATTCTGAGATGCTTGCAGGAGAAGTTAAAAAAGATGGAGCTGCATAACTACTTGATTTGCATCCATGCATATTCCGGCCTAAGCATTCGAGCAAGCTCGGTAATGAGTTTTGTCTATTCACTAACTACGATCCGGGGATGCGATTGGGAGGATGGGAGCAACAGAAATAGATAATGCTTCTTTTGATGTGAATTTTATTTGTTAGTGTTGTTTTTCATGTCAAAAGGGATGTCATGGACTAACCAGTTTGCCTGGAGGCATGACCCTAAAATCAAGTGAGACATAGTATTTGCATTTTCTCTGCAAACTTAACCCTAGGTTGATGAATGGTACGACTTTTGCCTTAATGCTTGCATTTGGTTCATTCTTTGTTTCCGATTTTCTTGTTCTAAACCTCTTCTTTACATCGAGTGTGATCCAGACGATACACGGATGAGATCATCCTCCACATGTTGAAACTTAGACAAAGATCCAATTGATAGCTTGTCGATGGTTATGCCTCCAGACGTTGCTGTGGAGATGGTTGCAGTCTAGCAGAGGCTTTCTCTAATAGCGAGACTCCTGGTTGGTGATTCCATTGCTTTTTGTGGAAGGGATCTTACAGGCTATATCTTCCTTATTCTTCCCTGTTCTTGTTATATTTTAGCTGATCGCAATGACTTGTAGCTTTATTTGATGCTACGAGTTGCTGGACGTTTCCTTTGTCTTTATGATTTCATTTCCAAAAGATTTTGATGGTGCAACTTCTATCGAGATTTGGAACTTCTTGCTGTTCCTCAATTGCGCAGCATTATTTCGAACTTCCATTTAGCCTATCGTCCCCTGGCTTCAGAAAACTTACAGAGATCGCGGAGTATCATAGCAAGCACGCAAGCAGGCTAGTAGCCAAGAGATTGAAACTTGGAACTTGGTTGGGTGGAAAAGAACTATGCTTGATGGGAGTGACGGAGACCTCTGAGATAAAAATTGAAAACAAGAAACATTTCTATGAAAAGCTTGTTCCACCATGTAACTGCACAGATTAGGTCTTGCTGTCAATGGTACGAAACATTTTCTAATAGCGAGAATCCTGTTTCGCATCATACCCGATTGCTCTCAGTAAGATGGCGTGTGATTGAAGCAAGTACTCATCGATGGTGCAAACTGCCCATTCATTTTCGCCACCTTCTCTGGCAGATGATGTTAAGCTCATCATAATCAATCATAATCAATCTCATGGTTGTTCATTTCCAGGGACGGCTGCTCGGTTCTTGCAGTTAATGTCAAGCGAATGTGTGGTCCATGGTTTATTGATGCGTATAAGGCGCAATGGGATCAGAATTCGTTGTTAAAAAATGGAGCACCGAGTTCATCATCTGGATCTCTTTCGGCTTTTCCCACTTTCTACGTGTTCAATATATTATCATTTTTCGTGATTTTACCTTTCGTCTCATTTTGTGATTAACCGAATGAAAATGTGTCCTTGAATTTTCCGATAATTTAAGATTCATAAGGGATTGAAGACTGAGATTACAAAATTATTTGGAGTCTTTGCTGTTCCACCTTTGGCTTTATCTTATAAAAGCAAATCATGATTTTATTGAGAACAATTTAAAACTTCAAAAAAGAAAATGATGTGTGTTATATATATGTATCTCTACATGAATATATTTAAGTATTTCGAATCAAATAAAATTTAAATTACGAGACTCGTAAATTTGAAGACAGCAAAAAATTGTTCACCCAATTTTCACTTAAGAATTTAGAAAATGCAGAACAATAAATTAAGAAAAAAGGAAATTAAGAGGAGTGCGCCTTCTATGGATATTAGTGTTGCAGCTACTTGACCCCGCCCGCGGTCCTCGCATCACCATCCCTTTCCCAGCCATGGAAGAACTCGCAAATCACAACGCCGACGTCGACAACGCCAACGACGACGAAGCACCGATGCTCAGCTCTAAAGCCCTCGTGGCTCCCCAGGAATTCCACTGCAAGCAGAACCAGTCACCGGCGGACCAGCCGGAGGTGGCTCTGGTGACGGAGGATTGGAGGCTGAGCCAGTTCTGCTACGATTGCGGGACGGCCGAGACCGTGGCCAATGAGGTCCTCGCTCTCTGTTCGGGCACTCGCTTTCGTGTGGCTTGCATCGCTTGCCCCAGGCTTTATGCTTATCTCAAAGTGCGTCATTTTTTTGTTCCATCGGCTTTTCCGTGGTTGAGCAAATCTTTTTTTTTTTATGATAAGCGTACTAAAAATTTTAAAATTTATCACGAAAGTATAATCGAGTTTTAAAACTTTCAGAAAGTGTAACAAAGTTCTAAAATTTATTACGAAAGTACAATTGAGTACCAAAACTTTCAAAATGTGCGATCAACAATAGAACTTGATTGGACCAATTTTACAAATTTTAGGACTTGATTACTTTTTGAAAGTTTTTAGGATTCCATTGCACTTTCGCGATAAGCACTTTCGCGATAAGTTTTAGGATTTAATTGTATTTTTTTTGAAAGTTTTAGGACTCCATTACACTTTCATGACAAGTTTTATGATTTGTCACAAGTGTGCAATTTTAGAGTTTTTTGTGATAAAAAATTTAATTTGAGATAAATTTGTCATAGATTATCAGTTTAGTATTTTTCGTAGTATTAACCCTTTTATATAATGTAAGTAGTAGGTGGGTTTGTGGTGTCTTGTCAACTATCAAATGGGAAGATAATTTTGTAAAATGTGCGAACAATCGATATGTGTTGCGTTATGCCATTTGTTGTAGTACAAGTAATATATTTCGTGTGCCTGTCAAACGTATGATTTAGGCCAGCTTTAACGTCTGAGAGAAGATCCGGGCATAATGAGAATATTTATAGTAGCGCTCTTATCAACTATTGGTGGAATGTGTTTACTCTTTTCATCAACACTCGTTTCTCAGATTATGAAGTGCGCATGTCATTGGCTTGTCATTATGTGAAAGGTCTTTGAAGTTACTTATTTGTGGTATCATCTCAGAGAATTGATCCCAGTGTCTCCGTGCAACTGCTCGAGTGCGACAAACGTTTTGAACAATACGAAAGTGACTTCCCGTTTTATGACTACAACCAACCGGGAGAGTTGCCAACTGAAATGAAGCATGCTTACCAAGTTATAGTTGCAGATCCTCCGTACCTGGTAAGGGCCTAAGCATTTGACCAAGCTCGGGAATGAGTTTCGTCAATTCACTAACTACGATCCAAGGATGCGATTGGGAGGATGGGAGCAAGAGAAATAGATAACGCTTCTTTTGACGTGAACTTTCTTTGTTAGTGTTGTTTTTCATGTCAAAAACCTCACAATTTGCTGCCCCCCCCCACACACACACACACACACACACACACACACACACACACACACATATATATATACTACTCTACATCCTTAACTTTTAAAACCCTCAATTGGTATCTTAGGCTACCCTAGAAGCGTAATTACCCTTCCTCCAACGAACAAAATCCAAGATGGGTCGAAAAATATGATAAGGTAATTTTTGGAAGAAAAGTAACAATTTCTGATATCCGTCGGAGACTCTTGGGTTTTTCATGTCTCTTTATTATGCTGATTAGTAGAATTCTTGTTTATCCTTCAGTATGTTTCTTTTAGCTAAAGGTTCCCTTTAAGTGTTCGAAGTATTCCTCTTTCTTTTTTTTTTGTCGAAGAAGTATTCCTCTTCACTCAGTGACTTCTAGTTTCGTTTGTTTGGCCTAAATTTGTTAGATTTTATGTTTTCAAATCTAATAGGATCATTTCATTTTATTTTGGGAAAATTCCAAATAAAGGTATGAAGTGTCATCATTTTCTCAAATAAGGGCATGGAGTGGCAATGACAGTTTCAAATAAGAGCTTGACCTTGCCGGCTGGTCAAGGACATTTTCGTCCAAAAACAATTTTAACCTAAATTTTAGTTAAATTAAATTAAAAATTGAGAAAACTAAAAGTTTTTAAAAAAGAAAAAAAAAATAGGCGAGGAGGTTGCCCCAGCCCTATTGCCTGTGGTCGCCGCCCCATCGCCGTTGGGGCGTCAGCGATGGCCAGCGGGGTCACTGGCGCCTCGGCGAGGGCCAACGACCCTTGTGAGAATCGGGATAAGGCCACAACCCTCTCTTAGGTCTGAGCGAGGGTTGTTGACCATCGCCGATGCCCAACCAGCGATCGGCGGCCACAAAGGAAGGGCCTGGGGTTTTTATTTATTTGTGTGTGTGTGTGTTTTTAAGTTTTAGCCGTTTCTTTCTTTTTTGAGTTTATCTATTTTATGGAAAAAAGAAAAAAAGGAAAAAAAATCATAAAAATAAAGGACAAAAATGCCATTGACTAGCCGGTGAGGTTAGGCCCTTCTTTAAGATTGACATGGCCACTTCAGGCCCTTATTTGAAATAAGGTCCACTTCAACGATAGTTGCCCTTTAAACCTTTATTTGGAAATTTTCCTTTTATTTTCAAAACACTGACGAGAGTTGTTGTGGAATCTATATCTAAAGCATGTTCAGGCTCTTATTTGAGAAAATAATGGCACTTCAAACCTTTATTTGAAAATTTTCCTTTTATTTTTAAAACACTGACGAGAGTTACCGTGGAATCTGTAAAGCATGCTTTCCAAAATGTGGAAGCATAAACACTATGATTGAGTTTTTCGATTTTAACATTATTTTGACAATTCCATTTGTTGCTCTTTAGGTGAATGACCTCTCACTGAATGATTACATTGCTGTCCAACCTGCCAAGCACGCCACATAAGTTCCCCACACTGCTGGTAGGTACTCAGTCAAGCTCTTCAGGAAAGCTGAATGTCCAATTGTGGAGAGGCTCACAAACTTCTCCCTGATGATGCCCGGGAGAAACAATGGGAAGATATTGATGGCTGTCAGAATTGTGAAACATGCCATGGAAATCATTCACCTGCTCACAGATCAAAACCCAATCCAAGTTATTGTTGACGCTGTCATCAACAGGTGCGTATCAAGGAAGTGTCTAACTAATATTGCTTGTCCAAGGTTGTTAAGAGTGCTGCTCACTCACTCCTAGTGGGTCAACATAGTTTTGTTGGATTAGTTGGAAAGGCTTGATATTAATGAGAAAAAGTAGCTTACAAATTGAAAGTCGCACTATCGTTGTATTATCCTAGTTTCACTTATATAAATTATGTTCTCTGATTGCAGTGGTCCTCAGGAAGATGCTACTCGTATTGGGTCAGCTGGTGTTGTGAGGTGTCAGGCTGTTGATATCTCCCCCTTGCGACGTGTGAATCAGGCAATCTATCTGCTGATGACTGGTGCTAGGGAGTCAGCTTTCAGGAACATCAAGACAATCGCCGAGTGTCTGGCTGATGAACTTCTTAATGCTGCTAAGGGTTCATCCAACAGGTAACCGATGCCCAATTTTTTTGTCTTCCTCACGAGGCTGACCCTTTTGCTGTTAAACTTTCTGCTTATAATTATTTTACTTTGGTCATGTGCACTTTTTCTAAGTTAATTCTTCCGCAGCTATGCCATCAAGAAGAAAGACGAGATAGAGAGAGTTGCCAAGTCCAACCGTTGAGTTGAATTGCAAAGTCTCGAAGTGCGAGTAGTAGCTTTTGTTTTCATTATGGTTGTCTTTTCGGAACAATGTCACTGGATATGCCTTTGCTTATGAAATTTTGAATTGAATTATTCCAATGTTATGAAGATTAAAGAGGATGGTGATGCTTTATGTTTTCAGCTGCATTTATTGGAGTCATCCTATTGGTGTTGGCGTTTTGTATGCATTGTGTTTTTGCATGCTTTCGCTTCTTGATGGGTTGCGCCCCTCTTCAAAATGCATTTCAAGTTCACAGTTTCGTCGGCATCTCATCTTTTATCTCTCGGCAGCAACAAACACTCCTCTACTTGTTTATTTTCTCCTTCGAAGTTGGCTCAAGCTGGTTGCGGCGGATTCACTTGACTATTCCGTGTATCATCTTGGCGGAGTGCTGAATAATTTGCAAGGTTTACGCCGGAGATTCCTCCATTCCATGACGTTCCGAATCTCATAACGAGAGATAGGACTGAGCCTTCGAACTTCAAGGGGTGGTTCGCATTTCTACCAAGCGAAAGAGGTGGAGCTCGGATTTTCATCTTCATTTTACTCTGGTTTTGGAATCCATCTATTGGGATGGAATTGAAATTAACTTAGTTGAATTTAGATATCGAAAACAATGGCTTTGGTTCATGGAACCTATCAATATGTACCTGAACTATAAATGGTATGGTCTGCTCTGCCCGATTTCATCTGTAACATCCCGGGTCTATACTGTATAATATTCTCCGCTTTGGGCGCATTGACCCTCACGGCCTTAAAACGTGTTGCACAGATATAGAACCCCAAATCTTATAAGCTAGTCCAGAACTCCCCCTTAGGCCTAGGCGATGTGGGACAAGAGAGGCTCCCCCTCCCTTCCCTGCGCACGTCCAACGACCGAGGTGTGGACGCACCGCCATCCCTCCTCCCCGCGCACCACCGCCTGGGCTGTCACACTCTCTATCCCTTACGAGCATAGCGCCCTCGCTGTGGCCCCACACGCGATCGGGAGTCGGCTCTATTTTGGGGCGACCAAGCTGGGGCTTTTGTAATAGTCTGAACGGGCTTTCTTTTGACTATAAGTTTGTTATAATCAGAGTTTTTTTTTTTTTGGTCTGAGTTATAATCAGAGTTTGTTGGAGAGAATTACGGCGCGATCAAGTTTCACGATCAAGTTCCTCATTGCAGATAATTTTGAATATCCGCTTCGGTTGTGAGTTTTGTTAGCGCGTAGGAGTCTTTTTGTTAGCGTTTAAGCTTACTATAGCCGTTTCGTAGTTATCGTAGTATTTTACTTGATTTTGACGTTGATTCTCGTTTAATTGTTAGGATTGCGAGATCGTCGACTCGTTTAGCTGCGTGTTGTTGCTTTCGGGTATTCCCAGGTGAGTGATACTATCTCTTCTTTGGTTTTGTAAAAATCAGGTCTCGAAGAAATTATGATTCGATATAGATATATATATATATATATATATATATATATATATATTGAACTTAAAAAAACATTTTGTTGTATAAATCGGGATCGAGCATTTACTACTTTTTAGTATTTAAGAATGATTTGGGAATCGTTTTTGGAAATATATTATGAAAGAATTCATATGTGTATCGTGTTACGAACTAGTTTATGAATTGAGTTCGGAAATAATTCAAGAAATGCTCCACGAAATGTATTTCTGGTGGATGAGCTGTGTTGTGAGAAAGTTATTTGTTTGGTTGGTGGAATGTATTCTGGAATGGATTTCTGATATTGGATTATGATTATTTGATGCTCAACATGACTGTGAACTCGGGTAGGGGTTTTGGGGTATGCATACTGGTTTAGGATATTCTTCTGGGCCAAACCACCAGTTTTGTAGGTGGAGACCTTGTCAAGGGGGGAATCTTGGTCGCCTTGTCACCAGGCTTTGTGTCATGACCATGGTAGTAATTGAGCAATAGATTAGTCAATGGAATGAACCATTGACATGGTTTTTATAGAGATTGATCAATGGACTTGACCATTGATAGTTTGAGTTGTGATGGTGGATTTAAATGTGTATTTGTGTCTTGTACAAAGCTTTGATGAAATGAAACAACTCTTATGTGATTTTATATGTATTTTAAACCTTAAGTTTAGCTTTTGAAGTTTTGGTATTGCTTTGTACACATGATAGTGATTGCTCGATCTACTTAAAAGATATGTACTATTCATTGGGCTGTAGTTGCTCATCCCTCTCTTTCCCAATCTTTTCAAGTTCCTCGGCTAACTGCCATTAGTACGAAAGTGCTATCGCGGGGACTTTTGGGAGTTAGATTTTGGGTATGATTTTTGGGAGTTGTATGTAAGGTTATTGATAGTTCGTCGGGTTGGCTGAGTTCTTGATGTACATGTTCTTTTGGTGGATTATAAAAACTCTGATGTTATAACCAATCTGTTGGTTTATATAATATATATGTGGTTTGAGATATATATATATATATATATATATATATATATATATATATATAGGTTGTTGATAGCAGGTTGTTGGTTATTGTTGAGGCTGCGTCTTTCGTGTGGAAAGACGGCCGTATCATCCCCATTTTCTAGTTGTTTTCGAGGTGTGACATCATTTTCCAGTCCCACGAGGTCCACGATCGTAAGGGCATCTACGGGAGAATGCATCAAGTATATGGCGATTCGAACTCGAGCTTTGAACAGAAGGGAACAACCCCTTTTGATTGATTAGATTGATGATGATATTTAATTAAATCTTTTCCACTTTCCACGTTATGCACATAGCTTTGGTAAAAGAATTTGTGATATTTATGTACCACAATAGAAATTAAATAATTTTTTTAAAAAAAGAGAGAGGAGAAAATAAGGCTGCAATGCAAGGCTTGGCACCATACCGTATCAAGGCTGGAATTTTCCGACGTTCGTAATATTGAGTTCATTTGTCCTAAGTAGGCCGGCAAATGGGTGGGTCGGGCCAGTTTGGGTCGGATTGAAATTTGTTAGACCTAAATTGACCCATATAACCCATACTGCAATGCAATTTTAGCAACCCATACCCAACCTGACCAAAACCCTAGCTACTCAAACCATATTACTAAAACGCATACACAATTAAACCAATTTATGAAAATGCATACCCATCTATTTTATCCACTTTAACCTCTTCATTTGAATATGTTGTTTGGATAAAGTTTTATGTCAAATTGAAAAGGTAAATTAATAAATAAAAAAATATGCTAGTAATAAAATAAAGCTCGTAAAAAAAAATAAAGAACGAAACATATTACTTTATTTGCTCAAGTCAATTTTAATTATTTTTTCCGCTTATAACTTAAACATATAATAAGTGGAAGTAATATATATTTTTTCAAAAAACAAATCTAGTGATCTCGTGTATATGTGCTGCAACAATTACACATTTAGCGACCTACGACAGTTCAAAGATTGTGCAACACAATCTTTATGTAGATAGCCTTGGTGTAATGATGCGCACGGTGACATTTCTAGCATGCTATGATCTTATGTAGAGTAGATCCATGTCCAACATTGATGCTGAATCTAAATAAACACTTTGTCATTAATTATGCAACAAGGACTTGGCCATGAAGAGACTCAAACATCATGTCTATTAACTGGGACCTGCAGGAAGATTATTAGTTGAGCTGATGTTCTTCCAGCGACACCTGGTACTGATGGTATGCGCTCACAGGACATGCATGAATTGGGAGCTTTCAAGAACATCAAGTCCGTGGTGGCAAGGCGAGGGGTGTAGTGGGTAGACACTCACGGTAAGAGAGAGAGTTCAGCAAACATCTCTAGAGCCACTAGCTTACAGTGAGAATTGGACCCCGACGAAAGAGGGGAAGCAATAGCAGAAGCCATAATTTTTCTTTGCAGCACTCTCTCTTAATTGTCTTTCTCAGATTAATCAAGTTAAAGACTTTGTTAGAGAATAGAGAGTATTCGCTGGGCACATGTATAGGTGTTGGCACTGGGGGTGTCAGAATCGAAATCAGAACCAAACCGAAATTTCATGCACTTTTCTATTCTGTTCGGATAATGAAAAAATAACCTTCGTTTTGCCGGTTTGGATTTCTTTGGTTCGGTTCGGTAACGCCAAAACATAATGTCACTTAGAGTAACTCAAATTTTCAAACCCTAAGGTTTGAGCTTTTCGGCGACCCTTTTAAAGAACGTGAAGATTGTAACTAGAAAACCTTTGAATGTTATCTGATTGAGCAACAAGGTGAAATTTCCCATTATCTAATTTAATTGAAAATTTTTTGGGCGGGATGGATATCGCGTCAATAAAAAGGGCTAGTTTCCTATCTTGAATCCAAATAGAATATACAGTGCTCTCAAATCGCCTTTTTAACGATTCTTGAATTTGTCGAGGGCATGTGCAAGTCCAAGATAAAGATAACCAAGTGAGATTTCTCAAATTCATGTTCTCTTTTTCTCTCCCCCTCTCTTTGCTAGGGTTTCAGAGCCGCCGCGTTCACTCATCAACTCAGATGTAAGTCTCTTCCTCTACCCTTTGTTTTCACGGTTTGAACATTTTCACGCTCGTCATGCATTCTGACTCATATATTTGGTTTTGTCATGCTTTGTTTCTAATGGATTTAGAGGTTTATTTTGCGTTTCGCTTGATTTTTCTCGTAATTTCACGCAATCCTAGTATATCCTTGGTTGTGTAGCTTAAATTCCAATCGAATGAATTCACAGGTCATACTTTTTTGGTTCGTTTTATGCTTTGAATTTCAAGATATGAGGTTTTCCCTTTCCTTTTGTAATTTAATTCAATGTTTCAACATGAGGACGATCTTTGTAGTTGTTTTTGGTGCTTTTTTGTTCTTCTCTCCTTAAAGTGCGTTGGGTCTGGAGTTAATTTGACTAGGTTTTCAGTTAGTGCCATCTTTGATTAGAACAGCACCTGAAACTTTTTTCAAAATCCATCTCTTGCTGGATTTTTTTGACCAAGTTAGTAACCTAATTAAGTGAAGTGATTCTTTATTACATACTCTGGTGCCCAAAATTTTTCCTGTAGACATGTTCTTTACGAGATTTTAAGTTCATTTTTCCTAATAGATTTTCAGTTAGTAACCTAATTAAGTGAAGTGATTCTTTATTCTGGTTTTTGCGTTTACATCATGGGTCGTGATTCCGTTTGTTATTTTGTCATGGGTCTGTAGAGGAAAATTGGTCTGACACATTATATCTTATGGGATGAATGTGCCCTTTTGTCTGGTTTTGTTCTGAAATGAGAATGTTGTTTGTCGGATTGGGTCGCACTTCTTTTTTAAACTTCATTATTGCTATGGGAAACAAGGTTATGCAAAGTACTGCTTAAGTTTTCTCTTTCGCACCATGTGTCTTCCGGCATCTATGCCTATATAACCTGGCAAAATCATGTTTCGTTTGCTGATCTGCTCCTAATATCAAGTTTAATTCCTGCACAGCGGCTACGCTCCTCCTCGAAAACCAATAAAACCAATCACAACCATGTCCGTGGTTGTATCTAGAGTCCTTGAACCTCTTGTGGAGAAACTAGCTTCATCAACTTTTGAAGAATGTCAATTGGTATGTGGCGTCAAGGATGACCGAGAGAAGATCAAGAACACGCTAGAGACGATCCAGAGGATGCTCGCTGATGCTGAGCAGAAGCAAACTAAAGATGAAGCTATGAGGATTTGGCTATCGAAGCTTAAAGACTTCTGCTATGATGCCGAGGACGTGCTCGGCAAATTTGAAGCCAGGACTTTGCGGAGGCAGGCGAGGTCCACTGAGCAGTTGACCCTCAAAAGGAAAGTATGCTACTTGTCCTTGCGGATATCCAACTTCATTTTCCATTTTAAAATGGCACACAATATGAAAGAACTAAGAAAGAGACTTGATGGGATCAATGAAGAGAAAACTCAGTTAAACTTGTCAAGTGATGTTTATGACAAGACTATAGTTACGCGGAGGGAAACTCATTATTTTGTGTCCCCTTCAAATATGATTGGAAAAAATGAAGAAAAGGAAATGATAATAAAGCTGTTGAGAAGATCAGATGATGGCAGAGCTGGAATGATAGAAGTCATTCCGATTCTTGGAATCGAGGGTATTGGAAAGACGACTCTCGCTCAATTAGTATACAATGATGATTAGGTAAACAAACATTTTGATCTCAAAGTTTGGTTATACATGCCAGTAGAATTCAAAGTTAAGAAGATAATAAAAGGCATCATCGAGTCTCTTGGTCATATAGAAGAATATGATAGCCTTGAAATGCTTCAAAATTGCCTAAGAAGTATCGTGGAGACCAAAAGATGTTTGTTCGTAATGGGCGATGTGTGGGAAGTGAGGCGGGAGGATTGGGTGGGATTGAGAGATTTGTTAGGAAGCGTTTCCAAGGGAAGTAAATTCATCTTGACTTCGCGGAATATATCGGTCGCCTCAATCATGGGCAATGTCCCCCCGCTTAATTTGTTTGTAAAGTGTGCGTTCAATCAAGGGCAAGAGAAGAATCACCCGGACCTCATGTTAATCGGCGAGGAAATCGTGAGCAGGTGTTGGGGAAATCCTCTGGCGGGAAGACTTTGGGAAGCTCGTTGTATTCAAAAAACAACCGAAGCGACTGGGAAAATGCAATTTGATTCTCGATTTGCCATTCTTGAATTTGTGATCCAAATATACGATTCGGTATCTCGATTTGACAATTGTAGTTAGAGCTAGGAAAATTTCAGGGATATAAGCCACTTTGTTCCATAAATAATATTGTGTGTGCTACCCCAAAGATAATATTTACCTATTTTGTTTTAGTATATGATTTCGAACTTTATTTATAGTTAAGTCCAAGAAAATTGTCTGTGATACTGAAAATATACTGAAAATTGTCTGTTCTTTGGATGTTTCCATCTCTAATAAGGTCATATCTATGGGATCATATCCCACATTCATATCTGTTCATTTCTTCTTCGCGCATGTCCCGTGTTTCTTTTCCACAGTTGAAATTCAGCGTTACACTCTGCTTGATCGCTCATATTGAGTGGCAATTCGATCGGCTTTTGGCGTGCGTCGTATTGGGAATCTTTAAATTGAAATGGAGAAGCCTCTTCGCCACGGTATAATTATCTCAATCTCCTTACTCCTCTGCTTTTTTGCTGCTTCTTCCTATTTCTTTATTGTTTACTTTCTGGCGAATTCACTTCTAGCGCAGGGCGTCGGTCAAGTTTTTCAGTTGCAGTGTGTGGGTTGGTGAGTGGATTTCACTTCCATGCTAATTGCTCCGTTTTTATCACCGACTGAATTTGTGTTGTTTGAGTTTATAAATTTACAGTTTTGGAGTGTCATTGCGTGAATGTCATTCCCATTTTTGCTGAGGGAGAGATCTGCGTGATGATAATGCCGTCTACTTCTGTAATTAGTTCTTGTATTCGGCCAAGTTTGTTCATGGGTTTTCCTCTTTCGAGGGGAAGCTCTCTTTTAACTGTTAATTCAGCTTCTGGGATCTATCCAAAGCATATCTGTCAATCATGACAAGAATAGATATATTGCGAATTGGCCCATTGTCATGGTATGTGAGCTTGCTAGAAAGGAGTGGATTTTAATTATTAGATTTTAGGGGATGGGACACCAATGGAAGCTCTCATTAAACACTTCCACAGGAGTCAAAGGGCTGTATAAGGCTAGGAACAATGATGAACTTGGATGCTAATACATAAGCGAACTATATACATTATGAAATATGTCAATATAAGTGCTGGATCAGCCACCGCTTATGAAATTGAATATAATCGTCTCATAAGCCTTATTGTAGTCTCTCTGTTTTAATTCCCCTACTACTTTTGTATCCCGTGCTCTCGTAATGGCTTTGGTTGTGTATATGCGATGGCGACGATGGGAATACCGTGGTGACCGGAGATGTAGAGTAAAACATGCGTATGCCCTTCTAGAATGAAGGGTGCATATATGTGTAGTGCGCTTGTGAGTGTTGAGTCTTGGTCTGAAGTTTTGGTAAGTTTTGTTTTGGAGTGTTTTAAGTGTACATGGAAAACAATGGAATTAGCAAAGGAAATAAACGAAAATTTTCCTTACAAAACGACAAAAAATGTTTTCTAGTTCAGCTTCAGTTTCAGCCAAAGACCTGAAAATATTATCATTTTCCTGAAAAATGTTTTTCAAAAATATCGCATTTGCAGCTAAACAAACTAAATCATGGAGCCTTAGGGCTATACTCCACTTTGTTCCTTAAATGAAATTGGGTCCCTAATATTAATTCGGGCCAACTTTTTTGGTCAAAAAGCTGGGCCAAGTGATTGGGCTACAACTGCATGAATGAAATTGTTGCTTGACTTCACTTGATCGAAAAATTCCAAACGACTGTAGTGTTTGTGTTAAATAGAAGACCAACGCTCGAGAAAGGAACACGAACTTAATATCGGGTCTTCAAGTCAAGCTCTAGATCAATCCCAATTTCTCGAAGGCAATGGCATCTCGAGCAAGAAGTTGGGGTTTAAATTTAAGATTTAACCAAGGGGAAACGTCCATATTCCTCATGTCCATCACCACTTAATCTTTCGAGACAATGACTGGCATTTGGAGAATCTAGTCTAGAATGTCAATTAGAGGGTCTTTTTGGAAAAATTATCAAAAAAGTTATGAACTTATTGCTCTCATGTCAATTCAGTCCTAAACTTTTTAATTTATCTAATTAGTCGTAAACATTTTGATAATTTCCCAATTAGGTCATTTTGACCAAATTTGGTCAAAAATTGTTGTGTGGACGTCAACCTTCTGACATGGCATGGCGAGCGCTGACTTTAATAATTTTTGTAATTTTTTTAAAATTTTAATTTGTTTTTTCTTCTTATTTTGCCTTTTTATTCATTGTGCCTACAATTCTCGCTAGCTGCGAAGGCCTCGCCCAAATGTGGCAAAGGCCTTTGTACCTCGACTGACGGGTCGCTAAGGCCCTATGCAAGGCCATGGCAATTGGTGTGGGTTACCGATGACCCTCGTCTACACAATGAAAAATAAAAGCAAAGAACAAATACAAATATAAATACAAAAAATAGAAAATTCAAAAAAATTTACATAAATTACCAAAATTATTCACGTTAACACAGATTATGCCACGTAAAACAGCTGGTTTCCACATTAACGATTTCCCAAATGTCTCAATTGGCAAATTGCCAATACGTTTAGCACTAGATTAGCCGTATTGAAAAGTTTATGATTGAATTGGCATACGTGCAATAAATTTATGGCTTTTTTGGTAATTTCCCCGGTCTTCTTGCCATGGTTTACTGATTACTCTGAAATTGGCATTCCTCATTCATCCTCTTCTTTAGTGTGAGTACCACCAAGCATGCCATTTTGATTGCGCTAAAATTACATAGATCAAAAGTTTTAGGTGTTGTTGTATGTCGATTACTTCACCAAATCGAAAACTCTCACACAACCGCAGTCCATGTGGGTCAAATAGACGATTGACGATCGGGAAGGGAACAAGAACTCGATTTGGGTCTTAAAGTTGAGGTCTAGAGTAGGCACTCAATCGTGGTTTCTCAAGGCGATAACCAGTGCCGGCACAAAATGAGAATTTTGACTACATTGGATCTATGTTACAAGATTGTAAAGGCACAAGAAATTGAAAAGAAAAGGTTAGAGTAAAACCAACTTGTGATTATATAATAAAAATGATAGATTTACGACCTATTGATAGGCAACTATAAACGGAAATTCGATTCAAACATAATCCAACTTTACAAAAACTACATGTATGAAAGAAACAAAAAACCAGATATCCATCGGCAACATCTCGTGTCAATACTTACCTGAGTTGAATTCCACACAGTGGACGCTTTTGGCAACAGAGTTTTCTGAAATGGGGAATGTGGTCGGCAAAGTAATTATTAGAGGTGGCGAAATGGTCTAGAACTCATATTTAATAGGCTTGGTCATAAATGGGTTGCCTAACATTTTTAGAACAGGTTTTTTAGGGTAAGCACAGTCTTTAAACTGTCGCATGTGGTCGCTAAAATTGTTTTATTCTTTATTCTTTTTACGTGCTTTGTTTTATGGGTTATTATCACGAAAATCCTCAAACTGTACACCTGTGATAAATTTAGCCTCCGTTAATTTTCATTAAATTTTATTGTTAAATTGTAAAGTTAAATGACACATGGTAGTTAACAAATGTACTAATTTGGAGTTTTACCCTCCGTTTGTCACACCTGTACTAGTTTGGGGTTTTTAGTGGTGATCAAAAAATTAGTTTGATGTAAATTAATCGCAACTGTACTAGTTTGGGGTTTTTGGTGATCAAAAAATTAGTTTGGGATAAATTTGTCACACGTGTACTAGTTTGGGATTTTTCGTGGTATTAACCCTTGTTTTATTTTCTAATATATTTTTTTATCTATTAATTTACTTTTTCAATTTGATATAAAACTTTATCTAAAAAACATATTCAAATGAAGAGGTTAAAAGTGGATTAGATAGGTGTGTATGGATTTCAATAAGTTGGGTTAAATATGAATGTGTTTTAGTAATATGGATTGAGTTGGATTTTGGTCGGGTCGGATATGGGTCACTAAAATTGCATTACATAAAAAATGGTCAGAATGGGTTATATAGTTCAATTTAGGGCAGGCCATTTTCAATCCGACCCAAACCGGCCTAATCAACCCATTCGACAAACCTACTTAGGACAAACAAACTCAATATTACAAACGTTCAAAAATTCCAGGCTTGGGATGGTAAGGTGCCAACACCTACACATGTGCCCGGGGAATACTCTCTATTCTCTAACGAAGTCTTTAACTTAGATTAAATTGAGAGATTAATTAGACAGAGTGCTGCAAAGATGAATTATGGCATATGCTATTGCTCCCCCACTTACGTCGAGGCTCATTCTCATTGTAAGTTAGTTGTGGCTCCTGTGATGTTTGCTGAACTATCTCTTACTGTGAGCGTCTGCCCTCTCCACACCTCGCCTAGCCGCCGCGGGCTTGATGTTCTTGGAAGCTCCAAAGAGACTCTTCCTTGTGAAGACGAATTTAAAACCTGAAGCATCCCCTGAACTAATGTACAATTTTGGAGTCTATGTCCGTAAAGTTATTCTTAGGTTGCTTTCAGATAAGTTTCATGAGTTGTGTTAGTTACATGGCGAAAAAATTCACTTTGACTTGTGCAATCATTTCTACTCAGACCAAAAGTATAGTAAAATCATTAAGAGAGGAGCGATATTTCTCTGAAATATAATCACGCGATTATATTTTATTTCATGATAAGGACATAACTATGAATCAAAGTAAGTAGATATTATCGGCCGGACATTAGAAGTGCCAAAAGTTTCGTACGGTGCACTTTAGAGTCAAAAGTTTTCGCTGACTCACTTAAGTGTCAAATCGGGAAAAAAAAATTACTTAAGTGCCTCTTGTGGCAAATCCCAATCAACATGTTACATGACTTTTTTAATTAAATATTGATGCCTACGTGGATTTTAAAAAAAAGATAGGAAGTCCATGTGAAAAAAAGAGTAAAATTATACTTTCCTCCATGAAAATTGCAAGCGACGTCGCAAAGCAAAACGTCCTCGCCAGGTTTTTCTTGCTTCTCCATTGAAGCTTCCTCATCATCTCCATCACTACACCCCCCATCATCAGCAGCCACGTGCCATTCTCTCATTTTTCTTTTCGGATACTGTCATTCCATCGCTCACCCTCCCGCACCAAAAACACGCGCACAATACAGCAGGGACTCCCTTCCACTCATCCTGTCCATCAACGCATGGCTCTCCTCAGCAAACAATGTCGGGCCGCCTCCCTTGCATTCTTGCGATCGCGCTCATACGCTCTCTCCATAGGCATACACACAACCAACACTCTCATCTCAAAAGCTATCTCTTCTCCATGTATGAGACCTCTCTCTTGGGTCTTCCATGTTCATCCGAGCTTGATCACAGCCCTTCTCCTATGTGTACGAGCGTCACTGGGGATAGGGGCACGAGGATGAAGCACCGGCGTGAAGTGGGTCACCTCCAAAATAAACAAAATCAAAGAAAAATGCCAAAACCGGTGTCTCTTGGGTCCTCACACGGCCATTTTAGAGGAAACCGGGGCTTCTATGGCCGTTGCTGAGGCGTAGGACAAGCGTCTAGAGCTTTAGGAATGGCAGCTGGAGGCGGTGAGGGGTCATCACGGATGACGTCGGTGGAGGAAGAGGGGTCGGGATCGGAGGAGGAGACTTCGGCGGAGGGCTTGGTGTAGGAGAAGCGGGAATGGCAAAAGGCGAAGAGAGCGACGAGGGCACGGGCAAGCGGGAACCAATCGCGGGTCTGGGGGAGGATGTCGGATTCATTGATGGGTTGGAGAGAGGGTGAGGCATGACATTGGTTAGATCTGCGAGGTTTTAGCAACGGATTGACCCGGTTCTTGATTGGGGATTTGAGGGGTGATTCAGCTGAATTGGATTGGTTTTATGACGAATTCGAGAGGAGGAAGAGGGAGTGGAGTGCTCTTTAGTCAAGATTGCTTGGTTTCATCTGATGTTGCGTAGCTCAAACGAAGAAACGAAGGAGAGAGAGAGAGATGAACGACGTGTTCGGCAAAAAATTGATCACCAGGTTTTTCTTGCGAACGACCGCTTTTTGGGTTGTGTAGGCAAATGAAACTCGTTGAACGATGTCGTTTTGAGCTTTTTATGCTGATTCAGACCTTTGACGAGCTATGTCAGTCAGAAGAAATATTAAAATATTGTCACGTTAGATTTGCGAATCCGAGATCGAAATTGGCATTTAAATTATCGTTTTAAAAAAAATGGCACTTAAGTGGTCCAAAAAAACATTTTGCATCAAAGTAAGTGCCGTATGAAACTTTTGACACTTTTAGCGTTCCTCAAATGGCTTCATCAAGGAGTAACTATGCTTCTAAGGTGGTAACGGCTAACGCAACCCCACAGCTTCACCGAGAAAGAATAGCATTTGTTCTTGATGCAAAGTCCACGGCCTGAGGCGCAAGTGGTGGCACAATCCTTGTCTGTGTCGCAGTCATTAAAACTGGGCCATTGAAAATGTTGGAAAAACTCAATCCCTGATCGACGCATTCGAAACGTATTCGAAACGAATTCTATCAATGTGGAAAACGTGCCTGAGGACCATCAACTTGTATCACCGATCGTACAGGCATATCACACAACGAACATACCCGGTATTGTCACAGATTAAGTGCCACTTTGCGCTTGAGAGTTTTTCGATTGTCTTTCGTGCTCGTTTGCGTTCCGAAGGAAAACAGAGAAGACGTTATGTTCGAAGGAGTGTGTTTGCATATGGAAAAAAAATCACGTTAGTTTTTCCAAGGAGTGCCTTCTATTATAGTGATAGGCAAATAACTACCTTGTGGGCCCTTGTGGCTCACGGGCCGGGTTTGGCCCATCTTGGGCGGTCCACCCATTATGTCTTTCATCTCCCACTCGACCACGATGGGCTAAACACAACTTTCTTCCTTGCAAAGTTCATATTGGCAAATAATCCGTGCAACCAGCATACTACGAGAGCTCGTTGTTATACATCTGTTAGGAATATATAACAGCTCAAATTTGGGCATTATCCAGAGTAGAATTAGTATGCAGTTCCCTAGATCAATTAGTCACATTTTTTTTATCTCTCTTGATCTCTTTTAGTATCTCATATATTGTATTCACAACTATGATTTACTCAAAATCATAATTGGTCGACCTGTGAATACAAATATAGAATGTGACATCATAAATTAAATTGATCTTCCTCTTTCCTTAAACCTCTCCATTTCAGTCCAACTCGCTTTTCTAGAAATGCCCCGTTAGACCGAATTCTCATGATCATCGGCAACATCCTAAGATAGCAAACACTGAATAGAAATTTTGAGAATAAGTAAGAGTCGTGAGGGCACTTTAATTGAGAAAAACTATTTTCCTCAAGAGTCTCACACGACTTAAAAATTGATATCATAATTTTTTGCTAACTCTTATCGGTCGTCCAATGCATACGTAATATGAAATACGTATTACGGTATTTTCTCCTTTTTCCATAGAGTATATGTCTTTACTCTTAATACCGTACAGATGATAGTTTAGACATACTCAATGTCTAATTTGAGTTCACAAATCTACTCTATTCATAAGCGTCTATCAGAACTTACATCTGGCATTAAAGACAGGTAAAGTGAAATATGTGGGTCATTTTACTTTCGGACATAATAATCTATATGTCCTTATCTTAACATTCTGTTAAGGCGACGTCCATGCTTCAAGCTTGAGCTCTCAATTATCACCTAGATAACAAGCTTAAAACTGTCTCATCTCTATTCATCACATAGTGAGTAGAGGCGATTACCCGTGTGAGTGGGCTAATCTCTCATCTGTCCGACATACCTTTTCAATATAACGCACTCAGCATCGACATTCACAAACGTCATACAAACTTATAGGCATTGATAATAACAAACTTCATTAATAGTGAACATTCGGGGAAAATTACAATATTCAGTATATCATATTCTACACAGTCCTAAAGATCTCACATGACCATGGAAAACTTCTCTAGGAATCGGCTTCGTCATAGGATCTGCTATCATCCTTTGTGTAGATATGTACTTCACGCTCACTTCCTTTCATGCAATCATGTCCTTGACATAGTTATATTTGATATCTCTATGTTTGATCTTTCCATGGTACTTGGGATGCTTAGTGTACGCTATTGCTACTTGGCTATCACAATAGACCAATACTGTGTTTGCAGCACTCTCAGTAACACCTAAGTGATCCAAAAATCTTCCAAGCTAAACAGCTTCTTGTGCCGCTGCTGATAGAGCCACAAACTCGGCTTCCATTGTAGATAAGGCTACACACCGTTGCTTCTTACTGCTCCAAGATATGGCGCCATTATTCAGTAAGAACACATATCTAGAAGTAGATTTCCTTTCTTTTAAATCTCCTTCCCAGTCAGCATCAGTATAGCCTTCAAGGTGTAGATCACTTCCTTGATAAGTCAGCGCATAGTCGGCACTTCCCTTTAGATATCTCATGATTCTTTTGACGGCGATCTAATGTGCTTGACCTGGATTGGATTGGTATCTACTTACCATTCCAACTGCATAACAAATATCAGGTCTTGTGCACATAATAGCGTACATCAAGCTTCCGACAGCACTAGCATATGGAACTTGTTCCATTTGCTCATTTTCTTGTGAAGTCTTAGGACACATTTTGTCGCTTAATGCTTCACCCTTTGCAATAGGAGTATCTATTGGTTTACAATCTTACATACGAAATCGCTCAAGAATTTTATTCACATACGTCTCTTGTGAAAGGGATAGGGATTTCTTTGAGCGATCTCTTGAAATCTTAACTCTAAGAATGTATGCAGCTTCACCTATATCTTTCATTTCAAAATTGGAAGATAATCAATTCTTGACTGTATTAACGAACTCCATACTGCTTCCGGCAATTAGTATATCATCAACATATAATGATAAGATCACAGATTGATCTTTGGATCTTTTAATATATACACAATTGTCTTCACTAATCATTACAAAATTATGTGCCATTATGGCATTGTGAAAACGTATATACCATTGTCTCGAAGACTACTTAAGGCCATATATCGATCTCAATAGTCGACACACTTTGTGCTCCTAGCCTTTTGTAACGAAACCAACAGGTTATTCCATATAAATTTCTTCCTCTAATTCTCCATTGAGGAATGCAGTCTTTACATCCATTTGATGCAATTCAAGATCATACTAACTACTATTGCCAGAATAAGGCAAATAGAGGCAAATCTAACCATAGGAGAAAAAGTTTCTTCAAAGTCAACTCCTTCCTGTTGATTATATCCTTTCGCCACAAGGCGAACCTTATACCTCTCTATAGAGCCATCAGCCTTACACTTTATTTTGAGAACCCACTTGTTCCCAATGGCTTTGCATCCTTTTGGAAGATCAATCAATTCCCAAACTTGGTTTGATCTTAATGACTCCATTTCCTCTTCCATTGCATATATCCATTGTTCCTTATCAGGGCACTTTAGAGCATCGTTCACATTCTTCGGCTCATCTTCATCTTGTAGGGCGATCATGAAAGTTTCTCCTTCAATGTCGAAACGTCGACGGGGAATCCTATTACGACTTGACTGTCGTATGGAATGTTGTACTCCTGATGATTCACCATGTTCCATTGCGCTCCCACTCGAATTAGATAATGGTGGTGTCGTCTCTTTAAGTGGTTGCAATTGAGACTGGGTTGCATTCAACTCTCCATTTGTCACAATGCTCCCACTAACTTCACTATCACGATCCACAGATTCGTATAGTGAGTAATCACCACCTACTTCGCCCTTTTTAGAAAATTCATTCTCTAAGAATGTGACATCCCGTAATTCAAATTCAGTTATACTTCTGCTTTCTTGCTCACCTATGAATACATATCCTTTTGAGTGCTCTGAGTATCTTATAAAAATACTTTTTTGCCTCTTAGGCTTAATTTTCCATACTTGTGAGAAGACTCACGAGTATAGGTAGCATAACCCCAAGGTTTTAGAAAGCTTAAATCAGGTTTTCTTCCTGTTCATAACTCATATGGAGTAGAAGTAACTGATTTAGAAGGCACACGGTTAAGTATGTAGGCAGCAGTCAACAAAATATCACCCCAAAAAGTGATGAGTAAGTTAGCTTGTGCCATCATTGACCTAACCATTTCCATTAAGGTTTTGTTTTTTCTTTCCGCAACACCATTTTGTTGAGGATATATGGAATAGTCAGTTGTCTTTCTATTCCCTTTTCATCACATAAATTTCTGAACTGATTAGACAGTTATTCTCGACCTCGATCGGATCTTAATGCTTTTATTTTCTTGTCTAATTGATTTTCCACTAAGCTCATAAATCTTTTAAAACAATTTAAAGCCTCGGACTTATGAGAAATCAAATCAACATGTCCGAATCTAGTATGATCATCAATGAATGTGATGAAATAAATAGACCCGTGCCTTGCTTTTACATTCATTGGACCACAAATGTCAGTATGGATTAATTGTAAAGGAAATTCAGCTCTTGTTCCTTTTCCAAATGGTTTCCGCGTTGTTTTTCCTTCTAGGCAATGCTCACATATGGGCAAATCAACCTTTTTAATATTGCCCAATAAGCCATCTTTAGCCAATCGATTCATTCTTTGTTGGTCAATATGACCAAGTCTAGCATGCCACACGTTCACATCATTCTCCTAAGAATCAGATGATGTAAATAAGGAATAACCAATATTAACTTCATAATAGTTAACATCTAATACAATGAAACCATCTAAAAAATATCCAGAACCATAATAACTTGTACCTAAAGACAAGTCTACACCATTGTTATGGAAGTTTACATTAAAACCAAGTCTAACTAAAACCAACACTGAAACTAAGTTCCGACGAATCTCTAAAGCGAATAGCACATCATGTAGGAACAATGTGCGTCCACCGCGCATAAGTAGTTGACAAGTGCCAATGCCTCTGACCTCCACTCTTGAATGGTTCCCCACGTATATCCACTTCATTCCTTGTGAAACTCGTCCGAACTCTAAGAAAGCTTTTCTGTCCTTTGCTACATGGTCTGTGGCTCCCGAGTTTACAGTCCACAAAGGATTAGATTCAGTTAGAAACACTGAACTAGACACATAAGTAGCATTTTCATTAATGCTAAGGGTTTCTACCTTCTTTGGCTCGCCACAGTCGCGAGTAAAGTGACCCTTCTTGCCACAGTTGTAACATTTCACTCTTGAAATATTCTTCTTGAAAGGACGCTTTCCTTTCTCCCGTTGGTTGTGCCTCGGCTTCTTCCCTAAAGGACTTGCTCTCTTGCCTTTCCACTTCTTTGACATAGTAGGGTGCTTCCTCTTGGAGCCCGAAACTCCATGCGAGCTAGAACCAGCAAAGTAAATATCAGTTTCTCGCTTAGCTGTCATGAGGCGATCCTCTTCCAGCTCAAGATGCCGCATAGCATCCTGGAAGGTCTTGATACCCTCATTGTGGGTCAAATGGATCTTCATGTGCTCCCAGCTTTGAGGCAAGGAGCGGATTACTGCTTGCACCTGTTGTTCATCAGTGAGTATGTGGCCGGCATCCTTTAGCTCACTAATCATATTCGACATCTGCCTCAAATGTTGTTTCATGGTCTTTCCATGTGACATCTTGTATGAGTCGAAACGGATAGTAAGTTGTCTTAGTTTGGTCACATAAGTTCGACCAAATCTTGATGCCAGTGCAGCCCACATGTCTTTGGCGTTCTGGAAATGTCCGAGCTCTCGCATGATGTCATTGTCCATGCTGCTTAGCAATGTAATGCGAGCAAGAGAGTTCTTTCTTTTCCAAACAGCAAAGGCATCTTTGTCCCTTTTATGTTGGGCAGTTGTCCCATCCTCAGGTTCTTCCATAATCTGGCTAAGAGTTTCGAGTGCCTCTTGCTCTTCCAGCACATATTGAATCTTAAGACTCCAAATCTCATAATTGTCGCCATTTAATTTTTCTCCCTTATTAAGTTCAGCCACTATGTTCTTAGTTGTTGAAGCCATCGTATCTAAACATTTCAGACACATACACACGAATTATTAAAGCCTATCTAAATACTTCATCATCATGATTACATAAACTAATCATATTAATGAATAGTTTCACAAAAGGTCTTAGAGTCAAAAGTTCACTATGTTCTCAATCATCGTCTAAAAAACCTAATTTGAAATTACCATTAACATAATCATTTATGTAAAGAAATTGGTTCTTCAAAAGTTATACAAACTTTTAAGAATTTCCCACATATAACATAACATATAATATGGCAATATAAAATGAGAAATCACAAAAATATTCATAGCCACACACACACACACACACACACATATATATATATATATATATATATATATATATATATATATATATATATTTCATAACACATTCACAAATATTTAAGAATATGTAATATCAACTTGAAACATGTACAAAATTGATTCCAAATCCTAAAAAAACAATATCAAGTGTACCAATCTAACACATAGACAGGAAAGGACTCATAAAATTCTTTAAGAAGTTCTATTTTCTTTGGAACATAAACGGAGGCTCCCGAAAAAACCCTAGATCCGGGCCATGGTTTGCGCCGAGACCCATTCAATGCAAGGGTTGATGTTCTCCTTCCCCTGACTCTTATGTATTCTTGCAGAAAATTCTCCACAAGCATCTTATAGCTTGGACCCTTTAAGATTTCTGTAACCTTATCAAGCATTCTTCCCAACTCTTCAGGAATAGTGTATTTTAGAGCTCCGACCATTACATATTCCGGCATTACAAAACCGTTCCAAATGATATTCTGTATCATTTTATTGACCTTGATGATGTGTGTCATCATATCATCTCCAGCGTCCCAGTGATAAAGAGCTAGCTTGATTCTTAGTTTCTCAAGCCTCTCCTTTTGAGCTGTCGTTCTTGGGATTATCGGAGTGCGTCTCAAATGTACCATTGTTCTTGCAACGAATGCATAACAAAGAAATTACTTATAATCCATGATACATTAAGATAAGGAATGCTTATTCATATACATATGATATAGCACTTGTATTTCAAAAAACTATAGAGAAATACTAGTGAAAATGCCAAAGAATATACCCCTAAGTACGTATACATAGGGTTTATCATGCATTTTCATATTCATAAGTGTAGCAAACATGTCATATGAATATACCATAACGTAGAGCATTCCGATATGAGCACATCGATATCAAGAACGCCCAAATCGGAGTTCAAATGACCTCGAACGAGTCGAAAGAACACAATGGGCATTCTGCCCGGTCTGAACCGGTCCGGTTTGACCGGTTTGACAGGTCCAATCGTTGACCGGTCAACGGTCAATCAGGTCGGGTCAACGGTCAATCCGATCGGGTCAACGGTCAACCGGATCGGATCTCGGGTCCGCGCTCTCGATGACGTCACGCTGACGTCATCATCTGCGGTTAGGCGGCGACCGACGCGCCGTTTCGCACGGCCGCATGTGGGCCTCACGTGCCGTTGCTTGTCGGCGCGTGAGGGCGTGTGCAGTGTCCTCCGGCGACGCGCCGCCCATCATTTTGCTCGTCTCGATAAGCACTTTCTGTCTATGCAATAAAATTCAAGTTTTGACGAAAAACAAAAATCGAAACATGCATGAACAGTTCGGCGACGCGAAGAAAACGAACACAAAACGAGGCCGAAACGAAAAAAAAACAAGCAGTATACACTTCAATGGTAGAGACGATACACATGCATGATCGAGAAATAAGTAAACTTGGCTCTGATACCAATGTTAGGAAAACTCAATCCCTGATCGACGCATTCGAAACGTATTCGAAACTAATTCGATCAATGCGGAAAACGTGCCTGAGGACCATCAACTTGTATCACCGATCGTACAGGCATATCACACAACGAACATACCCGGTATTGTCACAGATTAAGTGCCACTTTGCGCTTGAGAGTTCTTCGATCGTCTTTCGTACTCGTTTGCGTTCCGAAGGAAAACAGAGAAGACGTTATGTTCGAAGGAGTGTGCTTGCATATGGAAAAAAAAAATCACGGTAGTTTTTCCAAGTGGTGCCTTTTATTATAGTGATAGGCAAATAACTACCTTGTAGGCTCTTGTGGTTCATGGGCCGGGTTTGGCCCATCTTGGGCGGTCCACCCAATATGTCTTTCAGAAAATGAAGACAAGCATGAGCACGAGAGTTAACTTGGATGATCATTTCGGATAAATTTTGCCAGAGATTGCTAAAGTGGACACCGACGGCCCTACGTGACACCGCCAATGCTAACGTAGATAATTTTCAATATTTTTGGATTTTTTTTTTCGTTTTTCCTTTCTTCTTCCTTTTGTCGGTGACCGGCCATGGCCGGGCAGGTTGGCGTCGCCTAGGTGAGGGCTCCCAACGCTAAATATAGCGAGGCCGGCCCTCGCCCATGCTAGGGCGGCCTTTCTAGATCTGACCTGGGGGACGTCGACCCTCGCCGGGCCTCTTCTATGGCGGGCAACGACGACCCTCACCCAAGCAATGCCAACAAGCCTAACCACCGGCAAAAGAAAGAAGAAAGGAAAAAAGAAAAGAAAGAAAAATAAAAAAATTATTAAAATATTATTCATGTCAACGCTGGTGGTGCCAAGTAGGCCTTGCCGACTTCCATGTCAGTACTATCCCACCGAAATTAGCCGAAAGGATTGAATTGACAAAAGATCAAAAGTTTATGATTAAATTTATACAATTAAAAGGTTTATAACTAAATCGGCACGAATGCTTTAAGTTTGGGACTTATACGAGACTTTTCATGAAAAAGAACTACAAAAAGGAAATGGGTTGGAGTTGGGTTCTCCGCAAACACATTAAAGACCCATCATAAATTGGGTTTTGATTTTGTAGACCCATTTTAACCCACATGTAAAATTTTAAACAACGTGTGTTTCACCCAGAATAATGAATATGAGTTAAAATATTGGTCCACGACCCATTTTGCGACCCCTAAATCCCATCAAGCATGCCATTTTGATTGCACTAAAATTACACAGAATCGAAAATTCTTAGGCGTGTTGGTTGACTTCAACAAATCGAAACTCTGATGCAACTGCAATCCATGTGCGTTAAATAGACTGACTGATAATCGAAAAACACAAACATGATCTTGGGTCTTCAAATTGAGGTCTAGAATGGGCACTCAGTCTTGGGTTGTCTAAGGTGAAAGAATTGCGAGCACGGCATTACAATTTTGACTACACTGAATCTATAGTACTGCTGACACAAAAAAAAGAAAAAATTGCCCATCTTTGAGTGTCGACTCGGGTTAAAGAGGCCAAGCAAGACGCAGCAGAAGCAAAATTTACCAGTGTTGAAGGCTCTTAGTTAGTTAGTGCAACAAGTCGACAAGGTGATTAGTTTTAGCAGACGGAAAATAAGTCCCAAAACATGAGCATCAATAAGTAAGGCCAGACCTAGTCGACAGAGGGCCACGACTAACGCTACTTAAGACAAGCTGAAGACAAAGTTGTTATTTAAGGCATGGAACCTACAAATTCTGATACAGTCGTGAAGCGGTGAAGTCAACATAATCGTCAGATTGTGGAATCATGGAATCTCGGAGGCCACCAAATATGCCAACCCATTGATACTCTTTCTCTCTCTATTCTCTTGCAAAATCTTTTAACTTGATTAATCTGAGCAATGCAGACCAAAAAAAAAAAGAGATTAATCTGAGCAAGACAAAAGACTATTAAGAGGGAGTGCTGCAAAGATGAATTATGGCTTCTGCCATTGCTTAACCTCTTTCGTCCGGTCAAATTCTCACTATAACCTCTTTCGACGTAAGAATTGAGCTGCATAAGAAGAAAAAGTCACTGACTCCTTACCATGGAGACAAACAAGGATTTTTCCAGAAGTGATTGTAATCATAAGATTCAAACGATCCCGTGAGCGCATAGTGTTAGCCATTGCTTTTTATGGCAAAGATCCATTCATTATGATCATTGACCGCTAAAACAAACTGAGGATTGAAAGAATAACAATATGTCCTAATAAAAAAAGTTATCCTTCTTTCTATCCCAACTCAAGTCAATGATGAAGATGATGTGATAGATTTAACATGTGCAAATTCACTGAGATATAAATTTTTATCCGTTTGTATATATTGAAATTATTTTTGAATCTCTCTAATCACTCTTCATACATCCTATCTATTAAAATTTATTTGAGTTTACCGCCTGCCTCTTACTTCTTTTTTTCCTATAATTCTCTCCACTTCTCCATTCTTCCGTTCATATGACTTCTGCCTAGCCAATCGTGTCAGTTACAAATTACAATTACAGACTTGAAATAAAGAAGAGAACCAATTGGAAAGGGTTATAGCTAGTTGGTAACCAGCATAGAGAAGTCCAAAAATACCACTCAAAGGAAAAAGTGGATGCAGAGGGCAATGAATATCCACAGTTACCTTCATGTGACAATTAATGAGAGATAAGTCATAACCGAGCGCAAATTGAAACTTGATTTCACACTAAATTTTTAATCATCATTTGGGCTGAGTACGCCCGGTGGCACATGGGAATTATGAGTTATTCATTACAACTTCAATGCAACAAAAATTAAAACGTAATGCATACTTTAGGATTAGGACATTGCGTGTTACATTATTATAGGTAGAAAGCCAAAGCATCTCACCGGTAGTCCAGATGCTCACGATAACCCAGCAAAAGTGAGTCTATTTCATATATTCTTTCGCCAGAGCCAGGTGGAGAGATTGTCCTTTTCCTTACTTCCTCTTTCTCAATTACTGCAACATCTTGTAAGGGAGTAGTGATTCCTCTTCTCCAGAAGCCTCTCCATCCCCTATAACAGATCAAGAAACAGAATCTTGCTTCTCTGTCACCTCAATCTCCTCTTCAGCTTCCATGGTCAGATCATTGGAATCATGAATCATCTAAAAGAGCAGTATAGAGGGGAGAAAAGGCCATTTAAACGACTGCAAGTTAATTCCGACATTTTAATTTTAGTATGAGCACAATCCAAGACCGAGACATGAGGTTATTTTCAGTTTTGGATATCATATAGAGTATAAGATAAACTGACAAGATAAACTGACCACTAGCCATGTTTGCAAGAGAAATAAGCACGATGGTTTAGCTGGCACCTCAGATTTCAATCTATAAATCCATAATTATACAATTCTTTTCATCAAAATTCATACAATGGTTGCATCTCAATAGTGAACCCATATTCGACCAGAAAAAAAATAGTGAGCCCATAAACATAGGGGGAAAACTATTTGCCTATCCGTAGTAGTTTTGATTGTGAGCCTATAGACAGTGTAGTAGTTCCACTATAAAGAACTTTCTAATCACATAAATGGCAATCTGACAAGTGGAATGGCAGCCTTCGGCTGTTGTTACGAAAAGATGCGACTCTAGGATGGAGATGTGGGTTAAAGGAGTTTAAGAATAGCCTAAAAGGATGTCAAAAGGAGAGTAAAAGGAAAGATCTTGAGTTTAGGAGCCTGCTGAAAATTTCACACGGAACATAGAACATGTACATATAAAGTCCATAAAATCAACCTGGGGAGAAAGGCTTGGTTTTTCTGTTGTATAATGACAACTGACATTCCATCCATGTCATACACCAGTTAAAGCAATATTATTCTAGCGAAAGAACATATTTAAGGATCAGCCTTCATTACCAATCGCGACAGGTAAAAACTCTGAAAAACCATTATACCAGTTCTCCCTAAACAGCAGAGTATGCTGTAGCTTTTAAAAAATGCAATGTGCCCACATACCCCCTCCCCCCAAACAAAGAAAAAAAGAGAGAGAAATGAACCCACCTAACCACCCACACCCACTTCCAACACATGGACACATACACAAAACAAAAGAGGAGACACGCCCATAGATGGACGACAGACGCGGTCCTGCTCATGCAATAACATGAGAGAATGAACACGACCACATCTACGCAACTACGCCCGTCCACATGCACCCACCTACGCCCATAGACACAAACCTGCACCAAGACACATGTACAGCTTGCAGGAGTGACAGCAAGTCACTATGCATGACAAAAACTCAGTTCATACAGAGAGATGTAAATAGTAACTTTTAGTAAGATATTATGATTTTTAACTTTGAAATGGCAGAGGGCATTCTTAATCAATTCAGAATTCTCAAGTGCACACCTCTTATTTGTTTCGACAAATTTCTAATATCCATATGCATTCAGATGCATGCCAACAAAAAGCATTCAGATGGAAGTGGTCTAGAGCAGAAAATTAATCTGCATAGAAATTTCAGATAGTTGAGCCAACACTTGAGGTCTCAAGAATCTAGATTGATCAATAGGTGACTAATACTGGACAGCTTTTCATAGTCTCCCTCTATAACGTCACTGTGAACCCTCCAAATTTGGCCTTGCAGTAATACTGGCTATCTCATATTGTTCTTTATAAATGCCAACTTACTACCACATTATCCCCACAAAATAATATAATATGTGACGGAAGAAGAATGACACTCCAGCAACGTCACTCAAACGAGGTTCCGATTACTCAATACATTCAAAATGGACTAGCATGTTGATCACGAACCTGGGAATCAGTAACTGCTTCTGAAGTTTCCACTCGATCTGTTGAGGAAGTAGCGACATCACTGTAGCCACCAGGAACAGGGACTCTCTCAGATGCAGCTGTGGATAAGGATGAGGTGTCAGAATCATAAGAAGACTTTCCGGCGAATATCTTCCCTACAAATAGGCACCAGGTTAACTTCACATGTAAGATATGGAAACCAGTCATCACTCATAGATGGACAACTATCTTTGGGAAACAGTAGTGCTCCTGATAAGAAAATCAGCCTTCACAAATGACTAGTCCATGAGTACAGGCCCCATAAGGTAAAGAAGGAACATTGCTAGGGAACTAGACTCAAGAATCTTCATCGTTATAACAATCAGTATCCACGTATCATGAGGAAGCTCTAGCATGCCATCTTAGTTGTCTAGCTTGACTTTTTCTAATTATATTCTTTGGCCTAACTTTTTATCTTTCTTTTCAGACCAACACCAATGGAGTTACAAAGAATCATGTTCGATCACTTCCATTCCCAATATGCGGAGACAAAGAGTCCACGTCCGCAGACTGGTCCAGTAAATCTATGACGTCGAACTCTAAAATTGTATCTAAAGAATCCAGGAAAGATGACTTGAGCCAAGTTAAAGATTCGAATAAAACCACCCAAGATCCAAACTACCCATATGCGAAGCTCTCTGACAATGCCGATGAACATTGTTAAGGATAACAATGCATGACTCGTTCAAATTCAAAATATTTTGAATTAGTTGTTAAGGATAACAATGCATGACTCGTTCAAATCCAAAATATTTTGAATTAGTCCATTCTTATCTCAATTAGTTATTACTATAGTTATTACTGTAACGGATGTAGTTATTACTCTAGTTACTTCTGTAACGGACTAATTCAAAATTCAAAATATTTTGAATTAGTCCATTCTTATCTCATGTAATTGCTGTAACAGTTAGAAAAAAAACTCTATAAATACAAACGCTATCCTAGAGTTAAAGGATAAGCGAAACTCAAGCTCAAACTTCGAGTATAATTCTTACATGGTATCAGACGACCAGTAGGATCCTTGGAAACACCTCTGCTATTTCTTCTTTCTCTTCCATTTTTTTTTTCGGCCTCTTCTATTCACGATGTCATCTCCCACATCCACTCCGGCTGTGCAACACCACCTTAGCCTCAAACTTTCCGGTGATAACTTTCTATTGTGGAAAACCCAGTTGTTTCCGTTGCTTCGTAGCCAGTCCTTAATGGGATATCTTGACGGCAGCATTATATGTCCTCCTCCAACCATCACCCCCACAGGCTCCACTACTGCTACACCGAACCCTGCATATGATGAATGGATTATAAAAGACCAACTTGTTCTTAGTTGGATGATATCTTCTCTTTCACCTGATGTCCTACCCTATGTGGTTGGATTAGCTACTGCTGCCGATGTCTGGAAGGCTCTAGAAACTGCTTTTGGATCTCTATCACATACAAGCATTCTTCAACTTCATATGCAACTTAAAAATACATCCAAATGTGACAAGTCTGTCTCAACTTATCTTCGCGAGGTAAAGTACATTTCGGATCAATTGGCTGCTGCCAATCACCCTCTAGGGAATGAAGAATTAAATGCCATTGTCTTTCGTAATCTCGGTTCTGATTTTTCTGACATTATTGCTGCCTTGGCTACAAAACCTGATCCGATAACCTTTCCTGAACTCCATCGATTGCTCCTCAATCATGAGCTTTGAATGAAATCTGCTACGGTACCTATAGAGGCAAATGTTACCACTTACACCCCTCCATCATCCACCCCTACTAATCAACCTCAATCGATTTCCAATTTCCAACTATCTACCACCCAAAACCCTCAATACCATTGGCAAGGCAACCAGCGCAATTATGGAAACTCAGGCAATCGATCTAAAAACAGGAAAGACCGATGCCAAATTTGTCAGAAATATAACCATACGGCTGCAAGATGTTATTTCAGGTACTCGCAATCTAACAACGGTGCACCGCAGCCTACTGCTAATATGGCTGGGATTCTTCCTACTCCATCGCAGCAAGACTGGTTTCCGGATACTGCAGCTACTCACCATGTGACGCCTGACATCGCAAATCTGCATATCTCTACACCACATAACTGTAATGAATCTCTTCGTGTAGGTAATGGAGCAGGTTTAGACATTGTTAATGTCGGTTCTTCCACTCTCAAAACCCCTATTAACAAATCTTTCCATTTCTCAAATATCCTTCATGTCCCTACCATTACACGTAATTTGCTTTCTGTCCATAATTTTGCACGAGATAACAATTGCTTCTTTGAATTTCATCCATTTCACTTTGTTGTGAAGGATTTGCAGACCAAAACACCACTACTCCAAGGTTCGCTTAAGGATGGACTATACCGGCTGCCGGGTCTTTATACCACATCTCCATCCGCCAACACAATTTCACTTGATACTTCCGCCACTGCCACTACCTGGCACGCTCGAATGGGTCATTCCCAACAAAGCAAAGTTCGCTCTTTGATTCGTTCAAACAATTTGCCATGTTCTACATTTGATTTCAGCAAATGTGCTTCCTGTTTATTAGGCAAATCTCATAAAACACCCCTACCCCCCACTCATAGTATTAGTAAAGCACCTCTCGATTTAATTTTTACTGATGTATGGGGACCGGCTCCAATTAATTCTGTTTCTGGTTATAAGTATTTTGTTCTATTTGTTGATGATTTTTCCAAATATACCTGGTACTATCCTATTCAAAATCGATCTATGGTTCCTTCCATTTTCAAAAAGTTCAAAATCATGGCTGAGAAACAATTTGAAAAATCCATCAAAGCCGTCCAGTCTGATTGGGGTGGGGAATACAGAACCCTAAATAATTTTTTATCAAACCATGGAATTCTCCATCGTGTAGCTTGTCCACACACTCACGAGCAGAACGGAGCAGCTGAGTGAAAAATTCGCCATATTGTTGATACCGGCCTTACATTATTGGCACACGCATCTCTCCCACTTCAGTATTGGCCTTATGCTTTTGAAACTACAATTTACCTTATTAACAGATTACCTACGCCACTCTTAAACAATATCTCACCTTTTCAAACACTTTTTCATCAAGAACCGGATCACAAGTTTTTAAAAATATTTGGTTGTGCTGTTTTCCCTTTATTAAGGCCATACAATTCGCATAAATTTTCACTCCGTTCTACTCAATGTGTGTTCTTAGGATATAGTCCATTGCATATTGGTTATCGTTGTTTAGATTACAAAACTAAACGTATGTATATTGCAAGACATGCTCATTTTATTGAAAATATTTTTCTATTTGCCACACTTGGTTCCCACCCTTCTAAAATACCCTCACCATCACATCCTTGGTTGACGATCTCCACAGCTGGTATGTCCTCCCAGGCAAACCATGGTGTTAATGGTAATATTCTACCTCCTACCCCACCCTCTAACACTTCTCCACCCACCTTTGAAGAACCATCACCGACATTATCAAATACTAATACTGCTTCAACATCTAACACGTTGGTTTCTAGTCCGTCTAATGCTGGTGTAGGTTCTAATGAGGCTCTTTCAGATGCCTCCTCACAACAAGCTGTTGTGATACCTCTACAACCGGTTTTATCAAAAATCAAGAACCCATTCAATGTAGCTGCGTAAAAACCCGAGGCCCAGCACTAAATATCCATTGCCAGATGTGAACTTGACTGAAATAATCTCTAAGGAAGAGCCACGATGTTTCACCGAAGCTAATAAAGATGAAAAATGGAGGGATGCGATGCTTCAAGAATTCAATGCTTTGTTGCGTAATGGAACATGGGTTTTGGTTCCACTGAATCCCAAAGCAAATGTCGTGGGCTCCAAATGGGTTTATCGAGTCAAGACACATGCAGATGGTTCGATAGATCGGTACAAAGCCTGCCTCGTGGCCAAGGGCTACAATCAGCAGGAGGGTATTGACTACACAGAAACGTTTAGTCCCGTTGTTAAAGCAACCACCGTCCGTACAGTTATTTCATTAGCTGTGACAAAGAATTGGAAACTCCGGCAGTTGGATGTTAGCAATGCATTTTTAAATGGTAACTTAACTGAAGAAGTCTACATGGCTCAGCCCCAGGGCTTCATTGATAAAGAAAGGCCAAACCATAAATGCAAGCTACAAAAATCCTTATACGGATTGAAACAAGCACCGCGAGCTTGGTTCCATCGGTTGAGCATCTTTTTAGAATCACTGGGATTTATTGGATCAAAAACCGATACTTCCCTCTTTATACTACATCGGCCCAATTTCTCCATTTCAATGCTCATCTATGTTGACGACATTGTTATTACAGGGTCCAACGCGGCATTTATTCAAGACACTATCAACTGCTTAAACAAGGAGTTCTCTATAAGGGACTTGGGCGAACTTAATTATTTCCTGGAATTGAGGTGATCAAACATCCATCAGGGCTCCTCCTGTCACAACAGAAGTATGTTACAGATCTCCTCCACCGAACCAGAATGGACGGTGTTAAACCGGTTCACACGCCCATGGCTACAAATACCAATTTAATTAATCAGGGTAAGCCACTTGAAGATGCTATTTTGTATAGGAGTACAGTAGGAGCTCTTCAGTATGTCACTCTAACTCGACCAGATATCTCTTATGCGGTAAACAAAGTCTGCCAGTTCTTGAAAGAACCAACAGAAGACCACTGGAGTGCGGTAAAGCAGATCCTACGCTACTTAAAGGAAACCGTTTCGCATGGATTGTTCATCAGTTCCCACTCCACCACAGAACTCCACGCATACAGTGATGCAGACTGGGCCAGTTGTCCCACTGATAGGCGCTCAACAGGAGGTTATGCAATTTATATGGGTCAAAATCTAATTTCTTGGTCAGCCAAAAAGCAGCATACCGTTGCACGTTCCTCAACCGAATCTGAGTATCGGGCATTGGCAAACACCACAGCAGAAGTGGTATGGTTGCAATCACTGTTACAAGAATTGGGCATCTCTCAATCAAAACCTCCTATCCTTTGGTGCGACAACCTAGGGGCAACGTCTCTTACGGTTAATCCACTTTTTCATGCTAGAACTAAGCATATCGAGGTAGACTTTCACTTCGTCCGCCATTTAGTGTCACAACGCAAACTTGAGGTTCGCTTCATATCCACACGTGACCAAATAGCGGATATCTTCACCAAGCCTCTTACAAGGTGTCGTCATGATATGCTCAGATCCAAGTGAAGATCATTCAGAAGACCACCTTCAACTTGCGGGGGCCTGTTAAGGATAACAATGCATGACTCATTCAAATTCAAAATATTTTGAATTAGTCCATTCTTATCTCAATTAGTTATTACTATAGTTATTACTTTAACGAATGTAGTTATTACTCTAGTTACTTCTGTAACGGACTAATTCAAAATTCAAAATATTTTGAATTAATCCATTCTTATCTCATGTAATTGCTGTAACAGTTAGAAGAAAAACTCTATAAATACAAACGCTATCCTAGAGTTAAAGGATAAGCAAAACTCAAGCTCAAACTTCGAGTATAATTCTTACAAACGTAAGAACAGTGTGATATTTTTCAAAGTAGTAACATACAAAAATCCGAGCAAAGGCACGCCACTCGGCACTAAGGACAGAAAGAGACATTGACCAACCAGTGACACAAAAATTACTTGCACAGCTGAGGATCCAAAAACCGTCGAGGATCAAAAAAGCTTCGAGCTAAACGAAGCGCATGGCCCCGCAAATCACGTACGCATTGCAAATTAAGCAGGCAGAGCAGAGGTGGTTAAGCATTCAATCAGGCGAACCGTTTTTTTTCACTTCCCTCGCACTACATTCAACTGAACACTGAACGAAGCAATCGCTCGCTCGCTCACAACAAGTCCAACATTCTCGATCCACTTCCCAGGCAGATTGCACTAACATTCACAACCGAAAATCACTTTTAAAGCAAGCGTGTAGCTTTATCACTCCAACGTACAAGAAACACAAGGAAAAGGCGACCCAGATCAGCAAAAAAGCCAAAAACCATCGAACAAAGTGCACAACCCAACCACGAGGGAGGGAGAGAGAGAGAGAGAGAGAGTGCGCGTGAGAGGGAGGCCATGTTGTTCAGCAAGAGCGAGACGCCAGAGCTCCTGCGGTTGCCATTGAAGCCGGAGGGAGAGGACTTGCACACCGGCGGTGCGGAGGGGAACCGAATCCCCGGGAGCGTATACACCAAGTCGACCCCACTACACACTTCGCCTCTTCTTTTCTGCTCCTTCCCGTGACAGACCCAAGACGAAGCAAACCCAGAATGCGCAGAGCATTGGAGAGAGCAGAGAGAGAGAGAGAGAGAGAGAGAGAGAGTGAACAGATCTAGCAGCGGAAGAGAGATCTTAGAGAAGGCTCCAGCGAGAGGAGAAAAGCAAAGAACAGAAAAAGAGACGATCTTTATTGTTTTCCGTGGCAGAGCGGAAGAGAACTGAGAATATGGCTAAGCGACAAGAACGAACGAGCAAGGAAGCAGGGGGTCCGAACTCGGAAGGGATTACGTGTGCAGTCAGGAGTTGCATGGAGATCGGTGAACGGTGTTGATCTTGGCTTTAATCACGCGATTAATCTCGTCATGATTATCGAACCTTTACATCCCAAGTTCCGCACGGATTCGCGATTAATCGCGCATTTAATCGTTAATTTTAAGAAAGCCCCCCTCGTTCGTTAAATTAACGATGATGATGGGGGAACCCACTCGCTCCCGGGAGGGGGTGGGGTCAAGGATCTTTCTGCGCCGCTCTCCCTCTGTGTGTGGTTGACATTCTCGGGGATAATTCCTTTTTTTTTCTTCTTTTTTTCTTATTTTGTGGACTTTTTTTTTTTTTTGGGTCAAAATGGACTCTTGTTGGTGAGGCTTTGGTTGGGTTTTTCTATCTTGTCATGTCACAGAAAAAGCAAAGTTGATGAGGGAGGAGAAAAGGGCCTTTTTGCGGTGGCTGATTGGGTATATGGGTAATTGGCCTTCATGTCATCATTATCACCACCTGATCACATGATTGATCCGCCCCCGGGTAGCTGTTCGATCTGAACCGTCAGATTAAGAATAATAATTTCGGATGATTTGAAAACGATAATAAAGAGTAACTCAAATTTTCAAACCCTAAGGTTTGAGCTTTTCGACGACCCTTTTAAAGAACGTGGAGATTTGCAACAAGGAAACCTTTGAATGTGAATATTATCTGATTGAGCAGCAAGGTGAAATTTCCCATTATCTAATTTAATTGAAAATTTTTTGGGCAGGATGGATATCGCATCATTAAAAAGGGGCGGTTTCCTATCTTGAATTATACGGTGCTCTCAAATCGCCTTTTTAATGATTCTTGAATTTTTCGAGGGCATGTGCAAGTCCAAGATAAAGATAGCCAAGTAAGATTTCCCAAATTCATGTTCTCTTTTTCTCTCCCCCTCTCTCTGCTAGGGTTTCAGAGTCGCCGCGTTCACTCATCAACTCGGTGTAAGTGCTCTTCCTCTACCCTTTGTTTTCACGGTTTGAACTTTTTCACGCTCGTCACGCATTCTGACTCATATCTTCCGTTTCGTCATGCTCCGTTTCTGATAGATTCGGAGGTTTATTTTGCGTTTCGCTTGATTTTTCTTGTAATTTCACGCATTCTTAATGTATCCTTGTTTGTGTAGCTTAAATTCCAGTCGAATGCATTCACAGGTCATACTTTTTTGGATCGTTTTACGCTTTGAATTTCAAGATATGTTGTTTTTTTTTTTTTGGGTCAGAATCGAGATTGCCGTAACTCTGTTTTCCCTTTCCTTTTGTAATTTAATTCAATGTTTCAACATGAGGACGATCTTTGTAGTTGTTTTTGGTGCTTTTTTGTTCTTCTCTCCTTAAAGTGCGTTGGGTCTGGAGTTAATTTGACTAGGTTTTCAGTTGGTGCCATCTTTGATTAGAACAGCACCTGAAATTTTTTTCAAAATCTATCTCTTGCTGGATTTTTTTAACCAAGTTAGTAACCTGATTAAGTGAAGTGATTCTTTATTACATACTCTGGTGCCCAAATTTTTTCCTGTAGACATTTTCTTTACGAGATTTTTAGTTCATTTTTCCTAATAGATTTTCAGTTAGTAGCCTAATTAAGTGAAGTGATTCTTTATTCTGGTTTTTGCGTTTACATCATGGGTCGTGATTCTGTTTGTTATTTTGTCATGGGTCTGTAGAGGACAATTTGTCTGACACATTATATCTTATGGGATGAATGTGCCCTTTTGTCTGGTTTTGTTCCGAAATGAGAATGTTGTTTGTCGGATTGGGTCGCACTTCTTTTTTAAACTTCATTATTGCTATGGGAAACAAGCTCATGCAAGTACTGCTTAAGTTTTCTCTTTCGCACCATGTGTCTGCCGGCATATATGTGTCACGGTCCAAAGAATTGGATCGTTCATGAGGTTCCTGGACGATGGATCGTGACCGGCCCTCGGACGAGAAGCCGGGCCCCGAGTGTTCTAGTACTAGGGTTGTCTTGATGTCTTCTAGAATATTCCTGGGGGGGCGATACGGTAATTGTGCCCTTCCGTAATAAATACGGTAGGTGAGGTAGTTGGGTGAGTACGATCTCGACCGTTGAGATCGGGGAAAGATCTACGGATACGGTCAGCCCGATACTTGTATATAGTGGGGTCTCCTCCCCCTCATTTTATCATCTCTCATTTTCAAGAAGCAATACAAAGTTCAGAGCTTCTCTCTCTAGAGCTTCTCTCTAAAGTTCTTGCGAGTGTGAGTGTGAGAAGGCTTACTTGGGGAGAAATTCCTAAGGCCGCACGGGTTTGGGAACGCTAGATCGATCGACTCGTGACATATGCCTATATAACCTGCAAAATCATGTTTCGTTTGCTAATCTGCTCCTAATATCAAGTTTAATTCCTGTACAGCAGCTACGCTCCTCCTCGAAAACCAATAAAACCAATCACAACCATGACCGTGGTTGTCTCTAGAGTCCTTAAACCTCTTGCGGAGAAACTAGCTTCATCGGCTTTTGAAGAATGTCAATTGGTATGTGGCATACCGAGAGAAGATCAAGAGCACGCTAGAGACGATCTAGAGGGTGCTCGCTGATGCTGAGCAGAAGCAAACTAAAGATGAAGCTATGAGGATTTGGCTATCGAAGCTTAAAGACTTCTGCTATGACGTCGACGACGTGCTAGGCGAATTTGAAGCCAGGGCTTTGTGGAGGCAGGCGAGGTCCACCGAGCACTTGACCCTCAAAAGGAAAGTATGCTACTTGTCCTCGTGAATATCCAACTTCATTTTCCAGTTTAAAATGACACATAATATGAAAGAACTAAGAAAGAGACTTGATGGGATCAATAAAGAGAAAACTCAGTTCAACTTGTCGAGTGATGTTTATGACAAGACTATAGTTACGCGGAGGGAAACTCATTCTTCTGTGTCCCCTTCAAATGTGATTGGAAGAAATGAAGAAAAGGAAATGATGATAAAACTGTTGAGAAGATCAGATGACGGCAGAGCTGGAATGATAGAAGTCATTCCGATTCTTGGAATCGAGGGTATTGGAAAGACGACTCTCGCTCAATTAGTATACAATGATGAATGGGTAAACAAACATTTTGATCTCAAAGTTTGGTTATACATGCCAGTAGAATTCAAAGTTAAGAAGATAATAAAAGGCATCATCGAGTCTCTTGGTCATATAGAATAATATGATAGCCTTGAAATGCTTCAAAATTGCCTAAGAAGTATCATGGAGACCAAAAGATGTTTGTTCGTAATGGACTATGTGTGGGAAGTGAGGCGGGAGGATTGGGTGGGATTGAGAGATTTGTTGAGAGGCGTTTCCGAGGGAAGTAAAGTCATCTTGACTTCACGGAATATATCGGCCGCCTCAATCATGGGCACTGTCCCCCTGCTTAATTTGGCCAGCCTTTCGCGAAAGGATTCTTTGACTTTGTTTGTAAAGTGCGCGTTCAATCAAGGGCAAGAGAAGAATCACCCGGACCTTATGGTAATTGGCGAGGAAATCGTGAGCAAGTGCCGGGGAAATCCTCTGGCGGTGAAGACTTTGGGAAGCTCGTTGTATTCAAAAAACAATCGAAACGACTGGGAAAATGCAATTTGATTCTCGATTGCCATTCATGAATTTGTGATCCAAATATACGATTCGGTATCTCGATTTGACAATTGTAGTTAGAGCTAGGGAAATTTCAGGGATATAAGCCACTTTGTTCCATAAATAATATTGTGTATGCTACCCCAAAGAGAATATTTACCTATTTTGTTTTAGTATATGATTTCGAACTTTATTTATAGTTAGTCCAAGAAAATTGTCTATGATACTGAAAATTGTCTCTGCTTTGGATGTTTCCATCTCTCTAATAAGTTCATGTCTATGGGATCAAATCCCACATTCATATCTGTTCATTTCTTCTTCGCACATGTCCCGTGTTTCTTTTCCACAGTTGAAATTCAGCGTTACACTCTGCTTGATCGCTCATATTGAGTGCGAATTCGATCGGCTTTTGGCGTGCGTCGTATTGGGAATCTTTGAATTGAAATGGAGAAGCCTCTTCGCCACGGTATAATTATCTCAATCTCCTTACTCCTCTGCTTTTTGGCTTCTTCTTCCTATTTCTTTATTGGTTAACTTTCTGGCGAATTCACTTCTAGCACACGGCGTCGGTCAAGTTTTTCAGTTGCAGTGTGTGGGTTGGTGAGTGGATTTCACTTGCTTGCTAATTGCTCCGTTTTTATCACCGACTGAATTTGTGTTGTTTGAGTTTATAAATTTACAGTTTTGGAGTGTCATTGCGTGAATGTCATTCTCATTTTTGCTGAGGGAGAGATCTGCGTGATGATAATGCCGTCTACTTCTGTAAGTAGTTCTTGTATTCGGCCAAGTTTGTTCATGGGTTTTCCTCCTTCAAGGGGAAGCTCTCTTTTAACTGTTAATTCAGCTTCTGGTATCTGTCCAAAGCATATCTGTGACAAGAATAGATATATAGCGTGTCGGCCCATTGTCAAGGTATGTGAGCTTGCTAGAAAGGAGTGGATTTTAAATATTAGATTTTAGTGGATTAGACACCAATGGAAGCTCTCATTGAACATTTCCACAGAAGTCAAAGTGCTGTATAACGTTAGGAACAATGACGAACTTAGATGCTACAACATAAGCGAACTATATAAGTGCTGGATCAGCCACCGCTTATGAAATTGAATATAATCGTCTCATAAGCCTTATTGTAGTCTCTCTGTTTTAATTCCCTTCGTACTTTTGTACCCCAAGCTCTCGTATTGGCTTTGGTTGTGTATATGCGATAGCGACGATGGGAATACCGTGGTGACCGGAGATGCAGACAGCAACACCTGATACTGATGGTATGCGCTCACGGGACATACATGAATGAGCACCTGATTGTCTAAAGTCGCCCCTGCAAGCATGGTTTTCTCAACAACGCACAAAGATGTATTCTTTCCTCAAAAGCATCCATAAACATGAAGCAAGCAACAAGAAAAAGGCCGCGAGTTCTCAAAATCAACAATGAAAAGCAATTTTAACTACCATTGCCAAAACTCAAACCTTATTAGCGCGGTCAGTAATCCTCGAAACAAACCAAGCACAAACACTAGTATCGCATAGCCTAGATTCGCATTTAGTACTTGTAGTCCTTAACATGGAGAGACTCGGAAGCGCCCTCGCCGAGTTGAGCATCGCCCTTGTAAGTTCCGAGAGTGGCCTCTGAGTTCGCCTTGCATCTTCTGAGCAATGCGGCCTGTGCCTTGGGAATGTTCTCTTCCTTTCCAGCCCATGCCTTCAAGGTGCTCTGCTGTAGGGCCCGACCAAAGGAGAAGGAGAGGCTCCATGGCTTCTTGCCCTTGAGCTTGTTCATGGCATTGAGGTTGAGAGTGGCCTCCTCCTCGCTCTGCCCACCGGACAAGAAGACGACGGCCGGAACGGCAGCAGGCACTGTTCGCTGCAGGGCACGGACGGTGTACTCAGCAATGACCTGCGGCGCAACCTTGGGGGCGTCCGATCCGGGGGTGACCATGTTGGGCTTCAACAAGGTTCCCTCGAGGAGCACATGGTGGTCGTTTAGGGCCTTGTAGCAAGCAGCAAGAACACGCTCGGTCACGTCGGCGCACTTGTCAATGCTGTGGGAACCATCAACCAAGATCTCGGGCTCCACAATGGGGACCAGACCATTCTCCTGGCAGATAATGGCATACCTCGCCAATCCATTTGCGTTCTCGTTGATAGCAAGCTGAGATGGCTCAGTTGGGCCGATCTTGAGCACAGCACGCCATTTGGCAAAACGAGCACCGGCTGCATAGTATTGCTGGCATCGCTGAGCAAGGCCATCGAGACCCTGAGTGGTGGTCTCGCCATTTGTGCCAGCGAGCTCAACTGTGCCCTTGTCAACCTTAATGCCAGGAAGTACTCCACCTTCCTTCAGGACATCAACGAAGGGCTTACCTGCATAAATACAATTATTCGGTGAATGAGGAAATAACCCTAGACCCAAAACAAACATGTGCCTGCAGATGATTCGCAAGCCAAAACATCACGATGAGCTTCTCATCTACTCATTTCGAGACAACTGAATTTTGTGTGCTCGATAAACGGATCAAGGGCAACATACAGCTTAAAAGGATTAGCTAAATTAGCAACTACTGAGAACACTGACCAGCGGCGGTCTTCTGGTAGAGAGTTTCCTCGAACAGAATCACGCCACTAAGGCACGGGAGAGCTCCGGGAGCGGTAAAGAGGAGTTCGCGGAGGATGCGCCTGTTGGTCTCCACATTTTCAACATTGATGCTGGACAACCGCTTGCCGATGGTGCCGGTCGATTCATCAGCAGCTAGAATACCCTTCCCAGGGGTACCGATGTAGGCAGCATTGGCGATGAGCTCATCTACATAAATCCCAAAAATTCAACACGGGTCAAAACTATACACCCTCGTCCATCACCACCGTGTCTTATATAGAAACAAGGCAAGATTAATTATGTGAAAAAGATCTATCTGACTAGAAAGTCCCCCGAAGAAGCAGTGCATCGTCAATGAAACCAAATCAAATCAGGCGAAAAAAGAACAAGGGTCGAATTATTTTATCATCTAGGAACAACGGGATCACGATTCACAGGTAGTCAAGGCCAAACCCTTGCGCAGCAAGTGAGATACAATCAAACCGTCAGGATCAGCTAGATCTACAACATCTCCCTCCGACCACAGCGACGCAGAACTCGAATCCACAGCACCGAATCCCACAACAACCAGTAAGGGTCGCCACAAATCAACCGAGCCGCCAGAGAACAGACAAAGAAGGGCCGAACCAGAGCAAGATCAAACCAGACACACCACTTTCACCACAGGCACACACATATTCGCTACCGACCTCCTCCAAAACCCAATTCACCGGCACGAAAATCAGCACAGAGCGAACGAAAAAACAGCAGAAGACAGACTTCGGATTCAAAAGGGTATCGGCAGATCGGTCGAGCAAGCGCCCGGATCAAGCAGAGCCACACAGAGACGGATCAAACGACTCGCTGCGAAAGAAACCAAGCCACGGAAAAAAAGCAAAAAGGCCCGTCGCCAAACGTACCAGCGTACTTGCCCTTGTAGCACGACATGTTGGTTCGCCTTGGTTTCGAGCGATCCGGGGACGACTTGCGACGACGGAGAGAGAGAGCGAGAGAAGGAGCTTTGACGGAGGAGAGGAAGAGAAAGAGTGGGAGAGAAAAACCAGGGTTGTGCCTTTTTTTATATGTTCGAGAAGACGAGGTGGTGGTGGTATTGGTGGGTAAGCCGCACACGAAAATGGAAACAAGAAATTAAAAAAAAATCGGTGAAAATTTCGAGAGAAAAAATAATTAAAATGAAAATGAATCGAGAAAAGTGGGCGGCGAGTGGGCATCGAGACTGTCACGGCTCGTGTGTCGTTGCTTTGCTCCCACGCAATTCTGGCGCCATATCAACATTGTTCATGTAGGTATACACTTAACAGTTTTGATTGACATGATTTTGATGATGGTTGAATGCGTCATGTAAGTATAAGTTCGGGAATTTTTAGTATTGCCGAAAAAAGTTTAAGGTACAACATTAGCTCAGGATTTATGGTGATATTTGCCTTTAAAAAGAAGATTTTATGACATTTTATATTCCGTGGATAGCGAGAAAAATGGGAGCAAGGAGGATATTTTTCTCTCACTTATAATATAGCAAGTCAAGTAAATCCGTACGAAATACTAGAAAAAAAGGATCGAATTTTTCCCGATAATATCACGAATGAAATCGACCTTTTGAGATTAAACTTCTCCTTCTGTCGGTGAAATGATAACGCTGCCAGCTAATCGATAGGCAGCGAAGGGCATAATCGGTAATTCGGAAGAGGGAGAGTGCCTAATTCAAAAACCGGATGCTGGTGAGTGATGATTAGGTGGGCAAAACGAAGAGGGGAGACGAAAAGGAAGGACAGCCAAAACTTTAATTCGAGCGGCGACGCCAAAACCAGCAGCCGCCTTATCATTTCTTCACTCCCTCTTCCTTTCTTCTTTCTTCTTCTTCTTCTTCTTTTCTTTTTTTTTTCTATTTGATAAGGATGATGAAAAAAACAATTTCGATTTTCAAAGTGTCGATTATACAAGATCGGATTATTTTTTTTATAAAAATTAAAGAACCCTCGAGATGAAAAAGAAAAGAAAAAAAAATAATCAATTCCGCATGGTTTCATGACACTCTATCGAAATTAGCTCCGCGCTCGTTTTCACAGATCAAGGGATCTGTTTGTTTCCCGAAAAATGAATACATTCGAAAGGCATTTTCCCCGAAAATGACTGTCGGCATCGCTCAAGATAATTAGTAGATAAAAGAAATGTTTTCCTTATCGATATCAACATGTGTCTAAATATTTCCGTACGGATGATGAGACCATCTTTCGTTCATTCATGCTTGTAAGAGATACGAAATATTGTTTTCGAAAAAAGAAAAAATTTGAAATTATTTGTTTTCAGCGAAATGGATGGACCCCTGAATTTAATACTTTTCCCGACAAACTATAAAGTGGGCTAAACCTCGTGGGTCTTGAGTTGGTTCCACCTGCCTTTCCATCGTTTTGCGCCTCCGGATTTTCTTTGCTTCCCAAAGTTGGATACAAAATCTACCGGCCATTCTTGGTGTCGTGTGAAGTAGTGGCCAAAGGTTGGTGGGTCCCGATGCCGTACTCCTTCTTTAAGCCTAACTCGCTAAACAACTTTAATTCTAGCAAAAAAAAAAACAACTTTAATATTTTTTTGTCAGATAAAAAGTAGGGTTGAGCAATATGGACAGCCTAAATCGGGACCGGACCGAACCGGACTGACCAGTTTGGTTCGATTCTTGGGAATATCGGTCCGGTTTCCAGTTCCTAAAAGTGGAACTGGTTTTCGGGCGATCCGGTTCTCCGTTCTAGAATGGGAAATGGATTGATAAATATATATTTTTCTAATTTTTTCATATATATATTTATTTACTTTTTAAAATTTTTGAAAAAAATAAAAAGCCCAATCTAATTTTCCCAATCCCTCTTGCCTTTACCGATAAGTGATTGGTCCCATTAGAACCTGACCGGACCGATGGTCTCATCCGGCCCACGGTCCCAAGACTAGTCGGTCCGGTCCCTGGTTCTAGAAATTGGGAATCGGTCCTTTCGGTCCGGTTCCCAGTTCTTGGGTTGGACCGGACCGGAAACCGCTCACCCCTAATAAAAAGAACAACTTAAATTTGGGAAGCCTCTTTTCTTTCCATGAGCAAATAATTCCACACTCTTTTCTCTTTTCTTTTTTTTTGTATAATTTCACGTATTAATCGATATGTCTTATAATCCGACCCCCCCCCCCCCCCAAAAAAAATCAATATGTCTTTATAGACTTTGATGTAATGAGCAAATAATTCGACACTTCGAATTGTGGAATTTCATCGGTCAAATTAATATTTTGACGACGCTTTCATAATCATACTCAACATTAGGCTTATAATTCCATGACTTATTTCTAGACAATTTTTATCTATACTTGTGATTTAAACTAAATAAGATACTAGATTTTTTTGGACTAAGAAAAATTAAAAGTTAGTTTTGGATTGTGCGCAACTTATTAGTCAATTGTAATTATCTGCAATAGATTAATTCTAAAAATAATAAAGGTTGTGCGAAACCTTAGAAATTTTTAAAAAAATTTAGGAGAGGTAAAAGTGACTAGGATAAAGAGGGTGATGATTAGGCAATTTCAGTGGTGATTTGGAGATGAGGAATCTAGTTTGGGAGAAAATTTTTGGAAAGATTTATGTTGAGAATTACTTTAATGGAGGGATCAAATTTAGAAAAAAGTCACCCATATTGACAATTCGCGGGGTTTTCTTTATTTCATCTTATCCCGTCCTATCCGAAATTTTGACAACCAAACACAACTTTGAGCTAGTTGTAAGCATTTTCATTTTTTGTTAATATCACAAAAAACCTCAAATTTATACACCTATAATAAGTTTACTCCAAACTAACTTTTTGACCACCGGAAAACCCAAACCAGAACTGGTATTCCGGTAACAAATTTACCCAAAATTAATTTTTAACTACCAAAAATCCAAATTGGTATACCGGTGAAAATTAGATTAATACCACGAAAAATCACAAATCGGTACATGGTGACAAACGGAAAGTAAAACCCCAAAATGGTACATTGCCATGTGTCTTCAAACTCAGTAATTTGATTGTAAAATTTAACGAAAATTAATTGATGGTAAATTTATCATAGATGTACCAATTTTGGGTTTTTTATGATCAAAAAATTAATTTAGATTAAATTTATCGAAGCTGTACCATTTTGAAGTTTTTCGTGATATTAACTATTTTATTTTCTAGTAGGATGCGACAGTAAATTAAGGTACTCCGCTCCTTGTCCAATCGAAAGTTTTGAAAGTCCGTTATTTAAAAAAGAAAGATATCCCTTTTACCCCTATGCTAAAATATTCGATTTAGATGTCGCGTCGAGGAGGAAATTCCGGATGGATGTGTCTAAACTCAGAAAGACTTCACTTTCTTATAAATTTTTTTTTTTTTTGAATTTCGGTGGAGCCTTTATGCCATTGCTCTTCAGAGTCATCATCTTTGTCCTGGTGCATTGGTTTTTTTTTTTTTTTTCAATGTTCCAGCCTTCTATTACAGTAATAGTCGCCTGGCAAGTGCTACCAACTGTTATTGCACCAATTTTAAAGTATTCTCAGTCCAGCTCAGGAAGATGTCCCTTTTATAACGGCATTGTTGCATCCAACAAGAGCATGTACACCAGATCAGATCAGATCAGATCAGATCTATGTGTGCGGTGAAGTCACGTGGTCATATGCTTTCTTCAACAGTCGATTAGCTGCTGCTGAGTTTAGCTTCCCTACTGACTAGTCAAAAGATCACGTTGACAGAGCTTGATATTAGCTCAGATTGCAAGCCGAAGGCTAATTGTCAACTCAAAGGATGAAAAACAAAGAAGAGAAAAGGCCTCCGAATGCCTCAAATTGCACCCATTGCGACGACAAAAGTCCCGAACTTGTATCTATGTAACACTTTTACCCTCCGTCAAGATTTCACCAATGAGCATCATTAAAAATCTGCTTACATAGATGTCGGAAGGCAAACGGTGTTGACACGGCGCCCACTTGACTTGAGTGAAATAAAGCCGACCTTATTTTAACTGAAAAATTATCTAACGGAACCTTGACAAATTAAGGGCAAGAGGTGCAAGTTTCGGGGTTTTTTGTCACAAGAAAAACGTTTATGATAAATGTGTCGTAATAGGCACAATTTGAAAAAAGTTCGAGATAAATATATTATAGTGGGCATAGTTTAGATTTTTTTGTGGCATTTTTTCCTGGCAAGAAAAAGCAAGTTTCATCCGAGTCCAACTTGAGCAGCAAATTACGAGGACATACCCTGCTTGACAGTACCATGTGGCCCATGGCCATATTGGGCGAATCCGAACACTAGCATCTTTCTCAGTATAAAGAATGATTCTCCAATGAAACTCTGTGTTTTGGGAATTTGATTCCGGAATGATTCCCACATTATGCTCATCGACGATATTGGTGTTAGAACGATTCTCACGTATTATTGAGCACTGCAAACAAATTGGGACGTGATTCGTCTCAAGCAAGTAGCATGTCCATTTCGTCGGGTGTCGAGCAATGTCTTGACAGCACGAGAAGGGAACCCGGTACCTTAAATTCTTCATTATTTTCCTTTTTCACGATGAGGAGCACCGTCTTAGGTAGATAGAGCTCTCAAGACGGTCCAATGACATTCGGGATCAGCTTTCACGTCATACATCCAGTCCGCCCTCTCAGTCCGATCGAAGATAAGACTAAGACTATCCGTGTCGAGATTGGAGGGTTCGTGAGGAATCGTTTCCTCATGGAAGGTTTCATGCCTTCCAAAATCTCGATTAGTTTGCAACTCGTCCACGGCTCTTACTTAAATGGGTTGGACGGACGTTCGGACATTCTCCAACATGAGATTGGGATGTCCTCTTTCGTCTTTTGGTCATTGTTGGGCTGAACTCACCAAGTGGAAGCTCGCGCACCCTGAAAGTAGTTCGAAAAACAAAGTTCGCAAAACTTCCAACTTGACACATGCACTCGCAAGCCCACAGGAATCAAGTCACACGTACTAGCGTGTCCGAATCTCGCAGCTAAGCGAGCAATCGCGATCTCGAAATGAGAAATTACTCAGCCACGTTGCTTATGTTCACATTATCAGGCATTCAGATGGCTGTTCAAATGGTAAATCTGCAGAATATTCCTCATTCAAGGATCGTGCTCATATGTGTTCGTGTTCATAAGGGCTTATGTGTGTATCCGCTTTCAGTGATCTTGAGTACAAAACAACAGTATCCGATGATAAAATTCAGCAAGGGAGAGTTCAAATGCTCTCCAAGGTCTCTGATCAAACTGAAAAATTGCTCAAAATAGAAAGAAAGAAAATGTAAGCACGACACTATCTGAGCTATACATTATTTACTAGGAATACCCTGCCTTGCGTGCCTGTTGATTGAAGAATGAAGAGAAGGCAATGGCTAACCCAAAGATCGTGTCGGCAAATGCATGTTGCAGACTGGGTTTGCTGAAATCCGATGGAAATTGATAGTTTCCGTATCTCTTTCGGTTTGGGAAGTTCAGACAATGCCAAAGACGCCAAACAAGACAAGGAAACCTGACAAAGCCAGACATAAGGAACTTCTGCACAAAAGAGGAAAGTATACCAGTGCATTTCCTTGAGCTCGTCCTTTGTCAACTCTTTAAACCCATATCGTTCCTCCTCACCAAGGTGCTACATTCCCTATATGCAATCAACCAGGCCACATCACAAATAGATCCTGCATCCTGATCATTCCCCTGTCATCGTTATCCAGGCAACAAAGAAGAGGTCGGCAAGGTATTTAGATCTTCAGTCGGCTTATATCTAGTGCCCTCGATGCTATTGGTATTATTCAAATCTTTAAATGGTCCAAAACCATGCAATGGATAATAGGGTCTTGATTGGGGATGTTCCACCAAGAAGGCCAATGCTTCAGAACAATATTTTGACATTCCCATGTTCCAAATCCTTCTAGTTCAGTACTACTATCGAGTTTACATCTACCACTTCAATTTTGGTCAAATCAGTCCTCCGAGCAAGCAAATTCCCATGCTTCGACGTTTTTGCTGCCGAAAGAATCAAAAGGGGCATGCTTGCACAATTCTTGAGCAATCTATCTGCCAAGTGTTTCAACTCGTGATCATTGCCTATATCCCCAACCGACTTTTCAAAAATTAATCGTGCTTCTTCAAGCTTCAACTCATTGAGCATGAACTCTTGGTCCAAGAGCCCACATCAATGCACAAAACATCTCGGTTTCTCCATATTGCAATAACTTGCAACCTATTGGTTTGTTGTCATCTCCGCAAGGTACTTTACATCCTTTAGCGGTACCTTCATGCACAAATTATCTAAAGTGACGAGAATTTTCTTCTTAGGATCACTCTCTAACCTCTTATGTAGAAAATCCATAAATCCAAGTACATTTTCCTCATTAATCAACTTCAAGCCCAGTAGACAAGCAATTTATCAACCTCTAAATGTCGGAAATAACTAGTGTCGTCGCCCTTTATTTATAGGATCTTCCCTATGTCATCTAAATAATGACGATTTTCCTCTTCGAATCATCTTCTAACCTCTTCCAAAGAAGAATCACAATTCCAAGTGCAATTTCCTCATTAATCAACTTCAAATCCAATGCACAAAAGAATTCTCCATGAATATCTATAAGTTCCGCGCGTTCGTGATGTGATAAATTTCCTCAAAATTCACATTGAAAATCGAACGGCTTCTTCGGGCTGTTCGTATTTTCTCCAAATCAACTCCCAAACAGTGAAGGGTGGCCAATGGGGATATATTTAATGCAGAACCATTATCAATCAACACTCTAGCGATGATTAAATCGAGTGAGTGAAACAAAGTTTCGGCCAAAATGATATTTGAAAACCGTTTGAATTGAAAAACTTGATAGGCAACATGGCTAAAGGATCCATGGTCTATTTGGTGAAAGGGTATACTATAAACCTTCTTACACGTCAAACGGCTTCTCTTCCTTTACAAGTTGTCAATACACGATGAGGATTTTCCTCATTGGATCAACTTCTAACTTCTTCCGAAGAAGATCCACAATTCCAAGTGCAGTTTCCTCATTAATCTGCTTCAAGCTCAATGCATAAGTGAATTCTCCATGAATTACTTTAAGCACGGCAAATCTGTGATGTGGTAAAGTTGCCTCAACAACAACATCGAACAACTTCTCTTCCTTAACTAGCCTTTCCACATCATCCAATAGCTGTCGATACACTCCCATCACAATGACACTGTTGGTTGCAGTACTTGCCTCCAAGGCATCTGATCTCGCGGCAAAAGCCATGCCGATGACCATTCCAGATGGACTGCACTTGAGATAAAACTTCTGGAAGTAACTCTTACAGCTTTCCACTTAAAGCCCCATGAAGACCCAAATCATCTTCCTCCAATCCCTACCCTTCAAAAATCAGGCCATGGGGTTCGGAAACCCCCGGCGGGAGCAAACATCCTTACCACTTGCCTCGAATTTCAGCGGGTTTTCTGCATCCATGGTGGTGCGCCCCCAGACTACCCAACCATTTCTTAACATCAAAGCCTGTAGATTCCACAAAACGCTTGGCCTCACCGACGAAAGGCCCTACTCTTCCGCTTCACATCCCTCATCTTATCCACTCCATCTCGAAGATACTTAGTGAGCTCTCATCAAACATCACAGTACCCAAATTGACGCCTAGTGGGAGCAACCAGGTACTATGTTGCGAAATCGACAACCATTTCTTCCCCTCTCTCTCTTTTTCTCTTTCCTTATGCTCAAAAAACTACCCACCAAGGAGCTGAAAGCCAAAATCATACAAAATAGAGTACAAAAATCAAGCCAAAATGACTACAGAACGAGGACAACGAAACAGTAGCTAGCACTAGCCAGTAACCTACCAAAGGAACAAGACTATGAACACAGAGAAACTGAGAAAGCGGTAGCAAATTAGGAACATGCTCGTTGAAAGTTTCGTTACCTCATGGGAATGCAGGGTTTCAATGACTTCTGTCAAAGACAGTTGCTCAGCTTGAGACAAGAGCACTGATAACGAGGCGAGGGACGCTCGCGGAAGTAGATGGTATTAGGGTATACAGGCCCATGCAATGAATGGAAAAGGTCCTGAGCCCCTTTTGGGCATTTGGGCTCTCAAAAAAATAGAAGTCAATGGTTTTGAAGAGCCTCTCCGTTTCTCTTAATGATGGCTAGGATGTAACGAAAGAATACGAATATCTCGGGAGAAGAACACTAGAAGTGTTAAAACTTGTGTACGACGCTCACTTTAGTGCCAAAAGTTCACTTAGGCTGCGCATGACAACGATTCTATGCCCGGGAACAGATTCTGCTCAGAAATGATTTTTTTTTATTCTGTACCCGGAATTGATTCTGAGCATTTTAAAGCGTTTGTTAACGGCCCAAAATTCCATCTCTAGAATAGAAAAAGAACAGAAATGCGTTTGGTAACACCACAAAATTTCTTTTTATTAATAATATTTTTAAATATTTTAATATTTCTTTCTTTTTTTTCTTTTCTTTTTTTCTTTTTCTCCTTCTTGGCCATGGCCTACTCGCCGGCCAAGACCGGTAAAATATTTTTTTATTAATAATATTTTTATTAAAAGTATTTATTATTTTTTTTGGCCATGGCCTGGTCGCCGGCCATGACCGGTAAAATATTTTTTTTATTAATAATATTTTTATTTTTTTTGGCCATGGCTGGTAAAATATTTTTTTTATTAAAAATATACATTTTTATTTTTTTGGGCCATGGCCTGGTCGCTAGCCATAGCCAGTAAAATATTTTTATTAAAAATATATATTTTTATTTTTTTTGGCCATGGCCTGGTCGCCGGCCATGACTGGTAAAATATTTTTATTAAAAATAAATTTTTTTCCTTTTTTTGGCCATGGCCTGATCGCCGGCCATGGCCTGTAAAATATTTTTTTTATTAATAATATTTTTTAAAATATTTTTATTTAAAATATACATTTTTTTTTGCCATGGCCTGGTTGCTGGCCATGACCGGTAAAATATTTTTTTTATTAATAATATTTTTTAGTAAAATATTTTTATTAAAAATATATATTTTTTCTTTTTTTGCCATGGCCTGGTCACCGGCCATGGCAAGTAAAATATTTTTTTTATTAATAATATTTTTTATTAAAATATTTTATTCTCGTCAGATCCGGCGAGGGCGGCCCTCGAGCCGGACATTAGAAGCTACATTAAAAACCAAGAAAAGGAAGAAGAAAAAAAATTGATTCTCAAAATTGTTCCCAAAATCAAGAAGCTACTTTTTTTTTATTCTTGAAAACTGATTCTGGGAACAATTTTTGACAAAATTGTGCCCAGAATCAAAAAATTAAACAAACGCATTTCTGTTCCCAAACTGATTATGGGAACAAAAGAACAGAATCAAACATTGTTTGGCAAGTTGTCATGCGCAGCCATAAGTGCCGCTTTTTTGAAAAAAACGATCACTTAAGTGCCAATTCTGATTTGGGTTGCCGGAAATCTGACGTGGCCATATTTTATTAATTTCTTAGTCCTAAGTGGCACGTCGGCGCTGACGAAAACAATATTAAATAATATTTTTAAATTTTTTCAGATTTTTTTTTTCTATTTTTTCCTTTTTTTCTATTTTTCGTTTTTTCTTTTCTTTCATCTTCTTCGTTTGGCCGGTGACCGGACACCGGCCACCGGCCATGGCCGGCCGCCTGGCCTCGCCGGACGAGGCCGCCGTCGCCCGCCACGGGCGACGTGAGGCCGCCGTGGCACTGGGCGACCGCTGCGAGGGCGCCGTGGTGCGGGCGACCACCGGCGAGGCCGTCGTGGCTTGGGCGAGGGCCGGCCTCGCCGGATCTGCGAGGCCGGCCCTCGCCCGGGCCATGGCGGCCTCGCCGGCGGTCGCCCGAGCCACGGCGACCCCGGCGACCGCTCGCGGCCGCCGTGGCTGGGTGAGGGTCGGCCTCGCCTCGCCCAGGCACGCCCTTGCCCGGGCGGCGAGGCCGGCCCTCGCCGGATCCGGCGGGTCGGCCCTCGCGCAGCCACGGCGACCCCGGGCGACCGCTGCGAGGCCACTGGCTCGGGCGAGGCCGGCCCCGCCCGGATCTGGCGAGGGCCGGCCTCGCCTCGCCTCGCCTAGGCACGCCTTGCCCGGGCGAGGCGAGGCCGGCCCTCTCCAGATCCGGCGGGGCCGGCCCTCGCCCGGGCCACAGCGGCCTCGCCGGCGGTCGCCCGGGGGAAGGCGACCCCCGGCGAGGCCAGGCGGCCGGCCATGGCCGGTGGCCGGTGTCCGGCCACCGGCCAAATGAAGAAGAAGAAGAAAAAAAAGAAAAAAAGAAAAGAAGGAAAAAACAGAAAAAAAAATCAAAAAAACAATTAAAAATTCGAAATTTACCCGTGGAAATGCCACGTAGGACTGAGAAATTCAAAATATACATGTGGAAATGCCACGTAGATTAAAATTTTAATTAAAAAAGTCACGTATTAATTTGGCCGGAATTTCTCACCGTTGGCACTTAAGTGATCGTTTTTCTCCGATTTTGGCACTTAAGTGATCCGAAACAAACTTTTGGCACTAAAGTGAGCGTCGTACACAAGTTTTGGCACTTCTAGTGTTCTTCTCCCCGAATATCTCCTGTTTTCTAAGAGTTCAAAAAATGAATCACGGCCATCATATGTATACTAAGATGATAAATTTAGCAAGAAAGTTCTCTACAATGTTTTTGATGTCTAGGTGTTTCGTATATATGGCTGAAAATAAGCGAACGTCATTTGATAAGATTAGGTAGCTGACGTATTTGCCGATACGAAAGTGGTTTTGCATTTTGTATTCAATCTGCCATAATCTGCAAGCTGAGCAATTTATCGTTTTACGAATGCAGTCCATTTGATCAATATGGCAGAGCTGAACTTGAAGCTTCTGCAAACCTGGGTTACGCTAATGAATTTCTTTGCTATTATTACTTGGATAGGCCATCCAGCTTCTTCTTCTTCTTTTGTTTGTTAAGCAAAACAACCTGTTGCTTTGTTTTATTGTCCAGAAAAGAACAGCTGAAACTCTTTGGCATGTGGTATTTCAATCTCAAAGTCCACTTGCAATTGACAAAGCAAAAGTTCACTTTTTCTTGCTGAAAGGCAAGACTTTTCCTTGGATGCACTAAGCAATGAGCAACAGAGAAATTCTAAATGAAAGAGGAGTCGAAACTTGCAGGTTGAATGTGCTAAACCGATGTACCATAAAAGTGAGGAAGAAGATTGACTTCAAGACTTTACTTGCTTTAATAATCTAAGTTTGTGGCTGCATTACAGCGCCAAAGGGCCATGGGGAAAAAGTATGGGAAAGTTGTCAAATCAGTCCTACACCTATTGTACGGTAGCCAATTCAGTCCTAAACCTTTTTAAATTCTTGCCAATTCAGTCCTTCCGGCCAATTTTGGCCGGCCGGCGCTGACGTGGCCGCCGGCCGGCGCCGGCCGTCCGGTCAACGCTGACGTGGCAATTTTTAAATTATTTTTTTCAATTTTTTAATCTTTTTTTTCTTTTTCTTCTTTTTTTTTTTCTGCTGTCTCCCCTCTAGCCGGTCCGGCGATCGGCGACCGGCCAGAGGGGAGGGCCGGCGAAGCTCTCCCCGCCGGCCACCGGCGAAGGCGAGCCTCGCCGGCCCCTGGCTGGGTGAGGCGAGGTCGGCCTCGCCTCGCCGTCGCGACCCAGGCGACAGCGAGGCTCGACCTCACCTCGCCTAGCCTCGCCGTCGCCTCGCCTCGTCGTCGCCCGGGTCGCGACGGCGAGGCGAGGCGAGGTCGAGCCTCGCCGTCGCCCGGGTCGCGACGGCGAGGTCGAGCCTCGCCGGAACTGGGCGAGGCTCGACCTCGCCGTCGCCTCGGATCACGACGGCGAGGTCGAGCCTCGCCCGGCCGGGCGAGGCTCGACCTCGCCGTCGCCCGGATCACGACGGCGAGGTCGAGCCTCGCCAGATCTGGCGAGGCCGACCTCGCCGTCGCGACCCACGCCACGGCGAGGCGAGGTTGAGCCTCGCTGTCGCCTGGGTCGCGACGGCGAGGTCGAGCCTCGCCATCGCCCGGGTCGCGACGGCGAGGTCGAGCCTTGCCCGGATCTACGACGGCGAGGCGAGGCGAGGTCGAGCCTCGCCTCGCCTCGCCTCGCCCATCGCCTGGGTCGCGACGGCGAGGTCAAGCCTCGCCAGATCTGGGCGAGGCTCGACCTCGCCTCACCCTCGCCGGGGGCCGGCGAGCTTCGCCAGAGGCCTCGCCGGCCCTCCCCTCTGGCCGGCCGCCGGTCGCCGGACCGGCCAGAGGGGAGAAAGCAGAAAAAAAAAAAAAGAAGAAAAAGAAAAAAAAGATTAAAAAATTGAAAAAAAAATAATTAAAAATTGTCACGTCAGTCCTGTCCGGCCAAAATTGGCCGGAAGGACTGAATTGGTAAGAATTTAAAAGGTTTAGGACTGAATTGGCAAAATTAAAAGGTTTAGGACTGAATTGGCAAAATTAAAAGGTTTATGACTGAATTGGCCGCCGTACAATAGGTTTAAGACTGATTTGACAATTTTCCCGAAAAAGTATTTTACCTCTTAGGTCATTCGTTCTGGAACTTTGACTTGCATGCATGCCCTTTTACATTTTGCAAAGCATTTCGCTAAGGAGTGTCGCTTGAGCACTTATTAGATAAGCAAAGAAGTGCATATAACGAATTTTCATCCGATCTTGCAACGTCGAATCGTGGTTCTAACAATCGAAACTCTTCTTATAATGTAGGCTTGATTAAATGGTTGGGAGGCTCAACATTACCTCTCTTTTAGCTAACAATGTTAGGTATATTAAGGCTTGTTTACGAAACTGATATATTGAGCAGAATGATGTTAATTTATTTGGACGGGGAAAATTGTCCAAAAACTTCTAAACCTATTGTACGACAGCCAATTAAGTCCTAAACCTTTCAATTTTGCCAATTCAGTCTTAAACCCTTTCAATTGTGTCAATTTAGTCCTAAACCTATTGATTATTTGCTAATTTAGTCCTTCCGGCTAATTTTGGCCAGAAATCGCTAACGTCGGCGCCGGCCGTCCTACGTGGCGCTGACGTGGATAATTTTTTAATTTAAAAAAATTCAAATTTTTTATTGATTATTTTACTTTTATTCTTTTCTTTTCCTTTAAATTTTTTTTTCCTATCTTCTTCTTCATTGATCCAGCAAGTAGCCAGCCGAGGGCCGGTGGAGGTGGCCAGCCACTGGGCAAGGGCCGGAGACCCCCACCGGCCCGGGGGCGAGGGCAATAAGGGCGGGCGACGGCTCGTGTTGCCTTGCCAGCTGTAACGAGGACTCGAGAGCCCTCGCCAAATCCGGCATGGGCCACGACACCTTCGCCAGATCTAGTGAGGCGAGGGCATCGCCTAGGCCGTCGCTGGCCACAGGAGAGGGTGTCGCGGCCCTCACCCAGTGGCTGGCCACCTCCGCTAGCCTCATCGGCTCAACAAAGCAGAAAGGAAAAAAAAAATCAATAAAAAAATTCGAATTTTTTTTTAAAAATAGAAAATTATCCACGTCAGCTCCACGTAGGACGGTCGGCACCAACTGGACCACCACGTCAGCGATTTTCGGCCAAAATTAGTCGGAAGGACTAAATTGGCAATTCGCTAAAAAAATTAGGATTAAATTGGCAAATAGTCAATAGGTTTAGAACTAAATTGGCACAATTGAAAAGCTTATGATTGAATTGGCAACTTTTTAAAAGGTTTAGGATTGAATTGACAAAATTAAAAGGTGTAGGACTGAATTGGCCGCCGTATAATAGGTTTAAGACTTTTTGGACAATTTTCCCTATTTGGACGAGGAATTTCGTGATCATTGTTTATCGACCCCTGCACTTGGCAGGACACGGGCATGCCTGAGCAGGGAATTCGAATAGGTAAACCGCATGGTCATCTGTTATTTCTCCAATTCTAGAAACCATTTTCAAATTCATGGAAACCTAGGGCGCGTTTGGTAACGCTTCTGTTTCTCTATTTTTCTGTTCTTCTGTTCCCTGGAACAAAAAAAAGAACAGAAATCCGTTTGGTAACGCATTTTATTTTTCTATTTCCTGAAATAGAAAAGTGGCCAAGAAATAGATTTGGAGCAGAAATAAGAAGTAGAAAAAATCTGCTTCTTTGTTCCTAGAAATAGAAATAAAAATAGAAAGGTCCGGTCCTCAAGCCACGACCTCAGCTCCTCCTCCATCCTCCGTCTTCTGTAAACCGTCTCAAAGCACCGGTCCGGTCCATTCTCGGCGGAAATAATAAAAAAATTATAAAAAAATTAAAAAATTCCAAAAATTCATAAAAATCAGAAAAATTCTCAGAAAATCCATAAAAATCAGAAAAACTCAGAAAACCCATAAAAATTTGCAAAATTCCGAAATTGAAAAAATTTAAAAAAATTCATAAAAAGCTTTCTGGAAAATAAAAAGAGACAAATTTCGGGAAAGTAAAAAGTTTTAATAAACTTTTCCCCAAAAAAAACAAAAATAAAAAATTCACATAATGGCTTAGAATAAATTAAAAAATTCCGAAAATTCATAAAAATTAGAAAAATTTCAGAAAAATCCCATAAAAAATTAGAAAATTAAAAAATTCCCAAAATTTTTTAGGTGCCCAAGTGGTATTTTTGAAGATTCTTTAGTTTAGGGATTAAAAGGGGTTTTAAACCCCTAAAAAGGATTAGACAAATCAATAAATCATGCTTATTGATTTTTTCACTTATAACTTGTACTTATAGTTAAATAAAAGATATAGATTTGAATGCAAAAAATTGGGAATAGAAATTTTGTGCAATTACCAAACGCATTTCTGTTCTTTTTCTATTCCAGGAATAGAAATTTTGTGCAGTTACCAAACACATTTCTGTTCTAGAAATAGAAATTTTGTGCAGTTATCAAACGCATTATTTTGCTCAGAAACTCTTCCAGGAAATAGAAATAGAAAAAACTATTTCTGAAAAGAAATTGTTTCCAGAAATAGAAACGTTACCATACGCACCCCTAACGGCCATCCAAGAAGTTGCACCATCCAAAGCTGCAACAACGGTTGCATCTACTTCTGGATTAATTGCGACATTGATAGGCGCAACTTGGGCAAAGTCAGAGCTCTATTTTCTCTTACTAGCAGGCTGCAGCAGAGGCTGCTCGAGCGGCCTCAATCGATATTAATCTTTTGACTATTGCACCGAAGAATCTCTGGTGGGTACAAGTTCTCTTGTTCTTTCCTCTAATCTCTAGTCGACCCTCACGCAAGTGAATTGTCACTTAACTGTGTTCACATGATAATGACACATGATTTACGATGATTATGTCAGGCAAACTTTGTGAGTTGGGAACCACGTCCCGGCTGGTTCGGCTTTCGCCATCCGTGGAAGCAATATCTAAAGATTGGAGCTTTGATTCGTTAGTGTGCCTTTAGGATTGAAGCCCTCGATGGCTACCTCACCACTAAATTCCATGTAAGTCGATGTCTAATTGCATTGACTAGGAACAAGTATTTAGGTGCACCGGGCCACCCCAATTCCTATACTTTATTAGATCATGCGGGTCTCATGAGTCCCATCTCATTCAACGGTGTATATGAGTTAGACTCATCGCACGAACATCTGTTAGTTTCCTAGCTCTAGAAATCACGGAAACCTAACGACCACCCAAGAAGTTGCACCATCCAAAGCTGCAACAACAGTTGCCCCTGCTTCTGGATTAATTGCGACGATGGTGGGCGCAACTTGGCAAAGTCAGAGCTCTAATTTCTCCCCGCTAGCTGGCTGCTGCAGAGGTTGAGAGAGCATGCTTGAGCGGCCTCGATCGATATTAATCTTTTGACTATTTGCACTTTGCCACTTAATGAGCCAATTGGACGAGCCAAAGTCAATGGCCCTTTATGAGGGTGTTAAGACTGGTAAACGTAGCTTTTGCTTTTGTCAGGCTCGATAGAGATGTATACTTTTCTAATTAGCTAGCTCCTTCTAGATGTTATATTAAGGAATATTTGGGAAGATATTAGTGCATGTACATTGACTTGAGCCTCCAAATGGGTGCTCGTGATATGAGAACAATTGTCTAAAAAGATTCTAAATTTATTACACTTTTACCAATTTTATCATAAACATTGCAATTTTATCAATTAAGTGCTAAACTTTTTGACAATTTATCAATTGAGTCAATTCGTCCAATTCACCCCAGAAAATGTTTACGTGGATACCTAGTGAGGGTCGGCCATCCTACGTGGCCGGACCAGTTCTGACGTGGACACCGGACATAAAAAACGGTGACGTTTTTTTTTGTTATTTTTTATTTTTGGGCAAAATTACCTCAAATCAAAACACGATGTAAAAGCTCCACACTGAGATGACCTAATTTGCACACCCAACTCCAAAAATTAGAACGCCGCTCCATCCACGGCGTTAATTGGTATCCTATAAGCATTTTTTGGCGTAAATTAGCCGGATGGACTCAATTGGCAAATTGTCAAAATGTTTATGACTCAATTGACAAAATTGAAAGGTTTAGGGCTGAATTGGCAAAAGTGCAATAGATTTATGACTTTTTTGATAATTTTTTCCGGTGATATAGTGTATGATTTCCTATTTCATTAGGGGATTTCTTTCTTATCTCTGATTTAATTAGCAAATTGTTTTTTACTAAAATCGGGGGTTAGGTGCAAGTAGCTCTATATATACTGGCTTTTCAAATCTTTCTATTTAGCTTTGCATGATTGGATACGTTGATATTGAACTTTCCCTTCTCGAGTTCTTCTCTGCTTGTCTCCTAATTCTTCTCTCCAAACATCCTTTCCTTTCTTACTATTTAATTGTCCTCCCCTCTCTCCGGTTGCAGGCCTTTCTCTCATTTCCCGCTTTCTTCCTGGATCAATTGTCGATGCCATCATTGAACTTTCGATTAATTCAATTATGTCTTTGAAATTTGATTTAATGTGCAACGCCATCATCTCATTTTTTTATTTTTAGTGAAATTTGTTGAAATAGACACCAATCTAAGGAAACAAAATGTCAGATGGGGCAAATTGTATAGGCGGATTTCATCTGTGTGATATGTACTTTTCTTTTTTGTTTGAAGCTGCAAATATAGGACATTATTTTTAACTTTGTGTATTCACTTTGACCAAATAATTTTCCCTTCAATATAGATCACTCTACTTAGACAATTTTCATCCACTTAGCATCGTGTCATATGCACGATCCTCGCTAGGATAAAGTAGAGAGAATTTGTTGTTCTCGTTTGGAGCATAGTGAACAACTATCCCTCGTTTTCCATTTCACGCTATTTAGAGCTTCCATTGACATAAAGATGTCAAGCAGGGAGAATTTGCTGTTTTCTTTGTCGGTATTGAATCAGTGGTTTTGTCACTAAAAACCCTTCCACTGACAAAAAAGATGCCGTCGGCCATTTCAAAGTAATTCAAGGGCCTAGTAAAAAAGTGGAAAGGTTAAAAGTGATATTAACTATTGAACAAAAATATCAGGAATCCGATTGAAAATTCATAAATGATGTTGCGAATTTGCCAATAATTCAAAGACCAGGATCCGTCCCTTCTTTGAGCAGCCCACCGAGCCATAGTCATCCACCATTTGCTAACATGCCTCCATAAACAAAGCTCGTCCTCAGCTCGCACCATCATAGTTCTCTCTCTCTCTCTCGTGCTGTCCCCCGTTGTTACTGCCTCCCGCTCTCTCTCCTGCTCTCTCCTGGTGGAGCTCATCCCCCTTGATAGAGGTGGATGCCGCCGTGCTCCATCTTCTTTCTGCTAATCTCCACGAGAGAGGTTGGTGCTTGGCGTTTAGAAATCGAGTTCGAATGAGCAAAGTGAAACTCTCGTGAGATAAAAAAAAACAAAAAAGCATGCTGCGCGATTCAGCGATGGGGCACAATTGAGCCTGGCGTGCATTCATCCTACGAATCGATCCGTTTATGGATTACGTGCTAAGACTTCTTCGTGTACGGTAGAATTTACTCTCAATTAATGGGATAAACGGTGGAAAACATGAACGCATGACCTCTATTGACCTCCTATACGGTTTCACTAAACGCGCATTCATTAGGTCAACGACAAAAAACCCACTTCATAGGGAACTGAGAAGTGGTGCTCCGTCTCCCACGTGGCGCACGTGAGCTGGCATCGATCTCTCTGATCCAGCACGTCGCCAACTTCCGCGCATTACGTTGGTCCCACCCAGGCACCCACCATGCCCAAAAAGAAGCAAGGAAAAGAAAAATCAAATCATAGAGTGATCTTCGCTTCCACGTGGCATTGCCAAGCCAGCCCCCCATTTTCCACTTGCAGTCAAACCCTCCCCCCCACTCACGAGCTGTCTTCCGCCAACAAGATCCAACCAATCGTCGTCATGTCTTACGTCAGACCTCCTCGAACTTCTTCCTCTTTGTCTCGCGCTCTAGTCTCAACTTGGACTATTGTATTGTCCATCTTTGTCAATCGCATCAATCTCACCCCTCCTAAGGACCTACGTGAGGTCCCCATTTAATTCTAAAGTAAAACTTCAATAAAAAGAAAATTGTATCGAATGTCTACAGCTTTTTTCGAACCAGTCCCAATGGCCACACACGAGTGAATTTGTCTAGCATGTTGTCTGCTTTTCGTTCCTCGCATCGGACGGGTTGGCTCATCTACTGCTCAGCTCGATGGACCGGAAGCTCGCGGACCCGAGGTCCTTGTACAGGCCGGCGGCCAGACCGTTTTCGTCTGCTAAATGTCCCTTCAACCCCCTCCTCCTCCTCCACACCCGATAACCCATCAACCCAAACCCGCCCGCTACCGCTATCCCTATCAGGACCCACACCAGGACCCCGACCCCGAACCCAGCCTCGTAGCCCTTGCCCTTCCTGGCCCGCGCAGGCTTCACCTTGAAGTACCCGATCTTGGTCTGGTCCGAGACCTCGAGCAGTGTCTGGATAGGGTAATCTATTGTGTAACAGAACTGCGTGGCGTTGCTGTACACGGCACCCCAACAGCTGCAGTTGCTCTCGCACGCGCGCTCGCAGTCATCTAAGGACGAGACCGACACGTGCCCCATCAGCTCCTTGAACGGCAACTCCACGCCGTTACGCCTCAGCACCGAGGAGCCGCCACTTCCCGACCCTCCGCCTCCGCAGAAGTCGCCCGAACCCGGCGCGGAGCATGAACCAGGACGCGCCTCGGTCCGGTTGTCCAAGCAAGAGCAGGTACTGTCCGCCGAGCACAGGCTGTACAGGCCGCAGGGGCTCGGCAGCTCGCAGAAGCCGGAGATGGCCTTGTAGTTCATGGCCCAGGTCGACCCGGTCCAGTAGTAGCCCTTGAGGTTCCCGTCCGATTCCAACCGGAGCATGAGGAAGGAGTCGATCTGCTTCTGGAAGCTGTTGAAGGCCTCGACATCGACGGGGACGCTGCTGTTCTGGTACATGGCTATGAACCCGTCCGGGTCGACCCGGGCATAGACCGGGCCGGCCCCGTCGACCACCTGCGCTTTCGCCTCCAGCGCCTTGTGCTCCCAATACATTTGGTCCGAAGCGCCGTCGAACTTCGCGTAGAGGGCGAAGAAGTCGCTTCCCATGCGCATCGAGTAGAGCCCGTTCGACGACGTCAGCGACATGGCGGCCGTGAAATTCTGATTCTCCACGAGGGTGTCCGCCGGAAAGTCGAAACTCTGCCATACAACGACCGGGGTCCCGCCGTCGCCGTCACTCTGCTTCTGGACTTGAAGATTCGAGCTGTTCAGGAGCACGACCCGGTCACCGTCGGTGCCCGTTGACCAGAACACCCCCGACGAGGGGTCCGAGACTACGATGCTGCCGTTGAAGGAGAGCCGGGTGCTGCGGTCGGACCACCCGGCGGTCCGGGCCTGGTCGGCGACCCAGACGGGATGCGAGGACGGCACGTGGACGACGGCGAGGGCGAGCCTCGTGCTGTTGACTCGGAGGAAGCTCAGCGAGAAGTTGCCGGTGGGGTCGGTGAGCAAGGGTTGGAAAGCGGCGACGGAAACCCTCGGGGCGGCTTCGAAGCCCCTGCGAAGCTCCTGCGAGCCGGCTCGGAGGAAGCAGAGCATCGCGAGGATCGAGAGCCGGGCGATCGCGTCTAGAAGAGACGGTCCGATCTTCATGATCGACGCCGCGGAGGTCCGAGAAGCCGGAGAGAGGATAGAGATGGAGAGACTTCTGCATGGATCCATTCACGGGCACGGCCAAAACGCCACTTATGTGAGGGATGTACAGGGGGACACTTCGACAGATAAATCTTTTGCACTTGAGAAGATCGAGAAGGTCGAGGTATTATTGTTTAGTCGCTAGTTGCTGTAAGAATAAGGCGTCCATCCACCGAAAGTAAAGGAATGGGTTCGGATTTCAGACATTACAACTCTGACGTGGACGTGGGCTGGTGGTGCAACTTGCGCAGCCGCAGCTTGACGCTACTTCTGGCTACATGTTTTGATTTGATAAAATATTCGAAAACGTTGAGTTTGGTTTATTTCCACTAGATGTAGGTGCACTTATTATGAAAACTATTTTCATTTTTCACGGACTGTCTTTATGATATGCTTTCTTCAAGTGCATATATGGTCAGAACTTAGCTCGTTCGTGGAGATGCAGTAAGATTAAAGTTTTGCAGGTCAAACATCTGCGTCAGCTTCTTGATATTAGAAGTGCTAGAGATTACTTGATTGTAGAACTTTGGGTGATTATGTGACGTGCCATGTTAATAAATCTGTTTTCTTGTATCTTGAGGACGAAGTTCTTGACTTCCTTAAATTTAAAGAGTAGTGCCTGGATAAAATAAAGCACGAGCCTTTGAGTAGAGCACCTAACCATGAAACTCTCCCTAGGTTCCACACTTTCTTGCTTCGGAGTGTATCTAGATAAATTGTTTATCTCGAAATTTTCATTTATCAAGAAATAGACCAACATATATCTTAATGTTCCCCTCATGTATAAGTCAGCTTGCAATATGAAAAGCAAGATATGGATGTGACTTACTCGGCGAGATAAATAGAGAGGGAAAACACATAGGAATATCAGGCAGTATAAATGTGATGAACATAAATGAACCATCTAGCCTGAAGTTCAAGCCTAGAAAACGGATCGGTACTCTGTGTTTGGTGAGCTAATCTTACGTTCATGTAAACCTACCACACTATAAGCCACAGATCATGTCGACCTCAAGAGAAACCCACTAAATCTAATAATGAATATATCTTAGGCTTACATGGGCATCACATGCATGTAAATACTTTTCGTTAGTTTAGTGCGACTTTCATTTCCTTTTCTTTTTCTTTTTCATAACTCTCCAACTTGACTTCTACTTAAACGCTGAATGCCCAAGATCTTTCAGACCACATGACAGTTGAATTTGCAGGATCATTCAATTTTTACATAGGTTTTAATGTTCAAAAATATTTATTTCGGTTCGCATCTTTTGGAGGGATTTCTTTCTGAAGTGGAAGCAAACACATGCTGAGGAGTGGACCATGACAATAATAATGCGAAAAGGGAAGACCATTTCTCAGCAATGAATGTGAGATCTGTCGAGAGGTCGAGACAAGCATGGCACGCGAAACGTTGACTGTTGAGCAACCACAATTTTAAAGGCAAGAGTTGACTAAATTCAGTGGGTCACCGCTCGTCCTTTAATGGAAATCAGTACGCTGGTTGACATTAAGAATTCAACCTAGACAAGCTCGCTCCAACAATATTTGCTATTTGATGTAACTTCTTAATTTGTAATGGTAATTCGAAAATAAGGCAATAGAGCTCTTTGTCTTCCAAGTTTGACATGTATTTCCCTCCATTTCATGCTATTAAATCGATTCCACGGAAAGCCGTGATATCATTCTATCTCGCCGAACGAATTCTAAGTAACCAAATAAGGCATTGAGGTTATTTCCTTTTATGAGCGCCCCAAACTCCTATAAAATCTAGACAACAAGTGGTGAAATCTCATCTGGTGAGGCCAAAAGGGTGGAGGGAAATTGTTTAGATGAGAAGTGTCAACGATAGGCCACCAGCACGCATATGTTTGACTTTTTGGGCCATCGATTCTTCCCATGTTACTCTTCAGTGAGCAAAAATTGTCAGCTCAATCTTTACACATGCAAGAAAGGGAGCATCTAACTAAAAAAAGGAAAATGACACGAATGGTTCCCAAACTTTGGTCCAATATATATTGTGTTCCCTAAATATTTGATTTGTTCAATGTAATCCCCGAACTTTAAGACAATGTGCAATGTAGTCCCTAAAATTTTAATTTGCTAAATGTTATCCTTGAACTTTTAGTACATGTCCGATTATGTTTAATGTTGCCATTCATTTTGAATTAATGGAAGGAAAATATTAAACATTTTCATTTAGTTCAGGGACTATATTGAACATGTACCAAAAGTCCAGGGATCCCATTGAACAGATTATAAGTTCAAGGACCACATTACACATTGGGTTAAAATTCAGAAACCACATTGAATAAATAAAAGTTCAATGACCACACTGCACATTGAAACAAAGTTCAAGGACCATCTATGCCATTATCCCAACTAAAAAAGCATGATGCACTGCCCCGTCCTACTTCTAAGTCAGTTTGCAAGGCGAGAGACGGTCTTTTTTACGTTATCGTTCCCTTTGTAAAGCTCAAAGTCGCGCGACAGATAGGAAGATCCTGATCTATTCTTAAATTTTTGGTGACTGTCCAACCATTTTGGGTTGACCAACCCCTCGTTTCTAATTTAATCAGGGTCATAGGTTGATGAAGTATATTAGCAAAGAAAGGCGTGACTTCACCATAATCTCTAATTGAAACATCCAAGTGGAGGCTCATAAGTTATTGGGTGCGGGGAGGTACTATTCCCACGCCTCTTGTCTATGTAATGTCCCCGATCCCCCCATTCAATTAGCAAGTGGACTTTCGCCACATTGTACCTGCCAAAACATACACACTGCACAGGCTGCGACTTATTCTGCCGTGGGCTATCGATGCGCACCGCTGCGCCGTCACCATCACCGACTATCTCTGATCCGTTCTCCTCACTGGCCCTTGACCGGCAGTCCTTGCCACCTCTAGCTTGAGCACACGAAACCGTGACTTCAAATCAAGCTTGTCAAAGCTTGAAATCAATCTTATGGGCGTCAAGGCCTTGGGTAGAGGCTAATGTGAGATCCACAATCTCAAATTGGCCTTGATTTGAGGTCGTCGGTGCTCACCGGTGGCCTCCATCGCTGAGCGACGGGTAGTGCGGGCATGAGAGAGAGAGAGAAAGAGAAAGAGAGGAGGAGGGTTTTGAATTGGATGTTTCATGACATGTGCAACTCTGACCATTCTTTAAATAAAAATAGTAGATGGAAACGGTACACGAGTATGCATAGTACTTCCTCTCCCAGAATCGGTAAACATATCAATGGCATAAATCGTCTAGAAAGTCTCTCTCTGTTTTTTTTTTTTTGGTCGAATCTGGAAAGTCTCTTGCATTTTGAGCTCTTGATGATGATGCCTCTTCGGTCAGATTTCGCCATCCTATAATGAGTTGCTCGCAACTCTTGCACTATCCTCCTCACGTATTGAAAGTCCATCGCATTTGATGCATTGCCAACATTAGAATTTAAGTTCTTCAGTTCTCAATGGAATAAAATTCTATTGGCAGTGTTCAAAAGTAGAAATTTTCTTCCATGCTGGTAAATTTACTTAAATGTTAGCGGCTTCCAAAAAACTGTTGTTAAAAAAAAGGACTCGTGATTCTTTTTTTCCAGTTAACTTGTCCAACTTACGATTTTATCAGATTACCAACTTTTTTTTTTAGAGTTTGCATATTACCAACTTTTTTACTAACACATCAAGTTTTATTTGCATAGCTTCTGACGCTTCAAATTTGCTAACTCTTATTAAAAAATTGTCAACCTAAATTTGAGTGACTTAGGCTGCGCATGACAACGATTCTGTGCCCGGGAACAGATTCTGCTCAGAAATAATTCTTTTTTATTCTGTGCCCGGAATTGATTCTGAGCATTTTAAGGCGTTTGTTAACGGTCCAAAATTTCATCCCTGGAATAGAAAAAGAATAGAAATGCGTTTGGTAACGCCACCAAATTTTTTTTATTAATAATATTTTTAAATATTTTAATATTTCTTTCTTTTTTTTCTTTTCCTCCTTCTTGGCCATGGCCTGGTCGCCGGCCATGACCGGTAAAATATTTTTTTATTAATAATATTTTTATTAAAAGCATTTTTTCTTTTTTGGCCATGGCCTAGTCGCCGGCCATGACCGGTAAAATATTTTTTTTATTAAAATATTTTTATTTGTTTTTGCCATGGCCGGTAAAATATTTTTTTTATTAATAATATTTTTTATTAAAATATTTTTATTAAAAATATATATTTTTATTTTTTTTGCCATGGCCGGTAAAATATTTTTTTTATTAATAATATTTTTTATTAAAATATTTTTAGCATATATATATATATATATTTTTGGCCATGGCTTGGTCGCCGGCCATGGCTGATAAAATAATTTTTTTATTAAAATTTTTTTATTAAAAATATATATTTTTCTTTTTTTGGGTCATGGTCTGGTCACCAGCCATGGCTAGTAAAATATTTTTTATTTTAATAATATTTTTTATTAAAATATTTTATTCTCGTCAGATCCGGCGAGGGCGTTCCTCGGGCTGGACATTAGAAGCTACATTAAAAACCAAGAAAAGAAAGAAGAAAAAAAAATTGATTCTCAAAATTGTTCCCAAAATCAAGAAGTTACTTTTTTTTTTATTCTTGAAAACTGATTCTGGGAACAATTTTTGACAAAATTGTGCCCAGAATCAAAAAATTAAACAAACGCATTTCTGTTCCCAAACTGATTCTGGGAACAAAAGAACATAATCAAACACTGTTTAGCAAGTTGTCATGCGCAGCCTTAGACTTATAACTTGTTGACACCTAAATTTTAACTAGTCATTTAGGAACAATTGCATAGAAAATTAGGGATTGATTTTTCAACCCCTAAACAAAAAATATAATTAGATGGCATTGCATATAGATATTAGGAGCATTCCATTAATAGTTAATTAGGCCCATATAGTTTGCATATTTATCGGACCGACGGCGAATGGACCCGAGCGAATGGTTTCGAGCTTAAATCAAGCTAATTGAACTAAGCCCGCGAGAACTAGAAAGGTTGGCAAAAGCCCATGCTATGACCGAAAGTTTGATGGACTCAGAAAATTCTTCTCCACGGTATGGTCAAATAAATGAAAGGAAATAATAGCATGCAGGGCACGTATCGTCTTCACACATATCTTTGATTTATGGGCACAAGTGGATGAATGATGCAAAGAATAAAAGAAAATATTTGGCTGAGCTGGAGCTGTGCAGACCAAGGGAATAAAAGGAAGAGCAACTGGGAAAGAAATATTCACGTGCGGGCATATATTATTTGAGCAATATATCTTTCTCAAAACAAGAAAGAGTATACTGTCAAGGAGCTTCACGTGTCCATATGTGGAGGAAGAATGGGAAAGAACAAAATATAATATATTTTTAAGAGGAAAGAAGATTGACTCCCTTTATCCTGAAGGCCTAAGTCGTCCCTGCATATAAAAGAAAACTTATCAGAGACAAGGGGGCTTCGGACAATTTTGGAAGAAAAGAAATAACGAGAGCGAGAGAGAGGATCACGGGTGGACTTGTCCCACCGCGCCTTCACCGACGCCGCACCCGCTCACGGCCAGACCTGTGGCCGTGCGTCACTGCCACCCCGGAGACACGAGTGAAAAGGTGAGAGCTAGAGCGAAAACAAGAGAGAATTGGTTGCGCGCGCCTGCCCCAATGCCGCGCTGCCTCGCGCCCACGCCACCTTGCTCCCGTGCCGTCCAGCATCCGCACCGACGCCGTCATCCGCACCGCGCGGACTGCTGCCGCTGCTGTTCCGTGACGTTGCCGTCCCTCTGCTGATTGCCGAGCCGCCGCCCGTCGCTGCTTCTCTCACGGCCAGACCTGTGGCCGTGAGCCGCAACCCCCCCTCGCTCCGATCTCTGCTTATCCTGCTGATCACCACGTTGCTGGACGGGCCCCTCCTACGAAGCTGCTGCATCTGATCCGAGAAGTCTCTGCCGAGCAGCTACCGCATAAAAGACCAACCACGAAGCCCCCCGTGACGTCCTCACTGTTCCTGTTTTGCAGATTAATCCGTGACGGTCCATGCGAGTCTGACGTTCACCGCGAGATCTGATACTAGTGAGCCACCCCCAGCAATCGCTAGTCGGCGAGATCAAGATTTCCGGGTGATTTTCATCCGAATCCAGCAATACCCGACAAATCCTGAGCTTGTCCAGTTTAACGTGGGTCAAAGTTTCATTACTTGATTCTTTGACCATATTTTTAATCCAGGAATATTGAAGACCATCTTGCTACGCCCAACTTTTTTTTGACCCTGGTTTATTGAACTTCGTCGTGGGCACTCCTCAAAGAGCCATCTTGCTGCCCCTGAGCCGCCGTCAGTCCACTCGCCATCATCCCGATCCGCAATCTCGGTCCGCGAGTTCAAATTTGGGAATATCCCGAAATTAGATAAGAATGCTATCCGGTATATTTTCAAAATATTTAGATTCCTAGTTCAGATATTTTGAATATTCCGTGAATATTGCGTGGATTGCTAGATATCTTAGGATAATGTGTGTTATATCCGCAATATTCGAAAACACCCAAAATTAGGAATCATTCCTAATTTGGCAACGTATCTGGACGACTATCCGACCTTATCCCTAAGGTACGATACGCGGCGATACGGAAAATCGTTATCTTATCCATAATCATTTGGATATGATAATAGATTTTATTTGATTTCCAAATTTGAACAATCAACTTTCCATCGATATCTATAACCCTATAAATATGACCGTTCGTTTGATTTCTTTGCCTAATTTGAATCTGATAAGAAGAATCTTGTGGATTGCGTGGATTGTTTGAACTTGGTTGTTATCTTTGTTTAATTGTTTTCCTTTTAAATAAAGAAAATAAAAAAAAATATGTTAGTTAGGATTTAAATTAGAAATTTTGCATGCTTAGAGAATCTGAAATATATCCAAAAGAATAAGATAATTATTTGATTTAAATTGGGATTTAGGATAGCATATTTCCTAGTTTAAATTAGAAATTGTTTTAATCTTAGTGGATTATTTAGGATATTTAATAATTTCGAATTTTAATAAAAATCCCAAAAAAAAGAATCACTTTAGGATAGATCAAATCATTTTCTCTAGGATAGATTGCATGTTAATTTGAGTAATTTTTAATTCCGAATTTCATTTGAAAATACCGAAAATACCAAAAATAAATCATTTGTCCGTCATTAGAATTAGGTCACGTCGTCGCATGACATATAGTTTGCATGTTAGGCTGCATTAATCGCATGTTAATTTTTGCACGTCATTACATATAGGTTAGCTTTCATTTAAATAAGTGAAAATCCTAAAAAATATTGAGTAAACTGCTTGTTAATTAGAAATCATATTAGGATTGTTGATGTGATTTTCTAGCTAACAATGCAGATGCTTACATTGCTTCGAGGTAAGTAATTCTCCCAATCTTGCAATTTATTTAATGTTTTGATTATTGGGTGTTACTTTGGTGGTTTGCGCACCCGCATGATCACCTCACATGCTAGTGACTAAGTTAAAATGAATCCAAACTGTCTGCCAAAACATTTTTTTGAAAAGAAAAGGTACCGAAAGGGCGTTAGACTAGATCTAGCGTAACCAAGTCCCCGAGCTTAAAATCTCTGGTTTGTAGGAATAAAACATATCTCCCTATGTTTTATTTAGGTTTCTAATCGACCTACCATAAATAGATTAGTGGCGACTCCAAGCATAAAAACTTTTGCATGTTAAAAACTTAAATCCTAAGTCGCGAATTGGTAGGGCTTGGGAGGGCCCGAGTTAGGCTTAGTCTTAACAATCCATTAGCCTGAGAAATTTTAGGTCGCGACATAACTTTTGTCAGATTACGTTACCAATGAATTTTGGCTTATGAGTTTCTCGTCAATGTTTGATTGTTTTTTATTTTTTTACTTAGCAACTTTCCTATTGACTTACCAACTTTTATTTGCATTGGTTAGCAACCCACTTACATTTACTAACTTCTTTTAGAGATTACCAACCTAAATTAGCGTGATTTGCCAACTGCTATTGGTAAAGCTTAGGGAGTGGGTCTAGGGTTTTCCAAGTGGATAGATGGGCCTTGGGAAAATGAAAGGGGTGTTGTGGCAAGGAAATTTGAAACTTGAAAAATAAATATTTGTGGCAAGATGGGATTTAGTGTGTAACATCCTGAGTTTTGCTTATCCAATAATAATAATTAGGCTATAAAGCTCAATATTATTGAGTACAGAGTTCGAGGTACGAGCAACGCAAAATGAGCTTGTGAATCAATATTGGAACAAACATGGTTGGAGACGAGTGACACTAGTTGCTAAATGGTAATGCTAGGTTACATATTGAGATCGGACAATCTCTCAATCTTCCGTCTAGTGATTGTAAGAATAAACTTGTTGTTCGGTATTGTCGCCAATGATCTCATGACTTTAGAAAAATCGAGAAATACATTGTGTATGATAATTCTAGCAATGTGACATTAATAAAATGTTCACATATATAATCTATGGAATTAGACACCTAATCTCCCACTATGGCCGAAAATCTTAGGGTACATCATTGGTAATTCAATTCTTCTAATTTCAAGAATTAGAAGGCAATTTGCATGGAGATGTACATATGTCCACTAATCTTGACACCTCAACTTTCTTATGCAAGAACAAGTGTCCAGATGGGCAAGACAAGTGTTCTATGGCCTTGACAAAAGACAAGTGTCTTTAAGGCTCAAATGTCTTTAAGGTTATCACAAATGGCAAATGACATGCAAGATTGAGCTAAAAGGCTTTATGAAGACTTGAACATGGATCACTCTCTCTCTCCTCCTCCTCTTGGCCGAACACTCCCTCTCACCATAGCACTTCATTTTCTCTCAATTCTCTTCACCAAGAGCTCTCAAAGATCAAGCACTCAAGTAGGTTGAAGTTTGGTTATCCAAATCAAGCTAACAAGTAAGTGAAATTGCTAAATTCAATGCTATTTGATCTTCTTGCTTCTTGGAGAACGACTGTAGTCTAGGCATGGCAAGCCTCTAGTTTCTTAGTTGTTGAAAGTATGTTAAGAATTGCCCATGCATGTGAAAACCAAGCCCATATTTGTTGTCCCTCGGTTCATGGGAACTTGACACATAGGTGAGAAATGGTATAGGATTCTCGGCCTGTCCTAGGATTGTAGAAATTGTGCTATAATTCGGTTTATTCTCGGTGCTCGGTTGAAGAATTGTCCATGCATGTGAAACTAAGTTCATTTTGTTGTTTCTCGGCTCATTGGAACTAGACATAGGCGAGGAACGGTCTTGAAGCTCTCGGGTTTGTCTTAGAAACCATGGAAATTGTGCTATGTTTGGTGGATTTTAGTGCTCGGCTTGTGGTGAATTTGTCCGTGTGATGTAATGCATGAATTGTGTGGATGTGCTCGGCTTGTGGTTGAGTCTAGAAACGTTGTCACCGTTAGACGATGCTAGATTTCTAGCCCCGGGTCCCCAATGCATGCTGAATTGGATTGAACCGTGGGGTGTTCATGTGGTACGGTGTGAAAGGCGTACTAAAATATGTTATATCGTGTGGTAACACCATTTTCTAGCTCACGGTTTGATGAATGCATGCTGATTTTGGGTGTTCGCGTGATATAATGCAAGATAAAATGCATGGATTGTGTGAAAAGAAATGATGTTAAGGGATAACCATCGGACAGCGAACCGATGATGCCCGGGGGAGTCGAGATGCCCAAGGACAGCGAACCTTGGATGCCTTGGATAGCGAAATGAGATGCCTCAAAGTGAGATGCCCATGGACAGCAAACCATGGAAGTCCGGACTGTTAAAATATGTCTCGAGTTTGAGCCTGAATAAGAAAGTTTCCTATTTCAAGTAAGTTTCCTATTTTGAATAGGTTTTCTAATTGAATAGTTTCCTAGTTGAAAAAGGTTTCCTAATTGGAGAAGGTTTCCTGAAAGAGGTTTCCTAATTTGGATGCAATTCTTGCCTATAAATAAGAATGGGATGTTATTTATGAAGGTCATCAAAGAGGAGTTTCTGCCAGTGAATTACACTATGAAGATATCCAAGTATTTGTAGCGATTAAATCTTGCGGTAAGATTTGTATATAATTCTTTCGTGAGATTAAGAGATTATTTCGTGAATAATTGGGGCTAAACACTGCGTGATTTATTGGGTATAATCGGGGTTTGAAAAATACCAAGAGTATTTGAGTGACTCGAATGTGGTTATAATCTTCATTAACATAGGAATTTCGTGCTGCTCTCCCCTTGGACGTAGTTCGCTACGACCGAATTACGTAAATCTGGTGTTCGATTTATTTTCCTGTTCTATCTATTTTATTATTCGATCGCTTGACTTCCGCAACAATTGGTATTAAAGCTAAGCTTGATTGAGTTAAAGCGAATAGATGGCGACAGAAGAAGGAAAAGTGAGAATTAACAAATTTGATGTGAAGGATTTTGGTTTTTGGAATATGCAAATTAAGGATCATCTATATCAAATGAAATTGCACTTGCCCCTAAATGGGGAGAAGCTAGAGACAATAAAGCAAGCTAACTGGGAATTGCTAGATAGACGAGCTTTGGGTGTTCTTCAGCTGACGTTGGCTCGTAACGTTTAACATCGTGAAAGAGAAGACCACTGCAGATTTGATGGAAGCCTTGCCAGACATGTACGAGAAGCCCTCTACGATCAACAAGGTCTATTTGATACGACGTCTATTTAACTTAAAGATGAGCGAAAGTGCGTTAGTTGCTAATCATATTAATGAATTCAATGTCATTGTTAGTCAATTGAGTTCAGTTGAGATTGACTTTGAAGATGAGGTACGTGCTTTGATTCTATTATCGTCATTGCCTAATAATTGGAATACTTCTGTTACTACTGTTAGTAATTCCTCTGAGTCAACAAGTTTGACGTTTGATGGTGTTCAAGATTTAATTCTAAGTGAAGACATCTGTAGAAGAGAATCTGGTGAACATATAGCTGCTACTTTAGTAGGTGAAAGAAGAGGAAGAACTAGTACTCGTGTTAGCAAAAGTAGTATAAACATGCATAGATGAAATCAGTCTAAGATTGGTGGTGTTGTCTGTTGGAGTTGTGGCAGGAGGGGGCATCTTAGAAGGGATTGCCTTAAGCTGAAAAACAAGAAAAGTAAGGGAATTGGAGATGAATCTGAGGATGATGTTGTAGCTATAGCTTGTGGTAATTCGGATAATGCCGATTTTGTCTTGTCTATCACTGATGATTCGTCATTTGGCGGATGGATTATGGATTCTGGTTGTTCTTTTCATGCCATACCAAATAGAAACTGGTTTACTGCTTATCAGTACACGGATAGTAGTAAAGGGCAGTTGGGGAACAATGTTGAGTGCAATGTTATGGGTGTTGGTGATATTAAAGTTAGAATGCATAATAGTATCGTGAGGACATTGACTAGAGTGAGGCATGTTCCAAAGTTGAAGAAAAATCTAATTTCCTTGAGTATCCTATATTCAGCTGGGTGTCGGTATTCTTCAAAATGTAGAGTTCTGAAAATTGTTCGAGCTGCCTTGGTGATAATAAAATAAATCAAGCACAATGGCATATATGAACTTCAAGGTGAGACAGTGACAAAATTCATCGCGGAGACATCGGATACATCTGTTCGAAAGTCTGAAATGTGGCATATGTGTTTGGGGCACATTAATGAGAGAAGCCTGAAGGTTCTAAGCGAAAGAAATTTGTTATGTGATTATGTGGTTGTGTGGCTAATGAACTGAATATATGCATGTGCTGTGACTTAGATCAACGGTGGAAAGTGTAGTTCAGTACGACTGTAAGAGAAACCACAAAAATTGCAGAATTAATTCACTTAGATGGTTGTAGGTTGTCGCGAATTTCTTCGAGAAAGAGTGTCGGATTTATACTAACAAATGTGGATGACTACTCGAGGAAGACATGCGTGTTTGTGCTTAGGCATAAGTGTAATGCTGTTGTCAGGATCAAGCAGTTGAGAGCTTTGATAAAAAAAGAGACTAGTAAAACGATCAAACAGGTACGGACTGATAGTAGTATGGAGTTTTGCTCAGAGCTGTTAAACGAATTCTGCATGAAGGAAGGTATAGTGAAACACTGCATTAGTGCCAGTGAACCATAACATGTTGCGAAAATGATGAGCAAAACGTTACTAGATACAGCCCATAAAATGCTTTCTAATGCTGGTATGGCTAAGAGATTCCTGGTGGATGCGCTTAGTACGGCAAGCTACCTGAAGAATAGATCTCCATTGACTGCGATTGGATATCAGACTCCCAAATAAGTGTGGTCAGGTAACGTTGCTGATTATTCTGTTCTTAGATTATTTGGTTGTCCATGTTATGTTCGAGTTAGTGATGGTAAGCTCGATGGAATGACAAGAAAGTGCATGTTCCTAAGTTATGCATAAGGTAAGCGGGGTTATTGGTTGTGGTGCCCGGAATTAAATTCACCTATTATTAGCAGAGAAGTTACATTTGACGAGTCTCCAGTATTTCTGGGTAGGAGTGTTATTGGCAGTGTTCATACGAATCTGGACAGTGTTCAGCTTGAGGTGGAGTTGCAACCAGAAACTCCTAAGGTAGCGGGTACTAGCGAGGTAATCGACATAGATAGTGCTTGTAGCGAAGTGGAGCTTGTAGAGCCAACAATTGCTTTCGATCTCCTGACAAATATGGATTCAATGATGGTTTTGCTTTATTTGCGGTTAAGGAGGTTATGTCGGAAAATCCTTATGGAACAGTTAAAGGTGCAGGTAGAGTTGGTGTTTTATTGAGGTCCATGGTTATGGCGAAGTTCAAGCAAGGCTTGGACTTGGAAGACATATGTGATGGTTAAGCCCATTGGGGGCTGTGCGAGAGTAGTAGTGAAGTTCAAACTTTTACGAAGTGATTGTGACTTGGCTCAAACATCGAGCCAAGGTGGAGATTGTTAAAATATGTCTCGAGTTTGAGCCCGAATAGAAAAGTTTCCTATTTCAAGTAGGTTTCCTATTTTGAATAGGTTTCCTAATTGGAGAAGGTTTCCTTAAAGCGGCTTCCTAATTTGGATCCAATGCTTGCCTATAAATAAAAAGGGGATGTTATTTGTTAAGATCATCAAAGAGAAGATTCTGCTAGTGAATTACACTCTGAAGATATTCAAGTGTTTATAGCAGTTAAATCCTGTAGTAAGATTTGTGTATAATTTTTCCGTGAGATTGAAAGATTATTTCGTGAGGAATTTGGGCTAAATACTGCGTGAGTTATTGGGTATAATTGGAGCTTGCAAAGCACCAAGAGTGTTTGAATGACTCAAGTATGATTGTAATCTCTGTTATATCACTTGATCTATAGTGAAATTTCATGCTGCCCACCTCGTGGATGTTGGTCATTATGATCGAACTACGTAAATCTGGTGTCCGATTTATTTTATTGTTATGTCTATTTTATTGTTCGATCACTTGGCTTCCGCAACACAAACAGCAAACTGGAAGTGACCCGCGCAGACCAGACAGCGAACCGGTGTAAATCCGTGAGTTGAGGGAGGTAAAGATCACATGAAAATTTAAGAAACAAGGCATGTGAGTTCGTGTGCGTATGTGTGATTTTGTGTTCGTGATGCATGCTCTAGTTCTTGTATTTATGGTCGTGTATTGTTCAACTCGGTCCATATGTTCGGGAGTCCTTAGTTGTTCCCATAGTCATATCAATAGTGTTAGTATCGAGCCCTATACTTGCTTTGTCTTGGACGAATCTCATGACCATGTGGTGGGCGGATCGTGCAGCGTAGAACTTAGTTATTTCGCTTGCTTGGCTTATGCTCATCTCACTATTTTTTGGATGCTTAGCATGGACGTCCCACCTATTGCACATTACGGAGCGTCCATTTACTTCGAGGGCTCTTTCAAGGACGTGGACATCCCTGAGTCCACCATGACATTCACGCGGTACACGGCTACGGTTTGGGTTGATATAGGGCATCCGGAGTGGATTCCCATCCAGTTTGTGGCATGGTACATTAACTTTGACGGCGATCTCTTTGGAACCCTTTGGTTTGGAGACGATAGTGACAACGACAAGTAGATAGGCGGGTCGTCGTGGGTTATGGAGTTTTTTTTGGTATAAACATATCGTCTTTCGGACAGGACGAAGTTGCCGAGTAGAGGAGAATAGGCACTTTTTGGCCCCTCCCAAGCGTTTGTTAATAGTATTTGGTGTATGGAAGGAATGATGCGAATAGTAAGAATGTAATGAACCACTTATGTGAATATGAAATGAAAGGGATATGTTATGTTACTCGTGCCTTGTCTTGATAAGCCGGGCATGTATGATTATGAAATTGGCTTTCGCTTGTGTAATTAAAAAGGAACGATTAAAAGAGCACGTATTAGTAAGTGACATACTGGGGCGTCACATAGTGTCTAAACGAAAAGGAAGGATGCAAAGATGTGTTTATTGAAAATAAAGGGTGGAAAGTAGCATTGAGATGAAAAATCAGGATAGTATTTTTGGTATTTCCCATATGTTTTAATTTGATTTTGATCCCACTACTCATCACAAGCAAGCAGTAGCGGAAGATCTTTGACGGAACAAACAGAACAAGATGTGCGATCGCACAAGCCACACCAGATCTGGTTTCTTTCTGTAGCCTACTCAAGGAGATCGCATTGAAGCAGCCAACTAAGGTATGAAGTTCTAGAGAGTAAAATCAATCAATGTGGGGAGTTTGTTAATGTGTCTGTATGACTATACGGAAATATCTTTTGCTTCTTAATACGAACAACACATGCAGATTTAGATTAGAACAGGTTCTCTAAAGAATCATAAAGTATTTTGGTTCTCCATATGGTGATCAAGTCGCGATACTGCCTGCTACTTCCTTGCTCTATCTTTATTTGTCCAAATTTATTGAAATTTCAAAGGAGAGAAGCAACCAGCTCTTTTTCCCACCAGAATGTTCAAAGTGTCATCAAAGATTGGGCCAATCATCCAACAATAATGATTATCCGTGAAAGATGAACCGTTCGAATTGCGCCCCGCGAACATCTCCATATGCTTGTGAGCTTGATGTCTGGCACTACTCAAACCCGAACCACATTGACACATTTCAATCTTCTAGTCCAGCAGATGTCGCAATTTTTGAATGCCTTGGGCGTATCACACAAATCTACACGTAAAATAGGTATCTTTATCAGAGACCGCAGCTCCTAAAATGTTGCCCTCCTTTCTAAAGGAGGCTCATGCACGCTTTGATGGTTTTCCTCATGAAAGTAATGCGGATGATCTAACTGCATTATTGGCCATCTGTAACAACGTTAACACTCGTAGATTGGTAAAGCATCCCATCCCTTTAGGCAGTTGCTTTTTAAAAGATCGAGGCTGGTGAATTTTACTAGGCATATTAATGGCTGCAACTCTCCAAGCTGTGTACCTTCTGCTACGGTAGAAGCAATGGGAAGAGAACGGGGAATGATGTTAACAGAGTTTCACTAAAATTCAATACTTCAACTGCTCACAATCCGTGTACAAGTATCTCTGTAACACAACTTAGGCAACAAGCTCCTTGAAGAAGAGTTTTGACTTAACGAACAACTCACCTCACGATCAAATAATCCTACTGTCTCACGATCCATAAACAAAACCTTTTCGATGTCTTTCACACACCAATGCTTGGAATTTCAGTTAGTCCATCTCTGGCTCGAACATGGAACTTACCTTCTTGATTAAAGGGTGTTGAAATCCATATAGTAACATTGCAGGAGGCGGCCAAATCAGCCACCAAAGCATCACCCCTGACTACCGCACCATCATGAGTCGATTCAATAATAAGACTAACTCACTAATCTCGTACCAATTCATTATCAAGAATGGAGTAGTCCTCACGATACAAACAGCACCAGGAAAGCAAGGTTTTCAAATGATCATTTGCCGAGTAAAAACTCAACCTTAATTTAGTTGTGGACCTGAGGTTCGATGCCATAAAAAGATGGCCTTGACATATGCAGCTTCCTTAAGACATGTCTCGACAAATCAATTCTCCCCTTTGCCCTCAACGCTGAAACCATGACAACTAGAGCCAAGGGCAAACTACCATATTTGTTGCGGACGTCCTCAGCGAATGGTTTGATGCTCTTTAATAATAAACAAGCTTGCTTAGTGAATAATTCCCAAAGCTTCTTCATCTGTTAGGACTTCCACCTTAATTTAGACATCAGTCACTATTTTCCTTAAAAAATCTAAATGTTGCGAAGTCAATATAATCTTAGAATCCTAGTGGTTGTTGAGTTGAAGTGTGAGATTTTGTGGGACCACCACCAACTGTTTTAAAAGAATTGGCAGTGATCCAAGTCAATGGCTTCCCATACCTCATTAAGAATAAGGAGGAACTTCTCCCTCTTCAGCCTTTCTTGGACCTGAACTTGTCTGCCTACCTCCATATCTTCTCCTCATTCATCTTCAACCTCTGCTCGATCTAAATTTTGCCCCCTCTTTACGTCCCACTCCTTTGATCTAGTTCCCTTTGAGATTGTCGCTCATACGATCAAGCTAAAGGATTGTTCAACTTAAGAAGTGTTGTTGAGCTTGTTATTGAGATTCTTCGGAAGAGTAGCCTTTGCCAACACCTCTCACTACCCACACCCCCAATCCTCCCATCCCCCAATCGTTCGACACTGATCGTTTCAGGAAATAGATGTTTCTTATTCTATCATTAACCACGATAAACTAAATTGAAAGAATTTTGTATTGGCTAGCATATAGAAAAAGAATAAATGAAAAGCAAGTAAATTTAATGAATAGATAGAGTCAACAGTTCCATAACAGAGTTACAAGGAAAAAATAGAGAATGGCTTGACATGGCCAATGATATAAACTTAAGGGGTACAATTTCTGGGTTTTTGAGGGGCGGAGGGGGAACGGTGGAAAGTTTTAATAGTTTTCAGAACAAGTTCTAACTGCTAAGGAGGCAAGGATCCTTGCTTACCCCTCCGTGGCTCCATAGACCATTTGAATACTCCTGTCTAAGAGCTTTATCCCTCGGATTGACAGAATCGTTACCAATTGTAACACCCCTAAATTCCATGTTGGATGGAAAAGAACTCATAGCTTGATCCATAAGAATAGAACCGGTCTAGATAGTCAATACTTTAAGTTTTCCCCTAAAGACTTGATCCACGTGGATCTGGTTCTAAGATTCACATCAGATGGTTCTACATCATTAGATGGGAGAAAGCTTATGGCTCGATGCAGTATTACTATCATATATTCTCAAATAGTCATCATCTTGAGTACTTTTTTTGAGACTTGACCGGCATAAATCAGATCGAGGTGTTATAACTATAACAGGTGGCTGGTGGTGGTGCTTCATGGTTATCAGCACATTTGTTGTAGTTTCCTTATTTCTAGAAGCACATAGTAAACATAAGTTTTCCATCGTTCGTAAAGAATTTCCCATTGAAAGGAAAAAGAAAAAAAGAAAAAAAACAGTGTCTTCCATTCATCTGGGAAGGAGGAAACACGGAATTTTGAAGAAGTTGGTCTCTTTAAGTATCTGTTTAGTGGATCCTGAGATCCCGAATTTCAGTATTTCTGACCTACGATTGTGTTGTATCTTTCCTGGTGTCATTTCGTTGAAGACAACAGTTAGGCGATGGATGCTTGTCTTTGACAATTCTCTCTTTGAAACCTATTTTGGCTTTTGGGTTCTTTATCACTTAACCATAACTATCACACATGACGACATTCTTCAACACACCATCAAGGTTGAAAATTAGCGTTGAGAAGTCTGATCTGATGTATCTTTTTTCCAGAATTGGCCGCCTGGAACAGTCCAAGTAAACATGATCATCCTCTAGAACCAAGCCTAGAGATCCATGCTCTAAGAAATCTGGAAAAGAAAATTTGACAGACTGAAAATTCAAAACGAATCGTATTTTGGTTTCGACTATATGCTTTTATCGGTTACAAGTTCTTCAGTTTTGGGTACATCCTTTGATCGAATCATCAGTTCGATTTTAGTTTTGCAGAGACTTTCCAAACCCATGAGACAATCAAAACCAAGACAGAGAAAATAAGCCCCAAGTGATTAGTATTTCTTGCATCGTCAATTATCCTCTAATGTTTTATACAAATTTGAGTGATTAGACAAAATGTTTGCCAGATTTTCCCCCCTTCCACAGTGCAAGATAAGGGTGTCTCCAAAGTGAACCTCGGTCATCTTATCAAGAATCTCATTCTACTATAGTCAGAAGGACATGGCTTGATAGATATCGTCACCATATAGTATATGCTTAGGTCGAGAGATATTGAACACGCGTGTGGAAACTTCAATGTATTCATATTAAAATTGTCTAGTTTATGTGTGGGACGGAGAAAGATAAAGACATAAGTAGCTAAGTCCGACTTGAGTTCTTCTTTTTTGGCATTATATTCACATCCATGGTTTGACTAATAAATTAGCTATTGTTACTCCACCTCTTCTGTAAAGATAAAAGCTCCTGAGCTTATCCGGAAGAACATATGCATGGTCGCATAATAAGCGAATCAAACGTGCATGATGTTCACTTTGGCACGATATAAAGCGTCTTTATTTACTTTAACTCGTGGTGGGTTATGCCCATGCATGAATCTTATGCTTCAAGATCTCCATCATCTTCTCCTACCTCAGAAAAGAAAGCTTTTTTATGTTAGTTAAATCGGGTCGGCTTGTGGCAGTCAAACCTAGTAGTGGCTTTTGAGATCGTCACTGAAAAACACTTTATGTTTTATATGGGCTTTTTCCATAAGGTCTCGAGGGTTTTTATGCATCGTGACAAGCATGTCGATACGTCGAGGCAAGATAGATTACGTAGGGCCAATATGTGCGCAATTGCATGTGGAGTTCTTGCGATGGATGAGTCGGACGTCAAGAACACTCTCTTCTTGTAGTCAAACTTCATGCACACCACTTCATTAAATATAGTGATCCATATGTATGACATTGGAAATTGGCCGTCCTCATAGCCACTAATGCCTTTTAAATTTGAAGGTCTGCAGATTGTTTCCGTCAATTCTGCGAATTCTCTGAATAATCTACTTCATTGAATCTATCGCCGAGCCAGGTAGCTCAATGATAAAGAATTCACACCGTAATTCATGAGATTGGCAATTCAAGTTATGTTGAGAGCCAAGCTCCGGCTCGCTTGTCTGTTGGGCATATTATTATCTCACGTGAATAGATGTCTTGACCCATGGCGCGCATGTCGGCAGGATTTCCGCATAATGGGCTTGTACACCTATAAGTGGAGTGGATAGCTCTAAATCAAATTGAATATTTTATATTGGGTCCGAAAACTTTGTGGTGAAGCCCCCAAAGAAGTGGCTGCACCGATAGTGCCATCCCACCCTTTTGCTTCTGAACAAAATCTACACGGAATCTTACAAAAAGACCACGTAACTTTAATGGACTGTAACTTGTTATTGCTTATGTCAAGTGCATCGGAATTTAAGGGTATATATGAAAATAATAAGATATTATAATGTCTCTAATAGTCAAAGATGAATTCTCGCCTAGATTCATTAGACTTAAGGCAAAGTCACCCTGCCATTTATTGAGTCGTTATATTTGCCGACGTATCCATTCTTCACGTAATGTGAAAAAGAATATCCAAACTCACCTTCAATCCCTTCTTTTTCCTCCCGTCAATTCTTTCTGCAAGTTCTAGCTTCATTGTTGTCAACGACCGACCATTAAGAGAGAACTGTGCAATTTACGTATGTTTTAGTATATTTTATAATGAAAAGTACATAAGCCTATTTATAAACTTTATTATATGACTATGTAAGGTAAATAATTAATTAGGATCAATCAAGGAAATGCATACTCAAAAGGAGATATATGCACAATCCTGAGAAATATGAAAAATCAAGGGAAATATCATAATTATCTTCAACATTCCCCTTAAAATGAAAGTGACTTAGAAAAAATCAACTGGAGTTTGGAGAAAACATTTGAAAAAAGAAAACGTATGGGTGGATCACCTAGCGGTTCGATGTGCCGAAGAGAGAACCAGCAATGTGTGTAAGGCTACGCGGCAACAGGTTCACGTGCCTGTTCTATGTTGTGGCGACTGCTATGTGGCTATGCGACAAGAGTTTGTCGTGACTACTATGCAGTATACGCGATAGGAGGCTACAGTGGCTACTATGCAGGCTACGCGACAATAGAACGAGCTTACGTGGCTTTAGGCATGAAGAACAATGTTGAGGATCGAGAGAGAGAGTGACACAAGATATGAGGTGTGCTTTGGTTGTGCACTGGGGCATGCACTAGGGTGTACACCGAGTCCCTAGTGCGATGTTGACCTGGTGCACTCAAAATTTCCTAAGAATAGCACAACTCTAATACCAAGATAAGAATAAAATAAAAGAAAAAATTGTATAATCTTTACTTATTTCGAGTGCGTGAATATTGATTTTATTATATGACTAACCAAAGAAGATAATCAATTAAAATTAATCATAGATATGCATAATCAAATGAGATATTTACATAATCTTAAAAGATAAAAAAAATTAAGAAAAATATCATAATTATATCTAACAATTACCGCTCTTCAATGATTTGATCCGCAGACCACTGTTACAAATCTCTCTCTCTCTCACTGTCAGCCAAATTTGGATTGGAGACAGCAACCACTTGTGTTCGCGTCGGCAAGCTATTGCCATGTAGGGTTCATTGCCCTATGAGTTCGAGTTCTCATGCTCTGTGCTCGAGATTCGCTACAAACTCCAAGGTGGATGCATAAAGTGTATTTAACGGCAGAGTTCAAGTAATTTATAATTTTGTGATTATTGAGCCAAAATGGACACATGACATATATGAAATTATATGAAATTATTGTCAACTATTCTAAAAGTCTTGTTAGATGAATGTGCAGCTTAATCTTTAAATACTCTAACGGCCCCCTCACACATAAGTCAAACTTTGACCTAAGTATAAAGTGTGCAAATATGTAATTGAGAAGGCAAATAGGAGTCTGAAAACATTTTAACACGAGACATCATGCTTTGATATTATGTGAGATTTTGTGAGACCATTACTAACTGTTCCAAAAGTTTAAGCTATTAAATGAAGGCCTAGTTTAATTTTTAAATATTTTAATAACGTACATTACGATATATTTGAAGGACATCGGGAGATAGGCGCATGACATGGTAACAAGGCCCATCTCCTTATACTCGACATGTCAATTGCACATATAAAAGAACCCTAAACTCAATAAGACTGAGAGAAAAATACTCAAACCTTTTAATAAATCGGCACATTAGTGCAGAGACTTGACTATCTAGAGGCTAATTAACACCCCGACAAGCCTCATATATAGGTTATATTTAGGTTTTGAGCCTTGGGCATTTGATCCAAACCCAAAGTAGTTTGCACGCAATTTGTAAGATTTGAACAAATGGCCTTCAATCGTTGAGTTGTATATTCTCCATATCTAATCAAGTACATCCATCGTGGGGTTACAAACTTATAATATACTCGAGTTTTTCGATAAGCATTTCTTTCACTCTGATTCTTAATGTCCTATCATGTGCATTCCATAAAGCAATTGGGGATATTACCAAAAAAGGTTTAAACCTATTGCACTTATGTAAATTCAGTCATAAACCTTTCAATTGTGACAATTGAATCATAAACATTTTCCCATTTTGCCAGTTGAGTCAATCTGGCTAATTTTAGCCAAAAATTGATGACGTAAACACTAGCTGTCCTACGTGGCACGAGACGCTAGCCATTCTATTGCACTTTTTAATTTTTTTCTTTTCTTTTCTTTCTTTCTTTTCCTTTTTTTTCTTCAAAGCTTGGCAAGGGCCGTTAGCCGACCCTCGCTGGTCACAAGCGAGGACTGGCTGACCCTTGCCTTGTTCGGTAGGAAAAAAAAAAGGAAAAGAATAAGAAAAAAAAAAGGAAAAAAAATAAAAAAAAATTATCAACATCAACGTCGGCCGTCCTACGCGACACTACTACCAGGAGGACTACATTGGCTAATCATTAAAAGGTTTGAGGCTAAATTAATCTAATTAAAATATTTAGGACTGAAATAGCACAAATACAATAAATTTAAAACTTGTTTAGTAATATTTCCTGAAGCCACTCTATCTACTGTTTATGTTTTGTTTTTTCGGTACCCTCTGTCAAAAACCAAGATGACCATTCTGGGTAAGAACAAGAAGGGTGTGGGGGGTCAGGCGTGCATGGGGCATATCATCACGCGTGGACACAAAATCACTTGGTATAATAAGCGCATGTAATCAAAGAGTTCGTGAAAACGTGTCATAGCAATCGGAGAAACGATGAGATTTGAGGAAGACGACCTCATACCAAATCCCAGATAAGCTGAGGTCGCTGCTGATTCTCACGTCTAGATCTTGTCCATCAAAAGTCAACACCTAACTCGGATTATGTTTGCCACGTGGTGCTGATGCATTAATTGCTAGGGATGGTAACAGGTCCAGATTGATTAGGTTCCTAACTAAGCTCGCACTTTAATGAGTCATTATCGAATTTCGAGCTACATAGAAAGGATTTGGGGTCCCGTGTATGGAAGGAACTCTACATAGGGTTCGATACGAGTCAAAGATATGTTTAGTTGATACGGTGAAACTAAAACCCGGCTAGTTTATTTCAAAAATATCCCTGGTAAGTTTTAGGACTCTGTTCATTTTGCAGAATATGTAATATTTTTGAATAATATTTTATAAAAGTCCTTTTTCAAGATATTTTTCAATATTCGATTGAAATCTGAAAATTAACTAGAAAATGTATTCCGCTTTTTGGTATCTAGTATGATTTTCCTTAGGAAAATTATCAAAAAATTCGATTCTTTAATTTTAATTTTTTTTCTTTTTTCTGTTAATTTTTTTGTCCTTTTCTTCCTCGGCCGGTTGCTAGCCACGGCGACCGTTGGCGACCGGCCACAAGTGAGGGACAAGCTTGCCCAAGGCCGACGAGGCAGGCAACGCTCCAAGAAGAAAAAGAAAAGGAAAGAAATAATTATAATAAATAATAAGTAAAAAATTGCTTCTTTTAAAAGAAAAGAAAAATAAAATAATAAAAACGAAAGAGGGGCGAAAATGATTGGTCTGAGCGAAAGAAGCAGGAGGAAAAATTATCTCTCCTTTTCAAAAAGAGGAAATCATTTTCCCCACTTTTGATGGTGGTTTTTCTATTAGAGAAAAATATTTTCCTTAACTTATTTATTTTTCGTGAACCAAACGCTGAAAAATCCAAAAAAATATTTTCTTGGAAATCGTTTTCTGCAAAATGAACGAATCCTAAAACTACAAAAATATTGCTCCTTAGGTAAATTTTAGTCAAACCTTTCAACATATTTTCATCTTTTAACCACGTTAGTTTTTCCTCGACACTATACAGTATTTCCCTTCTTCTCCTTCGTCTTTGTTGTCCTCGCCAGTCTCTCTTATTTAGAGAAAAGTACCAAAAAATTCATAAAACTATTACACTTGTGCCAATTTATTCATAAACATTTAGACGAGTTGTCAATGTAGTCCATTTGGTCAATTTTGGCCTAAAATCTCAGACATGGACGCCGGTTGTCCTTTGTGACATGACTGGCGCTGACGTAAATAAATTATATAATTTTTAAATATTTTTTTATTTTTGATTTTTTATTCTTTTCTTTTCCTTCTTTGTTTTTCTTTTTATAACTCTGGCGAGGGCGTCGCAGCCCTCTCTTAGATATGGGCGAGGGCATCATGGCCAACGAGGGGCAGAGGCCCTCGCCCATACCTTATCTGTGGCCGGCGAGGGTTAGCCGGCGACCACGCCAGCCCACAATTGGGAAAGAAAAAAAAAGGAAAGAGAAGAAAGAAGAAAAGGAAAACAAAAAACAAAAAATCATAATAATAAATTTATAAAAATTTTAAAAAGTTTAAAAAAGTTTAAAAAATTATCCAATTCAGCACCAGCCATACTACGTAGGACGATCGGCGTTCATATCAGCGATTTTCGGCCAAAATTAGCCGGATGGACTAAATTGGTAAGTCGTCAAAAGATTTGAGACTCAATTAACATGATTGAAACACTTAGGATTGAATTGACATAAGTGCAGTAGGTTTTAGAGCTTTTTTTATACTTTTCCCCTCGTATTTCACATGGCGAAGACAAGGTGGACTAGGCTAGCATATGTTGGTGATACGGTGGTGGTTTAGATATCTATATATGTGTGAATTTCTCCAAAGACATGATAGTTTTATAGAAAAGAGTATAATGCGATAGGTTCGGATTATACGTATCTGAGATCCCTCGTATTTAATCGAATTGGATTTGTGATTGTCAATTGAGAAACCCTAGTGGTGTTTGAATCGAGTTTGGAATATACTCCAAAATGTTGGGCTTATATGTGGTATGCGACCAGTATCAAGTCAATCTAGCTTCCATCCTTAAAAGGCATATGTACCACCTTCTTTAGAAAATAGAATCAAGAAGAAAATTGAACCCTAATATCTGGGTTGCACTGCCAGAGCTAGGGCCTCTGCCTCCATTGAGGGACCCTCTCTTCTTCCTCCTGTTTTTATTTTCGAAGTTTCTCCTTTTTTTCAACTGTTTTGTGAAGGATGGCACAGAGCTTCATTTGTTTGCCTGTGTGATAATAGACGGATACTAATACTAATTAGCTAAATCAAGTTGTAAAGAAAATAAGTTATCAAGAATCAAATGATAATTCAGTGACCTTAATGTAAGTGACCCAAAAGTGCTGTGACCACTTGCGAAAATTACGCAGGATCATCGTAATCTTACCTTTTTACGTTCATCATTGATGTATTTGTCTCCCTCCGATGGGGGGCGAACACACACAAACTCGCAATTACCTATGATTTCCTGTGCGGGTCAAAGTGTGTCTTGTCCGCTAAATAAAGATAGGTCGACGCAAATTCATGCATCTCCACGATGATTGATAACGACGTGCGATTAGAAAATTTCAGAATATTTACACTTATCTGCATTAGGTACCCAACAAGAACACTTGCCAATCTTTGTGCACGAGACCCGAGAAGATTTAGTCCTTTTGACTCTTCACAACATTTCCAGAGAACTTACTCAAATTTAACAAAAATTTCTAAAGGAACTCTCTCTATTATTGCATCAAAGTTAGAAGAAGATCCCAAATGACAATGTGGAGGACCAAAACATCTCATCACTCAAGACTTGAAATGCACTTGTCGCGCTCCGAGCCAGTTAAATTATTAAACCTAGAATCACTGCTTTTTGTAACGTATGGGGTACAAATCAATGTCCGCAGGTCGTTTTTTTTTGCTAGAAAATGTCCGCAGGTCGTTGGTCTCACATCAACATGTTTTTCGTGTGGTGGGGTTCAATCAAGCGTTAGACGACAGAGCAGTGTGAATAATTGACGTACTTAGAAAACATCAATTGACGTTGGGGTCCGTCCGTGGTTTTAATTTTATTAATTCCACCCCTTTTGGTGACCCCATTTGATGACCTAAGAAATGTGAATGATAGGAGAGACTAGGGGAGACCTAGTCAGTCGCGACAAAGACGTTGGGACGAAAGTCGTCTTCTTTTTATGGTGGTGGCATTCTTTTCATACATTAGTTTTTGCATATTGGTTGCACAATAAGAGTGTCTTTTTAGGGTTTTGAGCGTTTGATTGTTGGGAAATGTATACACATCATGCATTGGTCATGCGTGATGAAGTAGCCAATGGTTTTTTTGTCCAAGGAAATTAACATCTTGAATTTACCCCTTTTGTAAAAAGGCGGGCAATCAACAACAACAATCTAATGGCTAGAACTAGAACGCCTCGTCAATTTATTTGGCCCTTAAAAAATACCCTGAGAGTATTGGTTTGCCATTGTGTAATCACGAACAAAACGTGAGATGAATGAAGATCAATGATTTTGAGATGTGTAATCACTCTCCTCAAGATGATATTTGCCCCCACTATGTAACTTTCAAGTTAGGGTGAACTCGCTTCTAAGACACAACGAAGCCACCAATCACGACAGAAGGAATACACTCGAGATTTGCTTTTGAGCTTCTCTCAGATTACCTATATCTGTAATCCTAAACATAGTGTCGACAACCACTACCAAGGGTTCATTCTACTTTAGCGTAAATCCATGGATCGCATTATTAATCGTCTCTGTTTATGAAGCTTGTCTTTGGTACCCTTCCGTTGCTACTTTACTGAAAACTCTCTTCATTGTCGTATAAGTCTAAACTCGATGCTTTTTTGTCGGGGGTTCACGTATATATTTTCAAAGTGACATATAAATCCCGCAAGCAGACAAATGGACTCCATAATTTTTCGGTACGTGGTTGTCTTGATCCGGCATAGTCAAAGAAAAGCGAAACCCCATTATATGATACTCCTCTGGTGTATGAACATGAACATATACTTACACTAAAACCCAAGCAAAACAATCAGCCGGTCGCCAAATTTTAATCATTGAAATGACCTATGGACTACTTCAGAAACTTATTAAGCAGGTGTGATCATAGGCTATAAAATAACGGTTTGGATTAGTGGAAAATAGAACGAGGATAAACCGCAGGGCCGGCTGGCATAGGTGTAGCTGATTAGGGTGTCGCGGGGTCTGCAATTTTGGAACACCGACTCACTGGTTAAAACTTCACCAACTGCATGCGAAGTACTCTTGAATAGGGCCACCATCATAAGCCAAAGACCTGCATTCAACCAGTTCATGGGATTAGTATAACATGTCATGAACTTCCAGATAGCTGGGCCTTTATGCTCGGACAATGGGTTATCACAAAAGATAAAGCAAAAATAATTAAAAGAAAATGATAGTAAATAGTGTGCTACGGGATATCGATATTAAGTAGAGATGAACGATCGGACACATAACACAAACCCTAATTTTCACTCTGATCATCAAAAGTTGGCTAACAGGTCAGGTGCTTGACCTCGATGAAGCAAATCTACGTTCGAATTATAAGGACTTCCACTTTACGGGGCTTAAGCCTTCCTCCCCTTGGATAGATTCCGATTCATAAAAATAGGACAACTTTCCCTCCATCGATTAGTCGAGCCAAAGATTTAGACATCCCACGTTATTCACAGATAAAGTGACAACGAAATGATCAAAACAAGAGCACGTCTACACATGCTAAATGCATTCATCCAAAGATGCAACGTATCAGTCCCCGATATGATCACTAAGCATTAGGTACAAGCTCATAATAAAGGGCGCGCACTAATTAAGCGATCGTTACTCATTAGCTCTCTCCCCACGCATCAAACTCGAGCATGCCCTTATGGCAATCGGAAAAACACCCAAATCTGGAAAATGACAGAGATTAGCGTGTGAATCGTCGTTCAGTCTTATTGGGTAGCTTGAACATGCGTAGAAGCATTCGAATGCCTCTAAAGTTCTTCCAAATTCAGAAGCAAGATGGCCCAATCTTCATGACGTCGCCCCCCAACAGCTTCAACCGACGAGTCGTTTCATTTTTCTTTGCTTTCTTTCCTTTTTCGCTCGAAAGCTTCGAGCAAGGAACTCTTTTAGCGTCCTGTGAAGCAAAAAAAGTAGGTCTCATGCTACTAAATTTTTCAAGAGAGGTTGCCATGTCAAGATGACGTAGAAATGCAGTAAAACCTAAGGGGAGTCGATCATAAATCAGGGTTTGAGCGGACATATATTACGTAAGGTCGCATCATGTGTGAAACCCATGGTTCACACTAGTATTCTCGGAAGATAGAAGTGAACGTGACATAAAATAGTTAGATAGCTTCCCACTTTAACTAGCGTTTTCAGAAAAAGAAAAGGAGAGAACAAAAACCATTAATTCATACATGCAATGTCGCGAGCATGATGAATCTTTTCGCATATGTGTGTACGCGAAATATCATCAAAATTAGAATGTGTACACGTATCGATATATGAACAGGATCCTATCGCGTCATTGCGGCCGATTAATTTTTTCTATTCTTTTCACTAAGCTCAATCTATTGTTGTCTTCTTTTAAATTTGCACTAAGCTCAATTTTAATTTTCTCCCACAAACTGATAAAGTTCAATGACCAAATTATAGTGCTATGAAAATGTAGTCCCTATAGACAAACATTGGTCTTCACCGTACTCCTAAACGCTAGAACACAACATTAATTACAAAATAATCTTTGACAGATTTTGCCCCCCTCTAATTAGAAAAAACATTTAGAGATCCACCATCATCGTCAATCTTTTGACCATGTATGAAAAGAATAATCAGTGAGTCTTCTACTAATGTTTTTTAGACCTTGTGCACTAATTAAGGACTTGTACAGCTAAGATTAGTCCTCGCGTTGAAATTAAAATTTGCCAAATCGCCTAACCTAAACGCACAAAGAAAAAAATTGAAACAAAAGCTAGAATGGAAGAAGAACAGAAGTGAAAGGTACTAGAAGCCGTGCAAAACATGCGAGAATTTATGCGGGAAGAGTTTGCAAAACAGCTGTCGGCCTTTGACGGTCTCTAGGGTTGACTTGTTGACGCATGTAAACACTCTCGTATGATGCCATCCTTCCTTTTCTTCGTTTTTTGTTTTCCTTTTCTAACTTTGTAGATGAGAACACAATATAAAAAAAACAAAAAATTTAGGTCTAGATTTAGATTAGACTAAAGATGGAATGAAACGAGACAACAACTTTTAAAATAAATAAAAAATTTCTTAATCTCGTCTCGCCTACAACTCCACCAACATGACTCCCACCCACAAAGTCTATATGATGACCACACAGTGCTTTGCTATGGATTCATTAGACTACGGTCTCGATGTGCATGCCCATGAATGAAAGTCAATTAAATTATTCGGTAAACTCAACACACGTATTGAAGTGAATATGAATTATCGTATCTGGCGACATTCAGGTCGGGTCGATATACAGTTTGTTATATCTTAATGATTGATTAAATTTTATCTTAATGTATGTACAAAGTTCAACGAATAATTACCCCCAGGTAACCGGCTGTCATTTTTTTTTGTGTGAAATTGAGGCAACTCACTTTCTCGTAGTAATCTTCAAATAAAAAGAAGAAGAAAAATGGAAAAAGAAAGTGGTAGGACCAAAGGGCCTCTCTTTTCATGTTTATTTATACGACCAAAGGCTTCTTCAACCTCATCATCTCTCTCTCTCTCTCTCTCTCTCTCTCTCTATCTCTCTGCTCACAGCAACACGAGCTTCAAGAACGTACGAGACCCGCTTCAAAGCTCAGGACGATCGTGAAGAGAAGATGAAGGCTGCTGCTCGTGGGCTCGCTTCGATTCTCTTAGTTGCTTTTCTTCTGTTCTCCTCCTCGTTCGCTCGTCCCTTGTCGACTGCTACTCAAGGTAAAAAAGCTTACTGTCTTGTATCTTCTTATCTTCTTTTCGCTCCTGTTTACATGAGTATCACGACAAAAGCGCTCATCAGATTTTGTTTCTTGAACTTGTCTTAGTTGTCCTGAGTGGAGTAAAACCAGAGGAGGCTGATGGCAACCTAGTCGCCGAAGCAACTGATCTCCTAAATGTAAGAATCAACAATCAAATTCATCAAGTTCATTTATCTTTTGTTTGGCTCTCCTCTTGATTCCTTTCTGATTCTTCTTTTTGGTGCTTGGATTTGACTTTGCAGCTTATGGGGATGGAGTCAGATGAGTCGTGCGGCGACCAAGATGAAGAATGCCTTAAGAGAAGGATGATTGCAGACGCTCACTTGGATTACATCTACACCCAGAATCACAAGCCTTGACAACTATCAATCGGTGATCACGTGATGTATCTAAAAGCTTAGAAAAGAGGACAAGCATAGCTGTGGGGAAAAATCCAGCATATGTTATTAAAAAAAAAGGAACCAAAAACAAAAATGATTTGGATCGACACTTGTATTACTAGTTATTACTACCGGTTTTTTTTTTTATTACTACCAGTTGGCTTGTGCGTATTATTATGTGTTGGGGAGGAATCCAGAAGACAGGAGGGGTTGGCTTTTTTATGCACAGAAGCAAATAAATAAATATATGATTTGTAAGAAAGATTCCATTTGAGAGAGAGCAAGTGAAATGCTTATGTTTTACACTTCCCAAAGGACGTGTCCACCGACCAAACCAAAACCTCTGTAGTTTGTCTCTCCCTTTGGTGTCCTTGCCTCCACACATGATCTTGCAATCGTCTCGTGTGCTGTTCCTGCATGCTTCCATCATCTGCTGCCTTCAATTGGGTTTTAAGTGCTCTCGTCTTTACTCCACCAGAAAGCTCTCGGCAAGTCCCTACTTTGCTCTTTATGGATTTGTAGTTGGGAAGTTTTATTTGCATGCTACAGAGAGAACTATACACCATATATAGCAAGAGCAAACTCAAGAGGACCGAAGGTCGATTGCGCTCATGCTTTTGCTCTCGCCGGACTCACGTGAATGTATCGAACGGGAACTTGTCGATCTATAACTTCTGAAAGGATTGATCAGTACGAGTTCACGTCGTTCCACACCGATGTATTACCGCAAACATCAACATCTGGAGCTTGGAGTTTCTATTTGGAATTCTGAGCTCATCAAATGGTCAGATTCAAGATGTCGTCAGAAATTCAGAATCGTTTCACTCAGGCACCCTAATCAGAAATGTGCTATCTTACTTATCGGATATATATGGTGAAGATTTAATCGTGATTCAAGTTAAGGCGGCCAAGTGATATTAGGTCTAAATAAAATAAAATAAGGGTCGCAAACACCAAAAGCAAAAGCTAATTCGTACAAGCTATGCGAGAATCGATGCGCATCCTGTAAGATAAGATGCGTCCGACCATCAAAGTGCCAGAAAGTCGTCCATGCAACACATTAGGCAAAAAAACGTCTAGGGAAGGTTCAAAGGAACAACTCCACGAGCAATTGCTCCACATTTCTCTATTTCTCAAAGGATGGCTAACATAGCAACTCTTTCAAGAACCGCAATGTCGCAATCACAATCCACCAACTGAAATTTTCACACACTCGGCTAGTAAATTGTATTACCAACAATCTGGTTCATTCTCATTAACACGGCATCTACGAAGAATGGTGAATAAATGTGATTCAATCTGACGAAAGAACATAAATGGTACATAACAATTCTCAAGCACAGAGAAAGCCATTCCACTAGTAGAGCCTCCCCGGCGTTGAGCTCTAAAGTGAAGCTCATACGAGTCCTTATTAGCAATTCTAAATGGAAAAGTACAAGTAAAAGTGAAAAACAGTACATAATTAACTCCAGGGCACTTCACTATCAAGGGGAAATAAAAACCTCGAGTCCACATTGGTCTACGAGATGAAACATTGTATACAACTAAAAGAAGGGAAAACTAGCAAAAAGAAGAAAAAAGAAAAAAACCCTCAGAAGCCGCTCAATGTATTGATACAAGGTCTATGATCTTTGCAGAAAAGAAGGGACGGTGCAATGTTTCTAATAGTGCCTCGAAGCTCACATTCCATCCAACTTGAGGATAACCAAGAGGGCTCAAAGTGCCGGGCATAAAGCATCAGATGCAAGTCCCCAACCGCACAGCCCCTCCACATAGTCAAGAGAGAGAGAGGAGAGAGAGAGAGAGAGAAACAACATAGAAACCACTTTAGTGAAGGAAAAATCGAGGTGCAAACAAATATCTGTGTGTATTTCCTTCAGACTATAGACATTACAGGCAAGAAAATTTCAACGCAGAAGAAACAGATCTCAGCGCCATTTGGAACATAACAAAATTTAGCTTAATGCAAGCCATAGTTCTCGGCCCACATGGAGCAAACCTGATTTCCCTCAGTTGGCTTCGTTTGGCAATGGTGCACTGGTATACAAACAGCTCCTACACCCCAAGCATTATGCATCCTTCTCCTACCAAAAGCAATGATAACCATGTGAGAGTGAGATACATTGACCCCTTATAAGCAGATATGCATATTATTATCTCTGTCTGTATTATGCATGTGGGGAGGGGCAACACATTTCTTATCTGAGAAGGCAGGTTCAGAGCTAAATGATTGAAAATATAATCTTAGCCTGGATCTTAAGGTCCAATGACACCAAGAGAAAGTATTGCAAAGATCAGCTGGTGAGACAACACAGGCTTTTTACACCCATAGGACAGAGAAGACAAACATCCACCAACTGAACCCACTGCAACTGTAACAAAATGCATATATCCAATCTAAGAGACAGAAGATAGAGAAGCTCACCAGCTTTAAATCATTGGCCAATCCCAGGTCCTGTAGTGAACTTTCTGATATGCAAGATGCATGGACGATGGGACCCTGAGGAGAACTCTGGTTTTTTATGCCGCTCATAGCACCGCACGCAGGTGGGATATCCATGTGGACTGCTCCCTTGAACATCCACTCATCCCTTTCAAGGCTATAAACATCATCAAAGAGCTCACCACATAAGATGCAAGCACACTGAGATTCATCTGCAGGAACCATCGGGCCATGCATCTCAGTTGTCTCGCCACTCTTTTCTTCCGAAACAAAATTTTCAGATCCAGATGGAAGGTCTACTTTCCGAGAAACCCAGTCAGTTAAGTTTGGATACCATCCCCTTGACAGAAAAAGTAAACCTTTTGATTCAGGATCTTTTGAATCATGCCAAGCCAAGTGTAGATCTAGATGCTCTTGACATTTTAATTGCACACCACAGATGCCGCACCTGTGTGGAAAGTCCTCGAAGAGTTCGCTGATCACCGATTCACTGAACTCTCGAACTACAGACGGCTTAAACTCAAAACCTATGAGGTTCTTTATTTCCCTAGGCGAATGAGGCAAGGGAGCAGAGCTCTTCGTAACTTGCTCCACAATAGGTACCTCGTCTTCAGTCGAGGATACCGGCACGGCTGTTGAAACTGAGGCTGAAGAATCTGGGCCAAATCCAGCAGTGGCATTATCTTTGGCCTCGTTCTGCACTTGCATAGGCATTTGAGAAGGTATGGAAGTTGACTCCGGCTTTGATGTCGATATCAGACCCTTTGCAACTAATGTGCTCAAGAGACTCGACACTGGATTTAAGGTTGTTTCTACTGCACTAGAACTCCTGCTGGCTGCATTGTCAACAACAGTTGGAGAAGGACCTGGTGGCACTGGTGGCAGTCCCACCTTCACTTGAGATGCATCTCTCGAAATTGATGAGTCATCACGACGAGATGCCAAGAGAGTTGACAATGAAGCACCCAAATCAGAGACCAAGTTGATAGGGGGAGGCCCAGTCAATGATGGAGGCTTGGAAAGTACTCGTGACGGCAGAGACCTTGTGTCCACAGCACTCACACTTGGTGGGCTAGCAGCAGCATCACAAGAGACAGCTCCACCTTCAATATCGGCAGCCAAAAAACTACTCTTACTCGACTGTCCTGACGTTTCTGGGGCAGAAGAAGCATCACGTTCAGAAACTTGCGGGAGAATTGGCTTCTTATTCTGACCTAATATCTCTGGCATTGCAGGTTCAGATCGTGCCTGCTGCAACTGAGGACGATGGTGCCTTGTTTGAAGAGGTAGTGTAGAAGGAGGAGAAGGCTTCAATTCCTTGAGGCGAAACTTAGACGTAGAATCCCGATTATAAAGGTTATTTGGCCCTACACTTGACTTTTCTGGCAGATGAGCTGTCTTAAACTCAGTGCGAGGCAGCATTTGTGCTCGCGGATAGTTTTGCTCAGGCAAAGTTTGCAACTTTTGATGGGTAAGGCGTGTGTCAGAAGTAGGAAGAGAATGCTGGTATGCTAATGACCGTCCAGAAGGTGATGCAGGCCCTAGAGACTGTATTCGTTGGCTTCCTGTGATTCCTGAGGGGGCTGCGCTAGGAGAAAAGCCGGGGCTTTTGATGTTAGGAGATCTCATCTCTGATCCAACTTCCCTCCTTGAAAAGGAACTCGTACTTGATGACAGTCCAACAATTCTACCAGGGTAACCCTCTGTTACACCTAAATTATTTGAAGTTCCAGTGTGTATAAATCCATCCTTTGAAAGTGGTTTTGCAAGATTAGATATTGATCCCTACACATTATAATTGCAAATTAGAACTGAGGAAAATAAATAGCAAAGAAGTGCACCAAAGGAGGAAAAAACAAACATCGAAATTAAGGCATCCTTGCCATTTAGAACCACATTTTATAGTTAAGGCATAGCAAATAGAACATTTTGCTCATAAGTCTGCACCTGGACACGTAACCTAACATTTGCATAATTCAAAACCTGAGAAACACTGAAAAACTGAAATTGCATTGGGCCACTAGCCAGCAGGTATGTGCTATATGAGTATTGTTAAGAGAATTATAGGTCAGGAATCGAACAAAAAGTTCCTAAACAAAAAGGCGTGACATTAGATCTTCTTCATTCCACTAAAAAGCAAAATAAAACATAAACCTAGGCGAAACTCTTAGGAATCAAGGCAAAAAGACGGTATATTATCCCCTTCATCTCTACAAGAATTTTATGGCACAGTAAAAATTTATCCTAGTCAACAGATACAATGCCGTCTTGTGTACATGAACTGACCTAGGATTTCTCCTCTCTTCAGGAATATATTTGCCCCGTCGAGCCAATTGGGAAGTACAATAGCAAAAGTAAGTACACTTCCATGATTACAATCGTTATGATCGTACCAGCAAATTTCAATACAAAACAATCCAAATGCCTAAAGTTTGGTGTAGAAAGGATTTATCTGCAGATAGCAATTAAGATCTTCCAATACAAAACTAGGATTCATAAATCAAAGCACTAGTGACAAGAGAAAAAACGCTAGTCCAAGAAAATGATTCTCAATATTACAGGACTGAATGGACATAAAGTTTTCCTCTCTGCTATATCAGACAAGAACAAACCATTTTCTTTTGGTAAAAGTACTAACTTTTGATCCTCAAGAGTACGTACTTCAGAAAACTATAAGAGACTTCTTTCCAATTCCTACGTATTAGTAAGAACCAATACCGACTTTTCTTTTGGTCACAAACTGACAGCAATTTGAGCAAAAAGCGAGATTTCTTCATAAAATAATGAAGTTTCATGCTTCTTACTTCACCCATACTTACCGGTAGGCTGTGATCAAGATGCATATGGGGAAAATCAATCACATGAAATAGCAGTTTGAGCACAAGAAATTGAAATTCAAAAAAGTATCCACATCCAAGAGCTTACCATTTCTTCCGGACCATCGAGAGTCCAACGATCTTTTCTTGAGATACTAGGGATGTTGGTTACATCGCGCTCCATAGATCCAGGGTCCACAGAATCCCACATGAACTCTTCTTCCTCAGAGTTCTTCCAGCTACTAGAGATCCCACCACTTATATTTGTGATGCCATGTGATGGCTGAAGATGAGAATCAACGCTAGCAGATTTAGAGGGCTGGTAACTCGAAAACCCATGCTTCCCACTAAATCCATTTCTTTGGCTGGATGGTGATTGGGTAACACTACCTCCAGTTCCATACCAAGGCTTGCTGAGTCCCTGCTCACTAATCTTACCAGCAATTCTTCCGGCTCCTAGTGCTGAACTTCTCGACGTATCAGAACTATAGTCATAATTTCCATAAGCTACACCTATGTTCTTGTCTTGAACTGCTTCACCAAGAGGATCTCTATGCAAACGCTGAATGCTCTAGAGAAAACTTTATGTATCAAGACACCAACCAAACGGGGGAAAAGCATAAAAGTTCATTTTTCCAAACTAAAACAGCATTGTCAGAGATATTAGACTTACCTGCGTTTTCACTGGAGGATCCTCCCATGTATGTCCACCACTAACACTGGGTGCTCCATCCAGCCTCTCTAAATCCTCAGATGAGCTTGCCAAAGCACCAGCTACATCATTTACCTTTGCCTTAATCGAAAATGGAAAACAAAAAATAAGCGGAAATTCTCTTCAAGTACATAAATACATCAGAACTAGCATCATCCTTCACTGACCATAAAAAGCTATCCCCTTTATTTCCATGATCATTGCAAAAGAAAGCAAAAATAAAGAATGTTCAATCCAAAGTCCATTTCTTTATTTAAACTGCTACTGCACTTACTCCGCTTGACTGCTGAAGCCGCTGCCTCTCTAGATATTTGGGGTTAACATGAATACTATGTGCTGGGCGTTGAGACTGTGAATCAGACCTAGATGTCGTAGATGGCAACGAACCATTACCCATAGATCCAAAGCCAAGTTGTCTTTCGATGTATTGAAGAGTCTGAGGATGAAAGACTCCTTTCCAGGTTCCGAAAAGGTGTCTCATGGCTGAATGGACTGAAGAATCAACTTGCCTATATGCCTTGCAGAAAACCTAATATGCACATAGGATCGAATGGAGTGACGACTAAAACTATGTGAAACAAGCAGACAATCAATAACGATGAAAGCAGCAAGGTGCAAGTAAACGGAAAGTCAATCCATCAGATACTAATCAATTATTTCAATTTCTTACTTAAAAACCAAAAAGTAATAACCATTCAAATATGCAACTAAAATCATATGCCTACTCATGAATAAAGCATAATTGTAAATAAAGACTACAGCAGAAAGATTCTTACCTCGGGTAGTCTAGCAGCAAAGTACCTGATGTAGTCCCTCCCAATATTCTTTACAATGCTGTCTAAAAGATAAAGTGATGGAAGCTTTTGGTCACTCGGAACCTGCAAATTATTAGCACAATCAGATATAATGCGCCAGAACAATTTTCCTTCTTTTTGATATATGGAAAGCTGCAGGTCCAATTTCCCTTAATGGTGCATAGAGCCTAAAAGTTAAAAGCAATCCCGAAAAGAAAATGAAAACGGACTACGTAATATCTAAGCTGCAGTCCTCTACATCATCTTGACAAATGAAGACAGTCAAGTAAGAGACCATATAATTGTCAGTACACACAACCTTCATAGGCATAAAAATAGAGTTGTTACAGAATCCTAAAATTCTTATGCATACTGCTGAATGACATCATGTTGACTAGCACTAGAAATCTTAAGGAAATAAAAAGAGATTTTCCAATCTTCTGTCCGTATAGAAGACTGTAAAACAAACTTAGCTACTAATTCAAGACAATATGTTAACAGAGTACTTCAAACGACGATTTTCCTAACTTCAAGTGAAACCCCAGTTGCTGCTTGATAGCATGCGTCCGCAACCCAAAGAATAATGTTAAAACACCAGGAAACTCAAACCATTTATCAGCTCTCCCAAGTCGAGCATTGAAGAGCCCATTTTGGGCCACATCTCCCTTGAAAGATGGAAGTTGATCATACTTCGCTTCTTTAGCCATATTTCCCCTGAAAGATGGAAGAAGCCTTTTCCTTCTTTCTTTCTTCTTCTTTTTTTCTTTTGGTGAGCGAGGGAGAGAGGTTCAGGAGAGATCAAGTACATCTAAATGCCACATGCAGAGTTGACCATTATTCATCTTTCTTTAGCTTTCCATGGACAGGTTGATAAAACATCAAACCACAACCCAAATAGTAGTTAACCATAAAGATTTGTAACAAATAATTAACATATCACTCAGCCATGGCATGGTTTTGCCTTACAGTGGTCCCTCACATTTCTACCATTCTCAGAGAGGCAAGGTGCTCGACAAGGAAACAAAGTGAATCCATAACAGACCAGAAACAAAGTGAATCCATAACAGACCAAAGCTCAACCGCAGTAGTAGAAATGAGGAAACAAATCAATATATCGGGCTGGTATTACAAACATATAGTGGTAGTCCAACTCGTCACAAAGTCTGAACCAAATTTCAGCAAAACTGACTCAAACTTCGTGATGAAGCTTCACCCATCTCACTAGAAAAAGGTACTAACAATAACTGATTATGGGGAAGACTAGCTTAGTGTAGTCTCTAGTATCGTATGAAAGACTAAACAACAATTCCAAAAACAAGTCACAAACTTGGTAATTGATTTTCTCTTTCCTCGAATACTGCGGGAGAAAGGAACATGATGCAAATCACTGGACTAAGGAATTCCATATCATATATGTCAGAGCACTGCGTTCCTCAAGGGACACTGAAATAACTGGTAAAGGCGGCATTTTTATTGAGTCCAACGTGTAGAGTAAAGCCGTATAAGGCTGGCAAGTTAGAGCATCCCACTCCGCACAGAGAAAGATGGGAAAAGGAAAAAGGAGAAACTCCAAAGAATTTTCATGTTTCACTTATCCATTTTTCTAATACAAGCCAAAAAGAGACCGCTTTTACTATTTGTAGGCTTTCCTGGTACAAATTCGAGCAAAAATAAAAGAAGAAGAAAAAGATCAATGGAACAAACAGCCACATACTGATCGTAAAACTGGATTTTCACCTCGAGAATGTTCGTGCACACGGTGCCCGCGATCGCCTTGGCGGCGTGCAAATTCTCCCCGGCTATGATCGTCAGGTTAGTGATTATGGGTTTCGAATTGAAAGTGAGCTCCGCAAGCGCGGTCCTGTACTGCTCCACGAGCTCCTGGTGCTGCTGGTGCTGCGGCAGGGGCTGCGGCTGGTAAGCTTCGCTGCTCGGATCATTGCCCTCCGCTTCTCTATCGGCCAATTTGAACCTGGGCTGCGGCGGATTCGCGACCGGCGCCCCGGGCCTCAGCGCAAAGGGCCGCGCGCCCAGCTCCTCCGTCAACCGGGGCTTCTTGGGGACCAATTCCCTGGATCTATCGAACGGTCTACGCATACCATCCATCTCAAAACCCTAATCAAAACCCATCCCTCTTCATTACAGCACGAATCAACGAAACAAAACTCGATCTTTCCACCCCTAATCTACACCCAATCCGACACCAACAACTGGGATCTTACAATCGGCCAACCCCTATTCCTACGGCACACACAGACCCCAATTGAGAAGACCACGACCCTAATTACACATCGGAGGAGTCGAAAGAAAACCGGGAAAAAATCGAGACTTTCGGAGGAGAGACGAGAACCCAGAATCAAATGACGCGCGGAGAAACGAGCCCGAGGCCGCGGGCTTGAGCTCCGAAGCCGTGCGACGAATTTCGGGGAGGGAGGCGAGCGAGAGGGAAGAGCGAAGGGAGAGCTCGAGGAGGTCGAGCTCGAGCTCGTCTTCGAAGGGGGCAAACGAGCGTGGCCGGTTTCGCGGGGTAGGGTTTGTGATTTCTCTCGTTTGTGTCTCCTGGGCATAGCAAGCGAGTGCCGTTTTTATAACAGTGGAGAGAGAGAGAGGGGGGAGGGGGAGAGGGACAGGGATGGGGAGAAAGCTAGATAGTGTCGAGTCAAATCATCGGTCCCGGCCGATCATGGGCTGCGGTGACGGGCTCGCCAAGATCTCCTACCCCCTCGCGGGAGGTCGATGTTTTTGGTTCGTAGATTACTATGGTCGTTTCGTTTTCATGGGAAGATATCATGATTTTTCACGAGCTAGGTTTCGCATATTCTGAGCTCTCTATAGTCTGCAACTCATTCTTTATTCGAGACGTTATGGAAGTAGAGGGTCGAGACCGTATTGACAGCGGACAGGGTTTTGGGATTTCGCTTCTCTCCTGTGTAGAAATGAGCACGCGGGGGTGATAAAAAGATGGAGGTCGAGATTCTACGGTGAAAAAGCGATCTACTTGATGAGCTGCGCGATCACGGGCTCGTCAAGTCTCGACGTCCGTGCATGGGGGATCCCAGATCCTTTCATTTTCGTGCCGGTTACGTCACCAGTAAATTTAATTCCTTCAGTATAGCCCGACTGTCCAATCTTAATTATGAGACGAACTTTAATAAAGTAGATCGCCAGTAAATCGATCTACTTAATGAGTTACGATAACGAGCTTGTCAAGTCTCAACGTCCGTGCATGGGGTTTACTGATTATCCCAAAATGTCATTTCCATGTCGATTACGTCACCAGTAAATTTAATTCATTCAATATAGCCCTGTTGTCCAATCTTATTTAAGAGACGGGCTCTAACATAGGAATCATAGTAATGTAGGGTCGAGACTTCATGGTAACAGTTTATGGGAATTTTAATGAATATGGCGTGGCCGTTAGGTGATCGTTAAATGGTGACGGGGCATTGATGTGGCATTTTACTCTGCTTTTGAATTTTTTTTAATAAGTGCATTATTTAATTAAAAGAGGAAAATAGAAAAAGTTTGAAATTAAAGAAAAAAGAAAGGCACCATTGACCCATGCAAGCAATGACCCACTTGCTGGGGGCCAACAGCCACACTTTGGTGGTAGTCAGGTTCACGCTCGCAAACGTTTGCTTGGCCCCGCCGCAATCGACCTATAGGTGCTGGTCGATAGCCGCCGTCACTTCTCTATCAATCTCTTAAACCCACCCGTTATCTCGGTGTTTGTGCTTAAGATTGGAGGCGCGGTCGAGGTCGATGTTATGCCGGCAAGCACTCGATGGCGCTTGCAGGTGGCTGGAACCGTCGGCGACACTATATTGATAGCGGATAGGGTTTGCAATTTTAATTCTTTTGTGTAGAAATTAGCACAAGGTGATTGAAGACAAATCAAGATTCCACGAAGAAAAAGTGATCTATGTGATGACCTATGATAACAAACTTGTCAAATATCGCTAACATTAGTCATGTAAATCTCTCTGCCGGCAACCCTCTCTCTCCCAAAAAAAAACGTCCCTGAAAGAAACTTCACCGTAAGCTCTCGGTTTCAATTTCTGAAGCTGAGGGCCTGCTTTGCTCTACCTTTTTCTTTTTCTAGGCCTTGATTTCCTTTTTTTTCTCTCCCGATCTAATCTGTGAGTCTTTTTTTTTGTCTTGTTTGGCATCTTCTCTTGCTTGTTGTTGTTGCTTTTCTTCGCTCGTCATGGTGAATAAATCTGCTTGCAGTTGAAATTTTTGTGAGAACGTCATCGCCGGTCCAGCCAACAAGATGCCCCAAACGTGGTTCCATGACTTTCCCGCAAAGGCAGCTCTCATCTTCTAATTTAAGCATAAATCTATATATGAGAGCTTTTATCTACGATCTAAATCTAGATAAGGGAGTTTCCTAAAGGCATTCGATCTGTAGTGGTTCAATATGTTGTCGTCGTTGTCATCGTCATCTCCGTAAGCCGATGGTATTAAGGACGTCGAACCTAGGCGCGCACTACAAGCCCTAGTTTCTAGAGGAGAAGATCTCAACGTGCGTCCATCATTGACGGTTTCGATGATCGTTACTTTTTTCTGCTATGACAGATTTGGTATTTTGGGATAAGAGCGTACTTATAGCTACAAGTTGTACTCTTTTGTTTTCAAGGTTTTGTTTTGATCTGCAACTCTTTTGGGATTTGCTTTATTTAAAAGCTTTATATGTTTATGTTCCCCTCTCATGTTTGATTACGACAAATTAATGAAATTTTCTTTTGACAAAAAAAAAAGTCTTAATGTCCAAGCATGTGGATCATTGATTACCCTAGATTCTTTCATTTTCATATAAGGATCGCTTCTTTCATGGTTACGTCCCTAGTAAATTCAATTCCTTCAATATAACCTTGTTGTCCATTCTTATTTAGGAGACACACTTTAATAGCGGATTTATAGCAATGTAGGGTGGAGACTTCATCATGGGAATTTTATTGAGTATGGCGTGGCCGTCAAGTGATCGTTAATGGTGCCATGGCGTTGATGTAGCCACTTACGTTGCTTTTGATTTTTTTAAAGAGATAAGTGTAGTAGAAGTCCTAAAAGTTGTCACGCGATGAAGTGTTAAAACTTTCAAAACATACAATCAAATTCTAAAACGCGTCAAATTAGTGCAATCAAGTCCTTCCGTTAACTCCGTCCAATTTGACTAATGAAAAATGCTAACGTGGTTTTTTTTATTATCTTCACTCTCGTACGTGGCGTTCTACGTGTTGTTAAGATTAACTAAAGCACTAAAACAACATCGTATTTTTGTTTTCTTTTTTTTTTAATTAGCTTTCTTATTTTCTAATCTAATTTAACTAAAGTTAGGTTAAAATTGAGATTGTGTTCAAAACGACGTCGTTTTAGTGCTTTAGTTAATCTTGATGCCGCATACGAGAGAGAAAATATTTTAAAAAGGTCACATCAGCATTTTCTATTAATCAGATTGGATAGAGTTAACGGAAGGACTCGATTGCACCAATTGGACAAGTTTTAGGACTTGATTACACTTTTACAAGTTTTAGGACTTAATTGCATCTTCATGACAAGTTTTAAAACTTCCGGTGCACTTAACCTTTTCTTAATGAGTATAGAAAATAGAAAAATTTGAAATTAAAATAAGAAGAAGAAAAGACCATCGACCCTTGCAAGCAATGATGCATTTGCTGGGGACCGACATCCACATTTTGGGGGTAGCCGGGTTTACTCTCACAAGGCTGCTTCCCCCCGCCTCAGTCGGCCTTGGCGATGGTCGCTAGCCACCATCACTTCTCTCCCAATCTTTTGTCTCACCCTCTGTCTCGATGTGTGTACTTATGTCGTAGATGACATGCGTTCCGTGGTTGGTTTTATGCCAGCATGCACTTGGTAGCGCTCGTAGGTGGTTGGGCGGAGCCATCGGCGGCATTAAATTGACAGCGGATAGGGTTTGTGATTTCATTTCTTCCGTGTAGAAATGAGAACAGGGGTGATAGAAGACAGAGATCAAGATTCTACAAAGAAAAAGTGAATTATTTGATGAGCTGCCATAACGAGTTTGTCAAGTCTCAACGTCCAAGAACATGATCATTCATTACCCTAGATTCTTTCATTTTCATGTGAGGATCGCTTCCTTTACGGTTAAGTTACTAGTAAATTAAATTCCATCAATATAATCCTGTTGTCCAATCTTATTTAGGAGACGAACTTTAATATAGGAATTATAGCAATGTAGGGACTAGATTTCATGGAAATATTAAAGTTTACCATTTCATTTCATGGGAATTTTAATGAGTATGGCGGGGCCGTCAAGTGATCGTTAAACGATGACAGGGCATTGATGTAGCATCTTACAGTTCTTTTGGATTATTTTTAATGAGTATATTATAAAAAGAAAAATAGAAAAGGTTTGAAATTTAAAAAGAAAAGGACCATTGACCCAGGCAAGCAATAATGCACTCGCTTGGGGTCGATAGCCACAGCTTGAAAGCCTAATACTCTAAAAAAATCATAACTTTATGTTTAGTCCCAATTCTATTAAAAAAACAAATTATCCCATAAAAAATCCCTAACTTTAGGTCCAGTACAAATTCTACCCTAAACTTTTTTTTGTCCCATGCAAAATCCTAACTTTAAGTCATGTCCCAATTCTATCGTCCAGTCCCAATTTTACTCCAAAATTTTTTCAGTATCATAAAAAACCCACCAACTTTTACTCGGGGAAAAGTGCCAAAAAAGTCCTAAATCTTTTGCATTAGTGCCAATTTAGTCCTAAACCTTTTTTTGGTGCCAATTCAGTCCTAAACCTTTTTCATTGGTGCCAATTTAGTCCTAAACCTTTTTTTGGTGCCAATTAAGTCCTAAACCTTTTTTTGGTGCCAATTAAGTCCTAAACCTTTTAAATTGGTGCCAATTCAGTCCTAAATCTTTTGTTTTTGTGCCAATTTAGTCATTCCGGTCAATTTTGACCGGAATTTGCTGACATGGACACCTGCCGGCCGGCGGCCGGTCACCGGCGCCAACGTGGCGCTGACGTGGAAAATTTAATAATATTTTAATATTTTTTTGAAATTTTATTTTTTTTCCTTTTTTTTCTTTTTTTTTCCACTTTTTTTGTCCCTTCTCCCCTCTCGGCCGGTCGCCGGTCCGCTGGCCGCCGAGGCCGGAGGCCGGCGAGCTCGACCTCGCCGCCCCGGCGAGGCGGCGGGCTCGCCGGCGAGGGCTAGCCTCGCCCGACCATGGCGAGGCTCGACCTCACCAGATTCGGCGGGGTCGGGCCTCGCCCGACCAAGGCGAGGCTCGAGCCCTCGCCGGAGGCCGCGGCGAGGGCGAGCCTCGCCATGGTCGGGCGAGGCCCGACCTCGCCTGAAGGTCGGGCCTCGCCCGACCAAGGCGAGGCTCGAGCCCTCGCCGGAGGCCGCGGCGAAGGCGAGCCTCGCCATGGTTGGGCGGGGCCCGACCTCGCCGGATCGGCGAGGTCGGCGGGCGAGGCCGACCAAGGCGAGGCTCGAGCCCTCGCCGGAGGCCGCGGCGAGGGCGAGCCTCACCATGGTCGGGCGGGGCCCGACCTCGCCGGATCTAGCAAGGTCGCTGGGCGAGGCCCGACCTCGCCAGATCCGGCGAGGTCGGGCCCCGCCCCGACCATGGCTAGGCTCGCCCTCGCCACGGCCTCCCGGCGAGGCTCGAGCCTCGCCATGGTCGGGCGAGGCCCGACCGCCCGGATCTGGCGAGGTCGAGCCTCGCCATGGTCGGGCGAGGCTAGCCCTCGCCAGGCGAGCCCGCCGCCCTCGCCAGTGGCCGGCGAGGTCGAGCTCGCCGGCCTCTGGCCTCTGGCCGGTCGTCGGACCGGCGACCGGTCAGAGGAGGGAGAAAGGGACAAAAAAAAAGTGAAAAAAAAAGAAAAAAAAGGAAAAAAAATAAAAATTCAAAAAATATTAAAATATTATTAAATTTGTCCACGTCGGCGTCACATCGGCGCCGGTGACCGACCGCCGGCCGGCAGGTGTCCACGTCGGCAAATTCCGGTCAAAATTGACCGGAAGGACTAAATTGGCACAAAAATAAAAGGTTTAGGACTGAATTGGCACCAATTTAAAAGGTTTAGGACTTAATTGGCACCAAAAAAAGGTTTAGGACTAAATTGGCACTAATGAAAAAGGTTTAGGACTGAATTGGCACAAAAAAAAGGTTTAGGACTAAATTGGCACTAATGCAAAAGGTTTAGGACTTTTTTGGCACTTTTCCCCTTTTACTCGAGTCCCTCTCCGTCCAAAATTTCTCGTTGACAACCGAGAGATGGAAACTCCTAAGCATAAGCTGTTGGAGAATCCCGAGTCAAGTGTCTCGAGCGCAAGCTCTCAGATCGCGAGAAATGGAACATTCTCGAGCATGAAAGATTGAAGACTGAATGCAAATTCAAAGATCCCAAGAAAGATGGAAGGAAGACTCTCTTAAGAGTAAGAGTAATTGAAGAAAGTCAACCCTAACTGCTCTAGTTTTTACCCAAATTTCATATATGATAAGACGTTGTTTGGACTAATATGAAATCTCATTTCCAAAAAAAGTTGTTACGGCTAGTTCTATCACCTAAAGGGGGTGAATAGGTGATTTTATCAAATTGGATGATTTAAACGTGCGGAATAAATATAGTCGAGGTCAACAACTCGTATGTTCAATATCAGATGAATGAGTATGACAAACGTGTAAAAAAGTTGTCGTCAGATGATTGCGTCTGATAATTAAGATGATGTTCTGAAGAACTTGTTTGACAGATATGTATGCAGTATAATTTTAGCAATAATAAATAAAAGTTTAGGGATAGAGAATACTATACACAGATCTTTATAGTGGTTCGGCTTTATCAAGCCTACGTACACTCTCCACGCTGACAGCTTGTTGGCTATATTTCACTATTGAATCACCAGAAGATTACAAGAGTAGTGCTTCTCAGATGATAGACTACACTATCACGTACACTCTTCACTCAAGTAATTTTCTTTCTAAAATCACAACGTGGAATACAATAATCACAAGTGTATAGGATTGAAGCTCTATTCAGACTTTGGAATTCTCGATTCTAGTTCTTATTTCTTGTACGACGTTTGCACTCCTTTTATACTCATCTACTTCCAATCTATCCGTTGGACAGTCTTCAGAGGATTGATCTTCAAATCAACCCGTTGGAGATTCTTCTCAAAATAAGATACATAGCCGTTAGAAAAAGAACCATTATCTCCGAGTGATTTGATCGCCCATACAATCAAATCAAGGTTTCCATAAGTGTAGTTCTTCGTGTTTAAGAAACGATCTTGTGATTGCCAATTAGGATATCCTGATATATCAATTTGATTATCCTACATAAACTTGCCAAAAATAACACTCATTGAATCTGACGAGTAATTTTGAGTCTGATGACAAAGTCCTTTCATCGACTAAGTCTGATGACTCAGCATTTACCTGCATCAAATAACTTAAGTGTAATTCTGATCAGTAACAAATAGTTTTGTCATTCCTTAAAACTTATTAGGGATTTTTCTCAACAGAAGTCTTATTGGACCTGAAATTGGGGGAAAACCAGAGTAATGACATGAAAATACCACGTAAGATCACTAAGGGCGATTTTGGACAAAGGGTTACTAGGGGCATGTTTTAGACTCGAGTAAAAGTCAGTAATATTAGGTGAGACAAAAAAAAGTTTACGGTAGAATTGAGATTAGAGCTAAAATTGGAGGTTTTTTATGAGACAAAAAAGGTTTATGCTAGAATTGAGACTAGAACTTAAATTGGGAGTTTCTAAGGGTATTAGGCCCACCTTGCAAAGTTGCTTGTCCCTCGCTTAAGATAGCCTAGGTGGTGGTCGCTAGCCACCATCACTTCTTTATCAATCTCTTGTCTCACCATTTGTCTCAGTGTGTGTACTTAAATTGAAGGCAGCAGGCATTTAGTAGCCGGCTTTATGCCAGCAAATACTTGGTGGTGCTCATAGGTGGTTGGGTAGAGCGGTTGGTGGCACCAAAATCCCTCCGAGTTTGGAGAAAATATTGCATACCTCTGGGATTCCAACGTGGAATAATCGAAGTTGCTAAGTTCGCGACACGTGTCATGAGAGGGCCCCACTGTGTCAGGCTCCATGAGACAGCTGAGAATTTATGAAAAAAAGCAAGGGCCCTCTCTCTCTCTCTCTCTCTCTCTCTCTCTCTCTCACACACTCTCTCTCTCTCCCCCCACCCAATTTCCAGGTATGCATTTCTCTCTCTACACTCTATCGCCGACGCCGACTCCACCTCCAACGAGCGAGGTCCGCCGCTGCCCACGAGCGAGGTCCGTTGCCTCCCACGAGCGAGGTCCACGGCCTCCGACGAGCAAGGTCCGTCGCCTTCGCGCCGACTCCTCGCCCTAGCCTCCGCCTTAGCCTCCGACACCGACACCATCGCCCAACGCCCTACCTACTACCCTAGGCGTCGACGCCAACGACAAAGCCTGACGCCAACAACGAAGCCCAACTCCGACGCCCTAGTCGCTCCCCAAGGCGTTGACGCCCTCTACCTCCGCCTCGACTTGCTCTATAGGCATCGGCTCCGCCCTAGCCGACGCTGACGTCGACGCCGCCTCCGACAAGCGAGGTTCGCCACCTCCCACGAGCAAGGTCTGTCGCCTCCCACGAGCAAGGTCTGCCGCCTCTAACGAGCGAGGTCTGTCGCCTTCGCGCCAATGCCTTACCCTAGCCTCCGCCCTACCCTCCACCTCAACGCCCTGCGGTTCTCGCTGCCGTCGACGAAGCACGTTGCCACACGCCCTTGCCTCCGCCATAGCCTTGAGAGAGAGATACATATTTACTGCATTTGATTTCTTTCTTGTGTCAAACCTGATTTTGTTACTGCTTGTTGATTTCTTGGCGTGAGCTCGATATCCGAATGGGTCGATATTTGCTCCTTAGCTTGCTACTCACCTTGTGTTTGAAGAAATGCCTAAGTTCAGTGTTTGAGGTTCTGACATTGCTAGACCGAATGGACAGAATAGTGCTAGCGTAACTCGATACATCAGAATGAATTGTGTGCTCTTCTTTATCTTATGGCATCAGAATAAATGGTGTGCTGCATCGCATGAAGCATAACTCGTTGTTGAGTGTTTAAGCTCCATAGAATGAATGGTATTGCATCACATTTCAGCTCCTTGCCTTAAATCGATATCACCTGCAAATCGATATCACACTTCATGCTCATTTTATCTTGATGGCAGTTTTTTCAGATATTGCCATTTTCAACTTTCCATATATGGCAGTGGTTTGCCCATGTGTAAAAATGTTCCACGGATGACAACGTCCATTTTTAAAAAATAAGCTCAGCTGTGTTGCATATATGTATCGTGTGTGCATAGTTTCTACATTATAGTTTTGGATGTCTTTTCTGATAATGAACTCCGCATTATAGTTTTGTGAGTATATACATAAGTATGGACATTCGTAACAATTGATAATCTATTTCTCGTCAAGTAGGGTCATTACTGAAATAAAACCTGTTGGAATTATCTTTCAAGCTTGCTGGTCGGGACTATTTTGTTGTCACTTTAATCCCAATTTGCTATCAATTTGGATGCAAATTTATCGGATGGCTGAATTAGAGGTAATTCCTTACTCATACTATGTGAAATATATTTTGCTTAAACCACTACGTTGATAACTTTTTATTCTTTTAGTTGCAACATGAAACTTCCCATCTTGCACATGTAATGTGTGATATGGAAAAATATTATGAGTTTGCAGTAGGAATGATTTTTTCAAATGAACTTGAAGCATACCATAAGTACGTAGCCTATGCAATCAGCAAAGGATTTAGGGTGAGAAATGGTAATATGTTTAGAAATGGAAAAGGAGGATTAACCCGACGGACTTTGTGTGCAATTGTGAGAGGCATTTTGTTAGCTCATCTGATCAAGAAAAGAAATTTGAGAGGTATGAAGTTAGATATGGATGTCTTGCTTGTATCAAATTTAAGGTTAACAATGGTGTCTATGAAGTCATAAAGTATATTCTGAGCATAATCATGCATTTATTCCGGATGATCAGAAGCATTTGATTAGATGTGTAAGAATCATGTCTGACACTTGCAAGGCTGTTTTAGTTGATATGAGTAAAACCGGCATTGGGGGGACTACGGCATATAAGTTTTTAGCAAATGAAGCTGAAGGAAGCAAAAACTTGGGTTTTAACTTGCGTGATTATCAAAATTATTTACGGACGAAAAGATCCGATGGTATAAGTGGAGGAGATGGTCAAAGTGTTCTAAATCATTTTCATTTCATGCAAATGAAAAATCCAATGTTTTCATATGATGTACAGGTAGATGAAGATAGTAAAATGACAAATTTATTTTGGAGAGATAGCATGTTAAAATTTGATTATAACTGTTTTGGTGATATGCTAGTGTCCGATACCATGTATCATACCAACAAATATAACATGATATGTGCACAATTTGTTGGGATTAATCACCATTGGAAGAATGTTTTGTTTGGCTGTGCATTTTTGTTGGACGAGACTGCAGAATCATTTATTTGGTTATTTGAGGCTTTTTTGAAGTCTATGAGAAATAAAGCTCCGAAAACCATGTTCACCAATCAAGACCAAGCCATGGCAAAAGCATTATAACGGTGTTTTTGAATACACAACACCGTTTATGCACTAGGCACATCAGGAAAAATGACAACCAAAACATTCCACATCTTTACCATAAGCCGATTTTTAAAGATACATATTTCTTAGCGTTTATGTATAGATGTACATCTGAGGAAGAATTTGAATATACTTGAAGGGAAATGGAAAAGGAGTGGGGTACTGCGAATAACAATTGGCTTCGAAGATTATACGACATTAGACACAAATGGAGTTCAGCTTTTGGTCATGACATTTTTACATGTGGTATAAGATCCAGCCAAAGGAGTGAGAGCACCAATAATGTCTTCCAACGTATGTCGACGAAGACATTGACTCTTGTAGAGTTTGTCTACCACTATGAAGAACAAGTGAAGCACGTGAGAGAAATAAAACTCAAGATGATTACAATTGTCGAGGGAATCCCAAATTGGCGATTTTGGATAATGACATCTTGTCACATGCTGCTTCACTGTATACCCGTACCATTTTTAGATGGTTTAATGAGGAATTCATGCAAAGTGTCTCTCAACGTTTTTCAAGTGGAATATTTAATGGATCAGTTTATTTATTTACTCTCAAGTTTAAGAGTGAATATATTGTCAAATTTGACCCTACGAATGCTTTAGTTTCTTATGAATGCAAATTATTTGAATTAAAAGGGTGGTTGTGTCCCCATGTCTTGAAAGTGTTGAGAAAGAAATCATCGGTTTTAGATATTGCAGCTCCCTATATTTTGAAAAGATAGACTAAGGGTGTCAAACAAGGGATTGTGAATGATAAATCTCATGAAATGGCACCAAGTTCATCTAAATTTAATCGATTTTCCACGTTAATGCATCAATCCTTTGAAGTGATGAGTTTGGGAGCCAAAGATGCAAATCTATAAGAATAGTGATGAAGAGCGTGGAAAAAATAGAGGCTAAACTTTTATCATACAAATCAAGTATGGTTGTAACTGATAATGCTAGTGATGTGATAAATGAGGTTTCTTTGTGCAAGATTTCAGTATTGGAGCCCCTTCGAAGAAAAGCTAAGGGAATAAGCTATGAGAGGCTTAAAAGCTCAAGTGAGAAAAAGAAGAAAAAACCTAAGAAAGGAACACCTCCAACGCGAATAGAAAGTCGAGGTGAGTGGCATATTATTCTACCTAATATGATTAGTTAAATTTATTGCTTATTTTACATGATGCCAATTAACATATTTATTACTTTATAATGTAGAGTTGGTTGTTCAAGCAACACACGATGAAGCTCATTTCCCAGATTATTCAAATAATTCAAATCAGTTTCAAAGTCCCTTTTATCCCAGCAATATTGGTGGTCCTACAGTAAATCTAAATTTTCATAATCATGTATGTCGCTCTTAGTCTTCCATTTGTTTTTACATTTTACTAAGTTGGAAAAAAAATTATATGGATGCAGCAACCACCATACATCATACAACCGGGGATTACAAGTGGATTTTGCCCATTCTATAGTCAGGTATTTAATAGCTGAATTTATCATATACATGAATTAGAATAATTTAGGAAAGCAAATTAGTAGTGACATATTTATTATATGTAGATGCAATCACCATATATCATGCCGCCAGGGATTATGAATGGAATTTCCCCATTCACTAGTCAGGTGATTATTATGAAATCATTTTAAATTCTAGTGTTATTTCATCTTATTGTTACCATTGTAATATTTATTGTTAATGGTTTCTTTTGCATAGAAGTTGGAGTATCATAATAGATCTCATGGAACCATTTTGAGTCAGGTACAACTTACTTTTTTTACTCATAAGATTATTTGAGACATTTATCTTGGCATTTGTTTAGTAAAATGTAAATAAATTGGTTATTCCTTTATGCAGGGGTCATCAAACTCTTTTCAGTATCCTAGGGTGAATGAGTTGAACGATTTTGAAGGAACACGTACCAATTGGCCGAAGTAACACATAATTCTCTCTCTCTCTCTCTCTCTCTCTCTCTCTCTCTCTCTCTCTCTCTCTCTCTCTCTCTCTCTCTCTCTCTCTCTCTCTCTCTCTCTCTCTCTCTCTCTCTCTCTCTCTCTCTCTCTCTCTCTCTCTCTCTCTCTCAGAGGAGGAGGAGGAGGAGGAACTCTCTCTCTCTTCTGTATACGCTCGAATTTATAGCTCGATGTGGATGAGCTCAACTTCGATTCCCGCCACTTCTCGTCAAGAAGAGGTAAAAGAGCTTGACCTTGAAATTTGAAACAGTTACCCTCGGGTTAGTGATAGGGGTCATCTAAATTATTAACGTTACTGGAGCTGTTATTGTGATATTTTCTTGTGTTGCATTGCATGCATGTGCAAATTGGTTTTTTTGCTCGAATGAGATAACTTAAGAAATTGTGCACACACCGTCTGTGAAGGGACTGTTAATAACAGAAAACCTAATTATGTTGTACATCATCACAACCTAAATAGATCGTACATGTTGAACCATTAAGAATTGTAAGATTTATTAGCGGAAGCGTACCTGAATCCATAGCGGGATTGATCTGTAGAGTCGTGCGGACGGCCTTCCAGATCTACGCATTCTCCTAGAGAGTCCTTTATTATTTCTCTCGGATCTCTCTTTCTTTGGTGATGGATGCCAGAGATAGAATACGTTATGTATTCTGTGATATTGTGATTTGGGGACCATAACCGCTTTTTATAGATAACTTCTCTGTTATCCCTTCTTTTTGGTATTTCTATTTTAGCCCATCATAAAAATAGAAATTACCCTAAAGTCTCTACACATTAAAGGCCCACACCCTATCAGATACATTAAAACCCAATTACCTTATTAGATCACTTTTAATTGGCTTAAGTTCACATGACAGTCTGCAACACAATTATTTTACATATAAGCCCAATGTTGGATTAAGGATCCACAGGGACTTCACTTTCCATGGAAGTCTTCTCCCACCCTGGAGGGAATCAAACTCATACGGGAAAATGGAAAATGTATAAATGAAAAAAATTGCATTGTATCAAGGAAAATGCATGATTGAATTGATAAAATTGCCACTTCATTGTAGAAATTTGGATAATTCGTCCTTGCTGTTAACTCTGAATGTTTGAAACATTTCCTTGGCTAATTGAAGAGAGACTTCTTTTCTTTTTTTATTTTGTATGATAACAGCTGCACTAAGAATGTGCAAACTGTAAATGTCTTAATCTCTACTCATGGTATTAGATGGCTAGTTAGCTGTCTTCTTAGTTTTATCTTGACTCAAGGAAATAGACATTCCAGATTTTAAGAAGAAATGACGTATGAAATCTCCATCTCCTTTTGGACAGTATGCAACTATGGATCTACTTTTGTTAATTTATATGTAATTGCAGGACGCTTTTTTCTGGAGCTGGAGTTCCAAGGTGTGAGAAAGCAACTAAAAGTACAAGTTTGTAAATCTGAAAATCTTCTGAGAAATTTTGGTATTTAGTCTTTTTCAGATTTGGCATGTACGTACACCAAGGCCAATTGCATCAAAGCTTGTTGCAGATACCCATTTGCTTGCCGATCAGGTAACAGATTGAAAGTTTAATTTCAGATCGTGATGTCTTTTTTCCCCTGGTATATTTTCATTCACGATATTTTTGTAACATGACAACGTGTCCTTGATGCACTTTTCCCTTCCGTTCTTAGGGGAACTTGTGCTATTCCTGGGGCATTTGGTTGTGGCAAAACTGTTATCAGTCAAGCTATTTCCGAGGTAATCTTCATTTAAATTATATCTGTAGGTTCATTGTATTGCAGATGCTATTACTTATTGACTTTTTGTACTTTTAACTCGTTTGCAGTACCCTAACTCTGAAGCTGTAGTTTTTGTTGGCTGTGGGGAACGTGGAAACGAAATGGCTAAGGTGGATATCGTCCCATCAAATAAAAGAAGTATTTTTGTTAGCATGTGAAAGATCGTGAGTCTGTAAAATACTCATGATGCAGGTCCTTATGGATTTTCCACAATTGACAATGACATTACCTGATGGTCATGAAGAGTCAGTTATGAAGCATACAACTCTTGTGGCAAACACTTCTAATATGCCCGTGGCTACTCGTGAGGCATCAATATAAACAGGTAATTGTGTTTATTAGCTTTCATGGTTAGCTTGATTTGGTTATTGCAGAAGCAAAGTTTTCTAAATAGGTTGGCTATGCTTTGCACCCAAAGTTTAGAACTGATCGTTCATCTGAATATTTGGAGATTGTTCTTTACTTGTAGTTTGTTAAGATGTCATTTTTCAATTATGGAGGACAAACTTAACATGGTCTCCATAAAGAAAAAATTGATCCTGTTTTGGGCGCATGATTGTCTCCTTTTTTTGTCATTTCTTTTCTTGTCGATTCTTAAGACTAATTCAAGTTCTTGCTAAAGACTACATTTGAATGATTCTTGACTTTTATTTGTATGGATTGCTAGGTATTATAATAGCCGAGTACTTCAGAAATATGGGCTACAATGTCAGTATGGCGGCATATTCAACATCTCGTTGGGCAGAAGCACTTCGTGAAATCTCTGGACGATTGGTGGGTATTTCTTCATTAGCTTCAGGAAAGCACCATTTTCTGAAAGCTGCAGATGTTGTTGGCAAGCCTTCCTGTCCATTGTTACGATGGTTTTCTTTTTTCCAAACAGTTTCTGAACTTGTGATGGCTTTGTCATCTAATATGATACTCTCAAATCCCCCGCGGTGTCCAGCCCGGCAACTACTTCTCCCTCTCACCGGCACGGCTTGCTGAAGAGCAATTGTTTATTTTCCCTGCAGAAGTACGGATCTGTGCTTAAATAGCAATTACTGCCATTCTTAGTCTCCACAATGTATGATCGCATCGAGCTTGGGGCTGTTGTGCCTTGCAGAGAGTTGTTATTCAAAGCGTATGAGCCCGATGTTGTCGAGCGGCTCAGTCCTTTAAAGCACAATTCTGTTTTGGTTCTTTTTTGTGCAATAATTTTGGATGCAATCCTGTCCCCGGTCTTTTGTATTACGAAATAGTTTTCCTCTTTTGAGCAAAGTTGATAATCGCAAACCCAGAGTCTGCTGCAACAAAACTTTCCGGCTAATCATGTCAGTTATGGTTCTCCCCCCAATTATTTTTCAGGGGTGAATGATGTTATTTAGTGTTACGAACTACATAGGAATAGAATTCCTCTTATGTTCCGAAGTTCCAATTGCTTTTGGTCAATGTCTTTGTTGGGCATAATGAGGAAGGAAAATTTGGTTAGAAGAGAAGAAAATGCTACCGACATATTATATCGAAGAATGACAGATCTGCTGAAACAAGTGATGCAGATCCGAACGCGCACGAGTTTCACAAATCTAAAGGCGATTGTTCGATTTTAAGCGCTTGATTGCAATGCAGTTGCGATGATAGGGTGCACATAGATCATATGGGTCCCTTGTAGAAGAAAAAGTTTGGATGTGCAAATGATAGAAATGTTTAGGTTATGGCATTATCTTTTTGTGAAAATGCCATTTCATGATTAGACCACAAATTTGTGAAGATGGCAGTAACATGGGCATATTTCTTTTGAAATTCACCCAAAATTTACTCTCGACCCTCAAATTAGTGCATCCATCGCCCATAATTTGAACAATAATAATGCCAAAAAAAATAAAGCATTTTCACAATAAAATAATGCCATTGTGTCCATTAGAGCCGTTACAACGTAATGTTTTGACCACGTACTTGTCTCTGGACAAGTAGTCCTAATAAAATAACAAAAAATAGACAAACAAAAAGTAGCAAGACATTCACTTTCTCATTAGTGTTCTTGAGTTAATCTTTCAAATGCTCAAGCAAATGCTTAATGTTTCTCACGTCATCTTCAAGTATTGCAGGCGAAGCCTTTATGATAGAATAAAGCACATTGCTTATAGGCAAACACCAAGAAAAGAAATCACATGTTTTATCCTCACAATTATAGTAGAGCTTGTGTTTGTTTCTTGAAGATTCCGATATTCTCACGGCAGCACGCTTACCACACTTACACAATTTATTTTTAAAGGTCAATCCGCTCTAGTTACTCTCATTCACACTCGATGAAGACACCATATATCTGCAAGATAACAATTTTATTTCTCATACAAGTGAAAATACTAAACAAGAAATAAATCTAGCCACTCCAACACCATATATCAAGACAATATGAGTTTCCTATCCAACAAAAGACCCAAAATGGGAATCTGATTTAGGTACACAGTGAACGGGGACAGCCACACATCAACATTTATTTTCTTTTTTATTTCTAGATATCCTTAAAGGCAACAACCTACTTTTAGCACCTCATGGGGGCATCACAGCACCGAAGCACTACCATTCTCATTAACTCGATTTCAATCTCTTGTAATTCAGTCCATTGGATGAGATATAACAAGACATACACGAAAGACATTATGCCAACAAAGCAAAAACTCACTAATGAATAGATGGTTCGACAATGATTCGTAATTTATGTGGAGAATAGGACATGCTTTCGGTCTAGCAATGTCAAAACCTCAACCATTCTTTTTTTTTTCGGATAGAAAGATGTCATAACCTCGGTCATACCTAGCTCGGTCATACATGCTTTCGGTCTAGCACTACTCTATCCATTCATATGTGATGCAGTACCATTCATTCTAAGAAGCTCAAACACTCAACAGCGAGTTATGATTCATGCGATGCAGCACACCATCCATTTCGATGCCACCAGATAAAGTACAGCACACAATTCATTCTGATGTATCGAGTTACACTAACACTACCCTGTCCATTCGGTCTAGCAATGTCAAAACCTCAAACACTGAACAGATTTGGCTTAGGCATTTTTTCAAATACAGGGTGAGCAGCGAGCTAAGGAACAAATATCGACCCATTCGGATGTCAAGCTCACACCAAGAAATTAACAAGTAGTAACAAAATCAGGTCTGGCACGAGAAAGAAATCAAATGGAGTAAATATTCACCTCTCTCGAGGTTGGCGGAGGCGAGGGCGTGCGGCAACGTGCTTTGTTGACGACGGCGAGAACCGTAGGGCGTTGAGGCGAAGGGTAGGGCGGAGGCTAGGGCGAGGCGTCGGCGCGGAGGTGACAGACCGCACTCGTCGGAGGCAGCGAACCTCGCTCGTGGGAGGCGACGGCTCATGGGAGGCGACGGACCTAGCTCGTAGGCAACGGCGGACCTCGCTCATGGGAGGCGATGGACCTCACTCATCGGCGTCGGCGTCGGCGGAGATGACGCCCACAGAGCAAGTCCAGGCGGAGGTAAAGGGCGTCAACGCCTAGGACAGCGGCTAGGGCATCGACGTTGGGCTTTGTCGTCGGGCTTCATCGTTGGCGTCGACGGCTAGGGCAACGGCTAGGGTGTCGGCGTCGGCTAGGATGGAGGCCTCGGCGTCGGAGGCTAGGGCGAGGCGTCGGCGACGAGGCAACGGACCTCGCTCGTCGGAGGCGGCAGACCTCGCTCGTCGGAGGCATCATCGGCATCGGCATCGGCATCGGCATCGGCATCGGCGTCGGCTAGGGCGTCGCGTCGGCTAGGGCGTCGCGTCGGTGTCGAGGTCGGTGACAAAGTGCAGAGAGAGACTCAAATCTAGAAATTGGGTGGGGAGCGCAAAGGGGAGAGAGAGAGGGCCCTTGCTTTTTTTCAAAAATTCTCAGTTGTCTCGTGGAGCATGACACGGTGGGCCCTCTCACAACACGTGTCGCGACCTCAACGACTCGGATCATTCCACGCTGGAATCACATAGGTATGTAATATTTTCTCCCAAGTTTGAGGTTTTTTTTTTTATAAAGAAATTCTAACATTTAAGTCTAGTTTAATGAATTGTCCGGTCATCATTGACGTGGACGGAACGTGGACATGATGTTGATGTGGTCGTCCACGTCAGCATTGCCATTTTCAATTTTAACTAAAAGACTAATTTGGATGACAAAACACTTCGTTTATGGATCAAAATGGACAAAAAAGAATAGAGGGAGGAGATTTTTTTTATTTTTGGTCAAAAAAGGGAGGAGATTGAACAAATTGAAAATACATGAGGATTAACATTGCCGTTATCTATTATTTACAAATCTCGAGAGAGTAAAAAAAAATAAGAAATGAACCATTAAAGTTCGCGAGCCGTATAAGTTATGCCGTGTTTAAGTGGAAATATTTGAGGTTCGTTTCTTTAATGAGATTTGGAAATTTATAATGAGAAATATTTTTGAGAAAAAAAATTCAGAAAACTAAAGAAAAAGATCCGAGCTAACGTTCGAATTGGTCCGGACTGAACCGAGTAATTTCGGTCCGAGCCTCTTTTATTCTTCTTTTTCTGGGCCGCACTCCAGACGAAGCCGAGAAAAACCAACAGGCCGGACCGAGAAAGCCCTCTGTGCCCGTCCAGCCCAGTGGGCCATAATGGGCCGGGCCTAGACACGACCGAACAGGCCCATCGAGTCGGGTCCCCAACCGGGTTTGATTACCCGTTTCCCGGATCCACACCATCTTCTTCCTCCACGATTGGCAAAACCCTAGCAAAAGCAGGCGCTGTCTCTGCAACTTCTGCTTGCTGCTTGCTTCTTGCTTCTGCTTCTTCCCGTGCTTCTTCTTCTTCCTTATTGTCGCAGGTACGTACAAGCTCGTCTTCTTCCTTGTCTTCTCCCCCCATGTTAAACGTGACGAAGGGCTTGACGGAGCTTGCGGTCTCATTTCGCAGGTAACCATGATGAGGATAAAGACCCCGAAGAAGGGAAGAATCAGGCGAGAGCTCGAGAAGCGCGCTCCGAAGCTCGTGAGTCCCCCCCCCCCCCCACCTGAGCAGCAGCTCTTCCTCTCGTTCTCGGGTTTCTTTCGTTCATCAAAAGATATAAAAAAAAACCCATAAAGTTCGGATTTTTTCTTTACTATGTTTCGTGGGTGCGAACTGAACGACAAGTTTTTGTTGGGTGACGATGTCGTAGGTTGAAACTGGGAAGAAGACGCTGATATTGCAAGGCACGAAGACCAGCGGGTTGCTGAACACTGTGCTGACCGAAATCTACCACCTGAAGAGGGAGAGCTCGGTGAGGTACACCCGAAGGAACGACAACGTTAGGCCGTTCGAGAGCGGCGGGGAGACTTCCCTGGAGTTCTTCTCTCAGAAGACCGATTGCGGCATGTTTGTGGTGAGTTTGGACTCTGGCGCTTGGGGTTCAAATTGTTTGGTTTCTGTTCTTTTTGTCTAGCCGAATCGAAGCGCAAAGTGCTTGGCTATTCGAGCTTCGCGCCTGCGCTCGATGGATTGTGCTGGTTTTGTAGTACTAATTAGCGGTTTATGCGGAGATTTCGGGAGTTGATGAATGTTTCTCCATTGCCTTTTAAACACTATAAGTTGCTTCCTTGAATATAGGCTCTGCAGCTTCCTTTCTTTCGATCGGACATCACAGCCTGCCTTACCTTTTTAATTGCTTGTTTTATTTGTGTAATAGCGAGTCTGATTCAGTCCACATCAGCTTGATGAAGCGCCAAAGTTGCTGATCGATCTTAGCTAGTTGTCTCACCTGTTGACTGCGCATTGTTGCTTTGTCGAACAAGACGCACCTAATGTCTGCAATGTATCTGGGATTTCTCAGTATTTCAATCGGGCTTGGCCATTTCTGATTTTTTTACTAGCTGGTATTAGGAAGTTCAGATGCTTTATGCATCTGGTATGGAATTAAGAGTGGGCTTAGCTCTGTTCTGGAAAAGAGACTACTATAGACTGATCATCCGTCTGAAAGATATGTTTTCGGCCTGATGGTGTTTAGTGGCTTTCTTTGACCGCAGTTTGGCTCTCACTCCAAGAAGCGGCCAGACAATCTCATTCTAGGGCGAATGTATGATCATCACATCTATGACCTTGTTGAAGTTGGGGTTGAAAATTTCAAATCTATGGAGTCTTTTGTATATGATAAGAAGCTGGCTCCGAAGATGGGTTCTAAACCTTTTATTGCATTTATTGGAGAAGGATTTGAGAGCGTTGAAGAATTGAAGCATTTGAAGGAAGTTCTACTTGATCTGTTTCGAGGAGAGGTGGCTCTAATATCTTTGGAGTTTTTTCTTTCTAAATTCAGTAGAGATGTCGTCAATGAGATTTACCATGTTAATTATGCAGGTTGTGGAGAATTTGAATCTTGCCGGCGTAGACCGTGCTTATGTTTGCACAGCTCTATCTTCTAATCGGGTCTTTTTCACGCATTGTGCTTTGCGACTTAAGAAGTCTGGCACAATCGTTCCAAGGATGGAACTGGTGGAAGTTGGTCCCTCGATGGACTTGGTATTACGTAGGCATCGGCCTCCTAATGACAGTTTAAGAAAGGAGGCCATGAAAACAGCTGCAGACAAGCCTAAAAAGAAGGTTGGCTAATCACATGTTCTTCTCGAGTTTTATCTCCTTTATTATTTTCTAGAGGAATGAACCGACATGATGATATTGAATGTACAATCTTTGCAGGAAAAGAATGTTAGCCGGGATGTTATACAAGGGAAGATCGGGAAGGTTTATATTCCTGATCAACAGGTGAGTGCTTCTATCATATTATTGAGTTTTATAATGGTCTTATGGAACTGCCATGCTATATTACCCCCACGCATCCCCACTCTTTCCTGTATTCCTCCCTTATGCTCAATGTAAAAGAAGAAACGGAAGTAGAACAAAGAGGAAGGGCTAGAAAAAACAAAGTTTAGGGCACATAGACATCCCTCACTTTCCTGTTGTGATATATTTGTGTTTGTAAATATGTTTTTTTGTAGCTTGGAGACATGAATCTGCCTAATAAAGCAAAAGGAGTGAAGAGAGAGCGCCGCGAAGCAAAAATGAACAAACAAGCGAATGGACACGCATCAAAAAAGCAGAAGGGAGGTTCTGACTAATTTGTTTTGCTTTTTCGTCTTTAGTTGCCTTCCTTGTGTCGATCATTTTTGTTCTAGTCCCGTGCCATTAAAAGAGGCGCCTGCAATTTTGTTCTCTGTATTTGATGATTATCAGCTTTGCTCAGGTAAATGAGTTATGTCAATCGAATCCTCCTGTCAGCCTGACCAGATTCTTTTTCTACGCTTATACAATACATTTCTTTTTCATGGCGCTTCATGTGCCTTCAGCAAATTCCTTTATCCACTCAAGCGAAGAGAGGTAGGTGGCAGGCCCTTTACCTTTATGTTTACTTCATCTCCCAAAATGGGATGCATGTTTTTTCATCCTCCATGTTAGTAGATTGGGTATTAGCGACTGTAGTCAGTTCTACATTTCCTAGCCCTGAGTCACTGGTAATGTATGGCAAGGTGCTCAATGCAAGTACATGAGGTTGCATTTGGGACTCAGACACGAATTTTTCTTCTTCGGGTGGTAGCAGTAGATGTCGTTGCATGAATCCTTCGACCAGGAGGCTAGTTCATCTCTTGGTGTGAGATGCCTTTGTATGCACGGAGCAGGTGATCTCGATTAATAGCTTGCTCATGCCCTGTTGCCGTTTTTGCGAGCAGCCATGCCAGTGGCAAACAGACAAACGCAATTGAGCCTGAAAAATTTGGGTTACTGCAACTTGTCTTCATCCTGAAGTTCCAAGAAAAGATCATGCCATATACTTTCCAGAGATGGGCGCTTTCACCATTTTTTGCATTGCTTTAGCTGGGAAAATTTCCGAAGGGTTTCGGGGGTAGGGGTTTAGGGTTTAGAATTTATGTTACGCTGAGCTTGTTTTCTAAAATAGCCTTTTTCTATTTTTGTTCCCGAGAACAAAAAATTAGATTTTTTTTCTTTTGATTATATTTTAAATATATTCCCTGGCCACTGATCTATTCCGGGGAATAGAAAAAATTAACTGATGTAGACAAACGAATTTCAGTTTTTTTCTTTTTCTGTTCCAAAGAACGAAAGAATAAAAAACAGAAAAATAGAAATGTTATCAAACCAAACCTTAAGATAAAAGACTCTGCGCTCCATTGGTACCTTGGCTAAGCTATTCCTATATGCATAGAATCCTAAAACGGTCATCTTCTCTTCTCGGCTAGTGAGCTCGTAGTATATCTCGAATCTGTTCATTTTGTTTGTTGCTTTGAACCAAGCGACAAATACACATGCATGTGAGGGAGAATTATCAAAAAAGTCATAAACCTAATATAATTGTGCCAATTTAATCGTCAACCTTTTTTTAGCCAATTGAGTCATAAATATTTTGCATTTGTGCCAATTCAGTCCATCCGGCCATGGCTTTACCCTCGCTGACCCTTACCTCGTATTGGCCTCCGAGGTCCGATGATCAGGAAAGGAAAAAAAAAAGAAAGAAAAGAAAAAAAAGGAAAAAAAGAATAAATAAAAAATTTGAAAAAAATACTGAATATTATTTAAAATTACCCATGTCAGCCGGCTGTCCCATGTAGGACGACTGACGTCCATGTCGGTGATTTTCCAGTCAAAATTAGCTAGATGAAGACAAAAAGTTTATGACTCAATTGGTAAAAAAATGGTTTATGACTGAATTGACACAATTGCAATAGGTTTATGATTTTTTTGGTAATTTTCCCTAATGTGAGTGTTCATGTAATGGCAAATGCATATATAAGCTAATCGTGTCTTTCTTTCTTTCTAGATCAAATATATGGACTAGATCATTGATGGTGATTTGTGATATGTACAATTTTGTATCCCATTGAGAAATGAGATACTCTAAAGGGTAATGATATTTCCACAATCAAACTGTCTTGTTCACAACTTTTTCAAAGTCAATATTATAATTGATGTAATTTATCCTTAAACATGTCGATGCCTGCATGTTCTGTCCCTCTAATCTCCCTTGTATCTTTGTCTTCCTCAGGAAGAAGGACTACCCTCTGTGTGTTTTACATTTAAGGAATACCGAAATCCGTATGAAGTCTCAGATGAAGCAGTTTTTCCTCTTGCTTAGGAGATGCAGGATAATGATATTTCCACGATCAAAATATCTTGTTCACAACTTTTTCAAAGTCAATATTATGGTTGGTGTTATTTACCCTTAAAGCTCCACAATCTCCAATGAAGATTCTTTGATAGTATGACAGAAATAACATATAATAATTAGACAACAATCAATAAAGTCCAAGTGTTTTTTTTTCTACTTATTATAAATTATTGGTTATTAATTATATTATATTATAGTTTTAAGAAACATGTCTATCTATATCAATATCATAGGTGATTTTTATTTTAATTTTTTTCAATCGAAAGCTTATTTTTGTAGTTACATTTCATATCTATAATAAACTTTTCAAAATAAACTATAAACTCCCAACTAATATATATGTTTCAATAAAATTTTAATAAACTTATTCATTAAAATAAAGTGAATATATTTATTGAGTTCAATTTATTCACTTACTGAAATAACATATGATAATTTTATGCAATTATATGTTTTAGATTTTTTTTCATTTCTTCGTTTTAAATTAGTAAGATATCCCATTTTAATAATTTTATTTTTATTTTGACAAGATTTTTTATTTGGAATGTAATTGTTAAGTGCAACCTATTCACATAATCAAATAAAGTGCATTAAAACTACAAATGATTTATCTTATGAGAAGATTAGTTTTTATGTTGTTTGAATTTTCGTTCAATTTACTAAATTACATTTTTTTATTTGTTCAAAAATTAATTTTATTATAGTATTTTAAATAAAGTGAAATTTAATTATATTACGTGAAACTTACTCATGTCATGAAGTAAGGTGTATTAGTAAACAAATGAATAAGGTATAATTGAAACTACAAAATGAGACCTCTCATTGTAATTTCAATATAACTCCTTAATTTTATTATGATAAACTATTTTTCTCATTCCCAATAGACAAATATGGCCTTAGTTCCTTAGAAAAGCTCGTTGTCATTACTAATTTGTACATATGTTTTTGGCATTACTTAATTTAAGTGTCCGAGTCAGCTTTTGCGCACTTCAACAAGTCCATCTCCCCCAACATCGATCTGGTACTTTCAAGTTTTTACTCCTAAAATGCTGCCAATAAGACTTGAACCCTAGACCAAAAGGGAATGAGCCAAGTCTTTACAATCTTAATCAACACCTTGTTGGTTATACCGTGCTTTAAGAATAAGAGTAAGCATGTCTTAGTGTGTATTATGGGGCGTAGATTGGTATCAAAGCTTTATTTATATATTCTGTTATATGTCAAATACTGGGATAAGAACGTCATAAGTGAGTGTCATAACTTTGTAATTGATCACGTGAGTGCCTTGATTTTTTAAAGAAGACTCACTTGAATGATATAATTTTTCAATTAGATCACTTAAGTGGTATAATTCTTAAAAAGTGTTCACTGCAGGTGTCATGTCACGAATTACCAACACTTGTAGTGAATGCTTTTTGAAAGTACACCCAAGACCACATGACTAAATAAATTCTAGAAAGTTTGGACTTACAATAATACAAAACACCTTGGACAGGGTAATACGATGGCATGTACACGGCTTACAAAATTAAGTTCTAATAAATCAGTGAAAGAGCCAAAAATATAACAGAGGGGGTGAAATTTTTTATGTACTTGACTTTCAAGTTTGGCTTAATATTAGTTGTTATTACGTAGGAAAGAACATCGGATGATAAATCAATACACAAAAGTGTAACAACAGGTAGTTTTGTGTTTTTGACTGACATTAAAATACGAAAGAGCATTATTGGAATAATTTTAGTTAACGAGTTCTTTTAAGTTTATTTCATGAATTTTCATCGTGTTCAAAGACATTAAAAATTCGTTACTACAACATTAGTAATTCACTTAAAATATGAAAAATTAATTCCATCAAATTTCGGAAGTTCTTATTTGCATAAACCATAAGTAAATCATATTGATAAAAAAACACGTTTATCTCTTTGCTTTCTGGCAAAATCACTTTTTATATTCTGGCCGAACATTTATAAGTCATATGACTACTATTTTCATTTCTTTCCATCACTTATTCTCGAGTGATTTTACAGTATGAAAAGTACATTCATGGATGCACTCAGAATTTTGCGAATCTAGCCTATTGACCATGAATGTCCACCTAAGAAAATAATAGCGTAAATTCAAGTTTACTTTTTTCAGTAATTTCGAATTCTACACTTAAATATATGAATGCTTTTGCGTGTTAGCTCAGATTGCTATAGTATGCTTCGGATTATTACATGCTAATTCCCGCACATATGTAGTTAATAATATCGACTTCCTTTATAATGTCTGGGAGCCAAGAGAAATCTGCGATAATGCGCAAGGATTCGAAAAATAATTTCTCGTAGCTAGGGTTCACAAAACTCACAAAAGAGGATCGTATGCCAAATATCTGGATTGAAATGTTATTATTCCTGCATAAATGTGATCATATGCCTTATTTTGCCTGTGTTTGTCAGTCTCTAACAAAATATAATCAATTAAAGAAACCCAATCTTATTATATCGAAACTAACTTTAATAACATGAACTGTAGACATGAATGTAAACTACCTGCCATTACGATAATATTAATCCATAGGTAGACAGGACTTTATACTTCGTGAGACCGACTCATCTTCTCGTAACCATGCTTCACTTGGCTACACTTTTACGGGTATGGTTGATTTGGTTTTAGTTGGTTTTAAGTGTTTCGGGTGAGTGCGAAAATTTAGGATTTGGAGATGGGCATTTTCGAAAAAAAAAATCACATTTTTATAACTAAGGATACAAGGATGATTGCTATGTAAGTAAAAAGTAGTCTTCAAAGTGTATTTGATTTTTTTCATGAATAGAGGTACGTAAGTAGTCAATGGGTGAAATGCGAGGTATTCTTTTCGATATTTTCCTAATAAAAAAGTGTAGCTACCGATCAGACGTGACGCACTTCATAAAATGAAAATGGATTTAAATAGATTTTATTAGTAGATATAACCAAACATTGCTTTTACTTAAGAAACGTTTAAAAAAGAAAGACACAAATTAAATAATTTCATTGTTTGTAGGGAATGGATTCTTCTATCTATTTCACGTGTTAGCATAGGTGGAAGTTGAGGCAATTTTAGTTCAAATTTCTTACAAGAACATCACACCTTCTTACTTCCTATTTATACAAATTTCCCAACTTAAAAATCACTTTTTTGTATTGTTATTGTCCCAACGTGCTACCTCGCCATGTTCCAAACACTGCTATGAAAACTGCTAAGAATGGTGGCGTTTGACCCCTGCGAAAGATGGGGCTATTCTGTATTTTCTTCGATCGTATCTGAGTTGTCAAATACGCGAGCCTGAGACCCACCTGATCTAATAGCACTCCAAGATGAGATTAGGAGTAACTCGCTACCATCAGCCTCAATAGCTTCATAACTGGCTTGAGAATCAACTACCAGTGGATCAGTAAGAGGGTAAGTCCAAATAAATTTATATCGAATATAGTGAGTATGCAGACTGCTTTTTTTCGCTCTCTGTCGAGCTACACAAAAATATGCATCTAAACAATGGTGGGCATGTAAACTGCAAAGTGCCATACTCAAAGGTGGACCAAATAGGTATGATCTTCATTGATGCAGCTGCACTTACGCCGTAACACATGATTCTGATCAGGAAATTTGTCTAGATTGAAAGATCATCTTCATCAGAACCTGCACAAAGAGAATACAAGCTTGCTTACATAAGCTCGGAAAACGAGTTCACTGGAAGAAAAAATCACAGGGAGCATGGAGACTTCTGTTAGTTCGTATGTTAGTAGGGAATTTATAAAAAAGAAGAAGAATGCAGAACGAAGCGCTTTCTTGCCAAAATAATTCAAGAAAAACACAGCATATAAAAATAATTACCTCTAATAGTAACACTGCGAGACGATAAAAGTCAAATGAAAGTTACAAACTAGCTTCAGAAGCCAACCTTCCTTTTCATTCCATGTGACCATCCTAGCAGTAAACAAACTTTCTCAAACAAACTTTCAATAGTTCCCAAGTAAAGAAATGTTCCTACGACGGTTTCCTCTGTTGTGGGTCCAACATAGTCATGTTCGAATTACAAGAGTAGACTCTGAAAGTTTGATTTGCAGTTAGCAGGTCATCATAGCAAGTTGGGGCACAACAGAATCACTTCTTTATATATGTTAACCTCACAAAAATCTGTATGTAGGATCTTGGTTTGAATATCATATTATGTCATTGCCAACCAAATAACCAACTAATACTCCCTTTGAATTGGCTAGAATTGTACCTTCAGATGGATTTTTGTGAGCTAATGGATTCATTTGACATAGTTGGATATATATAAGTCTGCAACCTTTCGAAGAGCTATTTATTCAGTTTGTCGCCTCTCAGATTCCCTCAAGCCAACTTCCATTCAGTCAGTTTCGATGACGTATCAGCTAATGTGACTTCTTGGTTACTACAGCCTATCTAGTCTCCATCAAGTTGAGGAATATTTGTTCAGATAACACAGACTATTAGCCAAGCCAGCATTCTCTTGTGTGTCTGAACAATTCTCTGTTTGGTTGGCTAATCTCAGTATCTCCCTATGAGGTCTTCCATCTCATTTCAGTTGCCTATCCAGTAAAAAGTATTTCAGATATGAAACGGGGCTCTTTCAATCACCATAATCAACTATTGCAGTGTTTAGATACGGTTAGAACTGGAAAGAGCAATCACCTCTCGTGTCATATGAAAGTACCATGAACACTTGTATCCAAGTGCCCAGTTGATAAAATTGCCTCAATGATCAAATTTCAGTGGGTAAAAAAGGGGTGCTAGTATGTCACATCACCACGAAAGACTGATCTTGTAAATTGGGGCAAAGGATCAAGTGGCGTGAAGAAGATCAACTCACCAAGTTCATGAACCATTACCGTGCAGTCCAGGTTCAGAAAAAGCAACCAAACTCCTGCGGAAGTGTCCATCTCCATCCAAGTTCAGGTACCTGCAATTTTCACAACTTAGAAGAAAAGGACATTGTGAGCTAAAGAAAGCCCTGCAACTCTAGTGCAGCTCATAAGGACATAAACTTATGTAAGAGAATCGGCTGAACCAGAAACCTTGCAGAGAACCAAGACTCGAATCAAGAAAGAATGGAAGCTTTTACTAATCAATAAGTGTCTATACTTTTCATCTAGGAACATAGTAGCCATCAACTAACAATTACTAAAATCCATTTAGTCATCAATTGGCAACATAAAGTGCAACCTATGGATCCATTTTATTATGTATATCATCTTTATGCTGGCCAGCTCGACCCTCACGCTCGTCATAGGTTGATTCATCGGCCGGCCACTTATCAATGTCTGAACGCCCAGAAGCTTGCATTGATCCTAAATCCCATGTATCAGATAGCCCACCAGTAACTCCCACTTCCAGTGCATCATATTGAGCAAGATTACCCCATACCACACCGCTAGAACTAGACATACCAGCACTCACGTCAAAACCCATGCCCCATACCTCCTCTTGCTTAATCATGCTTTCGAACCCCGATGAGAAATCTGGAAACTTCTTCCTCTCTGCCAAATCCTCTGGGAAAGAGACAAAGTACTGAGGAGTGAACTCTTGCCCTGGGCTCTCAATGACACTCTTCCCCTTGAATTGAAGATCAGCTCCCAAGCTTGATGACCCCTCTCTGAGAAGATCCGGAGTTTTGAGATAGCCGTGTCCAGATGCTATATCACGCGGCGCCGATGTTTCTCTTGACATGACATCCTCAACTTGAAGCGGAATGTTCTCTTCACCTAAACCTGTGCCAGTTGAAACTTCAGGGAGATGTTTAGGGTTTTCGACAGGAATAGGATTCAAAGTAGGAAATCCGGAAGATGCATCAAGAGTCCCCGTATCATGTCTGTACTTGACTATCTGCCCTTCCGTGGAGGGAACTGCTTCAACATCCTCTGGCTGGTGATGCTTGAGAAACTTCCTCCTCACCCTCGAAGGACCGATTTCTCTCTGTTCCTTCTTTTCCCTCAAGTGCGCTACAAAGGAGGGGTTTTGAAGCAATTTTGCCATGAACGAAACCATTTGCTTTTGTCTTTGCTCAGCAGCTTGAAGTCTCTGATTTACTGCTTCTGCATGATGAGCTGTTCCACGGTGCTGCTGCTGCAGTTCAACTACCTCCTGCATCAACATACTCTTCTCCTTCCTTAACATCTCCACTTCAACTTCCAACCCAGGTTTCGCTGCTTCACTGGAAGGTCCAAAGTAGCTTCCAATCTGCTGTGTCTGGAGCGACTTGCGTCTTTGAATGTTCTTTAGAAGTTGCCTCTTCCCTCTCTGAAAAGCTTCATTAGCAAACTCCCATCTATCAGTGTCAATCTTGCGGAAACCCTGAACACATTATATGAAAATTCAAGAATGAATAGGGAATGGAATGTGTAAAAATAACCAAAGGACCAAAAGGAGGAATTATAGTCTGTAAGTCTAGCATGCATCATTCATGCACACAAGCCGAAATGAACAGCCTTCCTAAACAGGAGAAGCTGCACTACGGTACATAGAAAATTTTTTAGCTGCATAAGGAATAAAATGTAACACATCATGGGAACCTATACATTGACCGATTACCAACAATATACCAAAACCTGAGAATTTCTACCTGCAGGAGATGAATGAAATCCCAGTTTCAGAGAAAACTTGCAGGAGACATTCTTTCATCAGGAGTAGCAAGACAGAAAACCAACCTCAAAACTTAAGGATGAGCGAAGAAAGAAGCTTCTTGCATAGTTTCATGTCTAGAAGCACCTAAAACTAGCACCTAAAACTAGCAGCAAACCTAAGGGGGGAAGTCTGAAGGAAATACCATCAAACAAAACAGCATGTGGGAAGCATTACAAGAATTGCTAAAAATCGAAAAGATGCGGAATAAGTTAACATAATCTATAAGAAAAGAACTAGCATCCAGACGATTAAAGAATTAGAAACATATGTAAACAAATTACTCATTAATTTTAAAGTCATTTACAAGCTCTCATTAGAGATTACACCATCAAGAATGCCTCCATTATACAGTAGAACTACAACTACGTCAATACGCGCCGAACCTGATTTACAACAAAGTCGAGCAGGAAACAAAGGAAAAGGCACAGCGGTGCAGCAAAAGATGAACAAGAAATACATCAAAATACAAAAGCTAAAAAAGGCAGAGGCAAAAAAAGCATTTACAAAGAGAGAACGGCAGCCAAGAGAGGCCGTGTTCCAGCAAATACCCACATAAGTATTTAGCTGCCGAACAAAACTGGAAAAATTGTTGTGCTTGAAATTCCGTGGGAGTATAATCCTGGCAAATTCGACGGGGTCCCACACCACAAAGCTCTCGCCGCTCGACCCCCATGATATAATCGGATCCAACGATCGGTCATCGACCAAATCGAAGGTCTTCGAAAGAAACGGCGGGAGTGGAGTACCCTGCAGGCACTCCAGAGGCTGAGGAGCACCGACAGCAGTCTCCATGTCACCGCCTCTCACCGGAAATCCCGCCTCCTCTGTTTCTGCTGCACTAGTACTAAAAGGAGGCCCGACAGGGGTTGTTTCAAAAACAGGTTCCGGTTTTGACTCGAACAAGTCGAATGACGAGGACGGGTTCAGAGGAGAGAATGCCTCGAACTCCATGAGAGGCGAAAGAGAACCCGAGAAGCCGACGTTCTCCATATCGAAGAACGACCCAGAAGGCAATGCCTCCGAACCCATCACGGACGGCAGCGTTTCGGACTCCAACGCAGCCGACGACGATGACCCAGCACCAGCAGGAGCCTTGCCTTCACCTCCTCCTCGCCCAGAAGAACCAGGAGGAGGTTCCGGGCATCGCTCGTCCTCTGGGTCCATCGATTCTTTCGCCTTTGTCAGCGAGAAGCACGAGACAGAGAAAGAGAGACACACACTGAGCGACCAAATGTGTGCGACGACGGAGAGACGAAAGTGGTCGGCGAGCGGAGCGTGCAGGGGAGCTTATATGGGTATGGGGGGCACATGCCGACAAGGTGCTCGGGCAAAATCCAAGGAGAGAAACAGTAAGGCGGTGAAGGGAAGCTGCGCTCCATGTGACGGCAGGGGAGGGGGTTGGTGGTGGGGCTACGGTGGCGCGTGTTGCGTTTGCTTCGAATTGATTAGAGAGAGGGAGGGATAGAGGGGGCACCGACCTTGACCTGAACCTGGGGAGAGCTTCCAGGTAGTTACGCCCGTTAGGATTTTGTGTTATCTTTGTCTCTCTGTTCGTGTCCTGCGTGTCTTTTCTTGTGTGGTGTCGGAGCGAGGTGGGTGCAAGAGAACCAGTTGGTGCAAGAGAACCAGTTGGGGCCTAAAGAAGATATTTTTGTCCAGTTGGGTTTTTTCTTTACTATTATTTTTATCTCTCTTTTCCTTTTTTTTGGGATGGTGCTGAGATTGCGATTCATAGTGACAGGTGTTCCTCATATATTAGTTAAATCCAATTAAAAAATAAGAATTAATATCACGAAAAATCTCAAATTGATATACTTGTGATAAATTTACCCCAAACTAATTTTTTGACTATTAGAAACTCCAAACTGGTACACCCATGATAAATTTACTCTAAACTAATTTTTTGACCACCAAAAATCTCAAAACTGGTACATTTATGACAAATTTACCCTCCATTAAATTGGATTAATACCTACACCTGCTGTTAAAACTCCAAACTAGTACACCTATCAACTGTTACGTGTCATCCGACTAGAAAATTTGACTTTAAAATTTAATGGAAACTAGAATAGGGTAAAATTGTCACGGGTGCACCAGTTTGGGAGTTCTTTATGGTCAAAAAAATTAGTTTAGAGTAAATTTATCACAAATGTACCAGTTTGGAGTTTTTCGTGGTATTGACCATAAAAATAAATATATTTTTAATTAATTTTAGAATAAACTTATTACACATTTTCATAATACCATAAAAAAATCTCAAACTCTTTATCCATGCCGCATTTCTCTTGAACTAACTTTTCTATCATAAAAAAAAAACTCTAAACCGATACACGTATTTTTTGTCACAGAAATCCCAAATCAGTACGCTAGCACCACATTTACCCCCAAATTTATTTCAAGGTCATACAAAATCCCAAATCACCAAAATCTTAAATCGAGAAATATCAATTTTTCCCTAAGGGCTCTCTCGGGTTTGTTTGGTGCAATATGGTATGGATATTATCAGTTTGAGATTTTTTTGTAACACGAAAATTAATTCGAGAGGTACATGCGGAACAAAAATGATAATGTAAGATTTTTCGTGATATTATTTTTTTTATTAACGTCAGAAAATATCAATTCAAAGCGTGTTCACATTGCCTTATTATGATTAGTGAAAATTGCTTAGCGAGCAAGGCAGCGGACCGGCCAATGAGAGAGGAGGCAATTTCTAAGTTGGAAAAGTCTGATGGGAAAGCGGGTCAGACATTACTTGATTACCACTACTCAGCCAATCGGGGCGCGGTCTTGTACGCGGACTTGCGTCAGCAACAAACCGATATTTTCTTGTCACCCTATTAGGAGCAAAGTGACCACATTTCATTCTTTTTCTAATCTAATAAAAAGATCGGGAGAGAAAGGGTCGGCAACCCTCCCCTTCCGATCAGGAAAGGATTCAGGCTCCGTTCATTTCGCGAAAACTGAAATGATTTTGAAATTTTATTTTTTTAATGTGACAGCTCGTGTCGGTTAAAATAATTAATCAATTAAAAGAATTTTTAATATTGACGACAATTTTATATTTATACATTTTCGTGGGCAAGAAAAAAATGCTTGTCACCCTATTAGGAGCAAAGTTACCACATTTCATTCTTTTTCTAATCTAACAAAAAGATCGGGAGAGAAAGGGTCGGCAACCCTCCCCTTCCGATCAGGAAAGGATTCAGGCTCCGTTCATTTCGCGAAAGCTGAAATGATTTTGAAATTTTATTTTTTTAATGTGACAGCTCGTGTCGGTTGAAATAATTAATCAATTAAAAGAATTTTTAATATTGACGACAATTTTATATTTATACATTTTCGTGGGCAAGAAAAAAATTCTTGTCACCCTATTAGGAGCAAAGTTACCACATTTCATTCTTTACCTAATCTAACAAAAAGATCGGGAGAGAAAGGGCCGGCAACCCTCCCCTTCCGATCAGGAAAGGATTCAGGCTCCGTTCATTTCGCGAAAGCTGAAATGATTTTGAAATTTTATTTTTTTAATGTGACAGCTCGTGTTGGTTGAAATAATTAATCAATTAAAAGAATTTTTAATATTGACGACAATTTTATATTTATACATTTTCGTGGGCAAGAAAAAAATTCTTGTCACCCTATTAGGAGCAAAGTTACCACATTTCATTCTTTACCTAATCTAATAAAAAGATTGGGAGAGAAAGGGCCGGTAACCCTCTTCTTCCGATTAGGAAAGGATTCAAGCTCCGTTCATTTCACGAAAACTGAAATAATTTTGAAATTTTTGTTTCCTGAATGTGACAGCTCGTGTTGGTTGAAATAATTAATCAATTAAAAGAATTTTTCATATCGACGACAATTTTATATTTATACATTTTCGTGGGCAAGAAAAAAATATTTTTCAAATTATTAATTTTTCGCGAAACAAATGCACCATGAGTATTCAAAAGAATATCCGGGATGGTGAACCTCTTCAATGACTTCACGCAAGAAAATTCAATCATAATATATTATGGATTTTCATTGCTGGTTCGCGATATATTACTGTTTACTCTCTATAATTTCGGTTACAACGATTGCAATAGCCATTAACAATGGGGTCATGTAACACCTATTATGGCGATGGCATTACTTATTCTCAAAATACTCAGACTTTTTTCCTCTATCGATGTTAGATAATGTTGATTGTAGTTACGAAAAAAAACTAATACTCTAGTTAAGATTATTATGTTAGTTTACCACTGACATACTTCGTACAATATCATTAGTTAATCTTGGATAATTATCTAAATGTAAGTACATATAAAATATGATTGATTTTATAACAAACATGACGATGCGTAAATTGCCAATATATATGTTAAGAATCTAAACAATAAACTATAATATTTTCGTAATAGGTAAATCTATATCGTGTCAAGTTTTATCCGTAATTCCAAAATTAGCATGATTATCAATTAATTAATCGAATCTCGAACATGATCATCTAAATTTGGTTAATTAATCAGAATCTTCCTATTAATTAATAATCATCCTAATTATAATTTTTATTAGTATTGGTTATAAAAAATACAATCTCGAAAACTTTATATATAAACATTAGTTTTATGTATTATTTAAAGATATAATGACACCAATTCTATGTTTACTTACCCGAAAACCAATATCGCCTGTGTACTTTTTTTCCATTTAAGATTGTCCTTGTATTTTTCAAAATGGTGCATAGTTAGTCCTTTGGATACATACTTTTCCCTTTTTTGATTCTTAATTTCATTATAATATTTCAAGATTTATTTGATATTTCGAGAGCAATTTGTTAAATCAAGATATTGGTATGTTTAAAATTGTAAAAATTTTATACTATGCCTAATATACAGTATTTGTTATTTATTTTTTAAAGTCTACTTTAACTTGCGATGGAACATATTTATTTAAAAGGGTTAATACCACGAAAAACTCAAAACTGGTGCACATGTGACAAATTTACCATAAACTAATTTTTTAACCACAAAAAAACCTAAATTAGTACACTTGTGATAAATTTAGCTCAAACTAATTTTTTAACCACCAAAAACCCAAAACTGGTACATTTGTGACAAGTTTACTTTCCGTTAAATTTGATTAATACCACGAAAAATCATAAATTGGTAAATCTGTGACAAACAGAGAGATAAAACCTTAAACTAATATACCTGTCAACTGCCACGTGTCATCCAACTCAACAATTTGATGGTAAAATTTAATGGATCTAATAGAGGGTAAATTTGTCACATGTGTACCGGTTTGAGTTTTTTGTGGTATTATCCTATTTAAAAATTTAGTTTCAACACGTGTTCTTTCAATACAAGGTAAATCTAATTTGGAAAAATAGTTATGAGAGAGATCTTTTTTGAGAATTACTTTTCTGGAGAGATCCGTATTTGAAAAGGGGCTGCTCAACTTCAACGTACCCATCCATCATAGAAAGGGAAAGACGTCAATGGTGTAAAGATAAATCTTCGTAAAGCATGATTCCCTCATTGAATCACTAAGGCCGCGCATTTACAACGATTTCCGCGCTCGAAGCATTCTCGCTCGAAATGATTCTTTTTATTCTCGTGCCGGAATTGATTCCGAGCATTTTAAGGCGTTTGTTAACGGCCCAAAATTCCATCCCTGGAATAAAAAAAGAACAGAAATGCGTTTGGTAACGCCACAAAATTTCTTTTTATTAATAATATTTTTAAATATTTTAATATTTCTTTCTTTTTTTTTCTTTTCTTTTTTTCTTTTCCTCCTTCTTGGCCATAGCCTGCTCACCGGCCATGACCGGTAAAATATTTTTTTATTAATAATATTTTTATTAAAAGTATTTTTTCTTTTTTTTGGCCATGGCCTGGTCGCCGGCCATGACCGGTAAAATATTTTTTTTTATTAATAATATTTTTATTAAAAATATATATTTTTATTTTTTTTTGCCATGGCCTGTAAAATTTTTTTTTATTAATAATATTTTTTATTAAAAATATACATTTTTATTTTTTTGGGCCATGGCCTGGTCGCCGGCCATGGCCGGTAAAATATTTTTTTATTAATAATATTTTTATTTAAAAAAAAAATATATTTTTTTTGCCATGGCCTGGTCGCCGGCCATGGCTGGTAAAATATTTTTTTTATTAAAAATATATATATATTTTTTGGCCATGGCCTGATCGCCGGCCATGGCCTGTAAAATATTTTTTTTATTAAAAATATACATTTTTATTTTTTTTGGCCACGGCCTGGTCGCTGGCCATGGCCGGTAAATTTTTTTTTTATTAATAATATTTTTTATTAAAATATTTTTATTAAAAATATATATTTTTTCTTTTTTTGCCATGGCCTGGTTACCGGCCATGGCAGGTAAAATATTTTTTTTATTAATAATTTTTTTTATTAAAATATTTTTATTTAAATTTTTTTTCTTTTTTATGGCCATGGCCTGGTCGCCAGCCATGGCCGGTAAAATATTTTTTATTAATAATATTTTTTATTAAAATATTTTATTCTCGTCAGATCCAGCGAGGGCGGTCCTCGGGTCGGACATTAGAAGCTAAATTAAAAACCAAGAAAAGGAAGAAGAAAAAAAAATTGATTCTCAAAATTGTTTCCAAAATCAAGAAGCTACTTTTTTTTTATTCTTGATTCTGCTCCAAAACTGATTCTGGGAACAATTTTTGATAAAATTGTGCCCATAATCAAAAAATTAAACAAACGCATTTCTGTTCCCAAACTGATTCTGGGAACAAAAGAATAGAATCAAACACTGTTTGGCAAGTTGTCATGCGCAGCCTAAACGTGCATCTGCTTCACGGAAAAGAAAAAGATCCGGGAAATATTTTCCGAAAAATAATTGATCATATCGTTTAAAAAAAATTAGCCAACGTAAAGTACTTTCATCATATCTAACTATTTTTGCGGTTGATAAAAATAATAATTTTTTCCTGAAAAATGTTTTCCAAATTTTGAGTTTCGTCAAGCAAGGGCACCTTAATTTATAAATAATTATTTTATTCGAGAGGCGGCAATTTCAAAGTCCATTTCTCCCTCTTTCAATATGCCTATTTCCCGCTAAAGAAAAATATAACCAAAAAAAAAAAAAAAAATCGGGACGCCGTATTTAAAGCCCCGGATCCCATTTCGCGCCATTTCGTGCGCCCTCCCGCCCCGTCCGCGGAAAACCAAAAAAATCGCGAGGGAAAAAACTCTCCCTCTCTCCAGCGAGCCTCTCTCCTCGGAAGAGACGAAGAACGATCGGAAAAAATGGAGAGAGAAGATCACGGAGAGAAGCGCGTCCTCCCTCCCTCCTCCGGCGTCTCTCCGTCGCCTCCTTCGGGCGGCGCGCGAATTCCTCGTATCCGCCGGCGCGTCGATCCGGGCTTCCGGAGATCCCCGGTAAGCTTCCGAAATCCGCTATCCCCGCACGCTCGCGCTCTGACTGTTCGTCCGATCGTCGGGTCGAACCTCGGGCGATCCGGTCCGCGTCGAGATTCGGAGCTTAATGGCGAAACCGAGATTTGCATCCGATGCTCGGATTGTGCGGTTCGTTCGCTCTTCTTCCCATCTTCTTCCAGCTTGTTTCGCCTCGTCGTTCGGCTGATTTCCTGCCGTTCTGCAGTGTCCCGCGGCCATGGCTACATGTCGGATCGATCCATTATGCATAAGATCTGCCGGTACTCCTCTCGCTGTTCGATCTGTAGTAGAATCTGGCATTTTTCTCCAGCTCAATTGGTTGGATGAAGATAGTTCATCCAGATTGTTTAGAGGCCAGATGGACCATTCATCCGTATTGAGATAGTTCGGGCTGGCTTGGATTTTCTTAATCCGTCTTCGCGGGGCAGACATTGCGCCGCGTCTTAACGTTTTTCTTCGGTAACTTAAGTACATTGCCCGCATGTCGACAGCGAGATTCTATTCTGGTGCTGATGTTTTTCTCCTCCTCGCAGATCATTTGCATCTGCAATCGCTGGCTGTACCGGGTCTTCCTCGCCGTCTCATATTCTCGAGGGCATTCGACGAAAGGCACACGAGAAGATCTAGTTTTCTGATGGAGAGACAATCCTAGACTTCTAAGACATTTGGTATATCATGGGCCTAATGACTCCTAGTAGTTGTGCAATGCCAGTGGGGGTGAATGGTGAAGGCAAGGTCGCGTGCTCCAAGCTTTTGCAAAACTCGTGTGCTCTCCGTGACATCCTACTTTATGTCAGTGTAGGAAATGTAGGGTCACGAGTGTTAATTTGGTGTTTGTTTCGATCGCAGAGGTTTCCGAATGGATCAGGTCGTGGTGATCGTGGTTTTGTTCTTGAAGTACACAGCACAAGTGCATACGACAATGATGCAACATGGGCTTAATTTGCAAGCGCGCATCCTGGGCGAGGCTTTTGCTAGACGGAAATTGAAGGCGAAGAGGTAAGTGACGAATTTCTTACCACTTTCTTTTGCACCGCGTTTGAGCCATACTAGGCCTTTTCACCCCCACAAATTGTCCCCTTGCGTACCTGTTTGAAGGGTCTATGCTGCTATTTTTTTTTTTCTTTCGCCATCTTTGCGATAATGTGCGATGAGTAAAAGAGGGTTCATGTGAAGAGTATGAAGAGATGTGTGATTATGCAATACTTCCTAAATGGTCCTCACAACTCTTGAAAGTACTAGCTGCTAGCTTCTCTCTCGAGCTTTATGCTTCTGTACACTGTTGCTGAAATTCTATAGCTTAAACCGTCTCTCCGCTTTTGCATAAAGCCCTGTGAAAAATCTTTCCATAGTTCAAAGCTTCCAGAGTTGTATACTGACATGAAAGAATGGCTCAAACCCGAGCACGAGATGAGTAGCTACAACAACCTTGTTAATCCCTAAAATCTCTGCTTCGTGGAACTTCTGGCCATGGTCCATGCAGTTGCCTGGAATTTGCTATCCAAGGCATGGTTCCTCAAATGCTTCGCCTAACATGGTTATTGATCTGGTCTTGCCGGCACCCAACATAGTGTGCATTATTGACCATCATCCTTCTTACCTTTTGTCTTAGGTAACTTACTAGCCGGAAAGTGTAGCCTGGCCATCAATGGACGGGGTGCCCGTGTTTTCCTATCAAATCCCCTCACACAAACAAATCCTGCAAATTGCAACTTCCTTGTCAGCACAGTGAGTAATTGCTCCTTTAGCATTTTCTTCCAATGCACATGATAGCATGGGAGATGCTAATAGAACAAGATGTCTATACCTACTTAGTATTATGTCAGTATGCACTATTAGCCTTGGGATATATTACGAAGTAAAGAATCTCTGGTCTAGACAGCTACAACCCCTTAGGATACATTATTTTTTTTGGAGTGGAGGAACTTTGTTCTCCATTCAATTTGTTTGAGGACATGAGAGCTCATGTCATTCTTGATATATCCAGTTTTAAAGAGGTATTCATTGCCGGACATGCTTGACATTCCCGAGTTGATTCAGCTCATGTTATTCTCAACTTTTTCCACTTATAGAGGTGATCACTTTGTCAGCCCTACTACTGGATATTATCGTGACTCTGCATTGCATCATGTCTCAATGTTGACTTTCTTCTTGTATGTCCTTTATTGGCTACGTAAGAAACATTAAATAGATACTAAACCTATGTAGACCTAGATTCTCTGGAAGAGAGACACTTGGAAATAAAAGGAATTAGAAAGGTTTTGACAGACTGAATGTTTCACGAATCCTTCAGAAGGCTTCAGGAAGGCCTTGGTGAAGATACTGCTAATCTCAAATGGGCCAGTTGATCGTGTATATGACTCCATTTCACAGGCAATGCATGATTTGAAAGGATGAGAACTCGAGTTGTCACATGTACTAACTGTTATATAGACAATGATGACATTTTTTTCTTAGGAGTTGCCATGAGTTGTTTATTGGATGTCTTAAAGCATCTAAAATATTGAAGCTGGGAATAAGTTCCAAGGCAGCTTACTAAGTGAAGGTATCCTATAATGGAGGCACAAGTAGATATGAGTGCAAAAATGGAGATGTAGGGTGAGTGGGGAATTGGAAGTTTAGGCTCCGTTCGTTTGGCGGAAAATATTCTCCTTTTGGAAAATATTTTTCCGGAAGTCATTTTCCTGGAAAATGTTTTCCCGGAACATAATTTTCCAGGTGTTCGGCGATCAATATGAAAAAGTTTCGGAAAATATTTTTCGCCGCGGACCCGGCGGCGATCGCAGCGGCGGCGACCGCGGCGGCGGCCGGCGGTGGCGGCGGTGGGGACCGGGCGGCGGCGGCAGACGGCGGCGGCCAACGTCCGGCGTTCGGCGGCGGCGGCGCGGCCGGCGCACCGACGGCCAACGTCCGGCGTCCGGCGGCGGCGGGGCGATATGAAAAAGTTTCGGAAAATATTTTTCGCGGCCGGCAGAAGGGCGGCGGCTCCGGCGCGGCGGCAACCACACGCAGGGACCGGCGGCGGCGGCGGCGGCAGCAGCAGCAGGGCGGCGGCGCAGGCAGCGGCGGGCAGCAGGCAGCGGCGGCGGCGGATGGCGAGGGCGGAGCAGGAGGCGCAGCGGCGCGGCCGGCTACCGGAGGCGGCGAGCGGCGGCGGTTGGCGACCGACGGCTTAACGTCCGACGGCGGCGGCGGCGGGCGGCCGGCGACCGACGGCCAACGTCCGACGTCCGGCGGCGGTGCCAGCCGACCGGCGCGGCGGCGGCTTCGGCGGCGACCGGTGGCGGCGGTGGAGGCCGGCGACCCGCGGCGACGGCCGGCGACCTTAGTGAAGAAGAAGAAGAAGAAGCTCCGGAAAATGATTTCCGCTTTTGAAGAAGCGGAAGTCATTTTCCGTAGACTTAGGCTATTTTGTGAGGGGGGGAAGGAAAATATTTTCCCACGGAAAACGTTTTCCGCCCCCCGAACACCGGAAAACCCGAAAAATATTTTCCGGGAGAATATTTTCCGCCAAACGAACGGAGCCTTAGTGGATGGCAGTCCTAACCCTAATTAGGATCAGGTCTTCCAATCACTCGAAGTCATAATTTACGGTGTGGATGTAGACTCATCTATGATAATGATCGAATAATTCTTTTAATTAGAGACTATAGAGATGATGATGCATATTGTCGCCTTTCACCTATTATAGTAGAAATAGAAAATATTATGAGCTAGCCGTCGGAAACCATAGCTAGTTATGCTTTGGCTTCATTAGTCAGAGGCTATTCAGAGTCTTGTGGGTCCTGCTGCTAATTGCCGTACGTAAAAATGACTTCTTTTGTCTACTGATTTCAGATGCCTTTTAAATTGAAGTAAAAATAGGCATACGTTTTTCTTGCTAGTTTGAGAGTTCTGCATATTCATTAAAAATCTGAGAAAACAGTTAATCGTGAAGAAAAGGAAAAAAGTTTAAATTTAATTTTTAGCGCAATAATTGTTAAAAAGAGAAGTGGTCGTTTACATACCTCTCCAGAAGCATTGTTGAATGCCTTCTGTTGACAAACCTATAACACAAAAATTAGCTTTTAGAAGCCATTAAGACATCGTGGTACTCAGCAATTGTTTTTCATTCTTTACCCTTGAATATTGTTGGTATAGAAGTTCCAAAGTACACAGTCCTCCTTTGAAGTTTCCACAACAAACTCCTAGGAACATCTATAGGATTTATACTCGTCTCATGGTCAGCAAATACCTGCATTATAGCAGTCACTGTTAGCATGATCTTAAGGGAGGGTATTCAAACTTGTAGACAATCAGAGCATAATCAACCTCGTTAACTTGAAAATATGTGCCATTTAGCGGAAAACTCCCCCTCATTGCTGTACGGCATGGAATCTGCTTAATCATGTGTACTCCAATCAGATGGATTTTATTACTTGAGATACTGCTATGTACAGGATAGATATTGAGATTATGGATATTCTAACCAGAAATGTCCCACGAACAGTCTGCGAATTTGCTTCTCTTATACTGTTACACGAGACACAAGTTATTTCGTTGCAAAGTGTGCCAAATTCTTGGGAATTGCACCTATGCTCAGGTGGTTGAACAGAAGAAGCCGTTTCACCTGATTATGAAACCATTTCAAACACCCATAGAAATACACTGGAGTCAACTTGGCCCAAAATTTTCCATTTTCATTGTTGATATCACTGCAAACAGCCACCAATGTCATGAACTTGCACTCTTTAAGCTTGTTTATGTTCTTTACTCACCTGGTGTCCATATTGCGAGGAGGTATTTGGACGGATCATCCGCTTCTAGCTTGTCCAGCTGCATATGGGAAAATGGCATTAACACAAAGTGAATGTACATTGTCATAGTTCCAAGAAGATGCAATGTTAACTGACCCCATTCATAAGAGGGTGTCCCTCTGGTATTTCATACCTGCAAGATAGTAAACAAAAACTATAAGATTGCGCAGAACCATTCGACTCCTATGCACATTTTACTAGATGTAATGATAAATTGAGACATTTCTTTCATTTGATTCTAAGGCTATCCTCATCAAACTCTTGGTTTCTCTTATTGTTCGGTGTCCTTGGCTGGTCTAGGTCTCATGAAATAGAATATCTGACAATTATTTGAAATAATTTGAATTAAATTGGAAGGATTATAGGGCAGAAATAGAAAATGCAAGTATTCATTGTCTGCTAAAATGTCTCGCCACCTGGAAAAGTATTATGAAATTCAAAGAATGAGAATCATACGTGAGTAACTTGAGTGGTCAAGAAGGTTGGACTTACACTAGGTGCTCCGTCCGTAGCCGGCTCACATTTTTAAGTTTAGGCACAGGAATGGAGGCAGCTTCGGGGGTTAAAGCAACTAAAGCTTTTGACATGTCATCTTCTTGAAGGTCCATGTTGTGCTGCATGTACTTCTGTAAATTCTGAGTGAACTCTTCCATGTTAAGTTTGATTGTAGGAATTTCGTTGAAATCATCTGAAAACATATCCTCCATGTCATTTTCTGCTATCTGAGTGCAGTCTGGTTCTGGGGTTGCAGGTTCCTCTATAATAGGTTGACAGTTACTTGCTCCAGGTCTTGCTTCTAGTTGCTGTTCTTCTAAGTTCTCCTTCGCCAGTGGTAAAGACAGAGGCAATGTCTCGCCAATGTTTTGGCTGGCTATGTTTCTTACCATTGCATTCACTATGCTCTTTTCCTCTGGCCCGGGTAGAGCAAGCCTTGCACTGCACAAGATATGAGTGCTGAATATATGGAAAAACATGTGCTCTTGTCTGGTAGTATTTGCGGTACTTTGATAATGATATTCACACTACCTATTGCTATTGAAGTATCGCTATCACAATGAAAGGAAAACGATAATTGGTCGTCATCTAATTAGAATTGGATGTGGAAAGTTCAAGTTCCATTTTCTAGATCTGGTATCTTCCTTACAGACGAACTAAGCAGGTACATATATTGCTGGTACTGTTTGCCTAGGCGATACTCTTCAGCTTTAATTTTTATGCATAAAAAACTCAGTTGTTTTGGAAGTAGTGGTCCTGTTTGTGTGGAACTTCAATGTGGTTGTGTTCACTCAGGACAGGAACATAATTGTTGGAGAGGTCGATACCTCGCAAAAGCACTTGCAAAGTGTCTGCATTCTCCTCTCATAGGGCAGGCATTGCAATTTGGTTTGCTTTTTGTGCAGAAGACCTGCATTAAATTCACATCTGCTGATCACTCTCAACTGCCGCGAGTACTGTAAGTGAATACTTTATCTGTAGTGACCAAAAAGGGGGGAAAAAAACCTCTGGAACTGAATAATATCATACCTTTCCAAATGTTATCATCTGGTAATGCAGCTCATACCTGCATGCAAAGATTTTGTTACTTAACTGATTGTCGAAAATTCAATCTAGAGTAGGTACTGTGCACCAAATTAGAAAATAGCATCCTTACAAAGTTCTCTGATCGAGCTTGCACAATCTTGGCCATAGATATTGTTGAATAGATTCTAAGACAGGATAGCTGTACAAACCCAAAGATTAGTACGTTCACTGCAGGTTTGTTGAATCAGTTAATAAGTGGCTGGATGATACTTACAGTTCCAAAAGATGCAATTGAAGTGACTCGGGCAATGGTTGAAGTGGTACCCATCCAAGCCTTACAGCTATACGTCCAACATTTGTGTCTACCTGTTCACAATGGCAGCTAGCTGACATTATCTGTCAAAACAGTGACGATGTATCTGGTTATGCCTTCAACTTACTGGAAAAGCAAGGTGGTGGAGCGTTAAAAGCCGCACACACTCGACGCTCTTCAACCCCAAGCCTCTCATGCTCAGCAGATATTCTCTACAAAATCCAGCCTGACGTGAGGATTGAGGACAGTTTCATCTATATACTGACTGGAGAACTGACAATGCCTTATCTCAGAATACTCTATAATAGCAATTATTGGGCAACACACATGAAACTCACTTTTGAGAGGAAAAATATCAGCATTTGACTTCGATAGAAAGACACTTGTCAACGAATGCATTTTTCCATAATGTGCAAATGAAATCAGAAGTGTTTTAGACCATACTTTGCTTTGTCGGGTGGAACATCCCTGAGCCATTCTAGATCAATGCTTCCGTGTTCTCTTGCAAGCCGATTGAGGAAATCCTGCACATTGCCAGGCTCATGATATTATATTAAGCCTCCATGTAACTAATGGTAATTTCACTAATGGGTTGTGCAGTACCTTGATTCTTCCTGCAAGTACGTTATTCATTCCTCGCTCCTTGATGGCATCAGCAATTTCATTGACATCTGCACATCTGACAGCTTCCCAGTCCACAGAGTCCATTGTGTTTGGCGTTCTTACTCTTTTCCTTCCATTGGATTCTGCCTGTCTTCTTAAGCTATCCCAGTCAAAATCTTCTTTTTTCTCCTTACCAGCACCTCGACTCTTTCCTTTTGAATTTGTTTTATTAGTCTTGTTTGACTTGTCAGTTAGTGAAAGACCATGCTTAGAAGGGTGTGTATCTGCAGATTCATGATCAGCGCATTTTGAAATGTCCCTTGTGCCAGTGCTTTCTTTTTCCCCTGAAAATTCTGAGAAGTACACATCTGTCTGTATTTTACTGGTTTCCCCTTGACACGCTGCTTCGGGTACTATCTCACGGTCCATAGCAGGCCTGTTTTCAGAGATTTCACCTCCTAGACAGCTGTTGCATGGTTGATTATTCTTAATTGAATGCTCACGCGTTTCTTCACAAATCTCTGTCATCTTACTGTCTGTTATAGCGAAACTTATTGCTGCTTCATCCCTGATAATTTGCTCATTCTCATTCTTGAAACTCCCACCAGAGTTGGTTTCTTGTATGAAATTTTTTGGGCATTCAACTTCTGAAAATGCCAGACAGCTGGTGAAACCTGAGGTAGATATTCTACATGAAGTGTCTGCTTGCAGCGTTTCCTCACCATCCTCCTTCTCACTGGATTTGTTTATTACGTTCTCCATATTCTCGTTTACTGACGCATCTTCAATTTCACGAACAGAAACCTCTGGTGGAACATTTGAGCCAGCCATATCCAATAGCTGCATAAATGACTGTAAACCATCCAAGCTGTCAGTTTTGGAAAAAGTATTTATCAAAACATCTGAACTAGATCCTGTCCTTTCAGCAGCCTGAGCTGGCGGTGAGTCCACAGAACTTTGAGATGATATTACCGAATTTGGAGATGAACTTTCTGCTTTCCCATCTCCTTTGATATGACCCTCATCTATTTGGGTTATTGCAGCAGTTGAAGTATCTTCAATGAAAGGAGATAACTTCTCTGAAACACTTGTACTTGAATTTGACATCTGGCATTTTGGCTCATCTGCTAAGCTAATGCAACAAGCTTTAACTCCGACAGAATTATTGCTGTTGACAACCTCTTTTATTTCATTCTTCTCATATTCATTGTCAGTGATCGAGCTCTGGCCACACGCTGTTTCATTGGGACCTTTTTCACTCGAGGGGTACTCCATCTCCAAGATGTCTGTGTCTGGTTCATCGATAATTATTGCAATTCCTTCATCAGAGCACATTTCGGGGATTCGTTTTTGGGGAAAACGAGATGCCAGTGACATGAATGCCGAACTGCAAAAGCAAGATAATGGGAAGAGAGAATCCTTTTCAGTGAAAGGTAGGAAGATCTCTAGTATATTGTATCAGAAATGCCAATTTACCTAGACAGATGGTCTGATACATTTTGAGTTAGAAAAACTCCCACAACTGAATCAACCACTGATCCTTTCCATGGAGAAAAACGTCTATCACCTGCAGAAATGCATCATGGTTATCTTCTTTAAGCAGTTGGTGAAGTCGATAAGTAATGGCTGAGACATGTCACATAAGTGCGGTGAAGTTCTTGAATGACATGTTTTGGTATCAGCACTTTGAATTTTGTATGGCCTTAGTGAATAATTGTTAAAATTGCTTTAAGGGGAACCTTTTAACCATGGGTATTGCTGCACCGCTTCTATTCCTTGACAGGTAACTGTGATTTCTACAGTCAGCACTCGTGCTTTAACAGCTTTATAAAAGGTTTTGTGATTTCTCTGATAACCTCTCAAATTATCCCACTTAGTCATTAAGCAAAGGGTTTGGTAAGGTATTGTTATCAGTTAATCTGAAAGGTCATTGGAGATATTTCTTGGCGCTTTTGAAGTTTAGCAAGTCATAGACCTTGTACATGTTAATGACATGGCTTAGGTCTACACGCAATGAGGGGATCCAGGAGGATTAAGTTCTCTTTGTGCTCTAACGTGAATAGTGCTCTCTGTCTCTCTCTGAAAAGGCAGTCGGGGAAATAGATTAGTTGGGCTGTGATGAGGAACAACTTAATCAGCTATCTTAATTTGGTAGTACCGTAGACTAGATCATAATCCACCCAACGGGCAAATTGATTTTGGGAGTCGCATGGAGCCTTGGAATATAGATGACATACCTTGAACAAGATGCATACGTGCAATAAATGAGTCTGCACGCCCTCGGAAGACTCTCCGTTCTTCCTCCCACCATCTTGCCTTCTCTTCATCTGTTCCATCAATACCTTCACTATTTATATTTTCCAAAAGAAGCTTCCACACTCGGCTGGTTTCTTCATCAAGGTCAACTTTTGGTCGTGGGCGTCGTTTCTTCGGTGGACCAAATGAATTGTCGAAAGGCACGACAGTTCCGCCCCTCTTATAGAGAACAAGTGCATTGTGCTCATGATTCGTCATTTCATAAGATGCTAATGCATTTTGAATTCCATCGGTCTCTCTGTTGATATCTAGGTTCTCAAATTGTTTGATGATCGCATCTAAAGAGGTCATCTGTCTCCACAATAACTCTGTTTGAGCCCCTGCAATAAAACAAGAATTCAATTAGTCTATAGATTAGGTTCTCTCAAACATGATTGGACCAACCAACCCAAAGGACCGGTCACTTTTTGCTTAGGTACCTGATGATCTGTTTAAAGTGCTTTGGTTATTGTGCATGACAAGTGGTCCATGCAGCTGCAATGCACCACCATAGGCCGAAGTAACCAGAGAAAGTCTCTTCTTAGTCCGTTTCTTTCTTGACAGTGTCGATTGTATCTCCTCAAGCAGGGCTTCTATGCAAGAGTGCGGTTTCTGTGAGAAGCCATATTCTGCTTGTCTGTGGGAATCATCTGGTAGGAGTCTGATTAATGAGGCAAAATCTCGTACCCGAGTTGGAGCCCTGGATCTCTTTTTGGTCGTCTTGTTTCTTTGATTAAATTCCAGGAGACATCCGACAGTGTGGTGCCTATTGTCGAGTTCTGCTCCAAACTCTCGAGTTGTAGCTGGATAGAAGGAATTAGGTTGGGGTGGACTGTTCCAGTCAGTAACTTTAGCTGCAGAAGCGTGGGTTGTCCCCGTATTTTGCTGCACCTTCTCTGTTCTCTTCCTCTTATGTATGACTGGAAAGTGGACCCAAGACGTTGTCATGTATGCTTGTAAGCTATTGTATTGGGCTCCGAGAAAATTTGTGCTGCCGAACTTTGCAAGTTCACAAGTATCTAATTTTTGCTTACATTGTGCTTCGTATTCCTCGACCAACAAAGTCGTGCTCTTGCTGCCGTAGGGAGCCTCCTGACCTTTTCCCCATGCTTCAGGATTGGCTCTCGGGATAACTTGTGCAATGGTTTCACATCCATTGTTAGTGTTCAATTGGCCTTTTTTGTCAAGGATCTTCCTTGTATAACCAGCATCCGAGCGTTCTGGATTATGGTTATTTTGGACAAAACTCATCTCTCCCATGATGCCCTGTTCTGGTGTCGAAATGTAGCATTTCTTCGTTGGGTCTGTGCTGCAGTCAAGTTCGCTTTTGTTTCTGTTTTCCAGAAAGACCTCAAATTCTTGGGCAAGCTGCTCGGCTAGGTTCGGCTGAACTCTCCTAGTTTGTTGGAAATCCTGTGCTGGTGAATCTGAAATGGACGCTGATGCATGAAGTGTCTTTTCCATCGGCTGTTCTTCGTTGTCAAAGTTCAAGGCCCTCCTGCAGGATTTTTTGGGCGGTTGGCGTACTTTTAGATCAATGGAGGAGTCCTCAGCCCCTTCCGTGGGTAAAGCTTGTGGTTTCTCAACTCCTTTTCTCCTCACATATTTTCTCTTAACCCTGGTCTTCCCCCCATCAGCGGGCTTTGGAGCTGTTGACCTCGGAGCCCTTTTCGGCTTTCCCTCTTTCACCACCTTCGGCCTGTGTTTTTTCCTTCTCGTCTTCTGTTGCGGAGTTTTGTTCAAGCCTATCATCTGGGCGTCTCCCTTCTCAGGGTCGTGATTCTCCATCAATGTGGAAACAACATTAGACGGTGACCCCATTCCAGACTCTTTGAGCTCTTTATCTTGTTGACTGATCTCGGGTGCGAAAGTCTTGGTGGCATCTCTGTCCACCTCCATGATGTTACGCTCAAGCCTCCGCCTTTCATATGTGCATATGTTGGGCACTTGAGAAGCAATTTTCTTCTCTGCTCCAACAGCCTTTTCTGGGGTAATTGGCGCGAAATGAAGAATGCCTTTCGACATTGCATCTTCGGCCATCGAGGGTGGCAAGTTCAGGTCATATGCGCGTAGCTGAGCATTCGCAAGCTTGTCTGCACGACACGCCGTTGCATTAGTTTCAGATTGAGCAGCCAATGCAGATGATGCAATCAGACTAATATTCAAGCGCATGTAGTCAAATCTTGGTTTAGGTTCTGAAAATGCGAGCAGTAAAGAATTAGATTGTAGTTGTGATATGTCTTCAGTACTGCACGACTCATATTTTCGCGTTCTATTATTCATCGCCGTGCTAACTACTTATCTCTACTTTCTCAAATCCGACATCCTTGTACTCGGTCAAGAAGAACCACTCACTCAACAGTTTCTTTGCATCAGCTCTTGTCACTCATATTTTAGCTTGAAAGTGTTTTTCACTGTACCATGAACTGGTGCAACAAGAATAAATTGGACGTTAAGAAGTATGGCGTGGTTATAGGTGTATCAGAAAGGACCCAAAAGTTAAGCATGGCTCAGTTATAGCATTTTAGTGGGATTAGCCATAGGATGACGTGATATTAAGGTAATTGTTAAACAACGGAAAAGTTAAATTTCAATTAATTATTATATACTTTTTTAATTGATAATGGCTTTGAGTCTGGGGGACCCTGTCTTGGTGGGCCCTCATGATATTTAATATCGAATACCTAAAAATTATGTAAAATTCTAAAAAGTTTCGCGTTATCGAATATTTGACCATGACTCACTTGGTCAAGTGATGACGTGGTGTTGACCGATCAAGTCAAATTTCGATTGATCATAAAAAAATATATATATAAAAAAAAATCTCGACGGGCTAAGGATCCACGTGCACTAATGCATGTGGATCCGGGCGCCGACGTGGATCCACATGATTCGACGGGCTTTCTCGGTTACACTGAAATATATATGAAGTTATGACGACGTGTCATGTCGTGTCAGTTTAAGGTAGTTAGAAAAAGATGCGGACGCAAGTCCCAAAGAAGATCAGTCCGAACTCACCCGGATAACTTGGCCAGTGATTTCCATCGACCCATGGACGGTGCGGAGGATCGGGCTCGGCGACCCTGCGGTCCGCCGGGCTCGGAGACGGCCACCGACCGTCTCTGTGCGGATCGGAGAAGGAGATGAAAGAACTCTTCGGGTGTTCATCCGGCGGCCCTCCCATGGCCGCAGCGTCTACCAGAGCCAACAGGCCCCGGAAGTGACCGCTCTCCACCCCGACACCAGCCGAGACCGAAAGATTCGGCCACATCCTGGCGGTCTCGTCCTGGCCGAAGAAGCCGGCGGCCGCCAGATCCTCGAGGCCTCCCTTCATCATCTCCGCGCCGCCGCCGCGACCCGGATTGCCGGACGGAGCGACCCCGTCAGCCCGCCAAATCGGGGCGAACCCGGGTGGGAATTCGTCCGATTCCGACGAGTCCCCGCCGTTCGCCTCGGTTCCTCGCGCCTCCGAGCAGATTGGCCCCGGCCGGGGCAAAATGGGCTTCCCCGGGGTCGCCGGGATCCACGAGCTCTGAGCTCGGACCTCCTTGTCGCCGCCGCCGCCCGCGTCTTCCATGCCGTCTCAAAATTTCTGCAGTCAAATTCAGCTTCTCGGGAACAGAGCAACTAAGCTGCAGAATTCACAGAGGCCCATGAAGGGGGTAAGGAGCAAGATCACGAACCGAGCAAAAGGGGAGCTGATCTGCTTCTCACGGTCAAAGGGTTAGCAGCTCCAGAACCAACCTCCTCGAGATCAAAAAGAGCCCCCTGAAGAAAAATCTCAAGAGGAAACGAAATGGGACGTCAACGATTCCGGCGAAGAACAACGCCGCCGGGAGCAGCAACCGGCGAAGAAGGGAGGGGGGCGAGAGAGCGCCATGGGAGCTGAGATTTTTGCAGCTTGAAGAAGAAGAAGAAGAAGAAGCCTCCCCCCTCTCTCTCTCTGTCTCTGTCTCTCTGTCTCTCTCTCTCTCTCTAATTTCGAGTAGGTGAGGAGAAACAGAAAAATCCCCCACGTATTTCTCCAACCCCCCGCTCCTCAGAAAATGCCACTTTATCCTCTACTGTTGCTACATTTTACTCGTGACCCCCCTCCCATACCCCCCCCCCAAAAAAAAAAACAAAGAATTACCCCCCCAAAAAAAAAACGAAAATTTCTTTCTTTTTTGTGGGAAAAAGAAGAGGGGAAAAAATCACGACTTACTGGGAAAAGACTCAGTAAATGCAGGAGATCGGGAGCGCTCGGAGTGGAAGAGAAGCGAAGCGTCCCTCGCACGACCAACAAGAAGGAGGCGGCAGCAGCAGCAGCAGCGGAAGCGGAAGCAGGAGGAGGAGAAGAAACCGAACCCAGGAAAGAAAAGAAGCTGTTATTTTATTAGGTGGGGCTCTTTAAAGCGATAACTCCCCTTCCTTCCTTCCTTCTTTTTCCCCCCCGTCCAACCAAAAAAGTATAAAAATAAAAAAAATAAAATAAAGGGGGGGTTAAGGAAGGAACTCGCGTTAATCAGTATTTACGCAATTGGGATTAAATAATTTCGCGGTAATTAGCGGGTGTAATTATGGAATTAGATTAGGGAGATGGGGGGCTTGGCCCCCCGTGAGGGGAGAGGGGTGGCTCGCGTCCCTCGCGTCTCCCCGCTGCTTCGACCACGTTGGCCTCCCGAGCTCAACACTTGTCCTCTCCCGCCTGACACTTGTCCCTCCCTCCCCTCCTCCCTCCCCCTCCGTTATTAATTGCTCCCGTTCGCCCACGACCGGTCAACCCGCCCTCCCCTCCCTTGGGGGCCTGACCTTTTTGATGCCGGATTAGTGAAATTGTTGCTTGCCCGCTTTTGCGGCGGAGCGCTGTTTTTTTTTTGTGTGATTTGGGATGGACTCTGATGAAAAGTTCACCCGAGAGACACGTCGGATGGAATGATAAGCGTGTTTGTTTTTCTCGATTGAAAATTAGGTTGAATAATGACCGATGGTCGAATCGATGAACGACGACGACGGCGGAGGAGGAGGAGGAGGACGATTTTGCTTAAATTAATTAAATAAGGGTAGTAGGAGAAGACCGTCCACAAGATGAATATTCCCCCTTTTGGCCAATTTACCGCGGGAGAGAGTGAGGTTGCGTTCATGATCTTGTAATTTGAAGCATATAGCGAAGATTGACCGGGCTAGTCCATGTCAGTTTGGTCATTAATATGTTGAGATGCATGTGTAAGTTATGTTAGAAAAAGTTCAACATTGGACAATTGATGTGGTATGGTGCAGTTAATATATTTAAGTTGGCAATATGTTGATGTAGATTAGTGAGATACGCGTGTGGGGATTGTTAAAAAAAAGTTTTATATCGGAAAATTGATGTAGTATGCAGCAGTTAATATATCATGGTTGGCCCATGAATTTGTTACTATACTTGGGAGGAGACTTGGGGTTTTTTGAAATGCAAGTAGTGTTTAGTAAATTATAATTTAAATATGCATTGAAAAACAACTTTAGTTTAAATGGTGTTTGAATCATACTTTGTAAAACACTTTTGCTTTTTTTTATTTTAAAAAAAAAAACCTCAAAACCGACGAAGGACTTAGCTGCCAACAGGTGATCGGCGAAACTTTGGCGATGCCAAATCTAGCTGTTAGCTTCGCCTGAGGCCATTCGACCTCAGGCGACTGTCACATGGGTTGCGCGATCCCAAGTGGGAGGCATGAGGTTTGGCGACCTCAGACGAGGCTCCTAGCGCCATATCTGGCTCAACGATAGCCAAATTTGGCCTCGTCGGCGATGTCACGTGAGGTAGGGATAGTTCTAAATTTATAAAATTTAGCAAAGGGCAAAGTTGAAAAAAATGTATTTGCATCTCGTAAATGCTTAAAGCTCAAAGCAGCATCGGACTTACCTTAAGCTTAAGGCCTTTGGTGATGCAATTGCATTTTTCCAAAGCTCTCCAAAAAATTCGCAAACGCCGTTTACATTTGCCCATATGACTTTGGCAATGTGTTGCCAACGCTACCTTGTTCCTGAGGTAGGGGGAGAGGGAACGGAAAAGAGAGAAGGGCAAAAATGGAAAGAGAAAAAGTTCAAATAATATAAGGGGGGAAAAAGAAAAAAAGGAAGACAAGTTTGGAACGTCTAATATCACATGTAATGAGGTGCCAGCCTCTCAATGGGATAATTTCAAAATATTAACTTACCCCCTAATTTTGTCAAATCCCAATCCTCATTATAGAAAGATATAAACCGAAATTAGGGGTGATTGGTTTTAGAGTGGGCCGATTCTTATCTTGGAATCGGATCGGACGGTTCTCAGGTGTGTTTCGGAACCAGTGTTCAATAACTACACAAAAAGGGGATCTAAACTAATTACTAGAATCAAAAGTGATGGCCGAAGGAACAAATGAGATCCATAGTTCCCTTACCCCGAAGGCAAGGCCGCAACTGCAAGGGTGGGCTTGAACCGAGGTTGCGAGCAATATCAAGGGAGGACCAGAGATCATGGAGATCGAGAGTCGCGATTGCAATGCTGTGATGGAGGGTTGGTGGCGAGACTGCAACTGGCGAGGCAGCGGGTGATTGTGATGAGGCGACCGAGAGAGAGCAGAGAACGAGAGGAAGGGAATCGTGAGTGCAAGAGAAGAGGAGGCTAGGGTTTTTTGGTTTCTTAGTCACTTCATGAGGTTACTCTTTTGGTTTGGAAAGAAGAGCAGAAAAAATAGGGTATATCAGTTCGTTCCGGGAGGGTGGATTCACACCTGGAATCGAGAACCGGACCGATATTCACCGGTTTGATTCCTGGTTCGAGCGGCTCCTTTTTCTCACCCCTAATCAAAATAATTTGATTGTTTGAAAGAAACGGCTTTGACGGGGCTCATGTTTTGTTAGAAGAGGTCTAACAGCTCATGCTTACATTAAACAAAAAGGGATAATTTTACAAAAAGAAAAATTCTAATATTTTCTTGTGGGATACCGATACTCCAAATTTTTTTTTGTGTCACTAATACCCTAAACTTATACCAGTGACTCAAAAATACCTTCCATTAAACTTCAGTCCTCAATGGCTGCTAAAAATCCGGCATGGTAGCATTCATGGACAACGTTAGGCAAACAGATCCGATGTGATAATGGATGCACGCTGCTAAGTCCACCAAGAGCTTTTCCACGTTGAGTTTTCAACGGCCGTGCATGCTGTCTTGTCGAATTTTTAATGGCCATACAAATGGAATGCACTTTTGGGTTATTTAGGGTACGTTTGGTAATTATTTTATTTTCAAAAACAATTTTTGTTCAGAAATAATTTTTTTATTCTGTTCTCGAAAATAATTTCTAAGCATTTGAAGGCGTTTGATAACGGCTCAAAATTTCCATTCCTGGAATAAAAAAAGAACAGAAATGCGTTTGGTAACTACACAAAATTTCTTTTTATTAATAATATTTTAATATTTCTTTTTTTTTCTTCTTCTCCTTCTTGGCCATGGTTAGCGACCGACCACAGGCCAGGATCGGTGAGGGCGAGGGCCGCCCTCGTCTAGACCGCGAGGGTCCAGCCCTCGCCCTCGTTGACCCTGGCCTATGACCGGCCACCGGCCAGGAAAGAAGAAGAGCAGGAAAGAAAAAAAAATCTCTTCTATTTCTGATTCTTGTTCCCAGAATCAAGAATCAACCTTTTTTTTATATTATTGATTCTGTTCCAAAACTGATTCTGGAAATAAATTTGTGACCGAAAACAAAAAATTTACCAAACGGATTTTTATTCTTTTTTTGTTTCCGAGAACGAAAGAATATAATCGGTCACTATTTAACGAGTTACAAAATACACCCTTATATATATTTGGGGTACTGGTGAAACGAACAGTAATTTGGGGTATAATGATTCTTGATGGGAATTTCCAAAATAAAAAAAAATTGCTTGGGCAAAGGCGAGTCAACAGTGCCCACGACCCATCAATAGGGTTTCATGCCTCACATAAAACTTGTATTCATTCGCTCCATCAGTTATATACTCGCGGCATGACTGCTTCATGCTATCTCTGAATCTGCTTCTTGAGCAGTTGCTGAAAAGACCCTTTCTAAGAAAAAGCATAAATAATATAAAAATTGAAAATAAATTTCTATTATCTGGCTTACCAATTCAAGAACGGACTTCCTACGTGAATTAGTCGCACAACATAAATTTAGTTGCCTAAACCACTAGGTGTAGACAATTTCATGCTTAGATTAACTCCTCGGATTTTGACTCGCGTCTTCCACGTTAACGAAAGATTTAGTAAGTTCAAGACTTATCTCATCTTAACCGAGCTTCCTCTTCGTAAGAAAACGACCACAAATAATCCTTTTAATTTTGTCATGTAGAGATGATTATGTACCTTCGCAAAGCTACGGTTGCTCCTACTTTGCCAGGTTGTTCTATTAGAACTACACCAGTACACGAGCAATTCACGACCGGAACAACGCATCTATGGCATGTTGTGCGAACCAAATCGAGAATGGTTTCTCTAATCGGCTATCAAAATTTCAAATCCTACTCTGTCGCGACCAAGGGCGCATGTCCAAGGGATCTGCGCTGGCGTCGGCCATCGCCTTTTCTCCTGATCGTTAGGTGATCTGTTGCGATCTATTTAGGTCTGGCCAGATCGTTAACTCGTACTTCTCCTCTACTTAAAAACGCTCAGCACTCGACGTTGCATCCGATGCATGATGATATTGTTTGAGCTAAACCCAAAATGCGAAGGCACGTGATGCGATGCGAACGAGTCTCACGCACGCATTGTAACGCTATCTCGCCGTGACCGGATTTTAAGGAAACCGCTTTGCACCCGAGAGACTTCACCGTCACCCCCTTCGCATTTCCCCATTTCTATTCTTATTATATTCGTGTTGCTTTTCCTTGGTTAATCGGCTGAATTGTCCGTACTGATTTGTCGGTCGCTTCAGGCTCGTGACTCTCGAGCTCGAAGGGGGAATCTTCTTTGTCTTTGCCTCTTTTCTGGCCCTTCTCTCTCTTTCTATCACCCATGTCAGATAGAGCAAGGCCTCCAGCATGACCCCGTTGCTCAAATACTACAACTTTCTTACTTTATTTGAAATTTACGACATACAAGGTCGGCATAAATGAATTTTTGAAAACACAATTATTCATCTTTTGATTTTGAAGAAACCATGCTCCAAAAGGCAAATGCACCTAGTTTCAGTGGGTAACTCATCATAGCAAGAGTCCACAATTAGGCACTGAATTCGATATTTTACGGTAGTTCGGGGGATCTTCCTTGTGTTTATTCTTAAAAAGTATAAAGTCTAAGTTCCAGATAAAAACCTTTTCACATGACATGCGGAGACAAATAACCTACTAATGGACATTGGGTGACTTCGAGATGATATTTGGTTATGAGCCACGACAAGACTCTGTTTGTTTTGTGGAAAATATTTTTTTGGCGTTTGGATCGCTTAATCAAATGAGCTAACGAAAAATCTTTTCCTAGTCAATGAGACGCCAGGCCCAGTATATCAATGCTGGGCCCTGGACCTTGGCGCCTATGTCGGGACCTCAGCTCCTGAGCCCAAAGTCCATCAAGGCCGAGCTTGGGACTCTTGTGCCCATTCTCAGATCCTCGGCGCCCACGCCCCGGTCCATTAACGCCGGGCCCAAGCCCGGGTCCATCGAGTCCATGCATGGGACTTCGGTCGCCCATCCTCGGGTCCATAGAGCCCGGGCCCTTGACCCCGGCGCCTGGGACTAGGTCCCTAATGCTTGAACCCAAGTCCATGGAGGCTAGGCCCTGGACCTCGATGATTGTTCCCAGGTCCATCGAGCCCCGGACATCCGTGTCTGCGTCCAAATTCCCAAAGCCCAGACCCAGGTCCATGTGCCTAGGTCCCCAGCAATGCGCTCGGGTCAATGGAGGTCGGGCTTGGGACTCGGTACTGGTGTTGGTGCCTGTGCCAGGGACGCCGAGTCTTCGGGTCCATCAAGGCTAAGCCTGGGATCGGGACTCCGGCAGTACGGATTGAGTCCCTAGTGCTTGTGTAACGCCCCAGGGTCCGCCACTGTACACATATTGTCCGTTTTGGGCCCTTACGGTTTTGTTCCTTTAGGCTTCGCCCAGAAAATGCGTATGTATAGATAGAGAACCCCGAACCTTATAAGCCGGTCCGAGATTCTCCTTAGGCGATGTGCGACAAGAGAGGTTCCCCTCCTTTCCCTGCACACGTCCGAGGATCGAGGCGCGGACGCACCGCCATCGCTCCTCTCCGCACACCGCCGCCTGGGCTGTCACACTCTCCACCCCTTACGGACACAGCGCCCTTGCTGTGGCCCTATACACTGTCACACTCTCCACCCCTTACGGATACAGCGCCCTCGCTGTGGCCCTATACGCTGTCGGGAGTCGGCTCTGATACCACCTGTAACGCCCCGGATCTATACTGTGTAATATTGTCCGCTTTGGGCCTACTGACTCTCACGGCTTTAAAACGTGTTACACGGATATGGAACTCCAAGCCTTATAAGCCAGTCCAGGACTCCCCTCTAGGTGATTTGGGACAAGAGAGGCTCCCCCTCCCTTCCATGCGCATGTTCAAGGACTGAGGTGTGGACGCATCGCCATCCCTCCTCCTCACACACCGTTGCCTGGGCCGTCACACTCTCCACCTCCTACAGGCACAACGCCCTCGTTGTGGCCTCACACGCGGTCAAGAGTCGGCTCTGATACCACCTGTAATGCCCCGGGGTCCGCCACATACACATATTATCCACTTTGGGCCCTACTAGGCCCTCACGGTTTTGTTCCTCTGGGCTTCGTCCAGAAGACGCGTATGTACAAATAGAGAATCCGGAACGTTATAAGCCAGTCCATGACTCCCCCCTAGGCGATGTGAGACAAGAGAGGCTCCTCTCCCTTCCTTGCGCACGTCCGAGGATCGAGGCACGGACGCGCCGCCATCCCTCCTCCCCGCGCACCGCCGTCTAGGCCATCACAGCCCGGGCTCGGGTCCATAGAGGCCTAGCTCCGAATCCTAGTGCCCGTGCTGGGACCTTGTTACCGAGGACTCAAGCTCCGGTGTCGGGGACCCAGGCCCGGCCTCAATGGACCTTTACCCCGCCTTGATGGACCCGGATTAAGTAAAGCATCATTCTTATTAAAATTAAAATCAAAACAATCTATCATTTCGTTTATCCAACACTAATGAAGATTTTTACATCTCTAATTACTATTCGAAATTACCGAAATGAAAATTAGCCTTAAATCAATTTTCCTTTGATGACATACGTCTTTTCTATCTAAGTGAATAGTTTTGCTAACTTCACAGAGGATAGGTAGGAAATCAATGATCTATCGATTTATCTAACCAAGATATGCTCTTTATTTATTGTAATAATTTTTTTTCTCATAAAGCACAAATTTTGAGAACTTTCTTGCATATGGTAATTTTCTTTCAAGCATGGTTTTTTTTTTTTATGTGTGGTGATAAATCCATCAAGTACTTTACAACATGTTTTGCTTTTCCCAACTTTTTTTTCTTTAACCAATAAAATATGTGCTAAGCGATAACATAATTTCCATGTTATTTGATATATAGACAACCATATCTACTCTAATAATTTTTAAACAGGCATTGACACTTAGGGTGCGAATGGTAACCATTCTGCTCCAAAAATCAAATTCTTGCCAGAAATTGATTTCTGGAGGAGAAATCTGTTTGATAAAACATGACTAATTCTGCTCCAGAAATTGATTTATGGAACAGAAATCTATTTTGATTTGTTGATTTTTTTTGCACCTAAAAAAATTAAAATTTTACTCAAAGTGGGTGGCCACATGTATTATAAGCCATTTTGTAAAGTTTTGAAATTTTTGATTTTTTTTAATTTTTTTTGGGCACCTAAAAAAATTTAAATTTCACTCAAAGTGGGTGGCCACAGGTATTCTAAGCCATTTTGTGAAGTTTTGAATAATTTTATCTTTTTATTTTTTTGGGCACCTCAAAAAATTTAAATTTTACTCAAAGTGGGTGGCTACAGATATTCTAAGCCATTCTGCGAAGTTTTGAAATTTTTTATTTTTTTTATTTTTTTGGGCACCTCAAAAAATTTAAATTTCACTCAAAGTGGGTGGCCACAGGTATTTTAAGCCATTTTGTGAAGTTTTGAAAATTTTTATTTTTTTTGGGCACCTCAAAAAATTTAAATTTCACTCAAAGTAGGTGGCCACAGGTATTTTAAGCCATTTTGTGAAGTTTTGAAATTTTTGATTTTTTTGGGCACCTCAAAATATTTAAATTTCACTAAAAGTGGGTGGCCACATGTGTTTTAAGCTATTCTGTGAAGTTTTGAAATTTTTGATTTTTTAAAAAAAAATTCACCAAATTTCATATTTTCCCGAAATCTGACTTTTTTTTATTTTCTGGAAATTTTTATGAATTTTTTGAAAAAAAAATTATGAGAAAATAGGGAGAATGCATTTCGGAATCAAGAAGCTACAAAAAGTAGCTTCTCTTTTTCTTGCCAAAAACTCATTCCGGAATAAAAAATGCATTCTGGAATCAAGAATGCATTCTGGAATCAAGTATTTTTAACAAACGCATTTTTATTCCAGAATGCAAAAATCGCTCCGGAATGCATTCCGGAAATTTTTTAACAAACGCCATTCTGTTCCGGAATGCATTCCATGCGCACACTTAGTTGCTACTTGATCAAAGAATTTTTATTTTTGGTGGGAAATCCAATTTCATGGGTTTTTTTTTTCCCTATATTGTCACGTTAGGCCCACGCGCACACACTGCCACACGCAAGCCACACGCAAAAGACCTCGAGAGTAACCAAAATGTTTTACTCGCTCCTTGAGTGGAGTCAAAATGTTGACTTTTCCAGAAACCGTATATTTAGATAGATGTGAGAATCAAGTTTTCCCCAAATTATCTTATCTTTTAAAAGGTTAACCCATTTGGAATGGACACATGCCAGGGCTGGGCTAGCGATTGCATTTCCCTCCCCGCCCCGTGAGGTGCAGCTCTGCCTCGCCGTCGCCGCCGCCGCCGCCTCCTTGAGCCCATGCGGAGCGTGGCAAGTCCCTTACGGGACCGCGCGAGTAAAGAACTTTCATTAACTCTTTAATATTTTATGTTAAAATATACTATCAATTGAAATTTTCATGATAACCATAAACTATGCAATATTAAACTTAGGAAAAATGATACAAACAGTCATTGAACTTTCGCCCAATATGCAATGTGGTCTCCGAACTTTTAATTTATTTAATATAGTCCCGGGACTTTTGGTACATGTTCAATTTAGTCATTGAACTATATGAAAATGTTCAATGAAGTCCTTTCATTAATTCAAGATCATATAACATTTTTATATAGTTCAGTCCAGAGACCACATTAAATATTAGGTTAAAATTCAGGAATTATATTGAATAAATTAAAAATTTAGGGACCACTTTATACATTGTGCCAAAATTTAATAATTATTTGTGTTATTATTTCTTAAATTTATTCATATCCTGTAACTAGTTATTGAGGTATCATTATCTCATGAGTTCGACTTTACTTATTTATAAATATATTGTACTTACCCTTAAATAACATGTACTTTTTACTTTTATCTAGTATTAATTTTGGCCTAATTCCAAAAAAAACCCCAAACTTTACACTTTGTCCCAATTATACCCTGAACTTTTTTTTGTCTCAAGAAAAACCTCAAACTTTTCTCCGAGTCCCAAATCTACCTACCGTTATAACTCGTCAATTAACGTCGGAAAAAAAAAAAAACAGAACCGTAGGCTGGCGTGGCCAAGCCTTCGCCGGTGGCCGCCGCCACGCCCGCCGGGAAGGAGCGGCGGCCCTCGCTGGGCCTTCCCGAAGGCCGGCGACCCTCGCCGGCCCCGGGCGAGTTGCCGGCGAGGGCCTGCAGCCCCCGATCTAGGGGACCCTCCCCCAGGCGAGGCCCAGGCGAGGGCCGCCGCTCCTTCCCGGCGGCTGTGGCGGCGGCCACCGGCGAAGGCTTGGCCACGCCGCAGCTGCTGGTTCTGTTTTTTTTTTTTTCTGACGTTAATTGGACGGAGTTATAACGGTAGGGTAGATTTGGGACTCGGAGAAAAGTTTGAGATTTTTCTTGAGACAGTTCAGGGTATAATTGGGACAAAATGTAAAGTTTGGGATTTTTTTTGGAATTAGGCCTATTAATTTTGGTGCGTATGGAACTGTAGTTTGTTGTTTTTTAACAAGGGTGGGACAAGAGCCTCGAAAATCAGAGTGAGGAGTCACATCCTTCCTGAGCAACTCTGGGGACCTAGATTCTTTCCTCCAGTCTATTAGAGATAGGTTCTGCCTTGGAGTTCTACAATTCATCATTAATTGGTCCTGCAACTTTCCGGTGATACTGGCTGTTGCTCCTGCAGTTTTTTACTTTTATCCATCCATGATATACATACACACTTATACATATACATATACATATATAGAACGGTTCGATTTTCAAATATTTGAATTACGTACAGTAATATACGAGTCAAATGCATTAAAAAAGGACCAATGTGATGCAGGATTAAAATCCATCCTAACGATGATCATACTCAATTCATAAAATATGCTCGTTAAATTTAGTTCATTAGATAAGATATACCAATGAATTCCAAAGCCGAGTTGAAATTTAAAAAGATCATTTCATAGTACCTTTATGGAGTTATGTATGCCCGTGCATTGACGGTACCTTTCTAGTTTGTGTCACGATTCTTATTGTTTTCCGTGCATGGTGATAAAAGGAGAAAAAAAAATTCTTTTAAGTAAAGGTAAACTTCGAATTGAGTTTGGTTGGACTTTGGAAATGGGATTTGGGCCTCTAAAGGCTTTCAAGAGGAAGTTAAGGTGTCTTGCAAGAAAATTTGAAAGGCCTTTCAGTCAAAGTCAGCATTTTCAAAGTTCTTTAGTTCAATGCAAGTCCTATCCAGCTTTGACTTTGATCATTTCCGGAATGCTAACGGATTTTTTTCTTCTAACTTTGTCCTCGCTGCAATTTCAGTTTTACCCTCACTCATGTCCAATTGCAGCGGGGTCAGATTTAATTGCCGACGAGCCATCGCCATATGCCCACGCTTGAGGTTGCACAACCTCAGACGAGGGCCGCATAGGGTTGCACGACCTTGGTGAGGGCTGCCGGTGCCAGATCTGGCTTGTCAGCGTTTAGCCGTTGCCTGAGCACTAACGGTTGCTGAGCTTCGATTACTTTTTTTTTTAATGGAAAATATAGCTAAAGTTTTTTTTTATAAATGTAGTTTTTTTCCAAACAACATTAAAACCAAAGTTGATTTCCAATGCACTTTTCAATTACACTTCATCAAATGCTATTTGCATTTTTGAAAACCATTTTTAACCTAAAATCATTTGCATTTCCCCAAAAGCTCTCCCAAACACACCCCGTATTCTAAGAATGCAAAGAATTCACGAAGAATTATGCAAAGAAGTTAATGTGGCAAATGTACGCTTGTTGTAGCCATGAACGTTACTTTTAGTCTCAGGCTGCGTTTGGTTGGACTTTGAAAATGGGCTTGGGGCTTTAGAGACCACAAATGCAGTGATATTTGACAATTTTTTTGAAGAGTTTTAGGGAGATGCCATCATGCCATTGCATTTCCAAAGCCCTCTAAAGTCCCTTGCTCAGGCTTGCCTTGGGCTTTCAGCATTTACAGAATGCCAAATTTAGGGTTTAATGATATTTTCTTCCATTTTGTCCTCATTAAATTAAGTAAAATCTAGTTCTACCCTTCCCTTACACACCAATCTCTCTCTCCTCCCTCTCTCCTCCAGTGTGTTGCCATGACCCTGCCATCTCTGACGAAGTGGTTTGAGATTTTTTTTTAAATAAAAGCAAAAGTGTTTTACAAGTGCAATGTTTTCTAAACAACATTTAAAAAAAGTTGTTTTCCAATACACTTTTAAATCATACTTTATAAACCACTATTTGTATTCCGATAAAACCCGTTATCTTAAAGTGCTTTACATTTCCCCAAAAGCTGAATCTTACGCAGCCTACTAAGGTTACTTTAGTTGCCTTTGCATAGCTATGCCAAAGGACTTTGAGCCCTGGTAAAATGTTGAGGTGTTTGGCAATAAAAGTGCAAAGGCCTTTGAACCAAAACTAGCATTTCTGAATTATCTTAGGCTTTCGACCAAAAACAAGTTATCCATAGGCTATGTTTGATCTCTGAGCTTGGATTGGTATATGATAAGATAATGTCGGATTAGAAATCTTCCAAATACTTTTCGGATTGTAAAAAGTTGCATCATATGTTTGGTGCAACCTTTAAGACATAGGATTAAAAATATTTGGAAATCCCGTTTGCCAATTTAATCTCCCACGGGCAAGATCTTGCCTCTAACTTCCTCACTAGCATCGTTAAAGCGGCTCTCTTTAGCTCCCTCTGGTTTATTCCTTCGCCGTTAGCTTTGCCAGATTTACTGTCGTCTCCACCTCTAGGCCATAGTCCTCGCTCACTTCACCATGTCAGAGGCAATTAAGGCTCTACCAAAGACGAGCCTCAGGTTGCGAAGGCATCGCAGAGCAACCGGGGGAGGCAACGAGCACTTTTGATCAAATAGATGAGGTAGCAACAGTTGCTGATGTAGAGGAGAAGGGTGTGACAGGGTGGCGGATATTGTGCGCGAAGCTCGAATGGCACTTGACGTCGAAGGTGATGATTTGGGGTAGTTTGTGGGGGGGGGGGGCGGGGGTGTGGGTGGGGGAAGGAATTGGAGAAATATCTACTAGTGGATGACGCTGGGGCAACAAGTGACAAGGGCAGACACGCCTCTGTTGTGGACGACGACTGAAGGATCTTGCCTTATATGAGGGCATTCGAGTTCTTCAGTGGTGATAGTTATGTCATGTATAACTTCTCCTTTGCACCCTCGATTGTCGGAGCACAATCGGTTGGTCGGTGATGACGATGACGATCGACGGTGGTCAAAGATGACAGTGATCGCACGGTGATTAGAAGCAACGGTGATTGACTATTGTGGTAGTGGTCGGAGGGCGGCGAAGCAATATCGGATGCATCACTACATCACTAGTCGATGGAAGATAACGGAGTTCGTTAAGTTGTTTATTAATTTTTTTTTTATCTAATTTGAATTTATCCCATCTACTGCCCCCAGATTTCTTAGCCATCATTTTATTTGGGTTTATTTGGCCTGAGGACGTCACCAAACACCAAATAGGATAATTGGTTATCCTATCTGGACTCAAATCCCTACTACCAAATGCAGTCTTAACCCCATGCAAGTCCCATTGACATTTAGAATTTTTGGAATTCTACTTTCAGGGTCATAAGAATTTTTTTTCTTCCAACTTTTCCCACACTGACGTTTTCGCATTCCAATCTTATCCTCATGAAACAGTATTCACCCTTTTTGAAATTGATGTTGTAGATCTGGGTTGTTGTTTTGAAGCGTTACCGAAGGTTGCACGAGTCCAACTGACTGTTGCCAACAGTCATGGAGGGTGGTTCAGGGCCACAGGTTTGTAAGGCAAGATCCGGAGGGTTGCAGTTTAGGTGAGATCTAGCGAGGGTCGACGAGGCCCCTAAGGGTTGTCAAGGTCGAGGGTCGTCGTGTCGAGCGTCACCAAGGCTAGGGCTTGCCAAGTCAAGGGTCGTCCAAGCCTCTGTCTCCAGATCTATATCGCCTGAGGTCACGCGACAGGCGGCTGCCAAAGCTTTTAACCTTCTCTTTGCTGTTGAGGGTCCTCGAACCTCTATCTCCAGATCTATGTCGCCTTAGGTCGCGCGATCTCGGTGAGGAGCTGCTTCGGAGCTTTCATCTGTCCCAATGGTTGTCGAGGGTTGCCTGAGTTCACCCATTCTTCTATTTTTTTTAAAATTTTTTTAACGAAAGTCCTTTACAAGGTTTGAGTGTTTACCGAACACTATTTTCATTTATCTAAAACCCATTAATTTAAAGTCCTTTGCATTTTTGTAAAGATTTTTGTGCAAATACTCTCCCAAACGAACCCGTAGACCCTAACTCTTTGATGGTAAGTTTTCAATTGAAAGTTCTTGGAATGCTTAAGGTTCCGGGGATTGAAAGTTTCTTGAAGTAGGCTAATAAAGAATGGAGAGAGAGTCCATCATTACGACTATTAGGAAGGCCAGACGACCATGGCGATGAAGAAATGACTTTTGCCTTTTCCCCAACTAACATTCAAAGATTGGAGAGCAACCGGGTTAAGTGGATAAAGACTAGCTTTGCATTTCTTTTATTTTATTTTTTCCCACGTCTTTACTCATAGGAAAATAAAACCTTCTTATTTCCAGACTCTCCATATATATTTTTCGTTATTCGATAAGTTTTTTGTCCCCTAAAATGCTTTTGCTAGCCTAATCAAGATATCTTAACAAGTTTATTGGTTTCTTATAATTTTGTTTTATAATTTACAGTTATCCCAAAAACATTGATTTAGATAATTCGTTGCCCTACTATAAGAGTGCACAATCGTTGAATTAATGAAAAAATAAATTATATGGTCTTTAGATTATGTTGATCATATTCATCTTGATAGTTGATCACATGGGACTCCCGGATCAACAATCCAGATGATCTCATTAGCCCCCATCGCTTACACATCGTGTAATACCAGCTCAATACCAGCTCGGGTGAATCACCATACTAGTCAAGCACGTCAATGTAACGTAACTTATTGTTTAACCTATCTTTCACGTTCTCAGAGAATCTAAACTGTATCTGACAATACTCCAATAAAGAAAAGCAAACAAGGAGCATCAAATACTTCGCAGAAGACTTTGAAAAGTGTTCAGCACGCTCGGAAAATGAGGTTTTCCATCTTTCGAAGGGCATTTGAGTGCGGTTCAAGCAAACCTTCCACACTAATGACTCCACTTGCAGGTCAACCAAATGAAATAAAGAATGCTAGACCACCACCACTTTGAGGTTTACTTGGTTCACTTTCCTCATTAGCTTGAAGGGCATAGGACATTCTATTGATGTAGAAAATACTGGTTGAAGTATTGTTTCACATCATTTCATAACGGGTTCTAAATGTCTTTATATTCATGTGGTCTCTCTCTACCTATTAGTTTAAGTTTTTGTGTTAAACTTCCTAATATGGTACCAGAGTTAATGCAATCTCTTTCACGAATGTGAAATTTTAGCAAATTTTATGTGCTGATCGTAATCCAATTTATATGTGAGAGGAGGTGTTGAAGTATTGTCCCACATCGCTTGAAAACGGATCCTAAATGCTCTTTATATTCATGTGGTATTTCTTCACCTATTAGCTTAATTTTTTTGGTTGGACTTTCTAACATTGCTGATAATGATGCAAAAGATACAAGAAATGAAAATGATATTTCCACAGCCAGATAAGATCATGCTCTAAGGGTAAATGGTCGCACTGCCACACGAGCCCTTTACTTGAGTTGTTCTCCTCTTTGCTTGGTTCTCCGAATTAGGATTGTCCAGATCTGTTTAGGTATGTTTTCACAAAGAAAGTTTAATCTCTATTACTATATAAAGTAAAGAGGACTTCGTAATTTAATCTACATCATCTACAGCGTGACCTGCTTTTGCCAAGCACTAAGCAGGTCTTCCAGACTTTTTCATGAATTTTTGCTGAATAATCTGTCACCTTCCACAAATAGTTAATTCGAATTCGAAGCAATTCCACGTTCTCATGTTCTATAAACTGTTCACCTTCTATTGTTCCATCCAAACTTTAATGAACTGTTGTTGTCTAGTTGTTCACATTTTGCAAAGGTTTTTCCAGATTTAGACACATTCATGTTCAATAGCTTGTCCTCCTTTTGTGGAACCAAAGCCTTTCCATGCATTTAGATGTCCTGTTGTCGACACCTATGGCATATGATTTGTGTATATAAAAGTTGTTCTTCACATTCAAATGCACACTTTAGTAATTATTTTGTCATTTTCAAAATATCATAAGAGATATTCTCAACGGCCCGTTAATCACCTCTACCTATGAGTTATGTTTGCACTTGCATGGGTGTTAGTAAATATTGTTTGGTTGTTTAGTTGCTTCTACGCTTCATAATAGTATACATTTATTAACATGGAGACAATTAATTGATATCATATTAAATTGGGGGAAATTACAAAAATAGCCTAAACCTATTGTAATTATGCCAATTCAATTCTAAACCTTTCAATTATGTCAATTAAGTCCTAAACCTTTTTGACAATTTATCGATTTTGTCATTTTGGCCTATTTTGGCCAAAAATTGCTGACGTGGATGTCGGCCATCCTAAGTGTCATTGTCGATACTAACGTGGACAATTTTTACAATTTTAAAAAAAATTGAATTTTTAAATATTTTTATTTTATTTTTCCTTTTCTTTCTTTTTCTTTTTCCTTCTTCCACCGCCGGTTGTTGGGCCTTGGCGATGGCCGGTGACCAGCCACAGGCGAGGTGGAGCCTCACTCAAGGCTGGTGAGGCTCAAGCTTGTTGGGATCTAGTGCTGCTCGAGCTCATCGGCCCTTTCTTGTGGCTGGTCATTGGCCGTTGCTGAGGCAACCGGCGGAGGTAGAATGGAATAAAATAAACCAAAAAATTTTAAAAAAGAAGAAGGATTGGACCTGACTACACACCACAAAAATAGAAGCCTCATGGGCTTGACTTTAGGAGGGCCGCCCAATACTTAAGTCAAGATGAGGAATAAAGAGTTGAAAGAGAAAACTTTGAAAGAGAATCTTCTTAGAAAAGAGAGCCAAAAGGCAAAAAATATGAGCCTTAACTTTAAGTTCAGTATCATTACCTTTTTATACCACTGTTAATGTGCTCACCAAATAGGGTTAAGAAACCCTTGGTGGGCCTTGTCCTCTTAAGGCCTTGAGGGTCAAAGTATTGCCGGACACTTGATGAGAAAGCCGGCGAGGCTAACTCGTGGGTGTTGTACGGTGGCTATTGCCGTCTGCAGCCCCTAAGATCCGGGTAAGGTGTGCATAGGCCCCCAAGCCTAGCGTGTGTCAAGCCATTCATGATCGCATATTCCTCTCGGAGACATTTTTTTTTGGGCCGTGTTCTTAATGGGGCTACTAGATTGGATATGAGCCCATCAGGAAAAAGTGAATTTTTTTGGCCACAACAAATCCTTAACCTAGTGGTAACAATTAGCTTGCCAACCATGATGTTTAACACTCACTGAGCACGCGGTCCAGTGGTAAGGAATTTGGGTGGGGGTGGGGATGTTTAGTTTTAGGTATGGGATTCGACTTCACGTCTTACAAAGAAGTATAGCAAATGTCTGAGAGAGAGAGAGAGAGAGAGAGAGAGAAGAGAGAGAGAGAGAGAGAGAGAGAGAGAGAGAGAGAGAGAGAGAGAGAGAGAGAGAGAGATGAGAGTCCTAGAACTTGTTATGACAATGCAATTGAATCCTAAAACTTATAAAAAGTACAATTAAGTCTATCAGTTAACTCCGTCTAGTTTGGCAAATGGAAAATGCTAAAGTGGTTAAAATGATGTCGTTTTGGTCCAAATTCGAATTTTTAATAGAAATTTTATTTAAATTAATTTAAATAATAATTAATTTTTAAAAAAATAAAAAAGGAAACTAGGGGAGGACTAAATGGTGGGGCGGAGGTGGCGAGGGTGTTTTGACTTCTTTTCCTTTTTTTTTAAATTTAATTTAAATAAAATTGTTTAAAAAATCATATTTGAATCAAAACGACATCGTTTTAGCCTCATTCTTCTTGTTTTAGTCATGTCAGTGCCACGCAAGAGAGAAAAAAATAATAAAAATGGTTAATACCATGAAAAACCCCAAACTGGTACACCTATGATAAATTTGCCCCAAGCTATTTTTTTGATCACAAAAAACCTCAAACTGATACACTTGTGATAAATTTTATCCCGAACTATTTTTTTGACCACAAAAAACCTCACATTGGTACACTTGTGATAATTTTACCCCGAATTAATTTTTTGATCACCAAAACCCCAAACTGGTAGACCCGTGATAAATTTACTCTCCGTTAATTTTCGTTAAATTTTACTGTCAAATTGCTAAGTTTAATGACGCATGGTAGTTGACGAGTGTACCAGTTTGGGGTTTTACTCCTCTGTTTGTCATGAGTTTATCAATTTGTGGTTTTTCGTGATATTAATCCAATTTAACGGACACTAACGGAGGGTAAATTTGTCACAAATGTACCAGTTTGGGATTTTTAGTAGTCAAAAAATTAATTCGGGGTAAAATTGTCACATATGTACTAGTTTTGGGTTTTTGGTGGTCAAAAAATTAGTTCGGGGGAAAATTGTCACAGGTGTATTAGTGTGAGATTTTTTATGGTAAAAAAAGTAGTCAAAAAAATAGTTCGGGGCAAATTTGTCATATGCGTACTAGTTTGGGGATTTTTGTGGTTAAAAAATTAGGTTGGGGTAAAATTGTCACAGGTATACCAGTTTGAGATTTTTCGTGGTATTAATCCTAATAAAAAAAGCCTCGTCAGCATCTTCTGTTAATCAAATTGGATGGAATTAACGGAAAAACTTGATTGCACCAATTTGACAAATTTTAGAACTTGATTACAGTTTTACTAAGTTTATGATTCAATTGCACTTTCATAACAAGTTTTAGAACTTCCAATGTATTTATCCCAAAAGAAAAACCATTGTATTTAGCACGAGCATTTGAATTTCAAGGTGCAAATAACCTCACTACTCATATGAATACTTCTTCTCCCTGGTCAAGACCGTCCAATGTTCAAACATAGCATCATGCTCCAAGTGGAAACGAGCACACCGCACCACCAAGTTCTTTACTTGAGTTGTTTCCTTCTTGGGCTCGGTTCGCGCAAGTAGAGTCGTCCAGATATGTCTAGGTATAATTTGTGAAGAGAACCTCGTACTTTTAAGGGATATCAATTAATTTTTTCCTCAAATATTCTCATTTACTTATTTTACAAAAATTATATCTATAGGTAAGTGCATAAGTCGACAATGCTATCTTATCTCTCATGCACTTTTATATTGAAATTTGAATATTTTTTATCCTACAACAATATTCCTACGTTAAAAAACTTCAATCTCACTTCTATCCATACAATTTCTTCTAATCGTGCATTTTTTTTTATCAATGAATCACATATTTCGTAATAAAGTGGTTTATACTTATTCTTGCAATATTGAATTTCTTACATATACGCGATAGACGTGTACATTTGCTAGTACTTTTACAAAGAAGATGCCCTAGCTGTTTACACAAAAAAAATGACCAACTTTTAGTTATTATAGACATGTGATAGACTTAGTTAATGGGAGCAGAGTTTAGTCATTTATGAACAGAATTATCTGTGACTTGAAGAGAATCGACAACTTGCCAGTGATGAAATCAAGGACACACAACGTGAAGTTATCGATGAGAACCTTGAAGTTGATCGACGGAGTTATCGATATCGACAATGAGCAGTTGACACGAAGATAATCATCGGGTGTATATTTTGCCGTTATTTTAGGATTGTTGTAGATAAGTATTAAGATAATAGGAGATCGTAGGGTAACTTACTGTGGATAATGTAACCTAACAACTAGGAAGTTATTTTTTTTTAGTAAGCGTTTGTTACCTCCAATTATAACCTCCCATTGTTGTTTGTTGGCTTTAGATAACCGTATCGTACTATTTGTAAAGCCCTAGAACAAATAAACAAAACCTGTTATCTTTCAATTCTTGTATCCTACTTGTAGTTTTTAGATATTTCATTGTCAATCAAGTTCTGACGTTGTATCTTTATATCATCGGACTTTATCATCAATTAAATTTCGACAATGTTTTGTATAATTTGATGTTGATTAAATTCCATTGAAGCACATCTACTTGTCTTCTTGTGCTCCATTGATAAGACTTTTGTCTGGAAGCGCCATAGAATCTGTCTCCTCATAATAAAACCCAAAAAAAGAATTCAGTGAAAGGTATTTTGTCATCGATTATATTCCGGCGAAATAACAGCATGTGTTTAAAATGAAAATTTTGTAAAAAAAAAGAGAACGACTAAAAAAATGATTTCACAATGGAAATCTGCGCCTAAGTCATCTTTACCAAATATTATAAGTAGATCGTTGGAGTCGAGATTTTTTTTAAGGTAAACAAAGGCTTTTATACAAAAACAACTTCTAACAGAGCAAGTTCAGTTATTACAAGCACTCAAACTACTAGTGACAAAGATGGGTACGACGAAAGTTCTTGCTAACCTCACTTTCTAATCAGCTTTTTACCGGCCCACGGCGTTTCTTGGCTAAATTTTCTAGGAAAAGGAGAAAGAAAAGAGAAAGAAAGTTAAAGTAAAGGTACCTCTCATGGTGGTTGAAGTCTATCAGTCATTATGTCACTCCTCTGGGAAAACCTCAGAAGCAATGGGGACCCCAATCTCTTATTTATGATCAGTATTGGGAGGAGAAAGCTACCCCATATTTTAAATCCACTACCAACCAAACCAGGCAACCCCTTTCTCAAGAAGGGGACAAGTGAATGAGAGTTACAAGATCTGGTAAAAAAAATTTCTTGAAAAAAGAAGAAGAGAGAGAGAGAGAGAGAGAGAGAGAGAGAGAGAGAGAGAGAGAGAGAGAGAGAGAGAGAGAGAGAGAGAGAGAGAGAGAGAGAGAGAGAGAGAGTGATACTAGAAATAATTATGCACTTAAGTTTATATTAACATATAGTTTTGGAGGAGAGTAAAAGAGTTTGTAAGCAAGATGAAGAGTAAAATGATCTGGGCGGTGATGCGATGCCTTGACCGGGGCACCTAATAACTTTTCGAGCACGACATTCAAACGCTCGAGATGTCCTCTCTTCTCTCTCTCTATGTGTGGATTTACAGGTGCATGAATGAATATAGTCTTATCAACGAGTGTTCCAAAAACACCGAATAAGTCGACGACGTGTGTTGAATCATTGGACTCAAGCTCGACCTTTAGGGAAAAAAAGAACCCGAAAAACCATGAAGATTTTCGCTCGTGATTGGTTCTATCCATCATCAGCCGGGACCTTCCCATAACAAGCCTAGGCATGGTACCCTTCTGTCCATACCCTGCGTGGTGAATGATGCCCGTCAATGATAAAAGCCTACACAAGCGGAAAGCATGCTGGTCCTCTTTTTTCTGAATGATAAAGACGAGGCACCATCCACCAAAGCAAAAGAAGAAGACTCCAAGGGGAGAGAGAGATGGGACCACCAAGACCTCTCTACTTATTAATATTAATATTAATATTATTGCAATTATCATTATTTGTTATTATTTTGTCTCTTCTTTTGACTCTGCGCAACCCAAAGTAATTCCACTCACCTACCGCCACCGCAAGCAAATTCACACCGCCCGACAACCTTATCAAGAAAAGGGCGTTTGGTTGGGGTTAGCTTGGATTTCAGGTTAACTCCCTTTTCTTGACGTGAATTATTGGTTGGAGATGAGCGCACTTGCATGCTCATCGCTTTCACTTTATTGCGTCGGGTACTCGGCATCCCATGTGATTGATCCTGAAGGAGCTGTTTCGTTTGCTATTTTCGCGGCTGCTGGTCCTCGTTTGCAAGGATTTGTTCCTTGCAGATTCAATCTACCTATATCAAAATTGATCTTATAGCCAATGGATCGACGTACGGCGTGATCGAGACGGGGTAATGCCGTGCTTGGAGGGGGGACTTTGACCCAAATCCTGTTTGTGGCGACACGGTATTGCGTAGAGGCCCTAGTAATCGACCAAACTAAGCAAGAGGATGCTTATTTGTGCACAACAAAGGCCCAGGAGGTTTCTGCCGAGAGGGACTTGGCGAGCAAACAACGCCATTCTCATAGGTGGGTTGTAATGGGCATCGAATCAACACTAGTCTGTAATCGGCACCGCAAGGTTGGATGAGCTTACTAAGAGTAATGGCAAGCGACAAAAGGACTTCATTGTACATTGACGAGTTGAGAGTACTCAACATTAATTCGATGAAGAAAAGATCAAATCGCGTAACAGAAAAAT